>NC_045972.1:3456280-4056280 GCF_010909765.2 Amblyraja radiata | reverse complement strand
GCTGTACGGCAGAGAAGAAAGGCTCTGCAACAAACCTGTCCCCCGCTCGACTCCACAGAGGAGCGTCCATCTGGGGGGGGGGCAGCAACAGAACGACCTGTCCCCCGCTCGACTCCACGGAGGAGCGTTCCATCTGGGGGGGGGACAGCATCAAGGCGGTAGGATCGCTTACCCGGCGCTCCGCTATCCCGACACCGTGCCGAGCCCAGCCCCGCTAGCGCCTAAGCAGCGGGCTGGAAGTAACGCCACGGAGGCGTCCGGCCGGTGGCTCCGACTTATCGGATTGGAAGTCTTTCCACCCGCCCGGGGGGAAAGACAGCCGCCTGCACAGACCTGCCCCCGCTCGACTCCACGGAGGAGCGTTCCATCTCGCGGGGGCAGCAACAAGGCGGTAGGACCGCTTACCGGGCGGTCCGCTACCCCGACACCGTGCCGAGCCCAGCCCGCTAGCGCCTGAGCAGCGGGCTGGATGTAAAGCCAAGGAAGAGGCGTCCGGCCGGTGGCTCCGACATATCGGACGGGGACGTCTCTCCACCCAGGCGGGGGAGAGACAGCCGCCTGAGCCGCATGGAGCGGCTCTTGGAGCAGGAGCTCCAGCGAGGTGCATCCCAGGAGGGGTGCTCTCGCAGAGGGGGGTCAGGCACTCCCTCCACAGTGCCTTGTGCACTGTCCATTGCTTCCTCCTTTCCAGAGGATAGCTTTGGTGACCAGGACTGGGCTGGTCAAGAACAGGGGCAATGGCTGAAGATCTCTTGAGTATGCAAGGGGTGCAGGAACAGGAAGAGCTGCTAGGTGTGGTGGACAGCTACGTGGAAACCCCACGTGCAGGAGGCCGTTAAAAGCCTGACGACAGCCATCACATCGTCTTTTCCTCGTTCCATGGACAAATACGGAGATGACCACAACCTTCGTAAACAAGTCATAAGACCTGCCATAAAATCCTACATTGCGGGGTTGGGCATACCCCAGCCACTGAGCCAGACCCACTGCTCTTTGGCAAAAATCTCACAAAGCATATGAAGGACATGCAAGAGGTTTTACAATACTTTCGGCACATGAGGGCAGGGCCGGGACGAGTAACCAAAAACAGTCATTCCTACGCAGCAGCACCCCATCGCGTCCATCAGTCAACGTCTACCATATCGGACTGATGAAAGCTCGGGGTCCGCATTCTATCACCGAATGTCTTCTTTAGATCAGGGCCCAGAGCGGACCCCATGGAAAATGTGCCACCCCCCAACGTCACCACCACGTCAGACGACGTGCAACACTCGTTGGACCGGCAGGAAACAGAAGAATACCCATAACCATGGAGGTAGGTGGGTCTGGTTCCTACCAGTATATAGCGTAATGCTAACACATAGGAGTGATCAGTATATACTCAATGGCATTAGTGAATACAAATACAATTCATACTAGAAAAATTGCCACCAGGTCAATATTCACCCCAGAGGGTATTTTTCCCCTCTCCGTTAAAGAAACAAGAGGGACAAGCTGAACTGGTGAGAATAATTACAAAGGATATCATGGGAAAACCTGAACCCTTGCAATTCGTATCAAATATATTCACTAAACCCAAAAAAGATGGTGGATGTCGCATCATCATTGACTTAACTTCACTAAATATGTTTGTTAAGTATATACATTTCAAAATGGAATCGGTTGTTACTGCCAAACAACTAAATTCCAAAGGATACTTCATGGCAAGCATTCATCTTAAAGATGTTTACTATTTAGTACCATTCACAAGGATCATCGCAGATACCTGAAATTTACCTGGATGGGGCAGCTATAGCAGTGTAAAGCGTTACCCAATGGGTTCACATCAGCCCAAGAGTGTCACCAAGACACTAAAACCAGCTCTGGCAATATTCAGAAGACAAAAACATATTGTCATGGCATATCTTGATGATATCCTAAATGGTAGGCAAGACCATGAATTTGACTATGTTAGTTGTTCAGCTACCAAACAGTTATTCGAAACCGTGGGGTAGTCTTGCATCCAGATAAATCTAAGTTGAAGCCATCCTCTATCATGGACTACTTGGGCTTCACAATTAATTCAGTCTACGTGACTGTAACATTGCCAAGAGGCAACATAGTTGAATTGGCACAATCATGCAACAATTTAATGGTCAACAAACTATCAATTACTCGACAAGTAACAGAGTAATTGGGAAAATGGTAGCAGCATTTCCGGCTACATAATTCGGACCTTAGTGCCAAAAACGACATACAGGTCATTATGATCGTTTCATGAAGTTACCCACTGAAGTAATATCAGAACTACAGTGGTGGGCAAAAAACGTTTGACATAGTTTCAGCCTATTATCATCACTAACCCTACGTCAGTTATCCAAACAGATGCCAGTGCTCAAGGCTGGGGAGCAACTAATTCTATATCCAGCACAAGTAGTAGATGGACTAACCCAGAATCATCGTTACCACTTACACTGGGCATTAATTATCTAGAGATGTTGGGTGACTTTTATGGTTTAAAAGCATATGCATAAATATGCATCACTTGCATGTACGGTTATAAATAGATAATACTATGGTGCTGGCCTACATTAACCATATGGGTGGCATAAAATCGGTATCATGCGACAAGTTGGTCAACACAATTTGGCAATGGTGTGTCCAAAGACATATTTGGCTATCAGTAACTTACCTGCCAGGTAAGCTAAATACAATGGCAGACACCAGGTCACGTAAATTTAATGACAACATCGAATGGATGTTAAAACCCCAAAAAAAAATTCACAAAAGTTATCAAACAATATGGCACACCAGATATCGATTTATTTGCATCGAGGCTAAATCACCAGGTACCTATGTAAGTCGCTTGGGAACCAGACCCTGAGGCAGCAGCGGTAGATGCGTTCGTGCTGGATTGGGGAAATTCTTCTTCTATGCATTTCCTCCCTTCTGCCTCATCAGTCGGGGACTACGCACAATACAAATGGACTCTGCTTCAGGTATTTTGATAGTACCTGACTGGCCTACACAGCCATGGTTCCCAATACTCCATGACATGGTTGTTGAAACTCCGATGGTATTCCCCAATGACCCAGAGTTGTTAACACCCAGTGTCGGGCACAAGCCACCCGTGCCATGAAAAAATCAAACTCCTGGGTTGCAGATTCTGCACAAACCACTTCTGGGACTGGGATTATCATAACAAACCGTCGACACCATGTCAGCATCCCTCCGAACATCCACTAAAAAACAACACTTGTCCAGCATCAAAAAATGGGAGAAGTACTGCTTGGACACAGGGACCACCTACTCAACCGCTACAGTTACCAACGTACTGGAATTCCTGGCGAACCTTCACCACGATGAAGGACTCAGCTACAGAGCCATCAACACAGCTAGAATTGCCCTGCCTGTCTATTTAAAACCAGCTCCAGGACAACAGGCCATGGGGTCCCACCAGCTGGTGGTCAAACTAATGAAGGGTATTTACAACTCTAACCCCCTAGATCAAGGTACACCCATATATGGGATGTCAGTGTGGTCCTGACATACCTCAGGGGATGGCCACCAGCCAGATCCCTCAACCTGGAACCATCCATGCTCAAAACACTCATGTTGATGGCACTTGTATCTGCACAGAGGGTCCAGTCACTACACCTATTGCGACTGGACACCATGCTCACAGCTCCAGACCAGATCTCTGTCGTTATCCAGGGAATGATCAAACAGAGCAGACCAGGAACACCTAATCCAGTCGTGGAATTCCGGGCTTACCCGCCAGAACCACGGTTATGTGCCATGACCCTATTATCCTACATAGACACAACCAAAATATTCGAGGGAGATGAAAAGCCTTGTGGGTCAGTCATAAAAAACCTTATGGTCGGGTGACGAGCCATTACGAGATGGCTCAAGCAGGTGCTAAAAGCTGCTGGGATAAAAACTAACATGTACAAATTTCATTCCACCAGGGCAGCATCCACGTCGACGGCTAAAAAAATGGACGTGCCTATAAACCACATCCTGGCTACCGCAGGATGGTGGGGGGAAAGACCGTTCAGAAATTTTATAATAAGCCGTTGGCAAAACCTGTTTTATTTGCAGGAAAGATTTTACAGACTGCAAATATTTAATTTAAGCCCAGGGGAACAATTTAATTTCTTTGTTGTTATTGTTAAAATACCATTGTGTTTTTCTACAAACAGATTCATTGGTTGGTTACGATAACACACTTCCTCCCTCAAAGACTTCGGTAGTGATGTAGTAATAACTGTTACACGGTTTGAAATCACAGAGCTTTGAAATCTTCACGGAATCACTCACGTGACTCCGAAGTAAAATAGTAAGATTAAACGAGAACTTACCAGTTTGAAGTTTGATCTGTATTTTATGAGGAGTTACGATGAGGGATTACGTGCCCTCCGCTCCCACCCTCAATAATATTGGTCAAATTCATAAACTGATGTCTCCTTATCTTTACTATGTTTGCTTCAATAACTGTGTCTATCTGTGATTCCACACCGCTGCTTTGAAGTATGCCGCGCATGCGTGCTGAACGGGTTCTTCACGTAATCCCTCATCGTAACTCCTCATAAAATACAGATCAAACTTCAAACTGGTAAGTTCTCGTTTAATCTTACTATTTTTTTAAATTATTTTTTTTTTAAAAATATTTTTATTAGAAGTAGACATATTATAAAGTATAGTTACATATTATAGTAAAAAGACTTTTCATATACATCAGTCATACATTATTAAAATTTTCAATTATCAATTACTTCTGCTTCTAGTGTTTTTATTTTTTATAGAAAGAGAGAGAAAAAGAGGGTAGAAAGTTACAAATTAAAAAAAAACAGAAAAACAGAGGAGGTGGAATGGGTTACCTGTAATACGTCAATGGAGATAGGTTCGTAGATTATAAAGTATAGCTTTTCATCTGATCCTGAGTTCAAGTTTCAGTTGGGTCCTCGTGCTGTGCCAATCTATCCCTTCAGATAGTTAATGAATGGAGCCCAGATTTTATCGAAAATATCTTGTTTGTCCATTAAGACAAGTCTAATTCTTTCTAAGTATAGTATCTCCGACATTTCCGTAATCCACATATTAATTGTGGGGGTTGTAGGGCCTTTCCAAAATGTTAATATTAATTTTTTCCCGATTATTATACTGTAGTCGAGGAAATTTCTTTGGTTTGTTGCGAGTGTTAAACTTTGTTCTGATATTCCAAGTATTATTAATTTTGTGTTTGGGTCCAGTTTTGTATTAATAACTTCTGAAGTTATTTCAAAAATATCAGTCCAGAAATGTTTACGTTTTATACAGTTTGCAAACGTATGTGTTAAATTAGCCTCTAGATGTAGACATTTATCACAAATAGGAGAGATTTGTGGGAAGATTCTATTTAGTTTTATTTTAGAGTAGTGTAGTCTATGTAAGACCTTGAATTGTATTGAAGTATGTCTGGCATTTAATGAACATTGATGTATTTGTTGTAAACTTTCGTCCCACATATCTTTCGTTATAGGGTGACCTATTTCATTTTCCCATTTGTATCTATATGGTTCGGTCGGTGGTACCTCGTTGTTTAGTAGGGTGTTATAAATATAAGCTATTAGTTTTTCAGTATTAGGATGCTCGTTCAAACATTCATCAAGAATTTCTGATTCCCTATTCCTGTAGACTTGTGAATTAGATTTAACATAATATCTAATTTGTAGATATCTGAAGAAATTATTTGAGTGCAGTCCATAACTCTTGAAATGAAAGAAAAGTGCCTTTCCCATAAAGATCTTACTATAAATGGCACGTCCTGCAAAAATAATCTTATTTTGGACAGGCACGATTTATAGACAACGGCTATCTATAAACAAAAAATAGTGATCTGTTTGTGGAGGACCTAACTTGTTGGTGTGAAATGTCAGGATTCCAGCAACAGAACTTCAAACAACATAGTTAAGAACATTTAACCCACCATCAAGAGTATCTACATGAGGCATTTCAAGAAGGCATCATCAATCTGTGTAGGCAAGAACCTGCACAGGTACCATTGCACTGGAGACCCTCGGACTATGATTGTATTTTACTGGCTATATCTTGCACTAAACGTTATTTAGAGGTCCCACACCACCAGGTTTAGGAACAGTTTCAGCCATCAGGTTCTTGAACCAACCTGCCTAATCCTAATTCTACCTCACCAATGGAATACAGCAGATCACCTCTTGCACTACCATGGACTTGTTTTCTAATCATGATTTGCACTAATGTTTTGTTTTTTGAACAGTCTTTCTCTTCACTGTCTTATAGCAATTGTGTCATTATGCTCAATTTGTTTTTGTGAGCTGTCTGAGTATGTGCCTGTGCATTGACAATGAGTTTGACTGACTTGCCCTCACAATACCCAGGAGGTTATGATAGCCATTAAGCCACGTCCCCAGGAGTTGCAGGCTGAATAACGTGTCACGATTTTTACATTTCTCTGATATTCAGAAATATTAAAAAAATTATTAGAATTATATAAGATGTTTTAAACACTCTGACATAGTGGCCCACATGGCCTGATCATAGGTTGTAAATCTTATATAATTCTTGGAAATGGAAAATCAAGAAAAATATACTAAATTTGAAAAAATGTTTTCTAAAAATGCTAAAGAAAATAGTTTTGTTTAGTTTTAGTTTAGTTCAATTTAGTTACTGGGGTACAATGAGAAGCTTTTGTTGCGTGCTAACCAGTCAGCGGAAAGACAATACATGATTACAATCAAGCCATTCACAGTGTACAGAGACATGATAAAGGGAATAACGTTTAGTGCAAGATATATTGTAGCCAATAGAATCCAATCAAGGATAGACTGAGGATCACCAATGAGGTAAATAGTAGTTCAGGACTGCTCTCTAGTTGTGGTAGGATGGTTCAGTTGCCTGATAACAGCTGGGAAGAAACTGTCCCTGAATCTGGAGGTGTGCGTTTTCACACTTCTATACCTTTTACCCAATGGGAGAGGGAGTGGCCAGGGTGCGACTCATCCTTGAATATGCTGCTGGACTTGCTGAGGCAGCGTGAGGTATAAATGGAGTCAATGGAAGGGAGGTTGGTGGGTCTGGGCTGCGTCCTCAATTTCTTGGATGGAGCTGTGTCCAAAGCAAGCTGTGATGCATCTCGATAAAATGCTTTCTGTGGCGCATTTGTAGAAGTTGGTGAAAGTTGTTGGGGACATGCCAAACCTCCTGAGCCTTCCAAGGAAGCAGAGGCGTTGGTGTGCTTTCTTGGTGATTGATTCAATATGGGTGGTCCTGGAGAAGTTGTTGGTGATATTGACTCTTAAGAATTTCAAGTTTTCAACCATCTCTACTTCGGTGCCGTCAATGCAGGCTGGGGTATGTGACCGCTTCACTTCCTGAAGTCGATCACTATCTCCTTTGTCTTGCTGACATTGAGAGAAAGGTTGTTGTCTCGACACCAGGTCACGAGGTTCGAGGGTCAAGGTCAAGGTCAGTTTATTGTTACATGTACCAATTAAGGTACAGTGAAATTTGAGTTACAAATCTCCTTCATGTACTCTGTCTCATCATTATTTGAGAACCGGCCCACAATGGTGGTGGTGCCTGCAAATTTATAAATTGAATTATATTCGTACATGGCGGCACAGTGGTGGGAGTAGAAGGAGTAAATAAGGGGGCTGGTAACGCATCCCCTTGTTGAGGATCAACGGTGAGGATGATTTGTCCCCTATCCTCACTGATTGGGGTCTGTTGGTCTGGAAGTCGCGGATCCAGATGCAGAGACGAGTGCTGACTCCAAGTCCTCCGAGTATGGTGATGAGCTTGGAATAATTAAGGACATTGTACTCGGGTCTAGTTTGGTTTTCAGTGAGCAAAACTTTCAATATAAGCTGGGGAATCTCAGCAGATTTCAGATTTGCCTTGGATTTTGTTTACAGCCCAATAGCTGAGTGAACTAATTGACTGGCAAATCCCAATCTGTAAGTAAATATAGATTTCTAGATTTGCAGAAGAGGAAGTCTTGGATTTGCATTCACTCTTACAGGTAAATATATTCCATTACGTTTGGAACCAATAGCATTTACCAGGAAATTGTAGGCCAATGAAGAAAGCTTAAAAGTTACAAAAGCTTCTGCCTAAATATTTATCTTTACATTTTATATTTATCCAAATATTGAACCTGTGAAAAGCATTTAATGTGATAATAAACCACAGACTAAAGGGCCTGTCCCACGAGCATGCGACTCCATGCGGCAAGCGCGACCTAAAGGGCCTGTCAAACGAGCATGCGACTCCATGCGGCAAGTGCGACCTAACGTGGTCGCTTGAGCCGTACGGCCTCGCGGGGCAAGTCCCACTTCGATCGCCGGAGCCGTATGGAGTTGTGCGGAGCTGGTCTCGACATCGCGTGGGACTCCGAAAAACTGACCGTGTTCAAAAATTCCGAGCAGCAATGGCCTGCCGGCCGCAGCCGCCTCGGCGCCGTACACACCGCCTCGACGGCGTACGTCACGCGCGAACTTCCCGCGAACTTCATGTCACTCACTCGACCTCCGCGCGGCCACCGCTTCTGGTTTGCTCGCGCATGCCGCATGCATTCGCATGCTCATGAGGCAGGCCCTTTAGGTCGTGCTTGCCACATGCAGGTCACATGCTCGTGGCCAGGCCCTTAAGTAACATAGTCATATCAAGGTATTTATTTCCATGTGGGCACTGGATGTCTATGCCATGGTGTCTGAGGAGATGTAGAAACTTAGTTTTGCGTGTTTTAGCAGACGAATCGTACTATACATCAGGTAGTGCAAAAAAAAACAATGAATGGAGTGCAGAATATAGTGTGATAGCTACAGAAAAAGTGCAGATGAAAAAATGCCAGGGCTGTTACAAGGTAGATTGAGAGATTCGGAATAAATTCTTAGTTTGCGAAAGGTCCAATCTAAATGAGGAAGATGCTTTTCTTCAGTCTGGTGATATTCATATTAATGTACAGGCAACTCCTGCACGTGATATTCACATTCTGATTTAAAAACTAAAATATAGCCAGCTGCAACATGAACTTTTTTTTTCAAGTGTTCAGACTCACGAAATTTAAACGTACCAATGAATAAGACACATGAATGAAAGAGGACAAGTGTAGGAGATTGATGATATGTATATGGCTGCTATTCTATGGAGCAACTTCAATAGTTCTATCTCTGAAATAAGATATTAGAATATGTTGATGTGGACCCACAATATATTTCAGTACTTTCTTTGTGAAAGAAAGAACTGCAGATGCTGCTGGTTTAAATCGAAGGTAGACACAAAATGCTGGAGTAACTCAGCGGGACAGGCAGCATCTCTTGAGAGAAGGAATGGGTGGCGTTTCGGGTCGAGACCCTTCTTCAAACTGATGACGGAAGTGGGCGGGACAGAGATAGAATGTTCAAGAAGGAACTGCAGATGCTGGAAAATCGAAGGTAGACAAAAATGCTGGAGAAACTCAGCGGATGCGGCAGCATCTATGGAGTGAAGGAAATGGGCAACGTTTTGGCCTGAAACCCTTCTTCAGACTGATGCAGGGTGGGTGGGGGGGGGGGGGGGACGAAGAAAGGAAGAGGAGCCAGAGGGCTGAGGGAGAGCTGGGAAGGGGAGGAGACAGCAAGGGCTACCGGAAATTTTAGAATTCAATGTTTATGCCGCTAGGGTGCAGACTGCCCAAGCGGAATATGAGGTGCTGCTCCTCCAATTTCCGGTGGTGCTCAATCTGGCCATGGAGGAGGCACAGGACAGAAAGGTCGGATTCGGAATGGGAGGTGGAGTTGAAGTGCTGAGCCACCGGGAGATCAGGTTGGTTATTGCGAACCGAGCGGAGGTGTTCGGCGAAACGATCGCCAAGCCTATACTTGGTCTCACCGATGTAGAGCAGCTGACATCTAGAGCAGCGGATGCAATAGATGAGGTTGGAGGAGGTGCAGGTGAACCTCTGTCGCACCTGGAACGACTGCTTGGGTTCTTGAATGGAGTCGAGAAGGGAGGTAAAGCGACAAGTGCAGCATCTCCTGCGGTTGCAAGGGAAAGTGCCCGGGGAGGGGGTGGTGCGGGAGGGAAGGGACAAATTGACAAGGGAGTTACGGAGGGAGCAGTCTTTGGGGAAAGCAAACAGGGGGTGAGATGGGAAGATGTGGCGAGAGTTGGGGTCACGTTGGAGGTGGCGAAACTATTTGTTGTATGTGACGGCTAGTGGGGTGAAAGGTGAGGACTAGGGGGACTCTGCCCTTGTTCCGAGTGGGGGGGATGGGGAGAGAGAGCAGTGTTGCGGGTATTGAAGAGACCCTGGTGAGAGCCTCATCTATAGCAGGGGAGGGGAACCCACGTTTCCTGAAGAATGAGGACATTTCCAATGCCCTGGTGTGGAACACCTCATCCTGGGAGCAGATGCGGCATAGACGGAGGAATTGGGAGTAGGGGATGGAGTCCTTACAGGAAGCAGGATGGGAAGAAGTGTAGTCTAGATAGCCATGGGAGTCAATGGGTTAATAGTGGATGTCAGTCAGAAGTCTATCACCTGCAATGGAGATAGCGAGGTCAAGAAATGGTAGGGAAGTGTCGGAAATGGTCCAGGTGCATTTGAGTGTCGGATGGAAGTTAGTGGTGAATGTAGTCGGAGACAGTAAGACTGATGGGAGAACTGGGAAGAGGGGGGGGGGGGGGGGGAGGAGGGGGGGGGGGGGGGAGATGGAGAGAGAGGGAAAGCAAGGGCTATTTGAAGTTAGAGAAGTCAATGTTCATACCGCTGGGGTGTAAGCTACCCAAGCGATGAAGTTAGAGAAGTCAATGTTCATACTGCTGGGATATAGGCTTGGGTAGCTTACACCCAAGTGGTATGAACATTGACTTCAGATGCTAGTTTACATCAAAGATAGACACAAAATGCTGGAGTAACTCAGACTGAAGAAGGGTTTCGACCTGAAACGCCACCTATTCCTTTCTCCAGAAATGCTGCGTATCCAGCTGGGTTATTCTAGCATTTTGTGTCTATCTTCCATAAGAAATAAGGAGCAGATTCTATTATTTGTTTCCATTACAGCTGTTCTGTAATCAACAGTGAATAGCCATTTGGCATTTATTATCATCAGAGTTTAAATATTGTGGTTTTTATTGCTATTGTTTCCCAACATGTATGACATTTAAAAGATGCAATGTAGAATTCCAAAGAACTCTTGATGCTGCTGGCTAATTTCTAGATGTGATTCACTCATTTCCAATTTTTTAAGTTATGCGAGTGATAAGAGTTATTCAGCACCGAAACAGACCCTTCTGCCCAACTGATTGATAGAATTTATTTGCCACACAACCAGGGTCGGTGAAATTTGGGTTGTCTGCAGCGGTACAATAATAAAGAACACACAACCACAATAAAAATGTAACACAAACATCCACCACAGCATTCATCACTGTGGTGGAAGGCACAAAAATTGGCCAGTCCTCCTCCATTTCCCCCCCGTGGACAGGACCAGAGTCCAGAGTCCATGCCGACCAAGATTCCCCATTGAATCTAGTCCCATTTGCCCACATTTGATCCCTCTCCCTCGAAACCATTCCTATCCATGTACTTTAGCCGTCCAATTTTTTTTTTTAATGGTGTTATTGCACTTGCCTCAACTGCTTCCTCTGGCAGCTCGTTGCATAAATACACCAACCTCGTATGAAAAGTTGCCCTTCGGGTTCCTATTAAATCCCTCCCCCCCCCACCTCACCTTAAACCTAGATTTTGATTCCCCTACCTTGAAGAAAATATTCTGTGCATTCACCCTATGTATTCCCCTCATAACTTTATATGCTTCTATTAAATCAGGCCTAAGATTCCTGCTTGAACCTTTCCATATAGCTCAAGCACCTGATTCCTGGCAATGTCCTCATACATCTTCTCTGCACCTTTCCAGCTTAATGACAGCTTTACTGAAACACGGTGACCAAAACTGAACATACTCCTCCAAGTGCAGCTTCATCAATGTCTTGTACAACTGTAACGTAATATCTTAAACTCTAAACTCAGTTCTCTGATGATGAAGGCTAATGTACCAAAAGCCATTCACCAACCTTTCTACCTGCAACACGACTTTCAGGGAACAATGCAGAGTCATAGAATCATCCATTGAGTCATTGAGCATGGAAGCAAACCTTTTGGCCGACCTCGACCATGCCGACCAAGATGCCCCATCTGAGCTAGTTCACTTGCACACATTGGCCCATATCCCTCTAATGCTTTCCTATACATGTGCCTGTCCAAGTGTCTGGTAAATACTGTTACAGTACATTCCTCAACTACCTCCCCAACAGCCCTGCCCTCTTCAACCTTCATGGGTACTTCTTCAAGTAAACTCAATCGAGATCTGCCCTGTATAAATCCATGTTGATCAACCTTAATCAAACCCTGTCTATACAAATGCATGTATATCTTATCCCTCAGAATCCTCTCTACTAACTTTCCTACCACAGGCTTACTGGTCTATAGATGATTTATTTTTTTGAGCATTTCAAAAGGGACAACCAAATGCTAAAGAAGGAACTGCAGATGCTGGAAAATCGAAGGTAGACAAAAGTGCTGGAAAACCTCAGCGGGTGCGACAGCATCTACGGAGCGAAGGAATGAAGGGATGGAGCTTACGGTCTGAAGAAGGGTTTCGGCCCGAAACGTTGCCTATTTCCTTCGCTCCATAGATGCTGCCGCACCCGCTGAGTTTCTCCAGCACATTTGTCTACAACCAAATGCTATGTGATTTTCAACATAAAATATAAACTTGTTATTCTTATTTTCCAAGTAGAAAGCTGTAATTTAGGACTTTGCTGAATACATTTCTATCAAGTGGTATCTTGGTTACAAAATGACTTTACTATTGTTGTATTTTAGTTAAAGTCTTTAAACGGTATTCCTATTTAATTACCCTTCTTCAGACTCTTTTGTGTCGGAACTCTTCTTCAGACTCTACATAGACCTGAAACGTCACCTCTTTATGTTCTCCAGAGATGCTGCCTGGCCCCTTGATTTACTCCAGCACTCCAGCATGTAAATAAATAGGAGTTTCACAAAGGCATCCTTGTTATCCAGGTGTTCCAGGGATGGGTATATGGCCAGGTACACACCAATTCCAATGGACTGTTGCGGCAGTGGATCAAGGCCATCTGGGATAAATTCAAAATGCTGGATTAACTCAGTGGGACAGGCAGCATCTCTGGTGATGTGCTTCTATCCAGAGATGCTGCCTGTCCTGCTGAGTTACTCCAGCATTTTGTGTCTGTCTTTGGTGTAAACCAGCATCAGCAGTTCCTTCCCACACACAAGGCCATCTGGGAGGCTGGAGTAGATGTGTACCATGACCAGCCTCTTGAAGCACTGTATGATCAACAGCACTGAATCATAGTCTTTAAGGCACACTACCATTCTTTTCTTTGGCACATACACAATAGTGGTCTTCTATAAGCAGGGTGTCGCCTCTGATTGGAGTAGTTTAGTTTAGAAACACAAACAAGCCCTTTGGCCCATCAAGTCTGTGCCAACTAGTAATCATCTATACCCTAGAGACAATTTACAGAAGCCAATTAACCGACAAACTTGCATGTCTTTGGAATGTATGAGGAGGAAACCACAGCACCTGGAGAAAACCCATATGGTCACAGGAAGAACGTACAAACTCCGTACAGACAGTACCCATAGTCAGGATTGAACCTGGGTCTCTGGTGCCTTAAAGGAATAAATCTACTGCTGTGTAACTGTGCTTCGTCTAAAATAAAGAAGAGTAGGGAGAGATTAAAGATGTTCGTGAATATTCTTACCAGCTGGTCTAGGTGGGTTTTGAGAGTAAGTAGGACTCAGGCTGGGCCAGCTGCTTTTGGGTCTGGGAAAGACTAATGTGATGTCCGCAACAGTGCCCATGGTACATGTGCAGCAGAGGATGTAGGGGTATGTGGCCGCATTCTACTGACCTATACACAATGAGCATCGTATGCATTGAGCTCGTTGTTGTTGTCAGTGATTTAGTTTAGTTTAGAGATACAGCGCAAAAACAGGCCCTTCGGCCCATCGAGTCTGCACCAACCAGCGATCCCCACATTAACACTACCCTACACAAAATAGGGACAGTTTTACATTTCCACCAAGCCAATTAACCTACAATCTTGTACGTCTTTAGAATGTGAGAGGAAACCGAAGATCTCGGAGAAAAAACACGAAAGGTCGTGGGGAGAAGGTAGTTGCGATGGAACCTGGGTCTCTGGCGCTGTAAGGCAGCAACTCTACTGCTATATCACCATGCTGCAGACTTGGACTTCAGCTGGGAGCAGTCAACAAATAATCTCATTTGTTTTCTCAGACCAGCACTGTAAAAGCAATGTCAGGTGGTCTGGTTTTCCAAAATGTGGCAGGGATGGTGCAGCAGGCATCTAGGTGGTTGTGTAAAAGTAGCATAGGATGCCTGGACTTCTGGTTGGATGTGTTGATAGTATTTTGGTGATATTATCAAGATCAGCCAGTTTGTGGTCCCCTAATATGAAGAATAACGGGTCTGTCCCAATTGGCATTCATTTGCGCGCCATTTATGCGACCTGGTAGCGTGTGGGTAGCGTGTGGGTAGCGTGGGATGGGCGCAAGGAGTGACGAGGAGTGTGGAGTTGCGCGCGGTATCGTGCAGCGCGCCAGGATATCGTGCTGCTCAAAATCTTCGCTCGCCACCAGCCTGTCGCGTAAATGACGGCCAAGTGGGACAGGATGACGTTCAGGTTGAGACCCTTCTTCAAACTGAAGAAGAGTCACGACCCGAAACATCATCCATTCCTTCTCTCCAGAGATGCTGCCGGTCCCGCTGAGTTACTCCAGCATTTTGTGTCTATCTTCAATTTAAACCAGCATCTGCAGTTCCTTCCCACAGATTAATTTGGTCTGCAGCTTGCTGCTTTTCATTCACCTCTTTTTTTGAATAGGGGCATCACATCTGCAGTTTTCCAATTGCTAGCACCACTCAAGAAACTGGAACATTTTAGAAAATCCCCATAAATATAATTAACTGGGTATTCAAATGACGTCACGTGCTCCAGAAGCTGTGCGGACGCATGATGACGCACGCGACTGTCGCACCTCAGTCACTACCGGCCTGTCGAGTAAATGACGGCCAAGTGGGACAGGCCCTTAAGGCCTCGGGCTAGTTTTCAAGCCTTGTGATAGCAGTGCATAGTTGACCCGATGCAAGCTTCACATTCACAAGGAGCAGGATGTACAGTAAACTGCTGAGGATTGCCAAAGTCAATCCCAGTGGCAGGTAGTATTGACGACACTTCACTGCAAGGCATTCCCCGGAGGGAGCAGAAACCCACCAAGACTGCTCCAGTCAAGCACCATGAGGTTAATTATGGAGCACCCAAGGTGAATTGAGATGCCCTGAAGTTATATGACACAGTCAGGCAAAGCAGGTGTTGAGCAATGTCTCTGTGAAACAGAGCACACAGCAGTCTCTCAGATCCCTTAGGTAGTTAAACCCAGCCTTAAGTTGATCCAGTTTGTTTTCAACAGCTTTGACGTTGCTAGGAGTATGCTGGAGAGGTAAGACAAAACCATGTTGTCCCTGGTCCCCGCACACTGATGCAATTATAAAGAAGGCACATCAACGACTCTACTTCCTGAGAAGATTACGGAGATTCGGCATGTCAAAGAGGATTCTCCTGAACTTCCACAGATGCACAGTAGAGAGCATGCTGACTGACTGCATCGTGGCCTGGTTCGGCAACTTGAACGTCCAGGAGCAGAAAAGACTGCAAAAAGTTGTGACCACTGACCGGTCCATCACCAGCTTTGACCTCCCAACCATCGAAGGGATCTATCGAAGTCGCTGCCAACATCATCAGGGACCCACACCATCCTGGCCACGCACTCATCTCACCACTGCCATCGGGAAGAAGATACAGGAACCTGAAAACTGTAACGTCCAGGCTCAGGAACAGCTTCTTCCCTACAGCCATCAGGCTATTAAACACGACAACGAATAAGATCTGAACTACAACCGACTATTAATAATATTGCACTATTTGTTTATTTATTGAATATGTGTGTATGTACTATGTTTACATATTCTGTTGTGCTACAGTAAGTAAGAATTTCATTGTCCTATCTGGGACATATGACAATAAAACACTCTTGACTCTTGTTAGACATACGATGACAGCCTTTTGACATCTCTTACCGCCAAGACTAATTTGCATATACTATTTCTGCTGCTTTACTCCGACTTTCCTCTCAGGAAGTTTTAAAATGTTTGATACTTTGCCATATGCTTCTCTGCCCAGTTGAACAATATTGGCACAGGAATATCAATGAACTGGCAAAAATGGTACATATTTTGAGGGCATTCTTGCAGCACTTGCTCTGGAAATCATTTAATAGAATGAAAGTTGAATTAGAGCAGGGGTCTGATGTCAGACAAATGGCCAATGTGAGCCATCGTTCAGAACTGGTTGACATGGGAACATGGTCAACGCCTCAATCTTAGGATATTGGCCTGAGAGAGGATGCAGATATTTATACATCGATCCTACTGGTGGATTTAGAGAACTTTGCAGAGGCAGTATATGTGATACTGCTCCAATGTTTAAAGGTGCTTGATGTTCTGCAAATTTGACGTACATGACATGACTATACAAGTTAGACCAAAAGCTAATGCTGGGATTGGAGCCTTGATTTTTGAACATTGCTATCCTCAGGCAGCTAGGGGGCGGTGTTTTGCTGCAGGTACAGATTAGTGTAAAAACGTTGTTCAGTTTAGTGATACAGCACAGACTAGGGACACCCACTAGGCACAATTTTACACATACACCAAGCCAATTAACCTACAAACCTGTACGTCTTTGGAGTGTGGGAGGAAACCGAAGATCTCGGAGAAAACCCACGCAGGTCACGGGGAGAATGTACAAACTCCGTACAGACAGCGCCCGTGGTCAAGATCAAACCCGGGTCTCCGGAGCTGCATTCGTTGTAAGGCAGTAACTGTACCGCTGCGCCACAGTGACCGCCTGGATTGTCTTATGGATGTTTAGTTTAAGACCCAATTTTGTGTATGCCTCAGTGATGAACCCGATGATAGCTTGGAGCTCTGTCACCATGGCTACACATTATTTTTGTAATTTTAGCTGCTCTCAACTAGTTCCTGCAATTTTCAGCATGGACCACTGGATGGCAGCATCCGATTTTCACCCTAATTCAGAAGTAGGGCTAACAATGGAGAAAGGCACCATTCTACATGTGAGTAGCTAAGTCTATGCACCTGTCGCTGCTTCAAACTCCACAGCACTTCCCTGAAACATCATTGATATCCTCCAGCTATTTACAACTTCCACATGTCAGCCAGTGTTAAACTAACATGCAGCACACACATTATAATATCTCCATCTTGTGTCTGCTTCATTAGTTTATTCATTTATGGTCATGTATACAGAGATACTGTGGAAAAGTCTGAAGAAGGGTCTTGACCCAAAATGATACCTATTCCTCTTCTCCAGAGATGTTGTCCGACCCGCTGAGTTACTCCAGCTTTTCTGTCCATCTTTGGTTTAAACCAGCACCTGCAGTTCCTTCATACACTGTGGAAATGTCCGTTCTGCATGCTGTTCATTCAAATCATACTATACATGAGCACAAATAGATTCTCTTCTGGAACAGCATGTAGAGAATGACCACGTTACTGCATCATCTTCAATTTCCAAGTCTCTGAAAAGTCTGATCTTGGCTCAGAGATTTATGCAATTTTCTGATGTTCTCATATTAAGGCACAGTGATCTTAATTCAGCACTAGATCAATGGACACAAAATACTGATGAAGGGTGTCAACCCAAAGTCACCCATTCCTTCTCTCCAGAGATGCCGCCTGTCCTGCTGAGTTACTCCAGCATTTTGTATCTATCTTTGGTTTAAACCAGCGTCTGCAGTTCCTTCTGGATCAATGGAGTAGGGGTCAGCCTGGCCCAGCACAATGCCACCACCACCACAATGCAGCTGTCACAGGTTACCCTTAATTCACCCGCTCACCCTGCTGTTGTGGGTCTCCAGTAGTCACCCCATTGTTTCCATGTGCCACCTTCCCCATGTCCTGCTTTCCCAGACAATCACGGAACTACGGGGTTCACTCCGATGGTGCGGGAGGTGAGTTCACGGACCATACACAGCTGTCGACTTGCCCCATCTTTCACCGCCGCCCTTAGTTGTAGGCTGGAGATGATTACGAGACTGCACCTGCCACTGCAGTAGCCATGGTTCACAGTGGGTTGGAGAAGGAAGATTTTGTAATCTGGTCTGAAGACCCATTTCACGTGCTCTACCAATGCCTCTCTCCCACTGTGCCTTCCCCACTGTTTCAATTGCTGGGCTCCTCAACACCTGGCAGCAGTGGTGCATGTGTGGACTGCTTCATGAAGGCATGCAACCCATTACCTTAATCTCAATGGAGACTGGTATCAATCATGTGTAGGAAGGAACTGCAGATGCTGGTTTACACCAAAGATAGACACAAAAAGCTGGAGTAACTCAGCGGGACAGGCAGCATATCTGGAGAGAAGGAATGGGTGACGTTTTGGGTTGAGACCCTTCTTCTGAAGAAACGTCACCCATTCCTTCTCTCCAGAGATGCTGCCTGTCCCGCTGAGTTACTCTTGGTATCAAACAAGTCTCCTTGTATCACTCGAACAGGCATTTGCCCTGTAATGCTGCACCTTACCGACAACCTTTGCCCATAGTAGTGCTAAATGTTAGCACAAATGCAAAACTATGATCTCCAATCCACAACCAAGTTCACCCCAACTCCAGTCATTGCACTGATGCGTTTAGCCAACCCTTAGAGACTTACACCGTGATTGTCACTCTGTGCACTGCAGGAATTGGGACAACTTACATCCTTGTGCAAATTAATTGAATCATGCGCTAATTTTGCTATATTTTTATATGATGAGTTTCTACGTCCACCATTTCTTCTTATATTTAAAATGAATAACACACAAAATAAATTAAAGGCAAAATAATAACCTCACACCAGCATTGAATCGGTATTGTATCATCCACCCTCTGGTTTAGGGTAGATGATACAATACCCGTCAAGCAATTCACAAAATGGATATCATTACATGAAGGTGAACATGACCTTCCATCGACATTGCTTGAAGTCACATTGAGAGATATGTTCATAAATCATAGGAGCAGAATTAAGCCATTTATTCCATTGAGTTAACCACCATTCAATCATTGCTGATCTATCTTCCCCTCTCAACACCATACTCCTGGGATTTGTTTAGTTTACAGGCCCTTCAGCCCACCGGGTCCGTGCCGACCAGCGATCAACACTATCCTACACGCATTAAGGACAATTTTTACATTTACCAAGACAATTTACATACATACCTGTACGTCTTTGGAGTGCGGGAGGAAACCGAAGATCTCTAATAATCCACACAAGCTAATTAATTGTTTATGAAATGTAACCAATTCGGCCTCAACCAATTAAAAAATCACCTTGTTTATATTTTTATGCAAGAATCTCCAATTCTAAATGTTTAACTTTTTTTTTCCACAGGTGCTGCTTGACCCCATATATTTCCAGCATTTTCTGTTTTTGTTTCAGATGTTAGCAATTGCAGCTATATTTATTTTTCATATTTTGCTCAGATCTATCTACTCTAGGCTATAATATTTTGTATACAACTTTATTTACGTAGTGAGCAGTGATATTTTCTCTGCCAGACATAAGCAACATTAAATAACCAGGAATGTTTCTGAGCCTTTGCGCACAGAAATAGCAGATGAAAACTCATATCAAATGGCATACATAAGATTAACATAGTTTAAAAATAACACCACAAATGAAGCTCAAGTTCTTAAGCTCTGTAAAAGATAAAATTGTGATTGCCCAAGTAATAAAATTGTAAAGTAGGCAATGAGAATTTCTACCTTTTTTCCTTCCTTCTCCCCGCCACCCCCTATCAGTCTGAAGAAGGGTTTCGGCCCGAAACGTTGCCTATTTCCTTCACTCCATAGGTGCCGCTGCACCCGCTGAGTTTCTCCAGCATTTTTGTGTACCTCAGAATTTCTACCATTTGTTTTAGTTTAGTTTAGTTTAGAGATACGGCGTGGAAACAGGCCCTTCCGCCTCCCGGGTCTGCGCCAACCAGCAATCCCCGCACATTAACACTATCCTACACATACTAGGAACAATTTTTACATTTACCAAGCCAATTTACACACATACCTGCACATCTTTGTAGTGTGGGAGGAAACCCACGCAGGTCACAGGAAGAACGTACAAACTCCGTACAGGCAGTAACCGTAGTCTGGATCAAACCCAGGTCCCCGGCGCTGCAAGCGCTCTAAGGCAGCAATTCTACCGCTGCACCATCGTGCTGCCCTTGTTCTTCCCGTAACCTTTGCCACTCTTACAATCTATGCTTTAAAACGACCCAATAATAGCCTCCACACCTGTCTGTGGCGATTGAACAGATTCACCACCCTGTTGTTGAAGAAATTCCTTCCCATCTCTTTTCTAAAGGTACGTCATGTTCTGAGGCTGTGCCCTCTGGTCCTAGACTCCCTCACTCATGGAAACTTCCTCTCTGCATCCACGCTATCCAGGCCTTTCACTATTTAGTAAGTTTCAATGAAACATCCCCTCATCCTTCTAAACACCAGCGAGTACAGGCCCAGTGCCGTCAAATGCTCATCTTATGTTAATCCAATTATACCCGGGATCATTCTTGTAAACCTCCACTGGACCCTCTGCAGCGCCAGATATATGGCCCAAAACTGCTCATAATACTCCAAATGCAGTCTGACCAGTGCCTTATAGAGCCTCAGCATTACACTATGGGCACACGCATGGGCCCCAGCTACGCCTGCCTCTTTGTCGGGTACGTTGAACAATCCTTGTTCAATACGTACCAGGGCCCCATCCCCGACCTCTACCTCCGTTACATTGACGACTGCTTTGGGGACACCTCCTGCACCCACACACAACTGACTGACTTCATCCACTTCACCACCAACTTCCATCCGGCACTCCAATACACCTGGACCATTTCCGACACTTCCCTACCATTCCTTGACCTCACCATCTCCATCGCAGGGGACAGACTTCTGACCAACATACACTACAAACTATGCTTTAAAACGACCCAATAATAGCCTCCACACCTGTCTGTGGCGATTGAACAGATTCACCACCCTGTTGTTGAAGAAATTCCTTCCCATCTCTTTTCTAAAGGTACGTCCTGTTCTGAGGCTGTGTCCTCTGGTCCTAGACTCCCTCACTCATGGAAACTTCCTCTCTGCATCCACGCTATCCAGGCCTTTCACTATTTAGTAAGTTTCAATGAAACATCCCCTCATCCTTCTATCTGGACTACATGTCTTCCCACCCTGCCCCCTGTAAAGACTCCATCCCCTACTCCCAATTCCTCCGCCAACGCCGCATCTGTTCCCAGGATGAGACGTTCCACACCAGGGCATCGGAAATGTCCTCGTTCTTCAGGGAACGGGGATTCCCCTCCGCCACCATAGATGAGGCTCGCACCAGGGTCTCATCCATACCCCGCAACACTGCTCTCTCTCCCCATCCCTGCACTCGCAACAAGGGCAGAGTCCCCCTAGTCCTCACCTTTCATCCCACCAGCCGGCAAATACAACAAATAATCCTCCGCCATTTCCGCCACCTCCAACGTGACCCCACCACTCGCCACATCTTCCCATCTCCCCCTATGTCTGCTTTCCGCAAAGACCGCTCCCTCCGCAACTCCCTTGTCAATTCTTCCCTTCCCTCCCGTACCACCCCCTCCCCGGGCACTTTCCGTTGCAACCGCAAGAAATGCAACACCTGTCCCTTCACCTCCCCCCTCGACTCCATTCAAGGACCCAAGCAGTCGTTCCAGGTGCGACAAAGGTTCACCTGTATCTCCTCCAACCTCATCTACTGCATCCGCTGCTCTAGATGTCACCTGATTTACATCGGGGAGACTAAGCGGAGATTGGGCGATCGTTTCGCCGAACACCTCCGCTCAGTCCGCAATAACCTACCTGAACTCCCGGTGGCTCAGCACTTCAACTCCCCCTCCCATTCCCAATCCGACCTCTCTGTCCTGGGTCTCCTCCATTGCCAGAGTGAGCAACACCAGAAATCGGAGGAACAGCACCTCATATTCCGCCTGGGTTGCTTGCGTCCGGATGGCATGAACGTTGAATTCTCCCAGTTTTGCTAGCCCTTGCTGTCTCCTCCCCTTCCTTAACCCTCGAGCTGTCTCCTCCCATCCCCCCGCCCTCGGGCTCCTCCTCCTCCCTTTTTCCTTCCATCTCCCCCCCCACCCCCCATCAGTCTGAAGAAGGGTTTCGGCCCGAAACGTCGCCTATTTCCTTCGCTCCATAGATGCTGCTGCACCCGCTGAGTTTCTCCAGCATTTTTGTGTACCCTCAGCATTACATTCCTGCTTTTATATTTTAAACCTCATGAAATGAATGTTAACATTGCATTTGCCTTCCTTACTACCAATTCAACTTGCAAATTAACCTTTTGGGAATTCAGCAACTCCGATTTCTGAATCCTATCCCCATTTAGCAAATAGTCTATGCCTTTGTTCCTACTGTTTTCAAGAGAGAGTTAGATTTAGCTCTTTTTTGAGCTAAAGGAATCAAGTGATATGGGGAAAAAGCAGGACCTGTGTACTGATTTTAGATGATCAGCCATGATCATATTGAATGGCGGTGCTGGCTTGAAGAGCCAAATGGCCTACTCCTTCTCCTATGTTTCTATGTTAATACCAAAGTACATGACCATGCACTTTGCTCTGCTGTATTCCATCTGCCACTCTTTGCCCTCTCTCCCAATCTGTCCAAGTCCTTCTGCAGATCGTAAAGTTGGTAGGAGTTAGCCAAGCTTCTGTATCCAGGATTGTTAAGCAAGTGTCGGGGTGGGAGATTGCAACCATCACGTGGCCCGCCTTGTGTTGATGAATGCAATCAACCTGGCGTGCACAATCAAATAAGATCAAATAGAACAAGTTGTCCTACAACTTTAGGCTGTGCACGCCATACGCAAGAAGAAAAAGCAAGGGTGCATAACCAGCTGCAGATGACTCCAAGGGATGAGGCCTTGATGATTTAGGAAAGTAAGAAGGATCGAGAAAGTTAAGTGTTGGCCCAAAGAAAGATTTGGAAGCAGCAGGAGTCTCAATAAGCTCAAAAGCCAAGCGCCAAGCCATTCGTATAGCCTAAAGATGTAAGCAAAAACCACAATCTAACTACCGTGATAACATAGAAGGTAGAATGGTACAGCACAGGAACAGGCCCTTCGGCCCACCGTGTTTGTGCTGAACATGATACCTAGTTAAACATATCCCATCTGTCTGTACTTCACCAACCCGTTGTACAACTCTAACATAACTCTAAACTCGATTTATTAATTGTTGACAGCCAATGCACCAAAAACCTTCTTCACCACCCTACATAGAAACATAGAAACATAGAAAATAGGTGCAGGAGTAGGCCATTCGGCCCTTCGAGCCTGCACCGCCATTCAATATGATCATGGCTGATCATCCACTCTTACCTACCTGCTCCACCCCACAACAGCCTACCTACCTGCTCCACTCCACAACACCCTACCTACCTGCTCCACTCCACAACAGCCTACCTATCTGCTCCACTCCACAGTATCAACTGCCCACATGAGGAAAATTTCATGAGGTCACATTTCAGGAAATATTCCTCAATGGAGGCCAAGATTGTTGTTGAAATTTATTATGACCTGCCGTGTGCCAACACAACTTATGATCATGTGAAGAGTGTTTGAACATCAAGATAGATCTCCCCACAAGATAAACCATAGCTTTATGGTTACCAGGTATCAGTAAATAGGATTGGTAACCACAGGACTCAATGCAGGTCGAATCATTGGAGAGTTACCACATATAATTCTCCAAATCCACTGGCTGGATAAGCAAACCAACATCAGCAATCCCTCTCAGTCCATTATACATTGAGGGTCTATTTACACTTAGTCAACTCTGGAAGGTAGATTCAAAGCCAGGTCCTCTAACCCCATTTCCCCACCCACTTGTGCACACAATTCCCCCACATTAGTCACCTTGCTCCTTATCTTCCACCATAAGCTCATCTTCCATCCCCGAGACCCATGTATCATTTTTATTTTTTGTTTTTAGAGAGACATCATGGAAACAGGACCTTAGGCCCACAGAGTCCACTCCCTTATACACCAGGGTCAATTTACAGAGGCCAATTAACAGGCAAACCCACACATATTTTGAGATGTGGGAGAAAACCGGAGAACCCAAAAGAAACCCAGGTGGTCAGAGAGAGAATGTGCAAACTCCACACAGACAGCACTTAAATTCAGAATCTCTGGCGTTGTGAGACAGCAGCTCATCCAGCTACAGTACGCCCTTGAACTGCCTTTTTATGCCCTCCCCTCTTTCCCCCCACCCCCTGCCCTTGCATATATTTAAAATGTAAAATATACAAAAAAAGGTAAGTTAAGCATTCTTTTCATTTGTTCGGAGAAACTTAGTTAAAACATAGAATCATAGGGTGATACAGTATGGAAACAGGCCCTTCGGCCCAACTTGCCCACACTGGCCAACTTGTCACATCTACATCTATGTCATGTCTATATCTCTCGTTCTCCTTATCCCTAACCAGCCTGAAGAAGGGTCTCGACCCGAAACGTCACCCATTCATTCTCTCCAGAGATGCTGCCTGTTCCACTGAGTTACTCCAGCTCTTTGTGTCTATCTTCGGTTTAAAGCAGCATCTGCAGTTCCTTCTTACACATGTCACATCTACACTAGTCCCAGCTGTCTGCGCTTGGCCCATATCCCTCCAAAGCTGTCCTATTCAGGTGATAGTGGAGTTTATATTTAGTCCTGTATTGCTATGTCCCCATGTTCTCGTTTACGGAGTATAATTGGTGGGATCTGAAAGGCGGGTTCCTTCAGAATATATCACGCCTTATATGAACTTTTTAATATAAACTCGTTTGACTGGGAGGAATTTAACCACAAATATTAAAATGTCAAAGTTTAACGCCTAATTAGCAGTTGGGAATATGTTTTTGAGCTCTCAGCGCTTCACTCTTGCCGAATGGCAGTGGAATAAACGCGTCGAATTGGATTAGCTGCAAATTCTGACGCCAACTGCGTGAGAGGAAGCGAAACGCGGAGACTGAGCAATCCGCCTCAGTCTTGCATCATGCCCCAACCCATGAATGACTGAGGGGACAGCGCCGAGTAGAAGCAGCAGCAGCAGCAGCAGCAGCAGCCGGCGCTCCAGGCAGCCGGCAGCAAAGATCTTTGGCCAGCAGGTCGTGTACATTTGTAGGTTGTCCAGCCGGCGCCGGACAAAGGCAACAGCGGCAGCGACACCGCGACTGGGAGCAGCTGCTCTGAGGCTGAATTGAAGATTGAAGACATCATGTCTAATTTAAAGAAGAGAGGCTCGGGTTCGGGCTTGGTGCGGGAGCAAGGGGAGGACGAGGGGCAGGTGAATGAGAGGATGCTGGAGGCGACTGTGAACGGAGAGCCGGGCGTGTGCCGGGGGCGGGAGAGCCCGCTAGCAGCGGCGGCCGAGAAGCCGCCCGACGTGGCCCTGAAGCGGACCATCACACTGACTAACGGCGTGGCCATTATCGTGGGGACCATCATCGGCTCGGGCATCTTCATCACCCCCACCGGGGTGGTGCGGGAAGCGGGCTCGGTCGGCTTCTCGCTCATCATCTGGTCCCTGTGCGGCATCTTCTCCACCATCGGCGCGCTGTGTTACGCCGAGCTGGGCACCACCATCATGAAGTCCGGGGGCGACTACGCGTATATCCTGGAGGTGTATGGATCCCTCGTGGCTTTCCTCAAACTCTGGATCGAGCTGCTCATCATCCGGCCCAGCTCGCAGTACATCGTGGCGCTGGTCTTCGCCACTTATATCATCAAACCCGTCTTCCCCTCCTGCCCAGTGCCCGAAGATGGAGCCAAACTGGTGGCATGTATGTGTATCTGTAAGTATGCACTAGTAGCACCTCGTTGCAACCAACCTCCTGCTCTCAATCGCCTCTTTTAGCCATTACTTTTTATTATTTTTTATCATTACTCATTGTAAAGCAAACATTCGCGTTCTGCACTAAAACTCACTTGAGCAGATTGCTCCTGTGAGTAACGACTTGGACCAGTAAACACGTGTGACACCAGCCCTCTTCCTGGTTCATTTCCATTTTCTTCATGTTCTCATTTCCATTTCCTTAATTGAAGAGGAGGCAAGAGTCGAGAGTTTTTTATTGTCATATGTCCCAGATAGGACAAGGAAATTCTTATTTACAACAGTGGGCTGGCTTGGCGGTTTGTAAACATACTTTACTGTTTGTCTTCTCTGTTCAGTTTTCTAATGCTATATATTATAGGTTGTTGTTGGAACAACACTACTCCCTCTCTGTCTGAAGAAGGGTTTCGGCCTGAAACGTCACCTATTTCCTTCGCTCCATAGATGCTGCTGCACCCGCTGAGTTTCCCCAGCAATTTTGTGTCCCTCTCCCTCGTTGTTTTATCTTGTCTCCCACTGGTTTCTCCTGCTCTTCCCCAAATACTAATAGTTTTGTAGGGTGACCCGGTGAGAAAGTCAGTCCATTCACAGTCCTTTGCCACCACTGGGCACTGTGCAGTTTACAATGGGCGACTGATTTTGATAATATCATCCAAAAACATCCATTGTTAAAGTTATCGTCACATGTCAAATCCACAATCCTTCAGGGAAAATTAATTTAAATTAAGAGGTTAAATGGACCAGTCGTGTCAAGGTCTTTAGCTGATGAGGTTAAAATTATTTGTGTGAGTCGGGCACATGGGCAAGGAGGGTAATGTCTGTACAAAAGATAGACACAAAATGCATCAGAGACAAAGAATGGGTGACGTTTCGGGTCAAGACCGTTCCTCAGTGTGAGAGTCAGGGGAGACTTTATACAGTTCCGCTATCATTGGGTATATACTGGAGACTTGTCCAAATGTCCGCTTGAGTTCTCGCAGAAATTCTCTGCCTCACTCCTGGCCTGAATGCTAGCTCCCTTTTCCTGTAACGCTTTATAGTGCTTTGATTCATGATTCACTTTGAGGAAATCTCACACTGCAGGAGCTTGCAATCTGTTCAGAAATATTCTTTAGCTGAAGGCAAGCTGTACATTCTACTCACTTCAAAACGGACTAAACATGCTGATATGTATAACTATCAGAATTCTACACTAAAGCAAGCAGCTCGCTGGTCCCATGGGAGTGCTACTCGGTTTTCCTGTATTCCAAATCCTACCCTTGAGCTTGTTGTATAAAAATCATTACATTGTTTCATTTCAGTATCTTGGTATTTCCTTCACAAGAATTCTTCAATCCAATTTACATCCTACATTTTATCTGATAACATCTACCATATACTTAATTTTAAAGAGGAATAGGTGATGTTTTGGGTCGAGACCCTCTTCAGACCATTTATCCAGATATGCTGTCTAACCTGCTGAGTTATTTCAGCTTTTGGTGTCTATCTTTGGTTTAATCCAGCATCTGCAGTTCCTTCCTACATACTTAATTTTAAACTTGTGCTTGCATCACTTTCCCTGCTCCATATCTTTCAAATTTTGTTCAAACTACTTACAACTGCACCATGTATTCACAGAAGACAGTTTACCTTAAAATTACGGTCATAATTATTATTTCACACACTATAATGTATGACTTGTGAAGATTAGAAAATAATTCTTTCATGACCATGGCATGTTTGTAAGTAGAATAGGGAGAGGAAAATAAACATCTGTGCGCTGTAATACTAAGCAAAGGAAATAAGTTGGATTTTTCTCGTTGATTTTGTAACTCAAGATATACCACAGAATTTCACAACTAATCACGTTCTTTTGAAAATGGCTATAGAGTAGGAAAACTGAATAAAATTTGAAACAGGTTGATTCGGTAGACAAATGGGAAAGGTTATCACCACCTGTGTCAATTATATTCACAAGATCATGTGATAAGGAGTAGAATTAGGCCATTCGGCCCATCAAGTCTACTCTGCCACTCAATCATGGCTGATCTAACCATCACTTACATTTCTTAGACACATAGAAAATAGGTGCAGGAGGAGGCCATTTGGCCCTACGAGCCAGCACCGCCATTCATTGTGATCATGGCTGATCGTCCCCAATCAATCACCCGTGCCTGCCTTCTCCCCATAGCCCTTGATTCCACTAGCCCCTAGAGCTCTATCTAACTCTCTCTTAAATCCATCCAGTGACTTGGCCTCCACTGCCCTCTGTGGCAGGGAATTCCACAAATTCACAACTCTCTGGGTGAAAACGTTTTTTCTCACCCCAGACTTAAATGACCTCCCCTTTATTCTAAGACTGTGGCCCCTGGTTCTGGATCGCCCAACATTGGGAAAATTTTTCCTGCATCTAGCTTGTCCAATCCTTTTATAATTTTATATATTTCTATAAGATCCATGAGCAACATAAGAAAATTCCTTCCATTTCAGATTCATGGTATTATTTATTATCACTAACCAGCAGTGCCTCGGTCATGGTGAGGTTGGCTAATTGTGTTCTGCTCTGATACTAAGGAAGCATGGCATTGTAATCTGTTGTCACGGCTGTGCTATGCCAAGTCAGCTAAATATAGGCTTTGATCTCTCAACAGTCAGTCAACCGTAACTTTGTCTCATCAGGTCGATGGTAATAAATATGCTCTGTGCGTTGATAAAGATTATAGTTGTCAGGGGGACCTATTGAGCTTCACCATCATGCTTCAATGCAATATCATAATAAATAAGACAAACAAAAATCTCAGTGTTTAAATATGTTGTTACACTCAAATTAAAATGAAAATAGGGCAAAACTTGTGCCCCAGCACACACGCACATACATACACACATACTAAAAAGACCCAGAGCACACACCAACCACACATGCACTCACACATCCGTGATCTAACCCACACCTATCCTCTGCCGTCCTCCTTCACCCACCCAGATCCCCTTCTTATTTCAGTCAACCTTCTTTCAATCTTCCCACCTTTGCTCTCTTTCTCTCTCCCCCTTTCTTTAATTGCCCCCTTTTCGCCTCTCATTCACCCCATGATCTTCCCTTCCACATTGTTCTGCCCCCGCTCTGATCCCCTCTCCCCATCCTCTGCAAGGTGGATCCTCTCAGTAGAAGTGCCGCATGAATCTGTACCAGACACTCCATGTTGGGGTCCTGGGCAGTGATTTTTCTTGTAGCAAACGATTTGTCCTTTGGAAGTGCTAGTAATTCACACGCACACACACACCATCATGTGCAATGTCTTATGATCGCTGAAGTGGTCCAGCTGACATCAACATTTGTGTTCATTGCTCAGAATAGAAAGTTATCCTCGACCCAAAGGGAAGACTCATGGATACCTGTGGTCCTCTCACATGGCTGTGAGCATAACTAAGTATATTAAGAGCTTATGAACCTTAGATAATAAACACCACCACTATTACTTGGATCAAAACACAAGAGAGAGCTATTACTCGGTAAACTGGGAAATTTGACTGCCTATGTCACAAGCCTGGGAGTAAAAATTGACAATGATCTTAATTTTAAATCTCACATAAATAAGGTAACAAAGCGTGCTTTCTATCACCTAAGAAATATTGCTAAAGTATGGCCTTTCTTAACTCGACATGACTGTAAAAAACTCGTACATGCTTTCATATCAAGCAGACTTGATGACTGCAATGCCTTATTTACCCGTCTGCCTTCAAAACCCACCAACATTACAGCTCATTCAAAATGCCGCAGCCCGGCTATTAACAAATACCAAGAAAAGCAAACATATCACCGCAGTATTATACTCCCTTCATTGGCTCCCTGTGTGATCCAGGATACACTATAAACTCCTTCTTGTCTACAAAGCCCTAAATGGCTTAGGAGCAGCATATTTTACAGACTCCCTCCTTCCCTATGCCCCTACTCGAGCGCTCAGGTCTTCTGATGCCGGGCCGTTAGCCTCGCAATGCCGCAGCTATAAGAACATTGGTGAAGCAGCCTTTTTCAATTACCCCCCCAAGCTGTGGAATACCCGACCCAGGGCTATGAGAAACGCCCACTCAGTTGACATTTTTAAACGGCAACTAAAAACTTATCTTTTCACTCTAGCTTTTAACTGACTTTACTTCTTCTGATGACATTGCAAAAACGACCTTTATTCTCTTGTATTTATCTCAGCATAGCCTTCTGCAGCTTGTGTGCACATATAGTATATGGAAGGCTGAATTAGACCTCGGTGTTTGTTTCTTTGTTCTTTTACACTCAACTTTTTATTTTATATTTTTTATACAAATCTGTGCTTTTTATGTTATTAACTGTCTATATCCCTACTGTTTTAAATTGTATTTTGTTTAGACCTGGGTTTTTGTGAAAAGCACTTTGGGTTGCATTCAATTGTATGAAAAGTGCTCTACAAATAAATTTATAATTTCTTTCTTTGCTGTTCATTAAGCTCTTAAAGATAGCCAAGTCAGGGGATATGGGGAGAAGGCAGGAACGGGGGTACTGATTGGGGATGATCAGCCATGATCCCATTCAATGGCGGTGCTGGCGTCTATTGTCTATTCATGACGTGGTTTTCAGCCGACTTCCTGTAGTTTGGTCATGGGTGACATTTCCTTTCACTTCATAACCTGAGGGTTCTTTACTTACGCTTTGATTGTATCTTTTACCCACAGCAGATTCCTCCTGCTATAGAATGCAAATTTTGAATTTGGCAGTTCTGAGGAAAGTATCTTTGTTAGGATTTCCTGAAGCACTTGTCTAGTCACAGGTCCTCAGTCTCACCACCCTCTGCTTCCAACCATGAAGCTAATTGTGTATCAATTGGGTAACTGGTTCTCCCTGGATCCCTTGTTATCTAAAATATAAGGATTTTAGAAAAAGTATAGATATTCTTGCTTAGAACTTTAGTACTTGTTTAGACTTAGTCCAGTCTTTCTTGCAGATTTTATAAGCTATTTGTAAAACAAAGGTTGTAATGTTGCCATCAGTCAGTATGTCACAGGTGGCTGCCAGCCTTTCTGATGCAAGAAACATCCTGTATTACATGTGAGTGGGTGGAGCTAAAGTTCAGAGCAGCCTTCAAAGAATAATAATAATAATAATAATATCTTTTATTGTCATTGAACATCAGTGCAACGAGATTTAGTATGCAGCTTCCAACCGATGTAAAAGGAAAGTAAAATAAATAAATAAGCTGTGTGACGTGACCATCCGAGGGAGACAGTCCAGGGGGGGTGGGGGGCACTCAGCAGGGCCGGTTCAGAGCCGCTATAGCTCTGGGAATAAAGCTGTTTCTGAGTCTGGAGGTTCGGGCGTAGAAGGCCTTGTAACGTCTGCCGGAGGGAAGTAGTTCGAACAGTCCGTTACAAGGGTGTGAGGAGTCTTTATGGATGCTGACGGCCTTCCTGAGGCACCGTGTGTGGTAGATGCCCTCCAAGGCTGGTAGCTGTGTCCCAATAATCCTCTGCGCTCTGTGGACGACGCGCTGAAGAGCTCTCCTCTCCGCCTCCGTGCAGCTGAGATACCACACAGAGATGCCATACGTTAATATGCTCTCTGTGGTGCAGTGGTAGAACGTTGTCAGCAGCTGTTGGGGCAGACCAGTCTTTTTTAATGTCCTCAGGAAGAACAGTCGTTGCTGTGCCTTCTTGACCAGCGCAGTGGTGTTGGTGGACCATGTGAGGTCCTCTGAAATGTGAGTGCCCAGAAACTTAAAGCTGGACACTCTCTCCACACTTTCCCCGTAAATGGAGATTGGGATATTATTCTCCATTATGGGACCTCCTGAAGTCAATAATCAGCTCCTTGGTCTTGGAGGTGTTTAGTGACAAGTTGTTACGTGAGCACCAGTCCGCCAGGTTCTGCCCTGTATTTTGTTTCATCACCGTTGGTGATCAGCCCAATCACTGTTGTGTCGTCTGCAAACTTCACGATGGTGTTGGTGTCGAATGCAGGAACACAGTCGTGAGTGAAGAGGGAGTAGAGCATGGGGCTTAGTACACAGCCCTGTGGTGTGCCGGTGCTCAGGGTGATGGTGGAGGACATGTGCGGGCCCAGTCTCACTGCCTGCGGTCGTTCCGTCAGAAAGTTCAGGATCCAATCGCATATCGGCGAGCTGAGGCCTAGCTGGTGGAGTTTGGTGGTGAGCTTGGTGGGGATGACCGTATTGAATGCAGAGCTATAGTCAATGAAGAGCATCCTCACGTACGTGCCCTGTCTGTCCAGGTGAGTCAGGACAGTGTGAAGAGCCAGAGAGATGGCATCCTCTGTTGATCTATTTGCCCTGTATGCAAATTGATGAGAGTCCAGTGAGGCAGGGATGCTGGATTTGATGTGGGAGAGGACCAGCCTTTCGAAGCACTTCATTGGGATTGGAGTTAGGGCAACCGGGCGGTAGTCATTCAGGTTGGTGACTTTAGACTTTTTCGGCACCGGCACTATGGTAGCTGTCTTCAGGCACTTGGGGACCGTTGCCAGAGATAGAGACAGATTGTCTGCACCGACCATTTGCTGCAGAAAACCTTATCACTGGGCAGCCTCTTGATTGATGGTTGATTACATAGAATAAATAACAGGCTACTTCAATTCATTTTTTTTGCCCATTAGATTTCTTTTGCCTTTCCATTCACCAGATATTTACTTAGTATCATATATATTTTGACATATTATTTCAAACTAATTTGCAGCTGTAGAATTATTATTTTTTTTTAATTAATATATTTCATTGCATTAAGTATTGTGGGTATACATTTAGCTATAATTTTAACCAAAATATGCATTTGAACCACAATAATATAAAGCTTTCAGAATTTAAATTTGTTTTTTTTTTGTGTTGTGCACTCTAGATTGCCTTTTGCATTTTAATAATGTTATATGGTTGATCTCTCAAATTTTGAAGGCAACACGTTAACAAGGCAATTTTATCTTGCATATTTTCATGGTCACATTTTTTAAATGTATTTTATTCCATACATTTGACAGTCTTTGTCACTTTTCTATTGTACAACTTCTGATTGACCCCGTGCTAAGTATTAAGTGTCACCTTGCAGCTAACCTACTTGACTGATTCATTGGCATTCATTTTGTATATAGTTTCTTTTATTAACTGCAGACTATTACCATTAAATGGAAATTGATAGCGTGCATATTATTAAGTTGTCGTTATACAATGGCGGAACAAGCCCATGTGTAGTCTTTTAATTTAAAAGAGCACGAAAGGACCTTACAAGGGTAAAGAAATGTAATTCAATATTTATAATATGGGTCGATTTGCAGTTCATGTTAAATGAGATCATTGGATTCATAGAGTGATACAGTGTGGAAACTGCCCCTTTAGCCCAACTTGCCCACACCAGCCAACATATCCCAGCTACACTAGTCCCACCTGCCCACGTTTGGCCCATATCCCTCCAAACATGTCCTATCCATGTACCTGTCTAACTGTTTCTTAAACTTTGAGATAGTCCCTGCCTCAACTACCTCCTCCGGCAGCTTGTTCCATACACCCACTACCCTTTATGTGAAAAAGTTACCCCTCAGATTCTTATTAAATCTTTTCCCCTTCACCTTAAACCTATGTACTCGATTCACCTACTCTGGGCAAGAGACTCTGTGCATCTACCCAATCTATTCCTCTCATGATTTTATACACACGATTCTGTATAAAACACATATTCATTCTGTCAGTATTTTATTTTATAGTTCCTTGTGTTTTTTAGAGACTTCTTTAGAGCAGAAATTGGTCTTCTTCCAGTGGAGGCATTGCAACATCAATGTTAGCAGTCTATAATTACAGCATGATACATTTTAAATGTGCTTAGAAGCATTTGAAAGAGTTAAAAAATAATATAGGAGCTTAATTACATGTGGATATTCTGGTCCAATTATTCATCATCATCAACATTATTTCACAAAGAAAGTCACTTTGCAGACTACTGTCAAATTAAGTTCAATTCCTTCTTCTTAAGGACACCATGCATTCCTCTTTAAGGAATAAATACTGAGCTCAATGATAACAGTTTAGTCGTTCTGAGGTTACCCTGTTATTAGAAGGACGTTTTTAAGCTGGAAAGAGTGCAGAGAGGATTTGCGATGATGTTGCCAGGACTTCAGGGCCTGAACTGTAAGGAGAGGTTGAGCAGGCTAGGACTTTATTGTTTGGAGCGCAGGAGGATGAGGGGAGATCTTACAGAGGAGTATAAAGGCTCTGTCCCACTAATGTGACTTTTCAGCAACTGTCTTCGACCTTCAAACTCGAGGGCAGTCGCCTGAAAAACATCGAGCTGGATCGACCGTCAGCGATGAAGCACACACACACACACACACACACACACACACACACACACACACACACACACACACACACACACACACACACACACACACACACACACACACACACACACACACACACACACACACACACACACACACACACTCTCTCTCACACTCACACTCACACTCACACCCGCAATGAACATGAAGGTAAAAGTTGAGTCGAAGTGCCTGTATGATTCTATGATACTCTGGAGCAGCCAGTTATGGGGATACGGAATGGTTTATGTTTAATTCAGCAAAGTGAGAGCTCTTGCATTTTGGGACGACAAACCAGGGCAGGACCTTCACGGTGAACAGTAGAACCCTGGGGGATTTGTAGAGCATTGAAATCGAGAAGTCCAAGTGCATATTTCCCTGAAGGTGCTGTCACGGGTAAATAGGGTGGTCAAGAAGACTGTTGCAACATTGGCCTTTATCAGTCAGAGAATTGAGTAGAGAAGTTGAGATGTTATGTTGCAGTTGTACAAGACAGTGGCAATTTGGACAGGTGCATGGAGGGATGCGGGCCTATCCCAGGAAGCTGGGACTAGTGAAGATGGGGATGTTGGGCCGGAGGTCTTGTTTCCATACTATGACTTTGAGGTGTAGTTATTTTATCCCAGTTTGTTTCAGTTTACTTGAGATGTAACATAATACATACAGAAAATGCTACCGGGCCAATTGAAGTTCCTTACATTTTTCTCTTCATGATTTTTTGGCGTGATGTTCCCCACAAGATGATATGAGACTAGAAATCAAAATTTCATCTTGCATAAGTTGCATGACAGAAGGCCGTTTTAATGTTGTGAACTGGAGAAAAAACATTTTATGCAGAAGGCGGCAAGGTGGTGTAGAGGTAGAGCTACTGCCTTACAGAGTCAGATACCCAGGTTCGATCCTGACTACGGGTGCTGTCTGTACGGAGTTTTACGCTCCCCCCGTGATCTGCGCTGGTTTTCTCCGATATCTTCGGTTTCCTCGCACACTCCAAAGACGTGCAGGTTTGTAGGTTAATTGGCTTGGTGTAAATGTAAAATTATCCCATGTCTGTGTATGAAAGTGTTAATGTGCGGGGATCGCTGGTCAGTGTGGACTCGGTGGGCCGAAGGGCCTGTTTCCATGCTGTATCTCTAAACTAAACTAAACTAAAAGCGGTTAGATTCTGCAATGCACTGTCAAAATGAACCTTTTGTATCATACATTTGTTTTAATCTAGCGAGTTCCTGAGTTACTGATAAGTTTCCCTACACCAGCTGTGATCAGTCAGTTCACCAATTCTGGTTTCAAGTGCCTACTGAACATGGATAGTTGAGCTTATCTGAGCTTTCAAATGTGAAGCTTCCATTGCCATTGCAGTTTCAAGCACAGGGCAGGCCGAACAGCTGCCTAGTGATGACAAATATTTATCCTGTGGTCAAATATTTAGTTCATTTAAATTTTTAAAAACTGCAAAAGTTACAAAATGAAACACATTGTTTTTTTTCTTTCAGTGTTTCTGACGGCAGTGAACTGCTACAGTGTAAAAGCAGCCACAAGAGTACAAGATATCTTTGCCGCTGCAAAGTTGCTGGCATTATTCATCATCATTATTCTGGGCTTTGTGCAGATTTGTAAAGGTAAGTGTGAGATATAGTTTAAATGTACAGTCAGTCTGTTGCTACTAAATATTCTTGCAAAGACAGCAGTAACCTTTGAACGGCATTAGGGATAGACAATAGACAATAGGTGCAGGAGTCGGCCATTCGGCCCTTCGAGCCAGCACCGCCATTCAATGTGATCATGGCTGATCATCCACAATCAGTACCCCGTTCCTGCCTTCCCATATCCGCTGACTCCGCTATTTTTAAGAGCTCTATCTAAATCTCTCTTGAAAGCATCCAGAGAGCCGGCATCCACTGCTTCTGAGGCAGAGAATTCCACAGACTCACTACTCTCTCTGTGAAAAAGGTTTTTTCTCATCTCTGTTCTAAATGGCTTACCCCTTATTCTTAAACTGTGGCCCCTGGTTCTGGACTACCCCAATATCGGGAACATGTTTCCTGCCTCTAGCGTATCCAAACCCTTAACAATCTTATATGTTTCAATACGATTCCCTCTCATCCTTCTAAACCCCAGAGTGTACAAGCCCAGCCACTCCATTCTCTCAACATATGACAGTCCCGCCATCCCGGGAATTAACCTCGTGAACCTACACTGCACTCCCTCAATGGAAAGAATGTCTTTCCTCAAATTTGGAGACCAAAACTGCACATAATACTCCAGGTGTGGTCTCACTAGGGCCCTGTACAACTGCAGAAGGACCTCTTTGCTGCTATACTCAACTCCTTTTGTTATGCAGGCCAACGTGTCATTCACTTTCTTCACTGCAATGAAGATGGGCAGTAAATTTCAGTCACGTTCCAAAGTGGACAATCCAACCCTATTTTGGGGTGGAACGGTGGTGCAGCGGTAGATTTGCTGCCTTGCAGCGCCAGAGACCCCGGTTCGATCCTGACCACAGGTGCTGTCTGTACGGAGTTTGTACGTTGTCCCCGTGACCACGTGGGTTTTCCCCTGAGATCTCCGGTTTCCTCCCACACTCCAAAGACGTGTAGGTTAATTGGCTTCTGTAAAAATTGTAAATTGTCCCTAGCGTATAGGACAGTGTTAGTGTACAGGAATCGCTGGTCAGCGTGGGCCCAAGGGCCTGTTCCCACGCTGTATCTCTAAACTAAACTAAATTCATGCTATTTATCTGAAGTAACATTAAACTTAACACTGGATGAAGCATAAAATCAGTCACTATTCAGCCATAGTCAGGAGGATGTTTTGCATTAAAAGTTTCTTGAATTATGTGACTCCAAACTTGTTTTAATATCCTCCAAACTAAAAACGATTAACAATTTAAGTAGCTGACTCCCATTATTTCTGTTAGCATCAGCACTCATTAGGTTGGAATGACCATTGTTCACTTTAAAAATAAAAATTTCTATTCCATTGTTGGAACCATCACTACCCGGATATTTTGAAAATGAGTTTATATGATGGATTAATAGAACTCTGCTGTGTGAATGTAGACTTCTTGTCATATTTTCCTGAAATTAATGTACTCTGATATAACTATTTTTGGAATTTTAAATTTCTCTCATTTCATTTTGTAATAAAACTACATGGAAACGATATCAGCACAAGGAAAGTTTAAAAAAAAAAAAGAAAAACTCTTTAAAATGTGGTGTAGCGGTAAAGCTACTGCCTTACAGCACCAGAGACTCTGGTACCATCCTGACTGGGTGCTGACTGAAATGTGTTTGTATGTTCTCCCCGTGACCTGTGTGGGTTTTCCCCGGGTGCTCCGGTTTCCTTCCACACTCCAAAGTCATACAGGTTTGTAGGTTAATTGACTTGTTATCAATGTAAAAAATTGCCCCTAGTGTGTGTGTAGGGTAGAGAGAGAGGGAAAGCAAGGGTTACTTGAAGTTGGAGAAGTCAATGTTCATACCGCTGGAGTGTAAGCTGCCCAAGCGAAATATGAGGTGCTGTTCCTCCACTTTGTGCTGGGCCTCACTCTGACAATTGAGGAGGCCCAGGACAGAAAGGTCAGTGTGGGAATGGGAGGGGGAGTTGAAGTGTTTAGCAAATGGGATTAGGTGGACTGAGCGGTGGTGTTCCTCTCCTCCTAAAGTCTAGGGAGTTGCGGAGGGAATGGTCTCTGCGGAAATCGGAAAGAGATGGAGATGGAGATGGGAAGTGGTGGCTAATGGTGGGATCCTGTTGGAGGTGGCGATAATGCTGGAGGATTATGTGCTGTATGCGACGGCTGATGGGGTGGAAGGTGAGGACTAAGGGACTCTGTGCCTGTTGCGACTGGGGAGAGGGGGAGCAAGAGCGGAGCTGCGGGAGGGCCTCATCTATGATGGAAGAGGGGAACCCCCGTTCTCAAAAGAATGAGGACATCTCAGATGACCTGGTATGGAACACCTCTTCTTGGGCGCAGATGTAGCGTAGATGGAGGAATTGGGAGTATGGGGATAGAGTCTCTACAGGAAGCAGGGTAGGAAGAAGTGTAGCCTAGATAGTTGTGGGAGTCAGTGGGGTTATAATAAATGTCAGTTGATAGTCTATCTCCTGTGATGGAGACGGTGAGATCAAGAAACGTTAGGGAGGTGTCGGTAGGGAGATGCTATGTGAATTAATGTGGCAGTTAATGTTTTTAACACAATAATCACAATAAAATTGATATACTCAGGTTAAACAAAACCTTATGTTTCAGTGTTCTGTATTAGAGCATCACCTCGCGTATCTCTTTTGCCTTTTAAACTAAAAATCTTATATTATTTGATCGCAGTGATCGCCATGAATGGCGGTGCTGGCTCGAAGGGCCGAATGGCCTACTCCTGCACCTATTGTCTATTTGAATTGATGTACAGCCATTCTTGCCTTCAACAATAGAAATAGTAAATGACGTTTGTGGCAGTGTTGGTAGTGTGTCATCCTAGTTCATGTGTGAGATGGCAAGATAGTAGTTGGGTTACATGTTGAATGTGTGAGAAGAAAAGAAAATGAGACATTTTGAAGAAATGTAAGAGCAGGGTCCGTAAATTCATTAGAGTTTGGTGGAAAGCAGATTTTATCCTGAAGAATCCGATCATGTAAACCTCCCATCCGTGGAAAACCCAGTGATTTAAGGTGAATCCAGTTGTTAGTTGTGTTCGGACAGTCAAAAAACAAACTAGTCAGAATTGTTTGCATCCTGTGTCTCTCTACCCCTCTTGTTCCTGCCTGTTTCCATGCTTCTCAGATCTGTTAAAATATCCATGACCTGAAATGTCACCTCTGTTTCCTTCCCCACAAATGCTAACTGATCTGTCAAGTACTTCCAACATTTCTGGTTTTAGTCAAGTGAAACTTGCATCACTTGTAAAGAACGTATTACACAGAGCAAGCAGGACAGTGCAGGAACAGTCCCTTCAGCCCACAATGTCTGTGCCAAACATGGTGTCAAAATAAACTCATCTCATCTGCCTGTATTTGATCCATTATCCCTACACTTCCTGCATATCCATGTGCCTATCCAAAAGTCTCTTAAATGCCACCTCCACCCTCTGCTCCCACTGGCAGCATATTCCAAGCCCCCACCACCCTCTGCTCCTCCCACCTCAAAGCTATGAAGTGCGAATAATGAAGTGCTTTCCAGTAGTAATGAGTATGGTTTGTTATTTATTGGCTTGTAAAGATTTTCAGAGATTATACGTGAAAAGTGTGCATGTGATAGCTGCCCGTTTACAGGCCAGCCTCGTATCAGGTTGTTCTTCTGTATTCCCCTTTTGTCAATTCCCAATGTAATATTTCCCAATGTAAAATCTCAGCATGTGGAACAACAGGAAATGAAAAATCTCCCTGAAAAATGTCATTATGCATATCGGAAATCCATAAAGAATGACAGTAGTATTTCTGGTGTAGATATTGATTGATACTTTATTGTCACGTGTACCTGGTACAGTGAGATTCTTTGTTTGCAGACAGTACAAGTATGCAAGAGTTGCCACGTAAAGGGTTACAAATAACATTTAAAAAAAGCTGATTAAGTTACAAGAGTATTTAATATAGTCCCTCTTCCAGCTCCCACACCTCCCCCCCTCCTCCCCCCGCCTTGTTCTCAACGCCTCCCCCCTCCTCCCCCCGCCTTGTTCTCAACGCCTCCTCCCCCCGCCTTGTTCTCAACGCCCCCCCCCCCCCCACGCCGGATCCCTCTTTGTTCTCGGCAGCGGATGCTCCACCGACCGCCAGGACACGTAGGCGATGGCTCACCGACGCCCCCCTCTCTCTCTCCGACATCTCTCTCTCTCTCACCGACGCCCCCCTCTCTCTCTCTCTCCGACGTCTCTCTCTATCTCTCTCTCTCTCCAACGTCCCTCTCTCTCTCTATCCGACGTCCCTCTCTCTCTCCGACACCTCTCTCTCCGACGTCCTCTCTCCCCGATGTCTCTGCCAGCGGCCTGGCCCAGTCAAGCATGGCTGCACAGTGCTTGCCGGGACCTCCTTTCTACCTGTTTCATTTTGAAATGCAACCTTAGAGCTACTGTCACAAGCAGTCCTTCAAATGTGTCTTCCACCAAGAAATGGTGCTGTTGCAGGATACTGAGCGCTCTGCGATTACAAGCTTTCAGTGGTTTGATAATGATGAAAGCATTATTACCAAATTAGACTTTTAATTGAGAACACTGTATGGTGATTTTCAAGTCCCATCTTGCCCCAGGCCTTTAACTTAACTGCATGGTATACACAGGTAATCATATCCTTTTTACACCGGTGAACTAGAACAATGGATTTTTTCCCTTCCCTAATCCATCTTGCAAAACCAGTCCCCCCCCCCCCCCCCCCCCCCAAACTCCCACCCAGCCACATTGATTCCATCTACACTTCACGCTGGCTCATGAAAGCACCCAACATAATCAAAGCCCATGTACACTCCTGTCATTCCGTCTTCTCCTCCCAAGAGGCAGAAGATACACAAGCTTGAAAGCACCAGATTGAGGATCAGCTATTTTCCTGCTGTTATCGGACTATTGAACAAACCTCTCATAAATAAGGGTGTGTTGTTGTTGTTGATCTCCCAATCTGTCACATTAGGAACCTTGCAGTTAAAAAAAAATCACCACTTCTAAATAAAATAAAATACAGAATAAAATTCTGCAGTCTGTTTATTTTCTCTTTCAATATCAATCAGTCAATATCAGTTTTATTCGTCACTTGCACATAAAGTGCAAGTGAAATGAATTTGCCAGCAGCGGTACAATGAAAAAATAAACCACAAAACACAATTAAAAATGTAACACAAACATCCACCATCATTGTGGTGGAAGGCACAAAATTTGGCCAGTCCTCCTCCATTTTCCCCCGTGGTCGGGACCTCAACCCTCCGCAGCCACCGCTGCGGGCGTCCAGATGTTCAGGCAAGGTAAAGTCCAGATAAAGTCCAGGTAAGTCCTGAATCGGTGCTTCCAAACCGGAGACCGCGGCTTCAGGTTGGTGTAGGCCGCAGGTCGTTGCATTGCCTGTTGTACTTGTGTTTAGTTTAATAATATAAACCCTCTTAGACTAGTTGGTCAACTTATGGAGTCACAGTTATATAGTGTGGAAGCGGGCCCACTGCCCAACCCGTTAATGCCCACCAAGTGGTCTACCTGAGCTCATCCTATTTGCCTGTGTTTGGCCCAATCTTTCTAAACATTTTACTATCCATGTACCTGCCTAACTGTCTTTTCCATGTTGTAATTGTACCAGCATCATCAGTTTCCTCTGGCAGCACATTCTGTATATCCACCACCGTCTGCGAGAAAGTTGCCTCTCAATCCCTTTTAAATCTTTCCTCTCCCAGTTTAAACCTTTGGTCTCTAGTTTTAATCTCCCCTGTCCATTCATTTTATCGATGTCCCACATGATTAAGGTCATAACTTGGCCTCCTTCACTCCTTGGAAAACGATCCTAACGTATGTGGCTTGTTCTTGTATCTGAAGCCCTCCAGTCCAGTATATTCCTTGTGCCACTTTTCTGCACCCTCTCCAGCATAACAGCATTCTTCCTATAGCTGGATTGCTAGAACTGCACACTATAATAGAAGTGGGGTCTCGCTCATGACTTCTACAGTTGTAAAGTCCTGAACTCAGTGCCCTGATCAATGAAGGCAAATGTGCCAAATGCCTTCTTCACCACCCTGTCTTACTCGCAACAGACAAGGAATTGTCCTCCTTTTGTCACTCTTCCAGCTTTGGACACTTGAGTAACGGAGAAAACATTTCTTGTTTTTTCCGCTGAGATTCTTTTTGTAGTTCAATAATGAAAGTAGCAATCCCACTGTTGGCCCTGAACTGTTGAATTTTGTGAGAGGTTCTGTTGTTCTAAAAATATTACAACTTTATAACTTTTATTTGAAATCCGGAGAGATATGATTTAAGGTCAATTTTGTGTTGTTCAATGGACACTGTATTAGTTTCAGATTAGATATCAATGGTTTGAATGAGAAAGAACAAGGTTTGACTAGTAAATTGCAGATTATACTAAAGTTGTAGCCAATGTTGGTTGCAACTTTTTAAAGCAAAATTGACAATAGTTTTACTGAAACACTTGGTCGACTGAGCTGTGACTCATGGCCTGGATACTCAGCGGTAGCAAACATGATTTGTATTTTAAAATCTGTCCAGGACAATGAATTGTGCGTAGCAGAACGATAAGACTAATGGGGTAATGATTCTGCAGAAAGAAGGGTCTCGACCTGAAACGTCATCCATTCCTTCTCTCCAGTGATGCTGCCTGTCCCACTGAGTTACTCCAGCATTTTGTGTCTACTGAAGAAATATGCTTTGCACTATATCACTGTCCCAACAATTGGTAACGTTGTCCTTCCTCAGCAAGCACAAGCTGCACTAAACAGCAATAATGATATGTGTCTTTATTAATCTGGCAAGTGTTGAAATTCCACTCATTATGATGATGATGATCCTTATTATAGTTTCTTATTCAGCTGCACACTCTAAGGCTGTACCTAACTGGTTTGCAGGTGGAGAGAGGAACTGGTGTTCGGCGATACTTGGGTGTCTTGATATTCAAGCGATGGGTTGAACATTTGGGTTATCTGTGGTCATAAGATACTTGGAACTACTGTTGGCAATACAGTGGCTGTGAGTGCTACCATTTCATTAATCAGTTGACGAGCCTGGCTGTTCTCTGATCACCTGAGAATATTTCTGGGGAAGCCACCACCTTTGGTGTGGTGTGATAGATGTTTGACGGTTCGGCTAAATAACCAAGTGACTTGAATAGGAGGTCCATATAGTACCAAGCCCTCAACATAAAAGCACTTTCTAGCCCTCCCTATACTGCATCTAGTTTCATGAGCAAAAAAAAAACCTTTTGTGTGTGCACAAAATCTAAACTCTTTGTAATTTTTGGTCTGTTTTGGGGTTCTAATAAATAATAGTGTAAAGATTTAATAGGAATCTGAGGGGCAAACCTTTTCATACAAGCGGTGGTGGGTGTATGGAACGAGCTGCTGGAGGAGCTAGTTGAGGCTGGGTTTGAGAAACCATTAAACAGGCACATGTATAGGACGGGTTTGGAGGGATTTGGGCCAAACACAGGCAGGTGTGTTGGCAGCTGTGGGCAAGTTGGGCCGAAGGGCCTGTTTCCATGCTCTATCCCTCTCATTACCATGTGTTGTAGCACATTATCAATCAGCTGCCTGAAGGTCAGCACCGTGGGCTGTTTGCATTCATCTGGTTCAGCTCTTTCGCACAAATACCCTTCTATTCAGTGCACAAAAAGTCTATAATGAGTTACCCATCCTGCCCTGCAAGTCCCACCCACATTCCTGAGTCGAGCAAGATAAGATTATGTTCCTGTAGTTGCTGGTTTACAACAAAAAGACATTAAACTGCTGGAGTGACTCAGCAGGTCGGGTCGATGATTTTGTTCCTACTATTGTTACTGAGCAATGATGAAAGTAACCAAAGGAAAAAAGGACAGATATTTTGTGTTGGAGCATTTGAGCATTTAAAAGCACTTTTGGCCAATGAAGCATTTTGGAAGTCCGGCCCTAGTTGTGACGCAGAATATGTGGCGACCAACTTGTGGACATTAAACCCAAACAGTATTGTAGTAATAGGTGTGAGCTTTGTCTAGTAATATTGACAGAGAGATACATATTTGCGTAAAAGTTGAGCTAACGCCTCTGATCTTGTTTAAAATACTGCCACAGGTTCTTCTGTGAGGGAGCACTTGGGCCTTCAGTTTAAGATCTTGGCCAAAACACTGCACCTCTGAAAATGTACATAGAACAGTACAGACACGAACGGGCCGTTTTGCCCACAACGTTTGTGCCGAACATATTGCTTCCCCCTGACTCTTAGTCTGAAGAAGGATCTCGACCCGAAACTTCTGGCCAGAGATGCTGCCTGTCACGCTGAGTAACTCCAGCATTTGTGTCTATCTTCGGATTAAACCAGCACCTGGTTCCTCCCTACACATGTGTTTAAGAAGGAACTGCAGATGCTGGAAAATCAAAGGCACACAAAAATGCTGGAGAAACTCAGCGGGTGCAGCAGCATCTATGGAGCGAAGGAAATAGGCAACGTTTCGGGCCGAAACGTTGCCTATTTTCCTTCGCTCCATAGATGCTGCTGCACCCGCTGAGTTTCTTCAGCATTTTTGTGTTCCTTCCTACACATGATGTCTAGTTAAGCTCATTTCATCTGTTTAACGGCTTCATGTTCGGCACAAAGATTGTGGGCCGAAGGGCCATTCCTCTGCCTTGCTGTTCTATGTTCTGTGAGAACCAGGCGTACACTTTTGCCTCCATTGATAAAAGTGGGGGGGTTATCTCCTACTATTTTGATCCTCTCTATAATTATGTACCAGGTTTACAGGAAACACTGTTTGTTGGGGGATTGCAAAGAATATATATTGATAATTGTAATAATAATTAGAATGGAATAAAAGGTCTCACTAAAATAGCTCTATCACTTTCATGCATAGCAACAATATTGAGAAAAGGACAAATGCTTTGCACGTGGATATTAAAGTCTGTTCCTTGCATTCTATTGAGAAAGAATCATAAATACAATGCTGTTCAAGCACATTCTCTTTTCCTTGAGCAAATCTGGCATTAACAAACTGCATTTATTTGTTCACCATTTAGATTTGAATGATGGTTTAACAGGAGGGCTGTCTTCAGTTTCAAGGCAATGACTTCCTCCATTCACTAGGTCTTTTTGAAAAGGAGGTAGATTTTATTGAATGTCCATATTGAACCTATAATTCATAACCATTAATTCTTGATTGATGAGCATAAACCGTGCGACAGCTGCTGCTTAGCTAATATTGTGCATCAAAGCTGATGGCACATGCACCAGACCACAGGTACATTACATAGTGTTTATTTTGCAAAGTTTAATCAGGCACTTGGATCGGAATAAGTGCATTTTCCTAAATAAAGTTCCTTGTACGTGCAAGGTAGAATTTGAAATGCAATTATTCTCGGATCGAGGTCTTCCAGTCTGCCTTTATTTACCATTGCTCTATAAATTCACTAATACTTTAACTGCTGGGTGGATGAACCTTCAGCAAAGCTACGGGAGCAGGTCGCTATCCCCTTTATGTGAAAAGAGCATTTTGTGAGCACTCAAACACAGCTCACTCTACACCTCCATCCCCCACCAGGATGGCCTCAGAGCCCTCCGGTTCTTCCTCGACCAGAGGAGCAACCTATACCCAGCCACTGACACTCTCCTCCGCTTAGCGGAGTTGGTCCTCACCCTCAATAACTTTACATTTGACTCCTCCCATTTCCTCCAAACACAAGGCGTAGCTATGGGCACACGCATGGGCCCCAGCTACGCCTGCCTCTTTGTCGGGTACGTTGAACAATCCTTGTTCGATGCGTACCAGGGCCCCATCCCCGACCTCTACCTCCGCTACATTGACGACTGCTTTGGTGCCACCTCCTGCACCCACACACAACTGACTGACTTCATCCACTTCACCACCAACTTCCATCCGGCACTCCAATACACCTGGACGATTTCAGACACTTCCCTACCATTCCTTGACCTCACCATCTCCATCGCAGGGGACAGACTCCTGACCGACATACATTATAAACCCACTGACTCACATGGCTATCTGGACTACACGTCTTCCCACCCTGCCCCCTGTAAAGACTCCATCCCCTACTCCCAATTCCTCCGCCTACGCCGCATCTGTTCCCAGGATGAGACATTTCATACCAGGGCATCGGAAATGTCCTCGTTCTTCAGGGAACGGGGATTCCCCTCCGCCACCATAGATGAGGCTCACACCAGGTTCTCATCCATACCCCGTAACACTGCTCTCTCTCCCCATCCCCGCACACGCAACAAGGGCAGAGTCCCTCTGGTCCTCACCTTTCACCCCACCAGCCGGCAAATACAACACATAATCCTCCGCCATTTCCGCCACCTCCAACGTGACCCCACCACTCGCCACATCTTCCCATCTCCCCCCATGTCTGCCTTCCGCAAAGACCGCTCCCTCCGCAACTCCCTCGTCAATTCTTCACTTCCCTCCCGCACCACCCCCTCCCCGGGCACTTTCCGTTGCAACCGCAAGAAATGCAACACCTGTCCCTTCACCTCCCCCCTCGACTCCATTCAAGGTCCCAAGCAGTCGTTCCAGGTGCGACAAAGGTTCACCTGTATCTCCTCCAACCTCATCTACTGCATCCGCTGCTCTAGATGTCAGCTGATTTACATCGGTGAGACCAAGCGTAGGTTGGGCGACCGTTTCGCCGAACACCTCCGCTCAGTCCGCAATAACCTACCTGACCTCCCGGTGGCTCAGCACTTCAACTCCCCCTCCCATTCCCAATCCGACCTCTCTGTCCTGGGTCTCCTCCATTGCCAGAGTGAGCAACAGCGGAAATTGGAGGAACAGCACCTCATATTCCGTCTGGGGTCCTTGCGTCCCTTTGGCATCAACATTGAATTCTCCCAATTTGGCTAGCCCGTGCTGTCTCCTCCCCTTCCTTCACCCTCTAGCTGTCTCCTCCCACCCTCCCATCCGCCCGCCCTCGGGCTCCTCCTCCTCCTCCCTTTGTCCTTCTTTCTTTCCCCACCCCCTATCAGTCTGAAGAAGGGTTTCGGCCCGAAACGTCGCCTATTTCCTTCGCTCCATAGATGCTGCTGCACCCGCTGAGTTTCCCCAGCAATTTTGTGTACCTACAGCTAATCTTATAATTGTTTTCATTCTTGAAAATCAAACCTGTAGTGGAATATTTGAAGCAAAAGGACTGCTTAGCACTGTCTACTTCCATTTTCTGGATGCCATTTCCATCCCAAACATTTTTTTACAGTTTTGTCCATGATTGTTTATTTATTTTACTTGTTGTGTAGGGGCCTCATTCACAATGGAATGGATAGTACAGTCATTTACTTGACATGTTCAACTGCAATTTTATTGTATTTCTTCACTTGAGAGCGACAATCTTGTTGTTTTCAACTATTCGCCATGAACTGTTAAATTTAGGGAGAAATTCTGTTGTTTTATAAAATTTTAACTTTAATCTGTGGTGAAAAAGTCGGAATCTCCTTATGAATCTGATGGTTATTTGAAGATATTGCCAAAAAGGTTGATGAGGGCAAAGTTATAGACCTAGTCTATATGGACTTCAGCCAAATGCATGGCATTTGATTAGGTTCAGCTTGGTAGCCTGCTCTGGAAGGTTACATCTGGTTACATCAAGGTGAGATCCAGGGAGAGAGAGCTAGCCGACTGGACAGAGAATAGTCTTCATGGCAGGAAGGAGAGGGTGAAGGTGGAAGATTGTTTTTGGACTAGCGGCGTGTGACTAGCGATCAGTTCCGGGTCCATTGCTATATCAATGATTTGGATATGAATGTAGAAGGCACGATTACTAAGTTTGCAAATGACAATAAAATGGGTGGTATCTTAGATAGCAAAGATAGTGATCAAATATGGTAGCAGGATCTTGATCAGTTGGGCAAGCCCACTGAGTAATGGTTAATGGAGTTCAATGCTGATAAATGCGAGTTGCATTTCCAAAGTCAAACCAGGGCAGGACCTTCACAGGATACATTGTCCCTTAAAAGTGGCATCACAGACAGATCTGGTAGTCAAGAATATGCTTGGTATATTGGCCATCATCAGTTAGGATATTGAGGATAGAAGTTGGGGTGTTATGTTAGTTGTACGAGACATTGATGAGCCACATTTGGAGTTTAGTGTTCAGTGTTGTTCCCCCTACTTTGAAATAATGTTGTTAAGATGGAAAGATTCATGAGGATGTTCCCAGGACTCGAGGGCCTGAGCTACAGGGGAAGGTTGGGTATGGTTAGGGTTGGGTCTTTACTCCTTGGAGCTCAGGAGGATGTGGTGGTCTTAAAGAGGGGTACAGGGTCATGAGGGGAATAGATAAGATAATGCACTGAGTCTTTTACCCAGAATATGGGAGTCAAGAACCGGAGGGCAGAGGTTTGTGGGGAAAGATTTAATAGGAACCTGGGTGGCAACCTTTCACACAGAGGGTGGTGAGTGTATGGAACAAGCTGCCAGTGGAAGTAGTTGAGGCAGATACAATAACAACACTATGACATTCGGACAGGTACATGGATAGCAAAGGTTTAGATGAATATGAGCCATGGGGTCACAGTTTAAGGATAAAGGGGCAATCTTTTAGGACTGAGATGAGGAAAAAAAAATTACACAGAGAGTGGTGAATCTCTGGAATTCTCTGCCACAGAAGGTAGTTGAGGCCAGTTCATTGGCTATATTTAAGAGGGAGTTAGATGTGGCCCTTGTGGCTAAAGGGATCAGGGGGTATGGAGAGAAGGCAGGTACAGGATACTGAGTTGGATAATCAGCCATGATCATATTGAATGGTGGTGCAGGCTCGAAGGGCCGAATGGCCTACTCCTGCACCTATTTTCTATGTTTCTATGATTCTAAACGCAGGCAGGTGGAATTAGTGTCGGCATGGACATGTTGGGCCGAAGGGCCTGTTTCCATGCTGGATGACTCCAGGGATGTGGGGACAAGCTTCGATCGAGCATCTTAGTCGGCATTGGACAAGATGGGCTGAAGGGTCTGTTTCTGTATTGAATAACTATGACTTTAGTGGTGTCACATAATAGCAGGCTGCCATTTGTTCATTTCATTAGTTTGTATAATAAAACAATCAGACAGTGCTTGCAATGTAAAAGAAATGTGAGAAGAGCTGCTTCCATCAAAGTACAGTACAGGTATTGTTCCAGCAAAGCTTTCTCATAACCTCTGTCATGAACTTTATTGGTGGGGGAGGCAAAATCTTTTGTTTGTTGTGTTGAACTTGTAAATTGTTGGTGCTTTTAAAAGAAAATACGAAATCTGCTTTAATGAGTTCTTTTAAAATGTGCTCACTGCAATTATGTCTGTGTAACTGCATGAAATGCTTGCTGAAGGACCCAGTGTTAAGTGACCCACTTTGTACAGTGAAAACCTCCAGCAGCAACAGCATAATAATACATGATTGTACTTGACCAAAGAGGTGAGGATTGATCCAGTCATTCAGTATCTCTACTATGTTTAAGAAGGAACTGCAGATGCTGGAAAATCGAAGGTAGACAAAAATGCTGGAGAAACGTAGTGGGTGAGGCAGCATCTAGGAGTGAAGGAAATAGGCGACGTTTCGGGTCGAGACCCTTATGCCCCTGTCCCACTTAGGAAACCTGAACGGAAAACTCTGGAGACTTTGCGCCCCACCCAAGGTTTCCGTGTGGTTCCCGGAGGTTTTTTCAGTCTCCCTACCTGCTACCACTACCTGCAACCTCCGGGAACCGCACGGAAACCTTGGGTGGGGCGCAAAGTCTCCAGAGGTTTCCGTTCAGGTTTCCTAAGTGGGACAGGGGCATTAGGGTCCATAGATGCTGCCTCACCCGCTGAGTTTCTCCAGCATTTTTGTCTACCAGTATCTCTACTAGATTCTTTCATTTAGCTTGAAATGCTTTTGGTCCAGATCTGAGGTAGGACCTGCCAATTTACAACAGTATTTGAAATTTTTGGAATTAGTCTATTCAACCTCTCCCTGTAGCTGAAACACTCTAAATCATGCAGCATTCTCCTCAGCACCCCCTCCAAAGCTTCCACATTATTCCTGTTATGGGGTGACAAACTGCATGCCAAATGTGGCCCAACCAACATCCTATCGAGCTGCATCTTGACTTCCTGGCTCTTCAGCCACAGGGGGAGGTTGGATAGACTTGGGTTATTTTCTCTGGAGCATCACAGTTTGAGGGGATTCTTGTTAGAAGTATATGAAATGATGAGAGGTATAGACAGTCAGGGTGGAAATGTCCAACACTAGAGATAAACAGTGCCCTCCTTAATGTTTGGGACAAAGACCCATCATTTATTTATTTGCCTCTGTACTCCACAATTTGAGATTTGTAATAGAAAAAAAATCACATGAGGTTAAAGTGCACATTGTCAGATTTTAATAAAGGCCATTTTTATACATTTTGGTTTCACCATGTAGAAATTACAGCAGTGTTTATACATAGTCCCACCATTTCAGGGCACCATAATGTTTGGGACACAGCAATGTCATGTAATTGAAAGTAGTCATGTTTAGTATTTTGTTGCATATCCTTTGCATGCAATGACTGCTTGAAGTCTGCGATTCATGGACATCACCAGTTGCTGGGTGTCTTCTCTGGTGATCCTCTGCCAGGCCTGTATTGCAGCCATCTTTAGCTTATGCTTGTTTTGGGGGCTAGTCCCCTTCAGTTTTCTTTTCAGCATATAAAGGGCATGCTCAATTGGGTTCAGATCGGGTGATTGGCTTGGTCACTCAAGAATTGACCATTTTTTAGCTTTGAAAAACTCCTTTGTTGCTTTAGCAGTATGTTTGGGATCATTGTCTTGCTGTAGAATGAACTGCCGGCCAATGGGTTTTGAGGCATTTGTTTGAATTTGAGCAGATAGGATGTGCCTATATACTTCAGAATTCATTATGCTACTACCATCAGCAGTTGTATCATCAATGAAGATAAGTGAGCCAGTATCTTCAGCAGCCATACATGCCCAGGCCATAACACCCCCACCACCATGTTTCACAGATGATGTGGTATGCTTTGGATCTTGGGCAGTTCCTTCTCTCCTCCACACTTTGTTCTTGGTACTTGCCTGCTTCTGCTGCTGTTGAAGGTGAGACGCTGCGTCACGCCAGGGTCTTGGGCCTGTCCCACTTTGGCCGTCAGTTCCGCGACAGGCCGTTGGCGCGCAAAGATTTAGTTCACTACAAAAATTTCAAAGCCCTGCGCGCGACTACATGCCCCTCCTCGCTTCTAAGTGGAACCGGCCCCGTGCGGCCATACGATGCCCGTGCGCCTCAACGCGACCAAGAGGTCGCGTAATTCGCATGCCAAGGACACGTAAGTGGGACAGGCCCTTGAGTAAAGAGAATCCAGGGAACTATAGACCAGTCTCACGTCAGTGGTAGGGAAGTTATTGGAGAGAATTCTTCGAGATAGGATTTACTCCCATTTGGAAGAGAATGGGCTGATTAGCCCAGGCAGCATGGCTTTGTACACGGCAGGTCATGATTGAGTTTTTTGAGGACGTGACAAAGGACTCTGATGAAGGTAGGGCAGTGGATGTCGTAAACATGGATTTCGGTAAGGATTTTGATAAAGTCCCTCATGGTAGGCTGATCCAGAAGATTAAGGAGTACAGGATTCGCAATGACCTGGTCATCTGGATTAAGAACTGGTTTATTCATAGAAGACGGAGGATTATGGTGGAAGTATGAGTTACTGTGGAAGGTAGATATTCTGGCTGGAGGTCTGTGACCAGTGGAGTTCCGCAGGAATCTGTGCAGGGATATATATAAATTACTTTGATGTCAATGTAGATAGTTTGGTGAATAAGCAAAATTGGAGGAGTTGCAGACAGCGAACAAGCCTTGACTTGCTGAAATGAAAGTTGTATAAAGTGTAGCTCAAACCTTTTGATCAGATTGAACATAGCGCATAATTGGAGCCTGCCCTGGTACTGTCAAATTGAATTCTGCATTTCAAGGTGTACATTGGAAGTGTGCAGTACAACCCATCATGGCATCAATTCTCGTGCAGTAACGGATTTGACTTGTGTTCAGCCCAGTTGAGCTGTATCAATGGGTTGGATACTGAGGCTGGTGGGAGAAATGTGAGGACCAGGACAATATATCGTTGCGGCTCGTTATGCCAGCTGTAGGTACTCGGGGCTATTTTTCATCAGGCTGGAAAAAACGTCCCGACTTTCCTGATGCCCCGAGGACCTACGGCTGGCATAATGAGCCGCTACGATATATCCACGGACTCCTACGGACTCGTTACGAACATTCTGCGACTTTGAAAACTCGGAAGAATTCGTGAATAACTCGGGAAAGTGGGGCAGGCCCTCTCTTTCCAGTGGATCCCCAGACTACACTCCAGTGAAGGGCTTACGTCATCATCATTTTGGGTGGCGCAGCCATAGAGCTGTTGCCTCACAGCACCCAGGTTCGATCCTGACAATGGGTGCTGTCTGTGCAGAGTTTGTACATTCTCCCTGTGACTGCATGCGTCTTTGCCGGGTGCTCCAGTTTCCTCCCACGTTCCAAAGATATGCAGGGTTGTAGGTTAATTGGCTTCTGTAAATTGCCCCGGGTGTATAGAATGCAAAAGTGGGATAACCTAGAACCAGAGTGAACGGGTGATCGATGGCCGTCATGGACTTGCTGGGCTGAAGGGGCTGTTTCCACACTATCACTAAACTGCAAACTAAGCCTGCTGTTTCCTGCCAAATCGGGTCATTATGCTGACTGCCTTTGCATATAGTAACACAACTGGTAGTTCTGATGATAAGAAAAGGTAGATCACAAAAAAATGTTATTGCGACCCATAACTACGAAATGTTATAATCACCTGTCCTGTTGAAGAATGGAAAGGGCTTTCAACCTCTGAATGTACAATTATTTAGCGGTTATTAGTGGTCGACATATTTCAGCAGTAAATATTAATGGTGGCTGTGTTGTAGAACTTGTTTCCATGGTGGCTTCTCATAGTGCCTGCCATAATTCTGCTACCACTTTGGAGCAATGCCTGGGTTTTGGGAGGACAAAGGCTATCCTTTGAATTCCTCATCTTCACAGCAGTCTTGGCTGCAGCCAGCATAGCTGGGCACTGTTATAACGAGACCCATGAGAAAATAAAGGCATTGTGAAGGCTGTGAACAGTGCCCAAAAATAAAAGTTGACAAGCCAGGACTGATTTAAGCACAGTACACCCAGCAAAGGTTTCTACATTCATCATCACTTTCTGTATTGGGCATAATCAACTCATTATGCTGACTTTGTCTTTGCTTATGGTGACAAACATGGAGGAGGAAGAAGTACACTGGGAATGAGAGGAAGGTGAGACACAATGACAGGGTATCTATAATGACCCTGTGTCTAGTGTTAATCGCTTAACGTTTCAGTTGAGGATCACAGCCCAGAAAACAGGACACTGTGAGAAGAAGGGTCTTGACCAGAAGCGTTACCCACTCCTTCTCTCCAGAGATGCTGCCTGTCCCGCTGAGTTGCTCCAGCATTTTGTGTCCATCTTCGGTGTAAACCAGCATCTGCAGTTCTTTCCTACACACGGTGTACTTGTGCATGGTAATGCCTGGAGTAAATGCTAATAGCAGCTGATAAGTGACAAAGTGGATGAGCAGAACATTGAAGGTGAGCATAGGCGCTTTCCAAGAGGAAGTTTAACCATTTCTCATTGCAATTCAACTGCATTAACAGAGTTGATTCTCCCATCATCAACATCTGCTGGATCACCCTGTCTAAAACTGACCAGTGCCAGACTGTTAGTTAGCATTGCTGCATGGATAAGCTGGAGACTCAGATTTTGCAGTACGGAACCAAACTATCTTTAAAAAAAATCCACTACCTCCATTACACAAGGCGAGTGGATGAGTGCACGTCCAACAAACTCTCTACACCGTTAGGAAGGATCTGCAGGTGCCGTTTTACACGCAAGGTAGACGCAAAATACTGGAGTAACTCAGTGGGACAGGCTGCATCTCTGGAGAGAAGGAACGAGTGACGTTTCGGGTCTGAAGAAGGGTCTTGACCCAAAACATCACCCGAGATGCTGCCTGTTCCGCTGAGGTACTCCAGCGTTTTGTGTCTAAACTCTGAACATTATCCACTTGCCTGAGTGGTGCAGTTGGCCTTGGGAAGGTAATGTAGCATATTTATAGATGGTACATACAGGTACCTATTTCAGGATGTGTTTGTGTTGGAGAGAGTGAATGAGCGGGATCATCTGCCCCACATCTCACATTCCCAGTATCTACCTGTGAGGTATCTACATGATGCCCAGGCTCACTAACCTTTTGTAGCACTGTGGCTGAAATCAAGCTTCAATCTCCACTTTCAAAGGCTTTTCCAATGAAAACATTTAAAAAATAGTTTTTAAAAAACACATATTTTGAAAAGTGAGTCCTATTCAAAAATAATAAAATAGCTTAAAATGTGTAATTGACGAAAACATTAAAATAATGTTAATTAAATTAAAAAAGAATCTTCACAGAGTTAAGGACAGGCTGGAAAAAAATTAGGTAGGTAGAGTTATTTTATTTTAAATGTTATTTGTTGAGGTATTATTAATTCAATACAATATTAATACAATACATTCTTTACATTGTTAATGTAATTTTTACTTTATCAATCTATATTTATTTACATGTCTGTCAGATGATTTTAAATGGATCAAAGGCCAGGGCATTCAGAGGTGGGACATCAGAATAGATGGTCTGAGACCTAAACACCAGATACCACTTGGGTACAGAGTGTAAATTTATCTTGGATAGAGTGGATGAGGAGAGGATATTTCCACTAGTGGGAGAGTCTAGGACCAGAGGTCATAGCCTCAGATTTATAGGGCGTTCCTTTAGGAAGGAGATGAGGAGGAATTTCTTTAGCCGGTAGTGAATCTGTGGAATTCTTTGCCACAGAAGACTGTGGAGGCCAAGTCAATGGATATTTTTAAGGCAGGGATTCTGGATTAGTACAGGTGTCAAGGGTTATGAGGAGAAGGCAGGAGGATGGGGTTAGGAGGGAGAGATAGATCATCCATGATTAAATGGTGGTGTAGGCTTGATGGGCTGAATGGCCTGATTCTGCTCCTATCATTTATGACCTTCTGATCAGGCATTCTGCAGATGGTGAAAGTAAGTGTAGGCAGGCGACCACAGTAGGTGGTGAATCCAGCCAACATGCCAAGACCAGCAAGCCTGGCCCATAACTTTATCAAAAGGTTTGTATGAAAACTTCCTTGGTACTTCTCTCAGTAAACTGCATGTACAGTAAATTGAAACTCTTCCATTTGTTAAATGTTTGTGCTAAACGGTAGTTTTATTGTTTGTTGAATGTCAATTGAACTGATGCAGCTGCTCCTGAAATCTCTGTGAGTTATCAATGTACCAGATGTCCAGGTCACAAAATATCAAGTGAATTATCTTGTTTGTAGCCTGAGCCATTACTAATGGTGAATCGGACAATGCCTTGATTCTTTTTTGTTATACATTGTATTCTTATCATCCCATTTTAAAATACAAAATCCTTAACAACAAGATTAATTTGTGTGGTTCAGGGCCAGAAGGGGGTGGAAACTGATGGTGGCGTTAAAGAGGCTGCATTAGACTGGGAAACTTGGAAATTGGCAACGTATTATGTGGAGGTTGATGGTAGAAATACTGAGCCTTCTCGGCATGGCGGACCGTGTACTCCTTGGCAGTGGGGTCAATTTTCTCCAGTTTTTGTGGTAACCAGATGAGCAGAAATAAAGTGCGAGAAAAGATCTACAAGGATGTTGCCAGGACTAGAGGGTGTGAACTATAGGGAGAGGTTGAGAATGCTGGGTCTCTATTCCTTGGAGCGCAGGAGGATGAGGTGTACAAATTCATGACAGGAATAGATCAGGTAGATGCACAGTTTCTTGCCCAGATTAGATGAATCGAGGACTAGAGGACATAAGTTTAAAGTGAAGGGCAAGAGATTGAATGGGAATTTGAGGAGTAACTTTTTCACACAAAGGGTGGTGGGTGTATGGAACAAGCCACCAAAGGAGGTAAGTTGAGGTTGGGACTATCCCAACATTTAAGAAGCAGTTGGACAGGTACATAGATAGGACAGGTTTGGAGGGATATGGATCAAACGCAGGCAGGAGGGACTATTGTAGCTGGGACATGTTGGCCGGTGTGGGCAAGTTGGGCCAAAGGGCCTGTTTCTATACTGTATCACTCTGTGATTCTAAAATGATGTCGTTTCATGTCCAATACTCAAAAGATGTCAGGTTGCAGATAGACACAAAGCTGCAGTAATTCAGCAAGACAGGCAGCATCTCTGGAGAGAAGGAATGGGTGACGTTTCGAGTAGAGACCCTTCAGGCTGGTTAGGGATAAGGGAAACGAGAGACACAGACAATGATGTGGAGAGATAAAGAACAATGAATGAAAGATATGCAAAAAAAGTAACAATGATAAAGGAAACAGGCCATTGTAAACTGTTTGTTGGGTGAAAATGAGAAGCTAGTGCGACTTGGGTGAGGAAGGGATGGAGAGAGAGGGAATGCCGGGGCTGCCTGAAGTGAGAGAAATCAATATTCATACCATTGGGCTGTAAGCTGCCCAGGCGAAATATGAGATGCTGTTCCTCCAATTTGCGTTTAGCCTCACTCTGACAATGGAGGAGACCGAGTACAGAAAGGTCTGTGTGGGAATGGGAAGGAGACTTAAAGTGTCCAGCAACCGGGAGATCAGGTTGGTTCACGCAGGCTGAGCGAAGGTGTTCCGCGAAACGATCGCCCAGTCTGCGTTTAGTCTCGCCGATGTATCAGAGTCCACATCTTGATACAGTAGATGAGGTTGGAGGAGGTGCATGTGAACTTCTGCCTAACCTGAAAGGACTGTCGGGGTCCTTGTACAGAGTCGAGGGAGGAGGTTTAGGAACAGGTGTTGCATCTTCTGCAGTTGCAGGGGAAGGTACCTGGGGAGGGGGTGGGTTGGGTGGGAAGGGATGAGTTAACCAGGGAGTTGTGGAGGGAACGGTCTCTGCGGAATGCGGAAAAGTGTGGAGATGGGAAAATGTGGCTCGTGGTGGGATCCCGTTGGAGGTGGCGGAAAGTTCGATGGATTATGTGTTGTATGCGACGGCTGATGGGATGGAAGGTAAGGACTCTGTCTCTGTTGCGACTAGGGGGAGGGGGAGAAACAGCGGAGCTGCGGGGTACCGAGGAGACACGAGTGAGGGCCTCATCTATGATGTAAGAGGGGAACCCCCGTTCCCTAAAGAATGAGGACATCTCGGATGCTCTAGTATGGAACATCTCATCTTGGGAGCAGATGCGGCGTAGACAGAGGAATTATGAGTAGGGGATAGAGTCTTTGCAGGAAGCAGGGTGGGAAGAAGTGTAGTTAAGATAGTTGTGGGAGTCAGTGGGTTTCTAATAGACATCAGTCAATAGTCCATAGTTCTTGAGATAGAGACTGTGAGATCAAGAATGATCCCCAAACACCTGTCCGACACCTTTCCGGGGCTTGTCCCCTTCAGTCTTCTCTTCAAAATATAAAAAGCATGGTTCAGATCGGGTGATTGACTTGGCCACTCAAGAATTGACCATTTTTTAACTTTGAAAAACTCCTTTGTTGCTTTCGCAGTATGTTTGGGATCATTGTCTTGCTGTAGAATGAACCGCCGGCCAATGAGTTTTGAGGCATTTGTTTCAACTTGAGCAGATATGTTGTATCTATACACTTCAGAATTCATTATGCTACTACCATCAGCAGTTGTATCATCAATGAAGATAAGTGAGTCAGTACCTTCAGCAGCCATACATGCCCAGGCCAGATCACCGCCACCATCTGTCCACAAGACCTTTTTCCAGAACTGTGGTTGCTCTTTTAAGTACTTCTTGGCAAACTAACCGGGCCATCCTATTTTTGTGGCTAACCAGTGGTTTGCATCTTGCAGTGTAGCCTCTGTATTTTTGTTCATGAAATCTTCTGCAGAATGTGGTCATTGACAAATACACACCTGACTCCTGAAGAGTGTTTCGGATCAGTCAGACAGGTGTTTGGGTTTTTTTTCTTTATTAGAGAGAGAATTCTTCTGTCATCAGCTGTGGAGGTCATCCTTGGCCTGCCAGTCCCTTTGCGATTAGTAAGCTCACCATTGCTCTCTTTCTTCTTAATGATGTTCCAAACAGTTGATTTTTGTAAGCCTAAGTTTTGGCTGATGTCTCTAACAGTTTTATTCTTGTTTCTCAGTCTCATAATGGCTTCTTTGACTTTCATTGGCACAACTTTGGTCCTCGTGTTGATAAACAGCAATAAAAGTTTCCAAAGGTGATGGAAAGACTGGAGGAAAGACTAGGTGTTGAGAGCTCTCTTATGCCTGCATTAAGTAGGCAATTAAACACACCTGTGAACCCATGTGTCCCAAACATTATGGTGCCCTGAAATGGGGGGACTATGTAGAAACACAGCTGTAATCTCTACATGGTGAAACCAAAATGTATAAAAATGGCCTTTATTAAAATTTGACAATGTGCACTTTAACCACATGTGATTTTTTTAAAATTACAAATCTCAAATTGTGGAGTACAGAGGCAAATAAATAAATGATGGGTCTTTGTCCCAAACATTATGGAGGGCACTGCATATTTGAAATGAGCCTGCAATTCCACAGATGGGCCTTCCTGGTGGGGGTGGAGGTGGAGAGTGACTGAATGTCCATAGTAAAGATGAGGGAGTGGGGGCTTGGAAAGCGGAAATCATTAAAGAGACGAAGGGCATGTGAGGTATCTCGGACATAGGTCGGGAGAGATTGGACCAGGGGGGATAGGATGGAGTCTAGGTACGTGGATATCATTTCCGTGGGACAGGAGCAGGCAGAAACAATGGGTCTGCCAGGGCAGTTGTGTTTGTGGATTTTGGGGAGCAGGTAAAAACAGGGTGTCCGGGGCTGGGAAACGATAAGGTTGGAGGCTGTGGAAGGCCAGCCCGCAGTGATGTTTGAGATTGAGGCCTGGTGCTCATCTGTGGGATTGCAGGTTCATTTCAGACATAGTAGCTCAAATGCCTGTCACTTATTACAGAAAATTATAGACATTACAGAATTAATTCTCCATGTATGTGCACTCTGCATTTCCTCCTGGTTTAATGGAGCCAAGAAAGTAAAAATGTTAAATCCCATTTACTGGGTCAGCAACACAGACCTTTCGGTGAGCCTACAGAATGGTTTAGTTGCTGCAGCTTAATTGTTTAACAGCTGCAGTGTCGGTCGTTTGATAATCCACACCATCAAGAGGGAGACTGCGTAGCTCGGCAGCAGGAGGGAAGAGGCATCAGATTTAATAGCAGTGTACTGTCATATCATGACATCCGTGGCTGAAGAAGAGTCTCGACCCAAAACGTCACCCATTCCTTCCGTCCAGAGATGCTGCCTGTCCCTCCGAGTTACGACAGCTTTTTGTGTCTATCTTCGGTGTCAAGCAACTTCTGTAGTTCCATCCTACAACATTAATTCACATGCCGTTTGCAGAAGTTAGCTGATGTTAAACTAAAATCTCAAGCATAATAAAAAACATTTTATTTTCGTCTTTCAAAATAATACTTTTAGTTTAGAGATTCAGCGTCGACTGGCAACGTGTGCTTTGGCCCACTGAGTCCACACACACAGCGATCCCTGCACATCAACACTGCCCTACACACACCAGGGACACATTTTACATTGATACCAAGTCAATTAACCTACAAACCTGTATGTTTTTGGAGTGTGGGAGGAAACTGAGCATCTCGGAGAAAACCCACGCAGGTCACGGGAAGAACGTACAAACTCCGTACAGACAGACATAGTCAGGATTGGACCCGGGTCCCTGGCACTGTAAGACAGTAGCTTTACCGCTACACTACCCTACCTTGAGTGCTTAAAAGATTAAACGCACTTATTTTTTACTTATGCTGATCCATGTTGTTTTATCACAAAATGATATGAGAGAAATTAAAATCCACCAAAATAGTTATATCAGAGTACACTAATTTCAGGAAAATATGACATCCGTTTTCTATACACCGTATGGACAACTTGCAGTGTCGAAGGTTGAGAAGAGCAGAGCCTCTTGCTTTCTTGACACACGGAGACGTGAATACAAAAGATAACAAGATGACTATGTTGGTGTATAATGTTTGGCGTGCTGCATTAGAATGCATGCTGCCCAGTCAAGTGAACAGTACACCAATCCGCAAATAACATTTGCAAAATTGCAGCAATTACTTTTTATGAAGAAATATTGTTTGTCTTTTTTGCATATATCTGAGGTATTGTGGTACATGCATTCTTAATATGATAATTCAGTACGCTCTCTGCTATTTTAACAGTTATAATTATTTATTTTAGGTAAATTCCTCATGAAAAATAGAATAATTTATGAAAAATGTGTGACTGTTGTTTCTTAAACAGTTTCATTTATTTTTAACTGTGTTTGAAAATAATGTGGGTTTTTTTTTCTGCACAGGTGATACTCCTTATTTGGAACCGAAACGAGCGTTCGAAGGAACGACAACAGATGTGGGGAAAGCTGTTTTGGCCGTGTACAGTGGCCTCTTCGCATTTGGTGGCTGGTGAGGCAAACAATGACGTGTTATTGCATTGAGAAGATGGCAAGGGCTTCCTGTCCACTTTATAGATACAAAAACGTCGCCCAGGCTGGCGCCTGCTCCAGTGTCGGCCGCTGTAAGTGCGACACTGGGGAGCAAGCGAGAATGAGGGAGACGGGAGAGCAACTTATAACCAAGTCGCCATCATCTTCCACAGGGTGCACCAGCAAGCCCGTCTTCACCAGCTGTCGTGCTCTCTGGGTGACACAGCTGTTGCGGCCCTGGCTGACAATGCATTCTTCAGGCTGCAGGCACCTACAGGGCGCGCTCGCTCACCGCGGAGGCTCCCTCTCCTTTTCTTCCTGTTGACCATCGCTTTGTCCACTTCCCCCTCCACCACCACCTCCTTCTTCTCCCCCAGAGTCACCAACATCTTCCACCTTGGGAGGTCCTGCCCTGATTTGACCACCTTGCCATGATCTGCATTAAACTCCCTTGAATATTCCTCAACCCACCTGCCCAACTGATCAAGATCCTGCTGTAGTCTTTGATAACCATCTTCACGGATCATGCCTTGCACATTCCAAGTCGTTGATATCAACCACAAACAGCAATGGGCCCAGCAACGATCCCTGAGGCTCACCACTAGTCACAGGCCTCCAGTCCGAAAAACAACCTTCCACCTGTTACCTTGCGATTAAAATTACAAGATGTCCACTTCACTCTCGAGACTCATTTTAGTTTTCGAGTGAAGGTGTTACTCACAACTTTGTTGTCCTAATAGATGCCACAGCGGGAGATGTTACAATAATCTTGGAAGTACAAACTTATACCCCATTGTGCAAACAGGTTTGGTCCTATTTTTGCAAAGTTGTATTTGTAAATGTTAATGCTACTTTTCTATCAATTGCAGGAATTACTTGAATTTTGTCACAGAAGAAATGATTGAGCCATATAGGTGAGTACAGACATTTTAAAAATCATTCTTACATCATTTGGAAGAAGCCTTAGGCTGTTTCTGGTCGTCATCTTAAGCGGCCAAAATGGAACTGTGCACATCTGCATCTGAGCTTTTCCTCTCGGCCTAATGAGAAACAAAAAGGCAGAGTAAAAGAAACATTTCACTTTACCTCGACTCATAATAAAAACTAAACCTTTAGTTGATGCAATCGTGTCCTGACATACTACAACATTAGACACAAAATGTTGGACTCACTCAGCAGAACAGGCAGCAACTCTGGAGAGAAGAAATGCGTGACTCTTTGGGTCAGTCTGCAGAAGGGTCTCGACCCGAAATGTCACCCATCACTTCTCTGCAGAGATGCTGCCTGGCTCACTGTTACTCCAGCACTTTGTGTCTATCTTCGGTTTAAACCAGCATCTGCAGTTCCTTCCTACACATTCTACAACTTTAGTTTGGAGATACAGGTAGACAAAATTGCTGGAGAAACTCAGCGGGTGCTACAGCATCTATGGAGCGAAGGAAATAGGCAATGTTTCGGGCCGAAACCCTTGGAGATACAGTGTGGAAACAGTCCCTTCGGCCCACCGATTCCGTGCTGACCAACGATCCCCGCACACTAACACTAACCTACACACACTAGGGACAATTTTACATTTATACCAAGCCAATTAACTTACAAACCTGTACGCCTTTGGTGTGTGGGAAGAAACTGAAGATCTTGGGGGAAAAACCCGTGCAGGTCACGGGGAGAACGTACAAACTCCATACAGACAGCACCCGTAGTCAGGATCGAACTCGGGTCTTTGGCGCTGTAAGGTAGTAGCTCTACCGCTGCACCACCGTGCCACCCTACCGATCTACTGACGTCTTGTTTTTACAGTGTGGCTGATATTGGTCTTTGGCATTCTGAGGAATAACTTTTCTGTATTGAAAAGGGGGAGATGGTGAATAGGGGTGAGGGTTGTGGTCAGATTCAGGATTTGAGGAGGGCAGAGGGGCTCTGAGGACAACAGAGGGCTTGCCTTTGATCCGCCACAAATCATCAAGTTCCAAGCCTGGAGTGATGTTGAGCTCATCTTGTGCCGATTCTGCCTCTGGCCCTTTTTCTCTGTCAAGGTGTCCTTGCCTCCCAGTGGCCACCCCTTCACTATATTGTTGGCATGACATCAGCCAACATGACTTCTCCACTCCAATCTCACCCCCTCTGAACGCACAGCCCTCCACTCACTCAGCAACAGTATCGTTATCAAACCTGCCAACAAGGGAAGTGTCGCTGTGGTCTGGCGGGCTGACTGCTGCCATGCTGAAGCCAGGCGGAAGTTCTCGGACACCTCCTCATCCCTACCCCTTGTCCATGACCCCACAGATCAACAGCAAGCCACCATCTGCCAGACCATTCTCAATCTGATTACATCTGGCGATCTCCCCTCTACAGCATCCAGCCTCCCGCCCCACCCCACCCCACCCCTACGCGGCTCATTTCCTTCTCCTTCTCCTCAAAACCAGGGCTGTGTTGGCACATCCATTGTTCCTGCCTGCTCCTGTCCCACAGAACTCCATCTCCAAATACCTTGATTCCATCTTATGGCCTCCTCCCTTCTCCAGTCCTTCTGACCCTCATCCAAGACACTTCAACACACCCTTCAACTCTCAATTCCTCATTCATTGCCACGTCTACACCATAGATGGCCAGTCCCTTTACACCGCAACTAATACTCTCCTCTACCTGGCAGAGCTGGGCCTCGCCTGCAACAACTTCTCTTTTGCCTCCTCTCACTCTTCATGTTTTGAAGAGTTTCGGGGCATTGTTCTCTGTCGCGAGGATCGAGTGTCCTGAAGGCTGTGTTGCCGGCCTGGTGCCCGGGTTCAGGACATCTCGTCTGACCTACAGAGCAACTTGGAGTAGGAGGGGAAAGATCCAGCCATCATGGTCCTTGTGGGTAAGGATGACGTAGTTAGAATGAGGAAAGAGGTACTGCTAAGGGAATTTGCACAGCTAAAGCAGACCCAAGAAGGTAATAATCTCTGGATAGCTACCTGAGCCACATGCAAATTGGCATAAGGTGGAGAGGATTAGAGAGTTGAACGTTTGGCCCAAAGACGGGTGTGGAAGAAGCAAGTTTGAATTTGTGGGACATTGGCACCAGTATTGGGGGGAAAGGGGGAACTTTCCAATGGGACGGGTTCCACTTGATTGAACCCGGCTGGAACCAGACTCCTGACAAACCGTATAACCAGGGCCGCAGATAGAGCTTTAAACTAAACAGTGGGGGGTGGGGTCAGCAATTTGGAAGTGTATGGGTGGAGTTAAAGGGAAAGAGAGTGCAGGAAAGTCTCCCGAATAAATGGGGTGGAATGTTTCAGAAGGGATAAGAGAGTAAGGTCGGGTGAAAATCGGGACCGGTGTGAGAGGGGAGGTAAATGCAGAATTAAACGTATTGTATCTGAATGCACTAGTGTAAGAAACAAAGTGGATGAGCATGTAGCCCAGTTAGAGATTGGTAGGTATGATGTTGTGGGGAATTGCAGAGACGTGGCTGCAAGAGGATCGGAGCTGGGAGCTGCATGTTCAGGGTTACACGTCCTATCGGAATGACCGACAGGTGGGTGGAGGGGGTGGAGTAGCACTGTTGGTTAAGAATTAAATTCAGTCCTTCGCAAAGGGTGACACAGGATCAGAAGATGTAGAGTCATCGTGGGTAGAGCTGAGAAATTGTCAGGGTAGAAAGACCCTAATGGAAATGATTTACAGTAGCCAGGGTATAGGGTACAAGTTACATCAGGAGATATAATTGGCAAGTAAGAAAGGCAATGCTACGGTGGTCATGGGAGATTTCAATATGCAGGTAGACTGGGGAAGTCAGGTTGGTGCTGGACCCCAATAAAGGAAATATGTAGAGTGCCTCCGAGATGGATTCTTAGAGCAGCTTGTTGTGGAGCCTAACAGGGAGAAGGCAATACTGGATTTGGTAGTAATAATAATAATATAATAATACCTTTTATTGTCATTGCACATAAGCGCAACGAGATTTGGTATGCAGCTTCCATCCGATGTCATAACTTAAAGAACTAATAAAATTTAGATTTAGATACCCCGAGAACATGGTTTGTAAAAAGAACATTACAACAGTAAAATAGTCAAAACAGTTCAAACAGACTAAAGTGCAGAAGTGTCTGTGCGACGTGACCATCCGAGGGAGACAGTCCATGGGGGGTGGGGGGCACTCAGCAGGGCCGGTTCAGAGCCGCTATAGCTCTGGGAATAAAGCTGTTCCTGAATCTGGAGGTTCGGGCGCAGGAGGCCTTGTAACGTCTGCCGAAGGGAAGTAGTTCGAACAGTCCATTACAAGGGTGTGAGGAGTCTTTATGGATGTTGACGGCCTTCCTGAGGCACCGTGTGTGGTAGATGCCCTCCAAGGCTGGTAGCTGTGTCCCAATAATCCTCTGTGCTTCAAGTATCAAGTATCCTTTATTGTCATTCAGACTTTTCAGTCTGAACGAAATTTCGTGCCTTGCATTCATAACATAGAATAAAATAACAAAACACACAATAAACACAGATTTAACACCCACCACAGTGAGTCTACCAGGTCCTCCTCACTGTGATGGAAGGCAAAAGTCTTAAAGTCCTTGTCTCTTCCCTCCTTGTTCTCCCTCTGCATTGATGAGGGCCTGGTGGACTCACTGGAGGTTTACAAGAATGATCCCGAGAATGATTGGGTTAATATATGATGAGCGTTTGACGGCACTGGGCCTGTACTCACTGAAGCTTAGAATTATCAGGGGGGGACCTCATTGAAACATACAGAATAGTGAAATAGTGAAAGGCTTGGATAGAGTGGATGTGGAGAGGATGTTTCCACTAGTGGGAGAGTCTAGGACTAGAGGTCATAGCCTCAGAATTAAAGGACGTTCTTTTAGGAAGGAGATGAGGAGGAATTTCTTTAGTCAGGGTGGTGAATCCGTGGACTTCGTTGCCATAGAAGGCTGTGGAGGCCGACAATGGATATTTTTAAGGCAGAGATAGATAGATTCCTGATTAGTACGGGTGTCAGGGGTTATGGGGAGAAGGCAGGAGAATGGGGTTAGGAGGGAGAGATAGATCAGCCATGATTGAATGGCGGAGTAAACTTGATGGTCCGAATGGCCTAATTTTGCTCCTATCTCTTATGACTTTAAGAAGTTAAAGGTGTAGCCATGGACACTCACATTGGTCCCAGCCTATGACTCTCTTTTTAGTAGGTTATGTTGAACAGTCCCTTGTTCCAAACATACTGTGGCACCATCCCCCAACTCTTTTCCAGCTTCATTGACAACTGTATTAGGACCATCTCCTGCACCCGTTCAGAACTTATTGATTTCATTAACTTTATTTCTAACTTTCACCATTCCCTCAAATTCACTTGTACTACCTCTGACATCTCCTTCCCCTTTCATGATCGCAGAAGACAGGTTAATGCCTGATGTCTACTGTAAACCTACTGACTCCCACAGAGATCAGGATTACACATCCTCTCAACTTGCATCTTGCAAAGGCTCCATCCCCCACTCTCAATTTCACTGTCTCTGCTGCATCTGTTCCAAAATGGGGCTTTCAATTCTATGTCCTCTTTATTTTGTAAACATGTTTTTCATCCCTGCAAAACTACCTTCTAGACCAAAGATATGCTGGTTGGTCGAGTGGTCACTTAAAGTAACCCCAATGTAGATGGGTGACCAGGAAACCAGTGGGATGTTGTCGGAGAATAGCCTGTGACAGAGAATAGGTTGTAGGGAAATAAATTGGGAATGGCACTGTTGCGAATGCTCTGAGAGTCATCATCAAAATGTCAGACTTCTGTATTAGAAGGAAATATGAAGTCATGTTAATATGGGACCAGGTTATCAGTATCGTTTGGATATGATCTGTGGTTATCTTGTATCAAGAAAAACATTAATGTTTCAGGTATGCTGGCTGAACATAACAGCACTTTGTTCTTGAACAAATTAATCTATTGAATGAGTTCACAGGCATAGAATGTAAACACAACTTCTGATAAACTTATACAATTCCTTTAAAAAGACAATCAGCCTAATTTTGCTACTTTTAATTTTTAACTACAAGGGCTCCAAACAATTGGATGAAGTTAAATCAGTTCTTCATTTCTTTCATTTAGCTTAATAAAAGACGAGTAGTTCTTACAATTTGTACTGTGTTAGTAGATTGATTGTGCCATTTTCCAGGCAACTGAAGCATCCTACCACAACCAGCGAGCAGTCCTGAACTAATATCTACCTCGTTGGTGACCCTCGAACTATCCTTGATCGGACCTTGGTAGACACAAAATGCTGGAGTAACTCAGCAGGACAGGCAGCATCTCTGGAGAGAGGGAATGGGTGACGTTTCAGGTCGAGACCCTTCTTCAGGTTGATGTCAGGGGAGTGGGCAGTACAGAGATAAAATGTAGTTCGAGACAGTAAGACTGGTGGGAGAACTGGGATGGAGCGGATGGAGAGAGAAGGAAACCAAGGGTTATTTGAAGTTTGAGAAGTCAATGTTCATACTGCTGGGTGTAAGCTGCCCAAGTGAAATATGAGGTGCTGTTCCTCCAATTTGCACTGGGCCTCATTCTGATAATGGAGGAGGCCCAGGACAGAAAGGGCAGATTGGGAGGGGGAGTTGAAGTGCTGAGACACCGGGAGATCAGGTAGGTTAAGACGGACTGAGCGGAGGTGTTCAGCGAAGCGATCGCCGAGCCTACGCTTGGTTTCGCCGATGTAGAGAAGTTGACACCTGGAACAGCAGATACAGTAGATGAGGTTGGAGGAGGTGCAAGTGAACCTCTGCCTCACCTGGCAAGACTGGTCCTTGGATGGAGTCGAGGGGGGAGGTGTAAGGACGGGTGTTGCATCTCCTGTGGTTGCAGGGGAAAGTACCTGGGAGGGGGTGGTTTGGGTGGGAAGGGCCAAGTTGACCAGGGAGTTTCAGAGGAAACGGTCTCTGCGGAAAGCAGAAAGTGGTGGAGATGGGAAGATGTGGCCAGTAGTAGGATCCCGTTGAAGGTGGCGAAAATGTTGGAGGAATATATGCAATGGGCATTCACATGGGCCCCAGCTATGCCTGCCTCTTTGTAGGATGTCGAACAACCGCTGTTCCAGACGAACTCTACCTCCGCTACATTGACGACTGCATTGGTGCTGCCTCCTGCACCCATGCAGAACTCACTGAGTTCATCAACTTCACGACTAAATTTCATCCTGTACACAAATTCACTTGGACCATCTCCGACATCTCCCGATCCTTTCTAAATCTCACTGTCTCCATCACAGGAGACAGGCTATCGACTGACATCAATTACAAACCCACTGACTCCCATAGCTATCTAGACTACACTTCTACTGGCCACATCTTCCCATCTCCACCCCTTTCTGCGTTCCGCAGAGACCATTCCCTCCGCAACTCCCTGGTCAACTCATCCCTTCCCAACCCAACCACCCCCTCCTAGGGCCTTTTCCCTGCAACCGCAGGAGATACAACACCTGTTCCTTTACCACCGCCCTCCATCCAAGGACCCAAACAGTCTTTCCAGGTGAGGCGGAGGTTCACTTGCATCTCCTCCAACCTCATCTATTGTATCTGCTGTTCCAGGTGTCAACTTCTGTACATAGGCTAGACCAAGCGCAGGCTCGGTGATCATTTAGCTGAACACCTCGCTCAATCCGCCTAAACCTACCTGATCTCCCTGTTGCTCAACACTTTAACTGCTCCTCCCATTCACAATCTGACCATTCTCTCCTGGGCCTCCTCCGTTGCTCAGCGCAAATTGACGGAACAGCACCTCATATTTCACTTGGGCAGCGTACGCTCCAGCGGTATGAAAATCAAGTAGCCCATGCTTTCCCTCTCTCTCCATCCCCTCCCTCTTCCCAGTTCTCCCACCAGTCTTACTGTCTCCGACTACATTTTATCTCTGTACCGCCCACTCCCCTGACATCAATCTGAAGAAAGGTCTCGATCCGAAACGTTACACATTCCTTCTCTCCAGAGATGCTGCCTGTCCCGCTGAGTTACTCCAGCATTTTGTGTCTATCTTCGGTGTAAACCGGCATCTGCAGTTCCCTCCTACACTAATGATACAATAACTTGTATCAACTCCAACCAACTGTAAATCTACTAGCTTGTGCATTCCGATTTGTATTCGTTGTCTGTTAAACAGCATCGGGGACCTAAAATCCTCACCCTCATTTTGTAAATCCCTTTTCTATTCCAGTAACCACCAGCAGCTTTCTAGCCCTCCTGGGTGTCATTCCTCCTGCAATTACGACTCTTGTACATCCTCAAATTCCCATAATCGTAACATTGCCTTCAGACATCAATGCCCTATGTTCTGTAATTCCTTTCTGAAACCTCTCTGCATCTGTATCTCTCTTTCCTCTTTCACAACATCCCTCTAAAATCTTTTTATTTGATCAATCTTTCTTGTCAACTGCACTAATTAACTTTTCTGTAACTACAACAAACATTATTTGATAATACTCCTATGAAGCCATTTTTGTCTTTTAAGTTAGAGGTATAAATGTAACCTACGTTACATTACATTTATCAGCCCTCTTTTTACCAATTTTCTAACGTGATTCTTTCCATCCACGTTGCATATGATGTTGCCTATTTTTGATCCACTTAACAAACTGGCAAAATACTGCATTGAAGACATCAATCGGAAACTATCTAAGATAGACACAAAAAGCTGGAGTAACAGAAGGTCAGTCAACATCTCTAGAGAAAATTAGTAGGTGAAATTTCGGGTCGAGGCCCTTCTTCAGTCTGAGGAAGGGTCTCAACCTGAAATGTCACTTATTCCTTTTCTCCGTCGAGGCTGTCTGACCCGCTGAGTTACTCCAGCTTTTTGTGTCCATCTTTGGTTTAAACCAGCATCTGAGGTTCCTTCTTATTCAATCTGAAATGATAATTTCTTGCCTCTATCCACAGATATTATCTGCCTGCAACTTCTATTTTGCTTTTGAATATCTGGTTCACTTTCGTATCAAAATATAAATATAGGGAGTAACTCTAGTTTTATTACATTTGGCAATTTATGGGTGTTATATGCCAGAATTAGGTCAGGTGTTTACAGTACTGGTGTTATTTGAGATGTTCCTTCTTGGTTGTCTGCATATATATTGCTATAATTCATTGAGGCAGCCAGATGTGCACACAGGTGACCAGTGGCATGCAACACACATCTGGAATGTGGAAGGGCTGAACACTGATTTTCCAGCACCCTCAGTTCCAGTGACTTTCTGGATTTGCCAAATTTTCTGGACCAACAGAGGTCACGTGATAATGAAACGGCAATACATCCCTGGCCCGCTAATGACAGCCCTCCCGTTCCCTAAGGCACCATTGAGTGCCAGAAACTTAAATAAACAAATATAAAATGTAAATGGAATGACCTGCCAACCCATCCCCAGCTCGCACCATCTCCACGGCCGTTTACACCAAAGATCTTAGAGCAGAGCATTTTATCCGCTCTAAGATCTTTGGTTTACACCCCCAGCTTCCGACCCCACAGCTGACTCGCAGAGTGCACCTGTCAACCCGTCACCTGCTGCTAATTCTTGCTATCGATGGTGGCTTTATCCACCCCCACTCCACCACTGCCTTCAGCCTGTCCTCCCCCCCCCCCCTCTCTCTCTCTCTCCCTCTCCTCCCCCACCACTGCCTCCTCGTATATAATAATAATTTGTAGCAGCAGATCCTTAACTACGAATGTTCCATGGGCTGCCTGCCACTGGATGTTTAGACAGCTTTCCAGGAACCAAAGTCTTTCTCAGCCCTTAACCATGAGCAAATATTTATTATGAGAAACTTTTATCAAAGGTTGTTAAAATGTCAACGTAACATGCCTTCTATGGATATTCCCCAGTCCACAATGCTTTATTTCCTCAAAAATTAGGTATGTATTTCCTTTGATAAATCCTGAGGGTATTCCAGTCAGCTAAAACATTTCAATACTTACCATTGCCATGGATAGTTTTATTCCTAATTCTGGAAACAAATGTAAAACTAATTGTGTGGTTATTTTCCATCACATTTGCTAGTTCATGGTACTGCATCAATCTTGGCATCCAAGTCCATTGCTTTGAGAAAGTGGCAGTTTACCACTCTGTCTGCTCCTGTTGCCACTTTCATTGCCAGGGGCATTGAGCATAAGAGTCGGGAAGTTTTGCAGCTTTATAGGCAGGAAGGAACTGCAGATGCTGGTTTAAACTGAAGACAAACACAAAAAGCTGGAGTAACTCTGGGGCAGGCAGCATCTCTGGAGAGAAGGAATGGGTGACGTTTCGGGTCGAGACCCTTCAGACTGGTTAGGGATAAGAGAATCAAGAGATATAGACAGTGATGTGGGGAGATAAAGATTATGAATGAAAGATTTGCAAAAAAAGTAACGATGATAAAGGAAACAGGCCATCGAAAGCTGTTTGTTGGGTGAAAACGAGAAGCTAGTGTGACTTGGGTGGGGGAAGGGATAGAGAGAGGGGGAATGCCGGGGCTACCTGAAGTGAGAGAAATCAATATTCATACCACTGGGCTGGAAGCTGCCCAAGCGAAATATGAGATGCTGTTCCACCAATTTGTGTTTAGTCTCACTCTGACAATGGAGGGGACTGAGGACAGAAAGGTCTGTGTAGGAATGGGAAGGAGAATTAAAGTGTCCAGCAACCGGGAGATCAGGCAGGTTCAGGCGGGCTGAGCGAAGGTGTTCCGCTAAACGATCGCCCAGTCTGCGTTTGGTCTCGCCGATGTATCAGAGCCCACATCTGAAACAACGGATACAGTAGATGAAGTTGGAGGAGGTGCAAGTGAACCTCTGCCTAACCTGAAAGAACTGTCGGGGTCCCTGGACACAGTCGAGGGGGGAGGTATAGCGACAGGTGTTGCATCTTCTGCGGTTGCGGGGAAGGTACCTGGGGAGGGGGTGGTTTGGGTGGGAAGGGATGAGTTAACAAGGGAGTTGCGGAGGGAACGGTCTCTGCGGAAGGCGGAAAGGGGTGGAGATGGGAAAATGTGGCTCGTGGTGGGATCCCGTTGGAGGTGGAGGAAATTTCGGAGGGTTATGTGTTGTATGTGACGGCTGATGGGGTGAAAGGTAAGGACAAGGGGGAGGGGGAGCAAAGGCGGAGCTGCGGTGTACCGAGGAGACACGAGTGAGGGCCTCATGTATGATGGGAGAGGGGAACCCCCGTTCCCTAAAGAATGAGGACATGTCGGATGGCATCTCTGGAATGCTGCCTGACTCGCTGAGTTGCTCCAGTTTTTTGTGTCTATTTGCAGCTTTATAGAACATCCGTTCACCCAATTACAGGATACAGAGGTTTTGAAAATGTTGCAGAGGAGGTTTACTAGAAGGAAGTCTGTGTGTCTGAAGAATGGTCTCGTCCCGAAACATCACCCATTCCTTCTCTCCAGAGATGCTGCCTGTCCCGCTGAGTTACCCCAGCATTTTGTGTCTATCTTTACTAGAATGATAGACACAAAAAGCTGGAGCGGGACAGGCAGCATCTCTGGAGAGATGCCATCCGAGAGGGGTGACGTTTGGGGTTGAGGCCCTTCTTCAGACTGGAATGATGTCTGGTTTGGGGGCATTAGGGAGAGGTTGGACTCACTTGGATTGTTTCCTCTGAAAAGCTGAAGCTTGTAGGGAGATCTGATGTATATAGTTGAGCTTATAGGACTTGATATTACAATCCCTACTATAATTGGCACCTTCTTACTATCTTGAGTGGGGGTAGGGGTATAAACTTCATTGGGGTCATCAAGTGGGCACCCTCCTTCCTTGATGTTTCGTTGATAGGCCCACAACACCTCCAGAGGGCTTAACAGCAACACCTGGCGTTCCAGGTGCGCTCCCCTCCATCTTACCCCTCTTGCTGGTCATTTTGCAGCCAAGTTGGAGTCCTTCCTCTTCAGCCACAGCCAGTTGCTGCTTCGCTCGGAATCCTCTGACAGCGACCTGAAGGCTTGCCGGAAGGCCTGTCCTCGAACTCCCATTCCCTTCAGGAGTCTGGTTGTTGACATGGCTACAAACCCTCTACAACCAACCTCTACAGGGAGCACCCGGGTACACCAGCCGCCTTGTTCTGCCTCGGCTGCTAAGTCTGGATACTTCAGACATTTGCGTTCATGCACTTCACCAACTGCAGCCTCCCACGGCACAGTTAACTCCACGATGTACAGGGACTTCTGTGAGGTTGACCACAAGATCAGGCCCGGCCTGAGATTAGTTGTGATGATCTCTGGTGGAAAGATGAGCTTCTGGTCTAGATCAGCTTGCATTTTCCAGTCCCGGGCAGTGTCCAGGAGGGTCGGTTCTTTCCTTGCAAATGGCTTCTCTGGAAGTTGTCCTGCCTTTACAAAAGGGGTAGTGTTCGAGAAACCAGGCGTTGGGGGAGGGAGGGCATTGGTAGTAGTTCTCCTTCCTTCCAAGGTAATCGCCAGTTGTTGCAGGACCTGATTGTGTCTCCAGGTGTAGCGGCCTTGTGAAAAACTGGTTTTACAGCCAATGAGGATGTGCCTTAATGTTGCTGTGGTTTGGCAGAGAGAACATGATGGATCTTCTCCAAACCACTGGTTTAGGTTCTTGGGAAGAACATCGTAGGTGGCTCTGATGATGAAGCTAAGATGGCTTCCTTCCATCTCCCACAGATCCTTCCAGGTAAGCTTCCGATGCTCCATGTTTTCCCAGGTAGTCCACTGGCCCTGTTTGGACTGTGAGACTGCCTTTGCACATCTCTCTGCCTCCTCTTGCTGACGGACCTCAGCAACTACCAGCTTTCTTCTCTGGGTGGACGTTGCCTTGTGCCATGTGGGTCAACTTGTCCCGAGTCCAATCCCACCTCTTCCCTGCTGCACCTGTCCTACAATGTCTCCATGCCTGAGAGCATATTTTGCTTGCTGTGCAGCCTCCGATGGGATCCACTTCCTCCCAGTTGCCAGTCTTGTACCGCATCATCTTGAGACTCGGTCAGGGTCATGTCCAGCCTCACTTTGGTGAATTTGTATTCTTCTGTGAGGCTCGAGACAGGCAGTTCCAGAGCGCTGTGTCCAAACAAGCCGATATTGCTGAGGCAACGCGGGAATCCAAGCCACTTCTTGATGTATGAACTGACTGTCCTCTCCAGCTTCTCGACTTTGGTGATGGGGACCTCATAGGCCGTCAGAGGCCACATCAGACGGGGGAGCAATCCAAACTGCAGGCACCACAGTTTCAGCTCACCAGGAAGTGAGGTCTTTATCTATGCAGCAAGGCCTTTGAAGGTTTTTTCCCTCAGTTGGTCACACTGATCTGAGTCTTTGAGACTTGCATTGTGCCACCGTCCTAAACTCTTGACTGGCAGCGCTGACACCATTGGAATGGGTGTTTCATCAATGTGGAATCGCTTGTCTATGATTTTTCGTCTGATGATGGATATGCTCCTGGATTTGCTGGGTTTCAACTTCATCCGGGCCCATGTTATGTTCGCATGAAGCTTTTCCAGCAGGCGCTTGGTACATGCAATGGTTGAGGTCGGGGTGGTCATGTCATCCATGTAGACGTATGGGAGGTAGCCGCTGCCCAGACTGCAGCCGCTCTCCACCTACCACCCACTTTGAAGCTGTGTAAACACCAGGAACTACATGTGCTGGTTTACAAAACAAGACACAGAGTGCTGGAGTAGCTCAGCGAGTCAGGCTGCAGCTCGGGAGACAGGAGCGATCAGTGCAGGGCTGGAGAACGATGAGCTTGGAGGCTGCGGTGGGGAGATTGCCAGTGGTGTTGATCCATAACAGTCCAGCAGATGATGGCTTGGTGTTTAACTGTGGCGTCACGGTGAAGGAGTAGGTGAAGCTACTGACTCTAGCATGGTAGAGGTCAGCCCATCAGACTACAACACCAACTCCCTTGTCAGCGGCATCATATTTCGCTTGTGCAGCTTACAACCCAGTGGTATGGATATTAATTTCGAACCAGGTTCAAGGTCATCTTGTTCACTCATTGTCTGTACTCGTTCTCATCTGGGCCACAGCCAACAATGTCCCGTTTTCTTTGTCATCGTTACTATTTCGCATATTTTTCATTCCTTTGTTCTATATATATCTCTCTGCATCACCGTCTAAATCTCTTGTTTCCCTCTCCCCTGATTCTCAGTCTGAAGAAGGGTCTCGACCCAAAACTTCACCTATTCCCTTTCTCCAGAGATGCTGTCTGACCCGCTGAGTTACTCCAGCTTTCTGTGTCTATATTTGGTTTAAACCAGCATGTGCAATTCCTTCCTACAGGTTTAACAACAAATTTGGGATTGTTACTGAGTGAGCAGAGGCCTGTGTGTTCAGAGATAGGAGTGGGCATAAAATTATGAGCGGCATTGATAGGGGAGGCCATCAGAAGCTTACTCCTGGGATGGAAAAGTCAAATAGCAGTGGGCATAGCTCTCATGACAAAGGGGTAATGTTTTAAGGAGATGTGCAGGCCAAGTGTTTTTATACAGGGCACCGAGTGCCTGGAACATGCTGGTGGAGGCAGATATGATCTTGCCATTTATAGAGACGTATGGATATGCAGGGAAAGGAGGGATATGGATTATGTGCAGGCAGATAAGTTTGTTGGCCTCAGGCTTGGCACAGACATTGTGGGCCGAAGGGCCTTTCTTCATTTGCTGTGTACTATTCTATGTTCCATGCACGAACACAGTTTCCTAGTCTAGAAGATTGATTCAGGAATCTTGTGGAATTTAGAAGATAATCATCAAAGCATCTGTGATATTACAGTTACTTACATTGAACTCTTGGTGTTTGGGATTCGCGGCTCTGATGTATTCTTTCCTTTCTGTTACCAACCCATGTTAATTTTGGTGCATATATATCTCCTCTATATACACCAAAATATTAGTATCTTCTCCCTATCAGATACTGAATGAAATGGACCTATATGATGATCATATTCATGCTCTGTAGCCTGTTGATGCAATATGACTTATTGCTCTGCCTAACCTAAATAAGTACTAAACAAATAATACTGAAGATAGACACAAAATGCTGGAGTAACTCAGCGGGACAGGCAAGATCACTGGAGAGATCCAGAGATGCTGCTTGTCCCGCTGAGTTACTCCAGCATTTTGTGTCTCTTCGATTTAAACCAGTGTTTGCAGTTCCTTCCTAAACAAATAATACCCTTGTTTTAACCAACCTCGTTATTTGGTTATAGCAGGTGGACCTCCCCACGCCATCCCCGACCACACAGGTGCACCAGCGAGCAGTTCCTCACCCCCCGCACCATCCAGTTGATGTGGCTGTTGTTGCGGCTCACGTTGTAGCCCCTGGTGACAGCGCTTGCTGCAGGATGCCACCACTGACAGGACGCGCTTCGTCACTGTCGGACTCTCAGCAGCTGCCACTTCTTCCTATCGGCTATCGCTTTGCCCACTCCACCTCCGCCTCCTTGTCCCATCGTTCTGACCACTCAGCCTCTCCACCGCTACCTCCTCCTCCTCTTTGCCTGGAGTCACCAACATCCTCCACCGTGGTGATGGCCGACAGGAAGATGCAGTAGCTGGGGAGAGGGGAGGGAGCCCCACAGTGACCGAGCGTGTCTTGTTGGCATCGGCCTGAAGAAGGCGCTGTTCCTGGAGGGTACAACGTGAGCCGTGTCACCCGGACTGTGCAGTAGCCGGTGAATAAGCGCTCGCTGGTATCGGCACAATAGGTGAAACGACATAACGTGTTGGAGTAACTCAGCACACGGAATCACTCAAGCAGGTTCCCAACGTCACCTATCCATGTTCTCCAGCGATGCTGCCTGAGCCGCTGAGTTACTCCTGTATTTTGTGTCCTGTTGTGCATGAACTATCATCTGCAGTTCTTTATTTCAACTACATACAATGATAATACCTTACTTGGCAAGGGACAGTCAGCAATAATGGGCATGGTCTGTTACAACGAGGGTTGACGGCATTGCCTCCCACCTTCATGATTCAAGGCATATTGTTTAATTATGAACAAGGAGTCATTGTAGTTTTTGTTATTTTTGTTGGGGTATGTGTGTGGGGGGTGGGGGTGGTGTGGGGGGGGTTGGGGGTAACTTTTAAATCTCTCCCTGCACGGGAGACCCGACCTTTTCTTTGTCGGGTCTCCGTTGTCGTTGGGGCTGCAACGAGGAGCAGCCTCCAACAGGAAGACCGGGGGCTCTGGTGCCGACTACTCACCTCACCGTCGCGGAGCTGGCCGAGTCCAGAGCGGGTGGAGCTGTGGTGGACACTGCTGCGGCCCGACCCCTGGAGATTCGGTGGCTGCAACTGCGGGTTTGGCGGACGGTAACACCGGGAGCCCGCGGGTCCCTGGAGGGAGACCGCTTTTCGGGGCTTCCGCAGCGGCGAATTCTCCCGCCCGAGTTGCGGGGTTGAAGAGCACCTGGAGCGGGGCCTTACAGCACCGCCCCGCGCGGCTTGGAATGGCTGCGGGCTGCGAGCGCGCGCCGGGGGCTCTAACACCAAGACCCGGTGCGCGACCTTGCATCACCCGGCGTGGCTTTCATGGCCACGGGACAATTCGCCATCGCCCGCCGGAGGCTTTGACTTTGACTCTGACATCGGGGGGGGAGAGTGCAGTGGAGAGAGAAGTTTTTTTGGCCTTCCATCACAGCAATGTGATGGATGTTTATGTAAATTATGTTGTGTCTTGGGTCTATTTGTTTGTAATGTATGGCTGCAGAAACGGCATTTCGTTTGGACCTCAAGGGGTCCAAATGACAATAAATTGAATTGTATTGTATTGTATTGTGCTCATCCTAGGTCATTTGAAAGAGCTAAACAATTCTTTTCTCCTAAAGATTGACACAAAATGCTGGAGCAAATCAGTGGGCCAGGCAGAAGAGAGAGAATGGGTGACGTTTGGGTTGAGACCCTTCTTCAAAGTCTGAATGAAGGGTCTCGACCCAAAACGTCACCCATTCCTTCTATCCAGAGATGCTGCCAGCCATGCTGAGTTACTCTATCATCAGCATAACCCAGCATCTGCAGTTCCTTCCTACACATCCCATCTGTTTGTCCCATAATTGTACAAACCCTTTTCCTGCTACATACTCAATTGATTATTTTGTAGATTCTACAGATTCTAATTCCATCAAATAATGTGTTCCAGATTTTAAAGATTTAGTTTGTTTAATGACCTTTATGTATAAAGCTTTGGTAAAATTGCAGTTGAAAATTAGTGATAGTGAGCAGGTTTATTAATCCTTGCTACATTGCTGCTTTTTCAGTTTTAATACAAGGCTAGCTTCCAAAAATGTTAATTGGCTATAAAACTACTAGGAAAAATTGACTAGCTTTGCTTTACCCGAAATCTCCAAGGAAATAACATTCTTCTTACATAAGGGGCTTAACATTCTTGTTTTCTAACAAACTCAATCGAGCATTGTATTGCAATGTTAAATCCTGATTGTTAAACATTTGGGACTTTGCACTGTGTATAAATAATATTGCTAATCTGTACAAACTCTTCAACAATGAGTTTAAACTATAGCTCTTAAATGCAATAACTTTCATGAAAATGTGAACTGATTTGCAAGAGGACTTTGACCTTTAACAATCTTTAATTGTTTTGCAGGAATCTGCCACGTGCTATTATGATCTCCATGCCAGTTGTGACAGTTGTGTATGTGTTGACCAATCTGGCATATTTCACAACCCTGTCTCCTGAAACGATGCTGCATTCAGAAGCAGTGGCTGTGGTTAGTGATCAAGAACCATTCCATTACTTCTTAACTTCATAATTATAGTGGCATATATTCTTGTTCACAGTAAAATTGTTTGCAAACAAAATGAATGACCAGTTAAGTATCTGTTAAATGAAATGTATCTATTGTTAGTGGTACGTCACATTGAGTGACGTTGTACCACCATGAAGTGTGATGAGAATCAAAAAGTAGGAGCAAGTGTGACCTGTTGTGTCGTTAAGGGCCTGTCCCACTGTACAAGGTAATTCAAGAGCTCTCCCGAGTTAAAAAAAAAAAAATCAAACTCGTGGTAAGCACGTAGAATGTACGTAGCGGGTACGTCGGAACTCGGGACGTCTCTTAGGGGCTCGTAACGCTAACGGCAGGTACTCGGGATATGCGGTAAACTCGTAAAGACTCGTGAAGATTTTTCAACATGTTGAAAAATGTCCACGAGAGCCCCGAGTACCTACGAGCGGCTATTACAGTAATTCTCCGAGTTCGAATCAGGGGAAACTCAGGAGAACTCTTGAATTAGCTCGTACAGTGGGACAGGCCCTTTAAGCAGAATAATGGCTGATCAACTCCAGCACTAACATATCCATATTCTTTCATTATAAAAGCCAATGGACCATTTGCTTTCCTCGGTGTTTGCTGCATTTACATGGTGCCATTTGGTGACTTCTTCACAAGGATTCTAAGGTCCCTTCAAACAATGGTGGTTGCAAGCTTTTTTTACACTAATATATACTTTTTTCATTTATTGAACTTTTTTTGGTTTATTATTTTATATATATGTGATTACAGGCCTGTTATGCTGCTGCAAGTAAGAATTTCATTGTTCCATTTCCAGTACATACAGTGCGCTCCATAATGTTTGGGTCAAAGACCCATCATTTATTTATTTGCCTCTGTTCTCCACAATTTGAGATTTGTAATAGAAAAGAAATCACATGTGGTTAAAGTGCATATTGTCAGATTTTAATAAAGACCATTTTTCTACATTTTGGTTTCACCATGTAGAAATTACAGCAGTTGTTACTTGTTGACCAGGAATGCAGGGAAAAGCCTGGGAATCACAGGCCAGTGAGCCTAACATCTGTGGTCAGAAAGTTACTAGAGAGTACTCTGAGGGATAAAATATACATGCCTGGTGGTGGTGTCCCAGGTAGATAGGGTGGTCAAGAAGGCCTTCATCAGTCAGAGTATTGTATATTGGAGGTCATGTTACATTTGTACAAGACATTGGTGAGGCCACATTTAGAGTATTGTGTTCCATTTTGGTCACCCTGTTACAGAAAAGATGGTGTTAAGCTGGAAAGTTTGCAGAGAAGATTAATGAGGATGTTGCCAGGAGTTGAGGGCCTATAGAGAGAGGTTGAGCAGGCTAGGACTTTATTCCGTGGAGCACAGGAGGATAGGGAGTGATATTATAGAGGTGTATAAGATTATAAAATGAATAGATTGAGTAAATTTACCCAGACTAGGGGAATCAAGAACCATAGGACATAGATTTATGGTAAGGGAGGAATGATTTAAAAGCAACCCGAGGGGCAACTTTTTTTTACACAAAGGGTGATAGGTATATGGAACGAGCTGACGGACGAGGTAGTTGAGGCAGGTACTATCACAATGTTTAAAAAAAGTTTGGACAGGTACATGGATAGGATAGGATAGGTTTGAAGGGATATGGGCCAAAAGCAGGCAGGACGAGTGTAGATGGATCATGTTGGACAAGTCAGGCCCAAGGGCCTGCTTCAATGCTGTATAACACAACAATACCAAAATGAATGCTCACTTCCCAAGGTTGTTTAAGAGATATATATGGTGTCCCAGAACTTTAGAAGTGTCTAAATAAAAGCATAACCAATAAAATATTTAACATCCAACTGATAGTGGTTACACACCAAACCCTTTGTGCCATTCATTCCAGACTAGCCACATATTTAAATCAGCATTTTGAAAAGAATGATATAATCAGGATTTTATAAATGTTAATAACGGATTGGATTGTGTGATAGACAATAGGTGCAGGAGTAGGCCTTTCGGCCCTTCGAGCCTTCACCGCCATTCACTGCGATCATGGCGGATCATCCACAATAAGTACCCTGTTCCTGACCACGGTCAGATTTTACTTTGGGGCATTGAACTGCAAATCTGTTTTCCTTTTCTAATGCCTGGCACTTTCCTACAGGATTTGATGTTAACTAGGATTCTGTCCCTGATCCTATCTCGCTTGGAAACTCCCCTTGCGTTTTTGTGTGATTCAAGGAGTAATATTGGAAGCACATTTGACAATGTCTATCAGTTAGATGGGGAACTACAACTTTATCAAGCCTTTCCCACACTAAGGATAGAATACTGTTTTAAAAAAAAATGATTTTAATATTTAAAGAATGGGATAAAGATTTTTGATTCAAGTAAGAATCACCTAGAAGTAAGCAGTTGAACAGATCCACAAAAAACGAAAGGAATATTTATTAATTTGCTTACATTGCATTTTATACCATCTGATGTGTTTCATTTCTCTTTTTTCTTTGTGCAGGACTTTGGTAATATCCATCTGGGAGTAATGTCCTGGATTGTCCCAGTATTTGTAGGGCTCTCCTGTTTCGGTTCTGTCAATGGATCGCTCTTCACTTCATCAAGGTAAACTATTGAAAATGTCATTATTTACCAAACATCTTTCTTGACAAGCTTGCAAATTTGTTTCATATGCATCACAAAACTAAAGCATCAATGTTTCTGCTCTTTTAAAAAAAAAAACAGCACCACACACAATGTACGAGCTATTGTACTTAGACAATGAGACTGGCCAGATGATTGGAGTTTCAGTGAAGAAACTGGAGCTGCAGGTGGACAACCTCAGAATCAACCAGGACACTTCATAGATAGGAGGAGAAAAATGCTGGAGTAACTCAGCGGGACAGGCAGCATCTCCGGAGAGAAGGAATGGGCGACTTTTTGGGTCAAGACCCTTCTTCAAGCTGGTTATGAGGCAGAGCGACATAGTGCGATAGGGATAGGAGATTCATTAATGAAGGAGAGTCTCGACCCGAAACGTCACCCATTCCTTCTCTCCAGAGATGCTGCCTGTCCCACTGAGTTACCTAGGAGATTCATTAGTTAGGAGAACACAGGAGATTATGAGGCTACAAATGAGACTCCAGGATGGTGTGTTGCCTCCCTGGCGCCAGGATTCAGGATGTTTCAGCATGGCTGTATGACATTCTCTAAGGGGAGGGGGAACTCTCAGAAGACGCAATGGTTTATAGGTCCCTGAAAGTGGTAACATGAGTGGATAGGGTGATTTTTTTGTTTTTTTTTAAAGTATACATGGTGTGAACCTTCATTGTTCAGAAGATTGAGTGTGAAAGATGGAGAGTCATGGTACAGCTCTATAAAACTTTAGTTAGACCTCATTTAGAATAAGAAGTTCACCAGGATGCAGTCTGTGTTAGAAAATATTAGCAATAAGGAGAGATTGGACTAAGGTAGTTGATAAGAAGCCTTAGACTGAATAGAGGGATATGAACTTCATGTGGGCAGATGGGACTAGATTAGTTTGGCATTATGGTTGGTGCAGGTCCTGTTCCTGTGCTGCAACTCTCTATGTTCATTAGCAGTAGTTTGGTATCAGAAGCTTTGTGTTCCATGTTTGCATTCTGGATTTTTGGTTCAAAAGCTTCAGATTTCACTTTCCACTTTTGAACTGGGGACATAATTTAAACCGAAAATTAGGCCAATTTTAATTGGAGGAACAGCACCTCATCTTTCGCTTGGGCAGCTTACATCCCAGCAGTATGAATGTTGACTTCTCTAACTTGAAGTAACCCTTGCTTTCACCCTCTCACTCCATCCGTCCCCCATCCTAGTTCTTCGATCATTCTGATTGTCCTGATTCAATCTTATCTTTGTATGTTTCGTTGTTAACCTACCCTAAGCTAACAATGATCTATTCTACATTTTCCTTGAGCTTTGTCCCCTTTGATGTCTCATTTACCCTTCCATATCTCTCTCGCTCTCCCCTGACTCTCAGTCTGAAGAAGATCCTCGACCCGAAACGTCACCTATTCCTTCTTTCCAGAGATGCAGTCTGAGCGTCTTTCATTTATTGGAATAATGGAGCCTCATTAGTGGACCTGCTGGCCTCCAGGTCAACTAAGAGTTAAAGAAAGACAAAACGGATCATTTTCTCCAGAGATGCTGCCTGGCCCGCTGAGTTACTCCAGCATTTTGTGTCGATCTTTGGTTTAAACCAGCATCTGCAGTTTCTTCCTTCACATTTTCTCCAGAGAGTCCGAGACTAAGGAGAGGCCTGGATGTTTCCAAAATGTTGTGAGGCATAGACACAGTAAACAAAGACCAGGCCCGTTGGCCAACAACGTCTGTACTGCACATGATGCCAACACTTACCTGCCTGCCTGCCTGCTACTCTTCATATATTAATGGTTTGGATGATGGAAATTATGGCTGTGTAGCTAAGTTTGCGGATGATATGAAGATTGTTGGAGGGGCAGGTAGTGTCGTGGAAGCAGGGAGTCTGCAGTAGGACTCGGATAGGTTGGGACAGTGCACAAATAATTGGCAGATGGAATATAGTGTAGCCAAGTGTGTGGTCGTGCGTTTTGGTAGTAGGAATAAAGGAATAGACTATTTTATAAAATGGAGAACGGGTTCAGAAAACGGAGGTGCAAAGGGACTTGGGAACACTGGTGCAGGATTCCCAAAAGGTTGATTTGTAGGTTGAATTGGTAGTGAGGAAGGCGAATGCAATGTTAGGATTCATTTTGAGAGGACTATAGTATAAAAGCAGGGATGCTATGCTGACTCTTTATAAGGTACTGGTCAGATTGCATTTGGAGTATTGAGAGCAGTTTTGGGCCCCATGTCTGAGGAGGAATGTGTGAGGAGGTTTACGAGAATGACCCCGGGGATGATGGGGTTAATATATGATGACAGTTTGACGACACTGGGCCTGTACCCACTGGAGTTGAGAAGGATGGGGGGAATCGCTTTGAAACTTACCGAATAGTGAAAGGCCTGGATAGTGGAGAGTATGTTTCCACTAGTGGGACAGTCTAGGACCTGAGGGCACAGCCTCAGAGTAAAATGACGTACATTTAGAAAGGGGATGAAGAGGAATTACTTTAGTCTGAGGGTGGTGAATCTGTGGAATTCATTGCCACATACAGCTGTAGAAGCCAAGTCATTCAGTATTTTTTAAGTGGTGATTGACAGGTTCTTGATTAGTACGAGTGTCAAAGGTTACACCAAGAATGCATGAAAATGGAGTCGAGAAGGAAAGATAGATCAATCATTGAATGGTGAAGTAGACTTGATGGGCTGAATGGCCTAAATCTGTTCCTATGACATGAACATGACTATATACCTCCATTCCCTACATATCCATGTGCCTATCTAAATGTCTCTTGCATTATCAATCTGCCTCAATCACCACCTCTGGCAGGACATTCCAGGCACTCGCCACCCTCCATGTGTAAAATAACTTGCCTCGCATATCTCCTTAAATTATTGCTGTTCTCACCTTAAGACTATGCCCTCTAGTATTTGAAATTGGTAAAAGGTTCTGATTGTCTACCCTGTGTATGCCTAATTTTACATACCCTTCAACCACCGGCATTCCAGAGAAGTCAGTCTAACCTCCCTGTAACTACTACTGCAACTACTACCACCACCACTACTATTACTACCCCCAATCCAGGCATTGTTCGGGTAAACCTCCTGGACACCCTTTCCAAAGCCTCCACATCCTTCCTGTATTGGGGTGACGAGAACTGCGTACAATACTCCAAATGTGGCTTCAGCAAAGTCCTATAGAACTGCATCAAGATTTCCTGGCTCTTATACTGAATGTCCCCACCCAATGAAGTCAAGAATACCATACGCTTTCTTTACCACTCTATCTACTTGTGTTGCTGAGAATGGAGGGATAAGCAGATGAGATTAGTTTAATTTGGCATCATGGTCAGAACAGACATCGCTGGCCAAAGGGCCTGTTCTATCAATACTGCAGTCCTTCCAGTGAATATACTTCCCAGAGTGTGGAGGTCCTGGGTGTTCCTGCATTTACATCCTGTATCAGAGCCATTTATTTGTCCTCTGCTAATGTGGTCAGACTGCAAACCATCAATATGAGCTGTTGATTGTGTGATCACTTAGCCCTGTCTATTGCTCGCTGCTTTTGGGATTATAGTCCTGTGTTGCCGCTTCACCAATTTGTCATCGTTTCCACGAATGCCTAGCACTGCTCTTGGTTAACCTTTGATGTTTGCCAGATCATTTCAAAGTCAACTAAGAGTTGGATATCACATATAGACCACATCAGGCTTGGCTAACGGATTTATTTTCTAAAGGGCAGGAGTGAAGTGGGAAATTGTTTCCAGATACAGGTGTAGTTGTGTTGTCTTCATTACCAGTCAAGAGAGTTTCATTGTCATGTGTCCCAGATAGGACAATGAAATTCTTGCTTGCTGCAGCACAACAGAATATGTAAACATAATAAGGAACAGGAGATAAAAGTTCAGAGTGTCTATATACCATAGACCAATATATGAACACAATAAATAAACAGATAAAGTGCAATAGGCTGTTATTGTTCAGAGTTTGTTTTATGCCGAGTTTAATAGTCTGATGGCTGTGGGGAAGAAGCTATTCCTGAACCTGGATGTAACAGATTTCAAGCTCCTGCACCTTCTTCCCGATGGCAACGGAGAGATGAGTGTGTGGCCAGGATGGTGTGGGTCTTTGATGTTGGCAGCCTTTTTGTGGCAGCGACTGCGATAGATCCCTTTGATGGTGGGGAGGTCAGATGTTAGTGCCACTGGTTGATAGTCATTGAGGCACATCACCTTGCTCTTCTTGGGCACCGGTATTATTGATGCCCTTTTAAAGCAGGTGGGAACCTCAGACCTCAGAAGTGAGAGGTGAAAATGTTGGTAAAAACTCCAGCCAGTTGGTCCGCACAGGTTTTTAGAACACGACCGGGTATACCATCAGGTCCAGACGCCATCAGGTCCAGGTCCTGAAGGATCTTCTGACGTCGGCCTCTGTGACTGTGACTGAAATACCAGTTGTTTATTTCCCCCAAATTCCAGGTTATTAACTCAATTTCAATTTCAGATTTTAAGTGTATTTAAACTTGGATGATGTGTGTTGTTAATCCAGTGATTCTAACAGCTGTGCTGCCATTATATTGTTAACATCCTGAAAATTCATTTGCCTGATGCAGGAAACTGGAATCAACTGATGTTGAGAGTAAATGCTTGTCTGCCTATTACAATTTGTTTTTTAAATCTTCAATAGTTCTTTCTTTTATTGCAGATTGTTCTTTGTTGGAGCCAGGGAGGGCCACTTGCCCAACCTTCTTTCAATGATTCACCCAAAACACTATACGCCTGTACCATCGTTACTCTTCACTGTGAGTATCTCCAGATTGTTATGGTATTGTCATCGAGTCAGAAAATGGCAGCACAGGGCGAATGCAGGAATACTGCTTTTTAAATATGCTTTCAGCGATCAAATCAACATACTTCGCTGAGGTTTATGTTGTTATTTAAAAATGTTGCCGTAATCTGCATGACTAAGTATAAATTATAAATACAGAATAGCAGTATACAATTATATATTAGTATACAAATGGCAGAGCATGGGTTTGTGAATTCATTACTACTTCTGTTGTTTTATTTTAGTTTAGTTTAGAGATACAGCTCCGATACAGGCCCTGCGGCCCACCGAGTGCACACCGACCAGCGATCCCCGCTCACTAACGCTATTCTACACACACTCGGGACAATTTATATTTATACCAAGCCAATTAACCTACAAACATGTACGTCTGTGTAGTGTGGGAAGAAACCGAAGATCTCGGAGAAAACCCACTCGGGTCACGAGGAAAATGTGCAAACACCGTACCGACAGCACCCATAGTCAGGATCGAACCTGGGTCTCTGGAGCTGTAAAGCAGTAGCTCTACCGCAACGCCACTGTGCTACCCGTGTTCTTGTTTCAATCTGGAAAATGGTTATACTGGTGTCTGTCAAAATCCTACTTGCAGATTTGGAATTTTCTATGAAGTCATCCAGCACAGAAACAAGCCCTTCAGCACAACTCGTTCTTGCGAACCAAGATGCCCATCCAAACTAGTCCCATTTCCGCTTGTTCCACCCATATCTCTCAAAATCATTTCTATCCTTTCACATCGTATACATGAGCATTCATTGATTGACTATATTTTGACATGCTTTTAGATAAAGAACAACTTGAGATTGTGTAAGAGAGTGATTTTAAGAAACAAAAATACTTGCATTTCCAAAGTGTCTTTGTGCCTTCTACAAAATTCCCAAGTTGTTTACAGAGGAATACTGCTTTGAAATGCAGCAAAGCTGGAAATGTATCAGGCAACGTATGCACAGCGTGATATCATAACCTGCAATGTAATATTGACTGGATATTTCAATGGTTCAATGACACTCTATTGTCACGTGTACAGAGGTACAGTGAAAAGCTTTTGTTGTGCGCTATCCAGTCAGCAGAAAGACTATACATGTTTGCAGTCGAGCCATTTACACGATAAGGGATTAACGTTTAGTGCAAGGTAAAGCCAGCAAGGATAGTCCGAGGTAGACAAAAATGCTGGAGAAACTCAGCAGGTGAGGCAGCATCTATGGAGCGAAAGAAATAGGCGACGTTTCAGGTCGAGACCCTTCTTCAGACTGATGTGGGGGTGGGAAGGATAGTCCGAGGGTCACTAATGGGGTAGATAGTCGTTCAGGACTGCTATACATTATTCTAAGTATATGGTAGTAGATAGCACTGAGTCAGTTCACAAGAGTCGCCACATTTCAGGCGCCATCTTGTACCCTTAAAGTATGACATTTAAAAAAAGCAGAAGTCTAAACTTGGCCATAAAGGTCCGTTGTCCTGGGGGTGGCACTGGGTCAGTGTTGCAGGGGTCATCCTGACCCGGGGATGTGTCTATGTCCTCTACCGTTGCTCCACCATTCTGTGCTGCTGTAAGCCGTGTCCTCAGCCACTTGTCCCAATCTAATGGAGCCCCAGGCTGCTGCAGGTATCCAGCAGCCCACTCGCCGACTCACCCACGCCCACACCTCCTGGACATCGGCCTGTGAATGCGCCGCACATCGCTTCTGATGCCCATCGTTCCACCTCCAGGATGCCTCTCGCAGCCAAAGCAGAATAGGGGTCCGCGTCAAAATACTGATTTCCTCAGCAAAATACTGATTTTCAGGTACTAGAACACTGAAATGCTCTGACAAAACTTGGCAGCTCTGCATCGTGTTCCTTGTGGGCCGAAGGGCCTATTCCTGTGTTGCACCTTTCTATTTTCCCTTTTCATGTTTTTACACAAAAGAATCAACTAATTGATTGTACATCACTTTGAATCGGATGATTAAATATGTTTAAAATTGATATAGTCGTCATAAATCTCAGACCTTATCCATTTCACTTCATTTTCACAAACTCCTGCATTGCAAAGTTGCAGAAATTTCAGAGCAATCAACAATGTATATAATCATGCAATTTTTTATCATGGCCTAGAAATTGCCTGCTACAATTTGATCAAAAATTCAAAAGCCTAAAGTGACAGGATAAATATAATAGGTCTCAGAATGCCAATTTATTTTCAAGGCCTTGGGGGCGGCACGATGGCACAGCGGTAGAGTTGCTGTAGGTCTGTGTCCAAGATGGCTGCCGTGAAGAGAGAGTGGACGCTGGCGCGCTTTGGCTGCCGCTGCTCTCTCTTCACACTGTGTTTTTGATTTTCTGTTTTTGGATTGAATTCTGTTTTTAATTTGTGTCTCTGTGATGTCTTTATTACTTGTTATATTCCGATTATATGTTATTCCGATTACTATGTAAGGTGTCCTTGAGATGTCTGAAAGGCGCACATTAAATAAAATTTATTATTATTATTATTATTACAACGCTTAAAGCGCCCGAGACCCAGGATTAATCCTGGCTACGGGTGCTGTCTGTACAGAGTTTGTACGTTCTCCCCGTGACCTGCGTGGGTTTTATCAGATAACTTTGGTTTCCTCCCACACTCCAAAGATATACAGGTTTGTAGGTTAATTGGCTTGGTATAAATGTAAACAATTGTCCCTAATGCAGGACAGTGTTAATGTGCGGGGATCACTGGTCGGTGCAGACGCGCTGGGCCGAAGGTCCAGTTTATGTGCTGTATCTCTAAACTAAACTAAACATGTGGGGCAACATCATGCAGCTTTGAACAAATTTGGCATGCTGCTCATACTCATTGAAATGATGAACAGATAGTGCAACCAATTTAGCTCTTGGCTGCATTATCTAAGTTCAACATTTTTTTTAAATTGTATAGTATTATTTAATTTTACTGAAACTCTTCAGTTATTAGCAACAAACAGCAGAAAACATGAATCTGAAACAAAAACAGAGGATGTTTGGATGGTCAGGAAGCATCGGTGGAGAGAGTAGCAGGGTCAACATTTCAGATTAATGACCTTTCATCAGAATGAGAGCAATTTTGCTTGGGCAGCTAACAACCCAACAGTATGAATATTCATTTCTCTAACTTCAAGTAACCCTTGCATACCCCCTCTCTCCATCCCTCCTCCGCCCAAGTCATACTAGCTTCAGTCATCTTGTTGAGTCTCATTGACTGGAACTCATTTTCACCCAGCCCACAGCTAACATTGGACTGCTTCCTAGATCATCATTACTTTTTTGCATATCTTTCATTCATTGTTCTATATCCCTCAACATCACTGTCTATATCTCCAATTTCCTTTTCCCCTGACTCTCAGTCTGAAGAAGGATCTCTGCCCGAAACATCACCCATTCCTTTTCTCCAGAGATGCTGCCTGATCCTCTGAGTTACTCCAGCATTTTGTCTATCTTCTATTTAAACCAGCAACTGCAGTTCCTTCCTAACATGAAAGCAATCAGACAAAAATTAAATTACCAAGGGGGAGAGGCAGTCAAAATGAAGGGAATGGGGGTAGTGTCTATCAAACTTCCATCCGATCACAGCTAATCCATGTGCTTGCTCCACCTGTCCGTCTTCCTGCAGCTGGAAATTTGTTTGATTTTAAACTTTCTTTGCTACAGTTGAAAGATCAATGACCTAAAGTGTTATTCCCTCCACAAAAGCTGCCCGATTTGTCGCATATTTCCAACAATCTTTAAAAAATATATATATATTTCATAACCAAATTTTCAGGTAGACTGCCAATTTACCATCACTAATTCCAAATCAAAATTTAAAATGTTGTTTAAAAGGAGAATTTTATATAAGTTATATAAATATTTAAAGCTGCATTCTTCTTTGCTGATAATGTCTTCTTTCTGTTTTTACAGTGCGCGATGACTTTGTTGTATGCATTCTCTGTCGACATATACTCTGTCATTAACTTCTTCAGTTTCTTCAACTGGCTGTGCATAGCACTAGCTATTATTGGGATGATGTGGCTGCGTTACAAGAAACCAGAAATGGAACGGCCAATAAAGGTAAATGGGTATCTGCAGTCGTGATTCATTTAACCATATAATAACCATATAACAATTACAGCACGGAAACAGGCCATCTCGACCCTTCTAGTCCGTGCCGAACACGTATTCTCCCCTAGTCCCATATACCTGCGTTCAGACCATAACCCTCCATTCCTTTCCTGTCCATATAACTATCCAATTTATTTTTAAATGATAAAAACGAACCTGCCTCCACCACCTTCACTGGAAGCTTTCCACACGTGTGGAGTCACCAATATTCAATCACATTTACCCTGACAGCCAAATTCATCAATTTGAATTACCTTTTTTTCCTTAAACAGGTTATCAAAACATTTAGAACCAATGAACTGCAGAAGCTGATGTACCAAAAAAAGACAAAAATGTGCTGGAGTAACTCAGCGGTAGCATTCAGGCAAAACCTCACCTTAACATGTGCTCCAGAGATGCTACCTGACTCGCTGAGTTACTCTAGCATCTTGTGGCTTTTTTTTTTCAAAGCATTAGCTCCCCAATGACTTGTACTTAATAATTGTGACCACAACAATGTGCGTTATTGTGCCATTACAGTGGCTGTCCTGGGTGATAGCAAAGGTATTTCCCACAACAGTGAAGGAAACAAAGACTGATCTCCTAATTGCTCTGCCACAATCTTACCACAGGTTTTGATAATTAGTTCTTGAGCATAAAAAAACTGGGGAATAAGTCGTCTTAACTCCAGCCAGTGACTAATGCAAAGCAAAGGTGAGATAAGCAGAGACATATTTAAAGATCAAGACCGTCTATAGAACCTAGAACAGCACAACACAGGAACGTGCCCTTCAGCCCAATTTAGACTGATCTCATCTGGATGTACCTAACCCATATCCATTCATTCCTTCCACTTCCATGTGCCTATCTAAAAGCCCCTTACATGACTATAGTATCTGCCTCCATCACCACCCCAGGCAATGCATTTCTGCCCTCACCACTATGTAAAAAAAAAACTTGCCTCCACACATCTCCATTAATCTTTCCCCTTCTCACCTTACCGTAATATCCTCTAGTGTTGGATATTTCCACCCTGGTAGTAAGGTTCTGACTGTCTACCCTATCTATTCATCTCATCATTTTATATACCATCAAATGTCCCCTCAACCTCTGACATTCCAGAGAAAGCAATCCAAGTTTATCCAACCTTGTGGCTGAATCCCCCAAAACCAGGCAACATTCTGGTAAACCTCCTCTGCACCAAAGCCTCCACATCCTTCCTGTAATGGGGTGAACAAAAGTGCGATACTCTAAATGCAGAGTAACCAAAGCCTTGTCGAGCTGCATCATGACTTCTTGCCTTTTGTATTCAATGACCCTAGCGAGGAAGACAAGCATACCATCCCACTCCTTAACCATCCCGTCTACTTGTGCTGCCTTCTCCACCTGAAGGACCCTGTATATTCTCTCCTTGTGGTCAACCTCCCAACGTACAACAGTTCACACTTGCTCGGGTTAAACCATCTCCCATTTCTGCAACTTATCTATAATCCCGCTGTATCTTCTGACAACATTCCTCACTGTCTGCAACTCCTCCAGTGTTGGTGTTGACAGCCCATTTTCAACCCATTTACATTTACATTAGGTCATTTTTATATATATATATATATATATATATATATATCACAAACAGCAGAGGTCCCAGCACAGATCCCTGTGAAACTTCATTGGTCACAGACCTCCAGCCAGAATATCTTCCATCCGTCATAACCCCTGTCTTAACAATAAGCCAGTTCAGAATCCAGATGATTTAGGTCATTGTGAATCCTGTATATCTTAATCTACTGGATCAGCCCACCATGGGTGACATTATCAAAAACCTAAATACTAAAATCCATGTATACAACATCTACCACTGTACCATCATCAATCTTTTTGTAACTTTCCCAAAGATTCAATCGTTAGTGAGACATGACATGCCGTATACAATGCCATGCTGGCTATCCCTAATTAGTCCATTCTCTTTCAAATGGGAGTAAATCCTATCTCGAAGAATTCTTTCCAATAGTTTCCCTACCACTGACGCGAGGCTCACCGGCCTAAAGGTCCCTGAATTATCTCTATTTTATTCATAAACAAAGGGGAAAAAATGGCCAATCTCCAGACCTCCAGGGCCTTGCCTGTAGCTGGATAAGAAACAAAGATCCTTGTCTAGGCTTCCAAACACATCACATCACAGCAGAGGTCCCAGCACAGATCCCTGCGGAACTCCACTGGGCATAGACCTCCAGCCAGAATATTGTCCTTCCACCACAACCCTCTGTCTTCTAGGAATAAGCCAATTCTGAATCCGTACGACCAGGTCATCATGAATCCCGTGCATCTTATGTTCAGCCCTGATGCAGGTTATGTGGCTTGGAGCGCATTTTTCATGAAATGTTAGAAATTCCTTAGTTTATGGAATGTAACTTTCAAGTTTGATGAAAACGATACAGCTAAATTTTAGAACATAATTGTTAGTTTTTATCATCGGTCACCGGTTCTTTTGTGCTAAGAATGCAAAATAAATTTTATGTCATGAATGGTGTGAATTCAGTGATTCACAGACTGAATGAGCTGATCTGCTTCCTGATTTCTGTGTATCAGAAGATAACTGAGGATGAAGCACCAATTAAAAAATAAATAAAAGGTCAATTATGTGAAATTTAAAACTAACATGATATTTTCTTATCTTTTACAGTTTAACATCATTCTCCCGATCACTTTTGTGCTGGCCTGTTTTTTTTTGATTGTTGTATCCATATGGATGACACCTGTGGAATGCTCCATTGGTTTTGCCATTGTCCTGTCTGGAATTCCCGTCTATTATATAGGAGTTCACTGGAAAAACAAACCTGCATGGCTCGTGAATACAACCAGTAAGCATATTTACGTGAACAAATTTGTGATTAGTAAGATTAGTTGTCCATTTTGGTTTTGTTTTAATTTAGTTTAGAGATGCAGTGTGGAAACAGGCCCTTCAACCCACTGACTCCACACCGACCAATGATCATCCTTACATTGATTCTCAGGCTCATGTGTCATACATTACATGATATCACCCAGAACTTTATCACTGATTCATGGTGCCAAGCATATTGATTTGTAATATGAGCTTGTTGTATTTTAACTCATGAATTTTGGTTACAAAATGCTAGATTCTGATATAAAAAAGGAAAATGATAGTAATGCTCGACACATCTGTAGAAAAAAGAAGCACTTAATGTTTTGGTCATGAAATGTTAGAACTTCCTTTGTTTCTGGAACATAACTATCCAGTTTGATGAAAGCTTGAGGAAACGATATCGCTACATTTTAGAACATAAATTTCTTTGTATGAGTTCGTTTTCGTCATCTGTCACCAGTTCTTTTGTGTTAAAAAAGCAAAATTAAAATTATGACAAGAATTCAGTGATTGACAGACGGAATGAGCGGTTCAGCAGACTGAGAGAAACAATTTAGTTCTGGGTGTGAGAGGAACGAGCAGAACAAAGGGACTATGTCTGATAGGGTTAGAGCAGATGACTTAATTTGATGGTAACCTTGCTGTTAAAACCATATTGAGGTGCTTTGCCTCTACAATATGGTGTTAATAGTAAGACCAAATGATACACAAATACTGAGCCAAAATGATAGCTGGTGAAATGGCCAGTCCTATTACAGAGAAAGTAAAAAGTGTGCTACCCAAGGTGTTATCGATATTGTATCCAGTGGAAAAATAAGTCATCTTCTTTGTATTTTAAATGTTATATTGACAGCAGCAGTTCTAATTTTCAATGACAACTGTTCCATCTAAGACATCATCTGAGGATGGTTTTGATTTCTGGATCCCTCTACTGAGAATATTTGTTTTTTAAATCTGACTTAAAAATACATTAATTTAAAATGTCTCAAAAGAAACATCTCAAAAGATGTCTGAGTTCACCTAATTCAGCAGTGCCAGGACTCTGGTCAGCAGGAGGAATGACTTGGAGAATGTCCATGGGCAGGGGTGGGGGACTGGGTTAGATAGAAAATGTGATGGTGCTGAGATGAAGGGTGAATTCCACGGCAACTGTGTTTAAGAATCAACATGAATGCCACAGAAGAATTTCTCCATTTACGCTCAGATCTAGGAAAAAATGACATTTTTTTAAGTAAGTAAGTTTATTGGCCAAGTATTCACATACAAGGAATTTGCCTTGGTGCTCCGCCCACAAGTAACAACATGACATACAGTGACAGTTACAAATGACTCAGAAAACATTAAACATTAATAATAATAAAACATTAATGATAAAACACCATTGATCAAGCATGTGAACCAACAAAATACCAGATCAAAGGGAGGCTACAGATTTTTGGATGTTGAGTAGAGCAACTACTCGTGGATAAAAACTGTTTTTACGTCTGGCTGTGGCAGCTTTGACAAACCGGAGTCGCCTGCCAGAGGGAAGTGATTCAAAGAGTTTGTGGCCAGGGTGAGGGGGGGTCAGAGATGATCTTACCCGCTCGCTTCCTGGCCCTTGCAGTGTACAGTTCATCAATGGAGGGAAGGTTGCAGCCAATAACCTTCTCTGCTAATCGGACGATTCGCTGCAGCCTCCAGGTGTCGTGCTTGGTGGCTGAGTCAAACCAGACCATGATGGAGAAGGTGAGAACAGACTGTATTTTCAGCTGTATTGCCAATGAAACTGGTCTGTAAATGTATATCAAAAGTTGAATCATTCTGTCCTAAAAATATAGTCACATTTACCAGCGTCCACATACAAAGAGTGAAATGGGCAGAGCCCTCACCAAGCTTGCAATCAGCTCCCCAAAGTTAGCAGGGACTAGAAGGTAGTCTGAAGAAGGGTCTCGACCCAAAACGTCACCTATTCTTTCGCTCCATAGATGCTGCCTCACCCGCTGAGTTTCTCCAGCATTTTTGTCTACCTTCGATTTTTCCAGCATCTGCAGTTCTTTCTTAAACAAACAGGGACTAGAAGGTGGCTAATTATTGGGCCCTGGAGCCCCAACAACCCGTTGAGGGTGATATTGCTCATTAACGTGAATGGCTGAAAGCATGCTCATCACCAGCATATTGTTCATTTTTCACTCACAGCATTTTCATCTTTCTTGTAGATTCCATTACGATCTTCAGTCAAAAGATTTTGGAAGTGGTACCTCAATCTTCACACTAAGAAAATTAAGTTGCTGACGACATACGCACAAAGAATCAAGGAAAGGAGGCATTGTTACATGGTCCAAAGTCTTTAGTTCCCTTGGAATTATTTGTTTACCTTCAAGGTGAAGATTGTTCAATCATCTCAAAATTTGTTGAGAATTCTTCATTCAATCTTTTTATTAGAAAGCGACTCCGTTGTCTAATATTTCACCTGAGTGATTTAAAGTTTTTACTTATGCTCAAGTAGGTTTCTCATGTTAGTTCAATGGTAATGCTTGCTGCTCTTTTTGCCTTATCTTACATTTGTTAATGAATGCAATTCTGAAAACCGTGTGCCTGCTATACTTACATGTAAATGGGACTAAAATCTAAAAATAACATGAGAAAGATTGACTTTTTAATTGGTCCTTCAGACACTTCTATATGGGAGTGCTTCCGAGATAAAACATTTGCTTCTTTGTCAAAACTGCATTTTGAGCTTCTTATAGATTTTAGTCTATTCCTTCATGGAATTCATTTTGGTTAAAGATGTTTAATGAGTAAAAGTGCTCAGAGTATAATCACAGTGTTTTATCCAACACGTGATTGAATGGTTTATTACAGGAATATATTGGCAGCAAGGAACAGCATGACAGAGAGTTCTGCTATTTTGCATGCTAGTTACATTCTTAAGAAACGGCATTGTGAAAATTGCTTTATAAGAAAAAATTGTCATTGGGGATAGGGGGGTTAGGATAGTTTCAGAGTCCTTAACATTTTATTCCGTGCATTTTTTTTAAAAAAGGTGATTAATTTTGTTACCACAGGCTAAAAATATGAAAGGCTGCTTTATTTAACAGGGTACCATTGCACCAGTGTCACTAGTAGCAGACACATGTCAATTTCTATGGCGACCTACAGTGAAACTGACAGACTCTTCTTTAGAAACAATGATATGTGATTACTGTGTGTGTGTGGGGGGGGGGGGGGGGGGGGGGGGGTTATATCGAAATAGTTTTTTATTCCCTACCTGTTTTTTTAGCAGGGCAGATTTTTTTCTGCTTGTCAATTTTCAAAGTTACTTTTAAGTGCTTCTTCAGTTCCTGTTATAGTCACATTATAACCAATTCCACTACATAATACAAAATAATGTTTCTAATTCATCAATTATGGTATATCCAATTTGAATTATGGAAACAAGTGTTATAGCAGAACTACCTATACAGTTTTCTCAGTATTCCAAGCTTTGGAAAGGCAGATTGGACAAGGTTATTTCTCACTTTCTACCTAAATTGGGGTGGGACTAAATTTTAGCTGTTTGCTGTATCATGCTGGGTTATGACTCCACAATCACCTAACTTGCTGCACTCCCAAGCCGCTCCCAGTCATGTCTTGTTCATGCATCGAGTGCAGTAGATAATGGCGAATATCCATCGGTTGTGAATTGAAATCCCAGTATGGAAGAATACTTCATAGTATGTAATCACCTATGAAATACTTTGTTATCCTCCGAGACTTAGTGGCAACCAATTTTATTGCCAATGGGGAAACAGACACAGTTTCTATTTCTTAAGTAAAGGAGATTTTTTTAAATGAAGGGGCTCATACCACATTTTCAGAAATCAGTATCCAAACTTAGGGAAACTATCTAATTGCTACCTAGTTATTATTTATTTCTGGTTGCAAATGCTACCCTAGACAAGACAAATGGCAACACAGATTCTTTGTGCGATTTTAACCCCCATAGAAAATTAAAACAAAATGCAGAGTTACAATCCATCAATTTTAAAAGTAACTATTTAGTATTTAACTTATTTATTAAAATTATCTTTTGCATTGCTTCAGTATCCGGGAAAAGAAATATATATAAGCACCTATTATTTATAAAAATTCAATTTAAGGATTTCTTACGACATAATTCTTAAAGAGGATTTTCCCCTGTTCTTTGAACATCAACAATATTTTTCTGAAGATAGGATGGTAAAATCTTTATGAATTTTTCAGTCGTGTCAAGAGTGAGAATATTTTTCTTGAAAGTTGCATTTTCTTATTCCTAGTTATGTGGGAATTGTTTCAAACACGTTAAATATCACAGTAATAAACCAGTTACTGTGGATCACAACACTCTTTCACAATTTTTAACGCAACAGTCTAAAGAGCAAATAACATTCTTGGCTTCTAAGTTCTACTTTGGTTGGTTTTCTCTAGATTTGGGGACTTTAAACATGGAGTTCTGTAAGTGAAGTATAAGGAAATACAACAATGAATCCTGCATTCATCTAGTTTACCATAATGTTTAATATGGCTGGAAATAATTCTACATTTAAGACTCAAATATGGTTGATGTCAGTCTTGTATACCTAGAGTTTTCTCAGTATGGTTCAGATAATGTGTTCTGATATTCTTTAGCTGACCCTGAATCAATTGGGGAAAAGCATAGTTAAGTTCAGCAACTTGACCTCCGAAGAGCAAGGCAGGAGAATGCAAAGGCTGGCATCTGAAGGAAAATACAAATTGCTGGAAGAACGCGAGGTCAGGCAGGAACTGTGGGGGTAAATGGATAAGGAAGGAAGCTGGTGAGTGAAATTAGATTACAGAGGGGTGACCCGAAAACATTTTTGGTCAACACCCTAGATCCGGATTGAGAATGTAAAGGGGTGCCAGTGTAAAGATGTAAGAGGGAGGGGGTGATGGACTGTGGTGGAGTATATGGGTGTGGGCAGATGGAACTAGGTGGGGAGGGAACAGAAACTGGGTAACACGGGGCTGGTGATAGGTAGATTTGGAAAGAAGGGGAAGTGCAAGAGGAACTGGTTGGATCAGGGGGAGAGAGAAAGGAACAGAGGGAGTCCAGGTTACCGTTAGAATTCATTATATTACCTTGAATTTTTTCATTTTCAGATAACTCACACCCCTCTTCTCTTTCTGATCCACTCAGATCCTCTACCCCTTTTTCTAAGCTACCCCTGACAGCCCATTACCCAGTTCCTTTACTGCCCCCCACCTGGTTCAATCTGCCTATCGCCCGCACGTACTACCCACTCAGATTCCTCTTGTTCCCTCCCTATACTGTCCAGACCTGCCTTGGGCAGCATACAGCCCAGCGGTATGAATATTGCTTTCGCAACTTCAAGTACCCCTTGCATCCTCCTTTCTCCATCCCTTCCCCACCCATCATTGTACCAGCATCAAAATCATGAAGTAGGGTCTCGACCTGAAACGTCACCCATTCCTTCTCTCCGGAGATGCTGCCTGTCCTGCTGAATTACTCCAGCTTTTTGTGTCAACCAGCATCTGCATGTTATGAAACATAATAACATAAAGTACTTCAATTTCAACCAGCATCTGCAGTTCCTTCCTACACCGAGTCATCTTGTTCAGTCTCATTGTCTGTAACTCATTTTCACCAAGTCCCTAGTTAACAATGGCCTGTTTCCTCTATCATCGTTACTTTGCATATCTTTCATTCATCTGTTCTATATTTCTCTACATTACCATCTATATCTCTCGTTCCCCTTTTCCCGGACTCTCAGTCCGAAGAAGTCATTGTGCCAGCTTTAAAGTCATGGAGAAGGGTCTCGACCCAAAAGGTCACCTATTCCATTTCTCCAGAGATGCTGTCTGTCCTGTTGTGTTACTCCAGCTATCCCAAAACATCAACTGTACCTTTGCCTCCACATATGTTGCCTGACTCCCTCAGTTCCTCTAACAGTTTGTATTTTGTTCTTACTCTCAGAAGAGTGTCCTGGTGTTTATTTCTTGTATTTCATTCTCTACAATAACTTAGCAATTTAAAATGTTGTGTTTCTTATTGGTGTTGTATGGAAGGCTGAAAAAGCTCTTGGTCAATAAAATGATGCCTGAATAAGCTATCCATTTGGTAAAAATAAATGCACGATGTACACAAATTAAGAAAGCAATCATCCAATGTTTGTGTACATCCAGAACTAGTTTTTGATATTTGTACTGTGAAATTGTTTTTATTCTCTGACAATATTTAGAAATGAAGTTTACGGCATTGAAAGTGATGTGAACACATGTAAATGTATAATATTGAAGAATAGTCAAAATTAATTTAAAGAAATTATCAATTTAGTTTGCTATTAATGAAGTTGAGTAAGTCTACTACTGATGCAGTTCAGCTGGTATAACTCCATGTACCATATCGTACCACTGGAAAGAAACTGTTTTTAATTGCATAATTTAAACACTGTTTTAGTTCGTAGAGTTAAATTATTTTTAAATGGTACTTTAAGAATGAACATCAAGCGAAGGAAATAATTTTAAAGAAAGGAAATCTACCTACAAATGAATAATGGTTTTGGAGGCAATAGAATAGAAACGTGCATAGTCCCCTGAATTAAGTTTTGTGTTCAAACCAATATAACCTTTTATTTTCTGTGATTTAACACTGGGGCAATTATGGCATTTCCCGATAGAATAATCATTAAAAGTTATGGAGGAAGGGAAATGTACAAAAAGGATCAATGTACAAAGGGATACAAAATATCCAATGTACCACAATAACATTTGTACAGAAGTTAAAGTTCATTTGTTTTGAATTTGAGAACATTTGGCCCCGCGAGACAGTGTGAAGCCTAAATATTTCTGTGTGTCATTATGTGTCTCTTTTGTTGTCAATATAAAGTTATGTTTAATACGCACTTTTATATTGCTTCAATGCTTGAAATGTATAAAACATTGTTCAAAATGTGTCTTTTAGATGTCTTTTTCTCCATCAAGAAATGGCTGGAGTTGTAGCTATTTCATCTCCAATTTCCATCTAAGAAGTAAAAATAATCTTGCATAAGCTGTGGAGACTTGGTCATTGATTGTGTCATAGAGTCATAAAGTATACAGCATGGAAATCCTCTTCTATGGGAAAAGACTAAAAGTTCACTTCATCCGTGCCTCCGCCCATTCCCACGATGACCTTTCCATCACAGTCAGAGTGAGGCCCAATGCAAATTGGAGGAACAGCACCTCATATTTTGCTTGGGCAACTTACAACCCAATGTTGATTTCTCCAACTTAAGTAACCCTTGCGTTCCATATAACCATATAACCATATAACAATTACAGCACGGAAACAGGCCATCTCGACCCCTCTAGTCCGTGCCGAACACATAGTCTCCCCTAGTCCCATATACCTGCGCTCAGACCATAACCCTCCATTCCTTTCCCATCCATATAACTATCCAATTTATTTTTAAATGATAAAAACGAACCTGCCTCCACCACCTTCACTGGAAGCTCATTCCACACAGCTACCACTCTCTGCGTAAAGAAGTTCCCCCTCATGTTACCCCTAAACTTCAGTCCCTTAATTCTCAAGTCATGTCCCCTTGTTCCCTCTCTCCCCATCCTAGTTCACCGACTAGTTTCGCTGTTCTTATTAAATATTACCAATTGTATGCTGTATTGTCACCTTCCCCTCAGTTAACAATGAACCTTTCTACATTTCCTTACATCTGCTTTGATTTGTTGTTTTCACACCTTACCCTTCCATATCTCTAGACCTCCTCTTCCATGACTCTCAGTGTGAAGAAGGGTCTCGACCCGAAACGTCACCCATTCCTTCTCTCCAGATATGCTGCCTGTCCCGCTGAGTTACTGCAGCATTTTGTGTTTATCCCCTCATGATATTCTATATTTCAATAATGCCACTACTCAGCGTACTATACTCCAAAGAAAAGGTCCCAGCCTATCCAGGCACTCCCTTCAACTCAACTGCATAACTTTTGGTAAATCCTCATGAATCACTTCTGCATCTTTTCAATTTAATTACATCTTTTCTGTAGCTGGGCAACAAAAACTGTGCGCAATACTCCAAGTGGAATCTCACCAACAACTTGCATCATGATGTCCCAACGTTTGTACTGTATACCCTTCCTATCGCTGCGTTCAATACCGAATACACCTGTTATGCCACTGTCAGGGCACCTAATTGTTCCACAATACTCTTCAGGGCTCTGTCATTTACTGTGCAGGCCCTACCCTGGTTTGACATAGCAGGTGTAACACCTTGAACTTATCAGAGTTAAATTCCATTTGTCATTCCTTGGCCCATCTTCCCAACAGGTCTAGAGCCTTAGATATCTCAAGTCACTATCAACTATACCACCAATTTCGATGTAATCTGCAAATTTACTAACTACGCTAACTACATTGTCATCCAAATCGTTAATTTATATATAAACAAACAGCAGGAGGCCTCAACATCACTAGTCACAGGGCGCCAATCAGAAAAACAACCCTCCACAATTATGCTTTTCCTCCTTCCTCTAAGCCAATTTTGAATCCAGTTGGCTAGCTCACCGTGGATTCCATGTGGTCTAACCTTCCTGTCTACCTACCATGTGCTAAAGACCACAGGCGCAATGTCCACTGGCCTGCCCTTATCAATCCCCTTGGTGACCTCTTCAAAAACTCAAATCCATGAGTTCCCATGCACAAAGCCATGCTGCCTATCCAAAAGCTGGTAGATCATCACTCTAAGAATACCCTCAAACCTTCCTGCCATTGACATCAGATTCACTGACCTATGGTCAAGATAGGTCAGTGGATAGTTTTCTGAATATTAAGAAAACAAAGGATATGAGGGAAGGCAGGGAGATGCTGATAGAGGTACAACCAACTGTGGCCTTGCCAAAAAGCAGAGCAGTCTCAAGGGAACGAGGGCTACTGTTGCTACTGCTTACATTCTTTTGCATTTGAAGATCTTTATTCTAACACTGGTGGGCTTTCTCTTACAATAACATTCTTTTATTTCTGCCAACCTTTATTATTAGAGTATTAAACAAACAAAATGCTTACTAACTGGAAAAGACAGAAGAATGTCTGAGAATCAATTATCTCGTGTGGTTTCCCAACATTTCCTTCAGACTGTGTAGGAAAGAACTGCAGATATTGGTTTAAATCGAAGGTAGACACAAAATGCTGGAGTAACTCAGCGGGACAAGCAGCATCTCAAGGGTCTCGACCCGAAACGTCACCCATTCCATCTCTCCAGAGATGCTGCTTGTCCAGCTGAGTTACTCCAGCATTCAGTGTCTACCTTCAATTTCCTTCAGACTATTGTGTTACAGCAGATATTGGCAACATAGCCAAGTAAACTTGTTTGGAAAATGTACAATTCATTGCTTTAGCCTCCAATGGAAAATAAACTGCATGTTTCTGTATGCATTCATGGCTAGTGTGTTAAAATGTACATCTGAGTGTTTTTTGGATTGGGGGAGGGGGGGGGGGGGTGGAAGTTGTCCAAAAGTGGGATGGGTCATTATAGACTTCTAGTTGAATACCTGCCCATTAATTCCAACAGTAATTATAGGAGATAGAGGAACAGACATATAGACAAATTACAGAAAGATGCAAAAGTAACAGAGTTGTCATTGTGGGCAAATGTAACTTCTCCGATATTGATTGGACTTCACTTCACAAAAGGTTTAGATGGGGCAGAATTTGTTAGGTGTATCTGAGAAGGTTTCCTGAAACTGTATGTTTGGCCAGATGCAAGAGTTTTACAGTCGAAGACTATTTCGTGAATTGCGAAATAGTCAGTTCAACTCCATACGTTTTATGATAGTTATGAATTAGGATCAGTCTGGACCTTGGGGGAAGGCACTAAATTAGGGCAAGACAGATTACAGCATTAGTTTAGTTTAGAAATGCAGCACGGAAACAGGAAACAGGCCCTTTGGCCACACTAGGGCCATTTTTACATTTATACATTTATACCAAATCAATAAACCTACAAACATGTACGTCTTTGGAGTGTGGGAGGAAACCGAAGTTCTTGGAAAAACCCGACGCAGGTCACGGGGAGAACGTACAAACTCCGTACAGACAAGCACCCCTAGCCAGGATCGAACCAGGGTCTCTGGTGCTGTAAAAACTGTAAGACAGTAACTCTACCGTTGCGCCACTGCGCTGTAATTAAGTAGAAGCTAGGGAGAGTAAATTGTGAGCTGATATTTTTAGGCAGGTCCACATCTGACTTGGAGTCATTTACAGACCAGCTGATCAGTGTTCAGGACTGGCATGTTCCAGTAAAGAGAAAAGATAAGCATGACAAGGTACATTAACTTGAGATGGTCAAAGAGGATATATATTTGGTCAGAAAGAAAAAGCAAGTCTATGAAAGATTTAGAAAGATGAAATCAGAAAGTGCCTTTGAGAAATATAAAGCAAGTTGGAAAAAAACTTGAGCAGGCAATTAGAAAGACCATAAAGGGGTCTCGACCCAAAACATCACCCATTCCTTCTCTCCAGAGATGCTGCCTGTCCTACTGAGTTACTCCAGCTTTTTGTATCTATCTTTGATTTAAACCATCATCTGCAGTTCCTTCTTACACAAAATTACATTGGCAGGTTGAATTAAAGAAAATCCCAAGGTATTCTACATGTACGTTAAAAAAAAACCAGGGTAATCGGGGAGAAGGAGTGAATTTATGCGTGGAATCAGAAGATGTAGCCGAGGTACTAAACAAGTATTTTATAATTGCATTCACCAAGGGGGAAGATGTGGAGGACACCGAGATCAGTGTGGAGATTACCAATAAGCTTGGGCAGTTTGAGATCAAGGTGGTGCTGAGTCAGGGTTCTTGAAGCACACCAACGTGAATAAATCCCGAGGTGCTGATGGGATCTATCCCAAATTATTAAGATAAGTAAGAAAGGTGATTACAGGGCCCTTGACAAAGATCTTTGTGGCTTCTCTGGCCACAGGTGAGTTCCTGGAGAACTGGAGAGTAAAGTTTGTTTAAGGGAAGTAGGGAGAATCCAGGAAATTCTAGGCTGAAGAGCCTCACATCAGAGGCAGGGAAGCTATTAAAGGATTCTTCGGGATAGAATTTACTCACAATTGGAAGAGAAGGGCAAGTTAATGATTGTTGTCATGGCTTTGTCAATGGCAGATCATGTCCTACAAACTTGATTGAGTTTTATGAGGAGGTGATCAGTGAGGGTAGGGCTGTGAATGTGGTCTACGTGAATTTTAGTAGACGGTTGGGTCCCAGATTCACACAGGAGGGCTGGTCCCCCAACACAATATTCCACCTCTCCATCAATTCCAATATTGATGGCCAGTGGGGTAGGGGGGGGTGCTTCTTTCTGGAGCACTAGCATGGGTGTTGTGGGTCAAGCCAAGCCAAGCACAGTGAGTGCAGGGCCAACAATCCATTTCAAATCAAGTCAATCCATTTCAAGTCAAATCAAGTCATGTTATTGCTCTCAAAATGCAACACTTCACATTCCATCAGCCATTCCTCAGCCCACCTGCCCAACTGATCAAGATCCTGCTGCAATTTTTGACAACCATCTTCACTATCGACAATACCATCCACTTTAGTGTTATCTGCAAACTTGCTAATCTTGCCATGTACATTCCCATCCAAATCATTGCTATAAATGACAACCATTTTCTTGTTGTTTGTAAATTTACTAATTATACCTTGGTACTTTCTCATCCAAATCGTAGATACAAACCACAAACAGCACCGAACCCTGAGGCAGACCACTAGTCACGGGCCTCCAGTCCAAAAAACAACCTTCCACCATCACCGCTTCCTTCATGAAGCTAATTTGCTATCCATTCAGCTACCTCTCCTTGAAGCCCATGGGATCTAACCTTCCAGAGCAACCTAACATGAGGAACCTTATCAAATGTCTTGCTGAAATACATGTATGCAACATCTACAGCTCTGCCGCATCCTCAAAAAACGTAGATTTGTGAGACACGACCTCCCAGGTACAAAACCATGTTGACTACTCCCAATCTTGTCCATCTAAGTGCATGTTTGTCATATCCCTCAGAATACTCTTAACAACTTTCCAACCACAGATGTTAAGCTCACTGGCCAGTAGTTCCAAGACTTTTCGTGCAGCTCTTCTTAAAAAGAGGCACAATGTTTGCCTCCCTCCTGTCTTCCGGCACCTCGCCTATATTTCATGACGACTCATAAATCTCAGCGAGGGCTCCTGCAATTTCCTCTCTAGCTTCCCCCAGGGAGATCAGATATATCTGATCAGGCTCCACAGATTTGTCTGTCCTCATGCACGTCAAGACCATCAGCACATGACTACCCCAAGTTCCTCCATCCTCTTGCCTTTCTCCTCAGTAAAAGCAGAGGAGAAATATTTGTTAAGGACCTTGCCCATCTCCTGTGGGACCACAAAGAGTTGACTGCTCTGATTACCGAGGGGTCCCACTCTCTCCATTACTCTTTTTCCCTTCCTGTGCTTATAAAATCTCGGGATTATCCATAATGCTATCTGCCAGAACTATCTCCTGGCTCGTTCTTGCCCTTCTGTTTCCATTTTTAGATTACTCCTTTGTTCCCAAAGCTCCTTCAGGGATACACATACACTTATAGGCTGCCTATACCTGCCCCATGCCTCCTTAAGGGCCTGTCCCACCAGCATGCGATTGCATGCGTCTAGCGCGACCAAACGTGGTCGCTTGAGGCGTACGGCCTCGCGGGGCCGGTCTCAATTCGAACCGCGGAGCCGTCTGGAGTTGTGCGGGGCAGGTCCCGACATCATACTCACCAATCAGCTGGGCAGGAGGCGGGCTGACTGAATCTGGACGGTGACGTCATCACGCAATGCTGCGCGCTAGGCGTACGCCGTCAAGACGCTGCGTACGACATCAAGACGCTGCGTACGATGTCAAGACGCTGCGTATGCCCGTCGAGGCGCTGCGTACGGCCTCAATGAGGCTGCGGGCCGACAGGCCGTTGTCGCGTGGGATTTTCGGACAGTGCAAGATTTTTGGAGCCCCGCGCGATGTTGGGACCAGACGCGCACAACTCCATACGCCTCCGCCGATCGAAGTGGGACCGGCCTCGCGGGGCCTCAAGCGACCACATTTGGTCGTGCTAGACCATGCTATCGCATGCTGGTGGGACAGCCCCTTTACTCTTGACCCGAGCCTGAATTTCCCTCGTCATCTAAGCTTTCTTACGCCCACCTGCCTTGCCCTTCACTCTAACAGGGACGTGCATGTCCTAAACCTTTGTCAGCAGGCTTTTAAAAACATTCATTTCCCGACGTTCCTTCTCATCAAACAACCTACTCCAATCAACTTGAGCGAATTCCTGTCTCATACCCTCAAAGTTGGCCCTGCCCCAATTTAGCATTTTAACTCATGGGCCCGTCCTGTCTCCATCCATAACTATCTTAAACTTAATAGAATAGTGGTCGCTGGTCCCAAAAGGCTCATCCACTAAACTTCATTCACTTGACACTCCACATTTTCTAAGACGAGCCTTATTCTGCTGTCTGCTGCTGATAGCCTCCTTACCTGGAGCAACCACATATTACATCTCCACTGCACTTCACCTACAACGTTTCTCAACATAGCTGCTCCCCTTCACCTTGCCTTATTTTTATTTACTACTCAATTAATCAATTTGATGCTGCAACTAGTCCAACGGTTAATTTAAAATTAAATTTTACTTCGGAGTCACGTGAGTGACTACGTGAAGAAGGCCGTCAGCCCGCATGCGCGTCATTACGTCGAAGCATTGCGCAACGACTGATTGGCAGGCGCGCTGCTCCTTCCAGCGGTAAGTTTAAACCTACAGGTAAGTTTAAAACTTATTTCTTTTTTTTTTCACTTACATTTTTATTGATTTTTAAGAGATATTTTCAAAACAGTGCAACACCATGAATAAAACAAAGTAAGAAAAACAGCAATCAAAATAAAAAAATAAGTAGATCGGGGGGGAAAAAAAAAGTAAATAAATAAAAAAATTGGAATAAGACCATGTGGTTCACTTACCAAATTAAAAAAAGAAAAACCATTACATTGATTAGTTATCTGGAGATAATTCAACATTCATACAAACATACCATCTAGTTCTATATAACGCAATCTTCCCATATCTAGCTCGGCATTTATCTAATTGGTGTCATGGCTCAAATAAACAGTCCATTTTTCCCAGATCTTCTCAAATGAATTCTCCTTGACTCTCAAGGACTATGTCAATTTGTCCATATTAAAGATGTCTCGCACAATTTCTAACCACTGTTCCTGTTTTGGACTTTTTTCATGAAGCCACTGCCTGGTAATAGCCTTCTTACTTGCTGCAAGCAAAACTTTAATCAAATATGTATCTTCTATTTTTACACTATCTTTAATACGCCCCAGATACATCACAGGGCAGGTATTTGGGATTTTATAACCCAAGATATTATTTACAGCTGCATTAACATTTTCCCAGTATGGCCTTATCTTTACACAGTTCCAGACAATATGCGAGTGGTCTGCCTCCGTACTCCCACACAGCCCCCAACAGTGTTGTTGGACAGCAAGTTGTCTGCTTTTTATTTTGGGTGTTATAAAAAAGCGAGATAGATTCTTCCAGCAAAATTCTCTCCATACTAGTGAGCTTGTGGATGAACATTGTGTTTCACACATTTGATACCATTCTTCTTCTGTTATTTGAATCTTTAATTCTGCTTCCCATTTTGTTTTTATGTAGAGCGTTGATTCTCCCCCGCTTTCCACCAGAGCTTGGTAGAAAGCAGAGATGACCCGAGACCCCTTCTGTTTGTATGCATCCACAATCACCTTGATCACATTATTTGAAGTTTCATCTAGTTCTGGCCTTATCTCTTTTATAAAGTAGTCTCTTAATTGTAAGTATCTAAAAAAATCTTTGTTTTCGAGACCCTACTTTGACTTTAAATCTTGGAAGCTCATAAACTCGCCATTTTCTGAAACTGTATACATTGCCGTTATGCCTTTTTGTGCCCATTCTTTGAATTTTGAATCATACACCCCTGGCTTAAACTTTGAGTCATATGCGAACCACTTCAATGCGTGAACCCCTCTTTTTAATTTGTATTTTTCCACTATAACATTCCATATTTCTAACGTAAATGCTACTATTGGATCCATAGCATGTCTCAAAACCCCTCTCAGATATTTGTCTCCCACCAAAATCTGGGTCTGGTAACCTTGTATCTCCCTTTCCATTTCTTTCCATCAAGATTCATAATCAGGTCTACACCAACAAGCCAGAGGTCTGAGTTGAGCTGCATAAAAGTATTTCCTCAGATTTGGTAAAGCCATTCCACCCTTGCTTTTCGGCAGTTGAAGTGTTGTTAGTTTTATTCTTGGTTTTTTGCTATTCCAAATGAATCTAGAGATCATTTTATCCCAGGCTATGAATTTATCTCGGGGAACATTAATTGGGAGAGATTGGAATAAATATAGTAGTTTAGGTAGGATATTCATTTTTACCGTTTGTATTCTGGCACTGAAGTCTAGAGGAAGGGTCGACCACCTCTCAACATCCTTTTTGATGTTTTCTTCAATTTTGTTATAATTAGTTTCAAACAAGTTGGAAAGTATTTTGGTTATAGTTACACCAAGATACTGCATCGTTTTAGAGTTCCATTTCAGATTATATGCATCTCTGATTTGTTGGGATGGAGAATAATTGAATGAAAGAATTTGTGTTTTTGTTATATTCAATTTATACCCTGAGTAGTATCCATATGTTTCAAATAGGTTCATTAGATTTGGGAGACATATATCTGGTCGTTCAAGAAAAATAATGATATCATCAGCGAAAAGACCAAACTTACTTCTAGGTTTTCTTTTTGTGTTGCAGGAAGCTCTTTACAGAGTTTGCCTGCTGGATTCGGGGCAAAGTCGGACGGGCCGCGGGGAAACCGGTTATGGACCGTGGGGAGATTCCGGTCCGGACCGCGGAAGCGCAGGCAGCCGGCGGCCATCGGGTTCGCTACCTACGCCCCTGACCGTGCGGTCAGCGGCTCCCAGACCGCTGTGGTTCCCCAGAAAGGGGGTAAAACCAGCAGTAAGCCGGTCTCGGGACCCGACAGTGACAGTGCGGTCTCCTATGGTGCCCCAGGAACGGGGTTTAACCATGAGGAAGTCAGTCAGGCCGTGGGACTCGGGAGAGTCGGGCCAGGAGGGTTCCCCTCCTTCAATGGGTAGCGTCTGCGGACGTCTAAACCCACATGGAGCACCTGATGGAGAGGTGCTCCACAATGATATACTCCAAAGGAGGGAGTTATTAGCGCAGGTCTCCTCGGGGGCCCGCGGCAGCGGGTCCGTAGGAGGGGCCATGTCAGCGCAGGTCTCCTCAGGGACCTGCGGCAGCACCTGTTTTCAGGGCTGCCTACGAATCTCCCTCTCTGTGGAGGGGAGTGCGAGAAAATCCTCGCAAGCGAAGGGGTTACTGCCGGAAGAATTGGTTCCAGCCATTGGCAGAAAAGCCGGAAGGGGCCAGAGCTCCCCTCACGCTACAAGTGCCGGCAGTGAACAGCGCCATCAAGGGCGACATTGGAGGTGCATGAAATCCAGGAAATGAAACCAGACGCCGATTCTTCTCTTCAGGTAAGACTTATCCACCAGGTATATGGAATCCACATACACTACCATTCCTACTCTTCAATCAAGGACGGGAATAGAACCCACATCAGGGGCCTTTGGGCTTACCATAAGGCCACCGGTAACCATGGGGGTAGGTGGGTCTGGGTCTCCCGAAACATGAGGTAAGTGGACCATTTACAAGTTGGTAATATTCACACTTGGTTTTGTACAAATGACAATGATAACATGAGATTCAGATCAGTTATATACTAGAATGATAACATGTGATTGGGTTATTATTGCACAGTATACAAGGGTACCAAGCATGTCTTGGAATTGGGGCCAGAGTTACGGACAGGATTGCCTTCCGAGATAAGCTTGGAAATATGGCCAGAGTTGTCTTTCGAGACAGGCTCAGTATTATGGCCAGGATTACCTTTTGAGACAGGCTTGGGAATCTGGCCAGAGTTGTCGTTCAAGACAGGCACGGAGTTATGGCAGGCATGGCCTGTTCATTGTGAAAGATGGAGGATGTCGGTTCATAGTTGATTTAACTTCCATGTGCAGTATATGGAACTTTGTTACTGTCTTACAACTGATTTCCTTAGGATCTTTATGGCATGCATCGATCGCAAAGATGCATACTATTTCAGGTCCCATTCACAGGGGAAAACCGGTGCATGGACTACTCTAAGCTCAAAAACACTTGTTATGGCTTATCTGGATGATATTCTAAACGCGGTGTTTTGCTAAAATCAACTGTTTCAGCCGCAACTATATTTGAGAAATTGAGGTTCCTCATCCATCCAGTTAAATTTAAGTTGATATCAACTAGAGTTATTGATTATACGGATTTACCTTTAACTATTAATTTATCTGTGACTCCGCCCTGGGGCAAGAGATTGGAATCAATGGAAGCCTGTAACAGCCTTGTTTTCAAGCAGTCTTCTATTCATCAAGTATAATTGGCAATATAGCAGCTGTGTTTCAGCTGTACAATTGGACCTTTGCATTATCAGAACTTACAACGTGCAAAGTAGTACCTCTCAAATGCCATATAGGTCATTGTTAACAGACCTATGCTATTACCAGCTGAAGCCCACAATGGTGGACAAACTATATTCAGCATTGCTCCAGTAGTTTTGGTCTCTAAATATTCAGTTATATTACAAACTGATGCTAGTGCTCTAAGATGGAAAATAGTAAGATTAAACGAGAACTTACCAGTTTGAAGTTTGATCTATATTTTATGAGGAGTTACGATGAGGGATTACGTGAAGAGCCCGCTCAGCACGCATGCTGGCATACTTCAAAGCAGCGGTGTGGAATCACAGATAGACACAGTTATTGAAATAAACATAGTAAAGAAAAGAAGACATCAGTTATCAGTTTGACCCATATTATTGAGGGTGGGAGCGGAGGGCACGTAATCCCTCATCGTAACTCCTCATAAAATACAGATCAAACTTCAAACTGGTAAGTTCTCGTTTAATCTTACTATTTTACTTCGGAGTCACGTGAGTAACTACGTGAAAACTTCAAAGCTCTGTTATTTCAAACCGTGTAACAGTTATTACTTCACTCACTGCCAAAGTCCTTGAGGGAGGAAGTGTGTTATCGTAATCAACCAATGAATCTGTTTGTAGAAAAACACAATGGTATTTTTTAACAATAACAACAAAGAAATTTGGAATGAGCTTCCAGTGAAGGTGGTGGAGGCAGGTTCGTTTTTATCATTTAAAAATAAATTGGATAGTTATATGGATGGGAAAGGAATGGAGGGTTATGGTCTGAGCGCAGGTATATGGGACTAGGGGAGATTATGTGTTCGGCACGGACTAGAAGGGTCGAGATGGCCTGTTTCCGTGCTGTAATTGTTATATGGTTAAATTAAATTGCTCCCCTGGGCTTAAATTAAATATTTGCATTCTGTAAAAAAAAATTCTGCAAATAAAGCAGGTTTTGCCAACGGCTTATTATAAAATTTCTGAACGGTCTTTCATCCCACCATCCTGCTGTAGCCAGGATGTGGTCTATAGGCACGTCCATTCTTTTGGCCATCGACGTGGATGCTGCCCTGGTGGAGTGAGATTTGTACATGCTAGTGTTTATCCCAGCAGCTTTTAGCACCTGCTTGAGCCATCTCGAAATGGTTTGGCTCGTCACCCGACCGTAAGGTTTTTTATGACTGACCCACAAGGCTTTTCATCTCCCTCGAATATTTTTGGTTGTGTCTATGTAGGACAGTAGGTGGGTCATGGCACATAACCGTGGTTCTGGCGGGTAAGCCCGGAATTCCACGACTGGATTAGGTGTTCCTGGTCTGCTCTGTTTGATCAGTTCCTGGATAACGACAGAGATCTGGTCTGGAGCTGTGAGCATGGTGTCCAGTCGCATAGGTGTAGTGACTGGACCCTCTGTACAGATACAAGTGCCATCAAAATGAGTGTTTTGAGCATAGATTGTTCCAGGTTGAGGGATCTGGCTGGTGGCCATCCCCTGAGGTATGTCAGGACCACACTGACATCCCATATATGGGTGTACCTTGGTCTAGGGGGTTAGAGTTGTAAATACCCTTCATTAGTTTGACCACCAGCGGGTGGGACCCCATGGCCTGTTGTCCTGGAGCTGGTTTTAAATAGTCAGACAGGGCACTTCTAGCTGTGTTGATGGTTCTGTAGCTGAGTCCTTCATCGTGGTGAAGGTTCACCAGGAATTCCAGTACGTTGGTAACTGTAGCGGTTGAGTAGGTGGTCCCTGTCTCCAAGCAGTACTTCTCCCACTTTTTGACGCTGGACAAGTACTGTTTTTTAGTGGATGTTCGGAGGGATGCTGACATGGTGTCGACGGTTTGTTATGATAATCCCAGTCCCAGAAGTGGTTTGTGCAGAATCTGCAACCCAGGAGTTTGATTTTTTCATGGCACGGGTGGCTTGTGCCCGACACTGGGTGTTAATAACTCTGGGTCACTGGGGAATACCATCGGAGTTTCAACAACCATGTCATGGAGTATTGGGAACCATGGCTGCGTAGGCCAGTCGGGTACTATCAAAATACCTGAAGCAGAGTCCATTTGTATTGTGCGTAGTACCCGACTGATGTGGCAGAAGGGAGGAAATTCATAGAAGAAGAATTTACCCAATCCAGCGCGAACGCATCTACCGCTGCTGCCTCAGGGTCTGGTTCCCAAGCGACTTACATAGGTACCTGGTGATTTAGCCTTGATGCAAATAAATCGATATCTGGCGTGCCATATTGCTTGATAACTTTTGCAAATTTTTTGGGGTTTAACATCCATTCGATGTTGTCGTTAAATTTACGTGACCTGGTGTCTGCCACTGTATTTAGCTTACCTGGCAGGTAAGTTGCTGATAGCCAAATATGTCTTTCGACACACCATTGCCAAATTGTGTTGACCAACCTGTCGCATGATAACGATTTTATGCCGCCCATATGGTTAATGTAGGCCACCACCGTAGTATTATCTATTTGTAACCGTACATGCAAGTGATGCATATTTGATGCATATGCTTTTAAACCATAAAAGTCACCCAACATCTCTAGATAATTAATGCCCAGTGTAAGTGGTAATGATGGCTCTGGGTTAGTCCATCTACCACCTGTGCTGGATATGGAGTTAGTTGCTCCCCAGCCTTGAGCACTGGCATCTGTTTGGATAACTAACGTAGGGTTAGTGATGATAATAGGGCTGAAAACTATGCCAAACGTTTTTTGCCCACCACTGTAGTTCTGATATTGTTTCAGTAGGTAACTTCATGACACGATCATAATGACCTGCATGTCGTTTTGGTGCCTGTACCTAATAATAATAATAATAATAATAATAATAATAATAATATCTTTTATTGTCATTGCACGTCAGTGCAACGAGATTTAGTGTGCAGCTCCACTGATGTACAAGAAAGGTAAATAAATACAATACATAAATAAGCAAGCTGAATTGATTGACGTGACCATCTGAGGGAGACTGTCCAAAGGGGGTGGGTGGGGGGGCACTCATTTGGGCCGGTTCAGAGCCGCTATAGCTCTTGGGATAAAACTGTTCCTGAGTCTGGAGGTACAGGCGTAGAAGGCCTTGTAACGTCTGCCGGAGGGAAGTAGTTGAAACAGACCGTGACAGGGGTGTGATGAGTCCTTATGGATGCTGAGGGCCTTCCTGAGGCACCGCGTGTGGTAGATGCCCTCCAAGGCTGGTAGCTCTATCCCGATGATCCGCTGCGCTCTGTTGACGACGCTCTGAAGGGCTCTCCTCTCCGTCTCCGTGCAGCTGAGATACCACACAGAGATGCCATACGTTAGTATGTTCTCTGTGGTGCAGCGGTAGAACGTTGTCAGCAGCTGTTGGGGCAGACCAGTCTTTTTTAATGTCCTCAGGAAGAACAGTCGTTGCTGTGCCTTCTTGACCAGCGCAGCGGTGTTGGTGGACCATGTGAGGTCTTCTGAAATGTGAGTGCCCAGAAACTTAAAGCTGGACACTCTCTCCACACTTCCCCCGTAAATGGAGATTGGGGCGTGTTCTCCAGTATGGGACCTCCTGAAGTCAATAATCAGCTCCTTGGTCTTGGAGGTGTTTAGTGCCAAGTTGTTATTGGCGCACCAGTCCGCCAGGTTCTGCACCTCCGCTCTGTAATTTGTTTCATCACCGTTGGTGATCAACCCAATCACTGTTGTGTCGTCTGCAAACTTCACGATGGTGTTGGTGTCGAATGCAGGGACACAGTCGTGAGTGAAGAGGGAGTATAGCATGGGGCTCAGTACACAGCCCTGTGGTGTGCCGGTGCTCAGGGTGATAGTGGAGGACATGTGCGGGCCCAGTCTCACTGCCTGCGGTCGCTCCGTCAGAAAGTTCAGGATCCAATCGCATATTGGCGAGCTGAGGCCTAGCTGGTGGAGTTTGGTGGTGAGCTTGGTGGGGATGACCGTATTGAATGCAGAGCTATAGTCAATGAAGAGCATCCTCACGTACGTGCCCTGTCTGTCCAGGTGAGTCAGGACAGTGTGAAGAGCCAGAGAGATGGCATCCTCTGTCGATCTATTTGCCCTGTATGCAAATTGATGAGAGTCCAGTGAGGCAGGGATGCTGGATTTGATGTGGGAGAGGACCAGCCTATCGAAGCACTTCATTGGGATTGGAGTTAGGGCAACCGGGCGGTAGTCGTTCAGGTTGGTGACTTTAGACTTTTTCGGCACCGGCACTATGGTGGCTGTTTTCAGGCACTTGGGGACCGTTGCTAGAGAAAGAGACAGATTGAAGATGCTCGTGAATACCTTTGCTCTTTGTAAGTTTTGATAGTGCAAAGGTCCGAATTGTGTAGCCGGAAATGCTGCTACCATTTTCCCAATTACTCTGCTACTTGTTGAATAGTTAGTCGTTCGTTGACCATTAAATTGTTGCATGATTGTGCCAATTCAACTGTTTTGTCTCTTGGCAATGTTACAGTCACGTAGACTGAATTAATTGTGAAGCCCAAGTAGTTCATGATTGTGGATGGCTTCAACTTAGATTTATCTGGATGTAAGACAAGCCCAGGGTTTCGAACAACTGTTTGGTAGCTGATACAGCTGACGTAGTCAATTCCATGGTCTTGCCTACTATTAAGATATCATCAAGATATGCCATGACAATATGTTTTTGTCTTCTTAATATTGCCAGAGCTGGTTTTGGTATCTTGGTGAATAATCTTGGGCTGATGTTAACACATTGGGTAACGCTTTAAACTGCCATAGCTGCCCCATCCAGGTAAATTTCAGGTATCTGCGATGACCCTTGTGAATGGTACTGAATAGTAAACATGTTTAAGATCAATGCTTGCCATGAAGTATCCTTTGGAAATTAGTTGTTTGGCAGTAACAAACGTTTCCATTTTGAAATGTATATACTTAACAAACATATTTAGTGAAGTTAAGTCAATGATGATGCGACATCCACCATCTTTTTTGGGTTTAGTGAATATATTTGATACGAATTCCAAGGGTTCATGTTTTGTTTTTCCCAATGATACCCTGGTCACCAAAGCTACCCTCGGGTAAGGAGGAAGCAATGGACAGTGCACAAGACACTGTGGAGGGAGTGCCTGAACTCCCCCTGCGAGAGCGCCCCTCACGAAGCGCTAAAGAAGACTTCCGGTGATAGAATGCGGACCCCGAGCTTTCACCAGTCCCATATGGTAGACGTCGACCAGTGGACGCGATTGGGTGCTGCTGCTTGGGAATTATTGTTTTTGGTTTGCTCGTCCCGGGGCCTGCCCTCATGAGACCGAAAGTTTTTTAAGGCCTCTTCCATATCCTTCATATGCTTTGTGAGGTTTTTGCCAAAGAGCAGTGGGTCTGGCACAGTGGCTGGGGTTTTGCACAACCCCGCAAATTTAGGATTTTATGGCAGGTCTTATGATTTGTTTACGAAGGTTGTGGTCTTCTCCGTATTTGTCCACGGAACGAGGAAACGATGTGATGGCTGACGTCAGGAGCCTGAGGATCCGCTGCAGTTTTAGCTCCTGGTTCCGAATATTTGCCCCAACGTGCCCCCAGTTTTGGCTGTTTACAGCCGGCACTTTAAGGGACTCACAGTTCGCTGGAGCTGTATACGTTTCTAAGGCCTCATTGACCACCTGCTCCTGTAGGGGCCTGTTGGAGAGGTGGTTAATGCTGGCCGCTAGTTTGGCCTTTAACGGCCTCCTGCACGTGGGGCTGCCACGTAGCGGTCCACCACACCCAGCAGCTCTTCCTGTTCCTGCACCCCTTGCATACTCCCGACAACTTCAGCCAGCCCAGTCCTGGTCACCAAAGCTACCCTCAGGTAAGGAGGAAGCAATGGACAGTGCACAAGACACTGTGGAGGGAGTGCCTGAACTCCCCCTGCGAGAGCGCCCCTCACGAAGCGCGTCTCGCTGGAGCTCCTGCTCCAGGAGCCGCTCCAAGCGGCTCATGCGGCTGTCTCCCCTCCCCGTGCGGGTGGAGAGACGTCCCCGTCCGACAAGTCGGAAGCCACCGGCCGGACGCTTCTTCGGTAGCTTTACTTCCAGCCCGCTGCTCAGGCGCTAGCGGGCTGGGCTCGGCACGGTGTCGGGGATGGCGGAGCGCCCGGTAAGCGGTCCTACCGCCTTGTTGCTGCCCCTCCCCAGATGGAACGCTCCTCCGTGGAGTCGAGCGGGGGACAGGTTTGTCCAAGAGCCTTTCTTCTCTGCCTGAAATAAAGCAGAAGGCTCCCTGTGAAAGAAAACCCGACCTCAGGGTACTTACCTGACGGTTCGTTCTTTCACCTGTAGCGGGAGCGCCTGACTCCCGATGCGGCCGCTGTTGCACTGCTGAACGCAATGCTGCGCATGCGTGCTGAGCGGGCTCTTCACGTAGTCACTCACGTGACTCCGAAGTAAAATTACTAATGCCATCTCTAGTCACGGAGACGGATGGGATTTGCATGAATTACCAATTCTTCAGTTATTGGTATCAACTATGCATAATCTGCATGCTCAGCTCCAAGTTTATACACTGTGGTGGTGGCATATGTTAGTCACATGGGTGCAATCAGGTCAAAGTACCCTGTCATAATTTACCCAACCTCATTTGGCGCTGGTGTATCATCATGTAAAATCAATGACAACACAGAATGGATATTGGATCACAAAGTATTTTATGACATTATGGCTCATTGGAACACCGAATATCAATATGTTTGCGTCCAGGCTCAATCACCGGTTGTAAAAACATGTGGCATCACAGTGGCGAGAGATACATTCTCGCTACTTGGGGGAGGAATGTTCTTTTGTTTGTCCATTTTGCCTCATCAGTCGGGTCTTGCAATAAATTCAGCAAGATCCCGCTTCAGGGTTTTCGTACTGTCTGACTGGCCTATGCAGCCATGGTTTCCCGCAAATGTTGGGAATAATAATAGAACCTTATATGGGTTTCTAAACATAAAACTTTGCTGGTTCAGCCTGGGACTCGGGGAACCAGCCTCTGCATGATTAATCAATTCATTGCTTTACAGAATCTGAGAAGACTGCTCCTGCGGCTCGGGTTGTCAGACCGATCCATGTATGTGCTCACTGCAGAGTGCAGGGATAGCACCAAAAAAGCAGTACATTTCCTCTTCAGGAGATGGGAAGCGTTCTGTTTAAATGCTATGTTACATATTATACGGCATGGACACTGACGTCTTAGGGTTCATTTTCAAATGGGTCCTGGACAATAAATTAAGTTATAGTCCCATTAACTGTGCCAACGTGCTTTCTCATCATATTTGCTGCAGCGAGCGGGACCCGACAGGGGGTCTCACCCTCTGATATCCAGTTCATTAGGATATCTTTAACACTAGTTCTCCCAGACCCAAGTACACGGAAGTATGGGATATTGACATTGTGTTAACACTACTTCACCAGGGGGCTCCTATTCCTATCTTTGGCTCGGCTCTCATAATAATAATAATAATAATGGATGGGATTTATATAGCGCCTTTCTAGAATACTCAAAGCGCTTTACATCGCAAGGTTCCAAACATTTTATTTTAACCCATTGCCAGACCAGGGGTATTTGCCAACTCTATTTTAGGTTCTATTTTATAGTTTCCCCCAGATTAGAGGGGTTACTATTATTATTATTTGTTCATTTATCAGCATCAGCATGTTTTAAATCTTTGTCATGTCTGTATGCTTTAAGAATATTTCCCTTATCTGTGGTCAACTGATGCAGTCGTGTTTGTGTGGACTCGTTTTTCCACGGCATGAAATCACAGAGCTTCAAAATCTTCACGTTGTCACTCATGTGGCTCTGAAGTAAAATAGTAAGATTAAACAAGAACTTACCAGTTTGAAGTTTGATCTTTAATTTATGAGGAGTTACGATGAGGGATTACGTGCCCTCCGCTCCCAACCCTCGTATCATAAAGATTATCTGGTAGTTCTAGTCATCTCTAATCTTACTATGTTAGTTCAACTACTGTTATCTGTGATTTCACACCGCTGCATTGAAGAATGACAACTTTTACTTTTACCAAGCCAATTAAACTACAAACCTGTACGTCTTTGGAGTTTGGGAGGAAACCGAAGATCTCGGAGGAAACCCACGCAGGTCACAAGGAGAACGTTCAAACTCTGTACAGACAAGCACCTGTAGTCAGGATGGAACCCGGGTCTCTGATGCTGTAAGGCAGTAGCTCTACCGCTGCGCCACCGTGCCGCCCATGTTGCAAATTTCTTAAAGCCCCTATATTTAACATCTCATTGACACGTGCCATGAAAAGCTCTGACCCCTTGGGATCCCCAATCCAATTTAAATCGCGTTCACCATTGTGCTTTTTGCCCCTGACCAATGCTGGCAAGGGCAGCACGTACGTTCTCCTTGTGACCTGCGTGGGTTTTCTCCAGGATCTCCGGTTTCCTTCCACACTCCAAAGAGGTACAGGTGTGTAGGTTAATTGGCTTGGTATTAATGTAAATGGTCCCTAATGTGTGTTGGATAGTGTTGGTGTGTGGGGATCACTGGCCGTTGTGGACTCGATGGGCCGAAGGGCCTGTTTCCTTGCTGTATCTCAAAACTAAACTAAACAACAAGATACAGTGTAAAGAAGGTGTATGATATGCCTGCCTTCATTATTCGGGGCATTGAGTATAAGAATCAAGAAGTCGTGTTGCAGTTTAATAGAAGTTTGGTTCGGCTGCATTTGGACTATTGTGCGTAGTTCTGCTTGCCCTTTTAGAGGAAGGATGCGGAGGCTTTTGAGAGGGTGCAGAAGAGGATTACTCGAATAATGCAAAAAGAATTTAGACAAACTTGGATTGTTTTCTCTGGAGCGTCAGAGGTTGAAGGGAGACCTGATGGAAATGTATAAAAGTGTGGAAGGCATAGATAGGGTAGACAGTCAGAACCTTATTCCCATGGTGGAGATGACAATGATTAGAGAGCATCGCTTTAAGGTGAGAGGGCGAAATTTGAACATGTTCAGGGCGACATTTTTTACACAGAGTGTGATGGTGAAAACAGATATGATAGTGACATTTAGAATAGAATAGAAGAATAGAATAGAATAGTTTCTTTATTGTCATTGTAACATGAACCATGTACAACAAAATTGTAAAATGTCAGCCAGTCAGTGCACCATTCAAACATTTCTAAAAGCTAACGAAACATACAAGGTAAAATATTTAAAAAAGATAAACAACTAAAATAAATATCATAAAAATAGCACGCATAAACACCCAGCCCTACATCCTTCTGTCGATTTCACAGTCTCTTAGTATGTATCGCCCCTGCGTTCCTTGGCGGCTACATTTAGTGCCTTTATAGCAGTGGGGTAAAAACTGTTTTTAAGTCTGTTTGTCCTTGTCCTTGTAGATCTGTACCGTCTGCCTGACGGTAACAGTTCAAACAGGGAGTGTCCGGGGTGGGAAATGTCCTTTATAATACTCTGGGATTTTTTGATGCAGCGGGAACTGTGTAAGTCCTCCAAGGTAAGGAGAGGGCAGCCGACAATCCTCTGGGCGTTGTCAATGGCCCTCTGGAGCGCTTTCCTCTGAGCCGCTGTGCAGCTGGTGTACCATACGCATACACAGTATGTTAGGATGCTCTCAATGGAGCACCGATAAAAGGACAGCAGCAGTCTCTGAGTGATGTTATTCTTCCTGAGCACCCTCAGGAAGTGCAGTCTCTGCTGGACCTTTTTCAGCAGCGCAGAGGTGTTCACGCTCCACGTCAGGTCCTCCTCAATATGGATTCCCAGGAAGCGGAAATCCGCCACCCTCTCCACACAGTCCCCTCTGATAATTAATGGTACCATGTCCGTTTTATTCTTCCTGAAGTCTATTATTATCTCCTTGGTCTTTAAGGTGTTGAGGAGCAGGTTATTTTCTCCACACCACACTGTCAGCTGCTCCACCTCATCCCGGTAGGCGTACTCGTCCCCCCCGGAGATGAGTCCCACCACCGTAGTGTCATCCGCAAATTTGACAATGGTGTTGCTGTGGTGGGCGGGGGTGCAGTCATGTGTGTAGATGGTGTAGAGCAAGGGGCTCAGCACGCAGCCCTGTGGAGAGCCGGTACTGAGGCTGAGGGCCGTGGATGTGTGATGGCCCACTCTGACTCTCTGGCTGCGACCCGACAGGAAGCTATTTATCCACATGCAGGTGGAGTGTGGAAGTCCCAAGTCCGCCAGTTTGTCCACCAGTTTGTGGGGAAGGATGGTATTAAAGGCAGAGCTGTAGTCCACAAAGAGCATCCGCACGTAGCTCCCCGGCTGCTCCAGGTGGGACAGTGCAGCATGGAGAGCTGTGGCTACAGCGTCCTCTGTGGATCTGTTCGCTCTGTACGCAAACTGGTGGGGGTCAAAGCTTCGGGGCAGGAGTGATGTGATGTGACCCCGGACCAGTTTTTCAAAACACTTCATCACCACTGGTGTGAGTGCGACTGGCCGGTAGTCGTTGAGGCTGGAAATGTGGGGGTTTTTTGGGCAAAGGGACTATGGTTGCGGACTTCAGACAGGGTGGAACAGTGGACTGGGCCAGAGACTGGTTGAAAATCCTCGTACAGACTCCAGCCAGCTGGTCAGCGCAGTCCTTCAGCACGCGTCCAGAGACACCGTCGGGTCCAGTAGCCTTCCTTGGATTGATGGCCCGCAGCGTGCGCCTCACCTCATGCTCCTCTATCTTGAGGGTTAGGCTGCTGTGGACCATGTGGTGTGATGTGGCTGTCTCGGGTGGCTCCACTTCAAAGCGAGCAAAGAAGAGTAGGTTTTAGATGGGCATGTGGATATGCAGAAGAGATTTGTGCTGGCAGAAGAGATTTGTTGAACTGCATTATGTTCAGCATGGACATTATGGGCCAAAGGACGTTTCCCTGTGCTGTACTGTACTATATTTTAATGCACTTTAATAATTCTACATTTGTCCACATTTGTCAGTATGTTTTTACTACCCAGAAGCCTTTTAGTTTTAGAGAGACAGGGTGGAAACAGACCCTTCAGGCCACCGTGTCTGTGCCAACCAGTGACTAGCACTACAAACACTCGCACTATCACACACACCAGGGACAATTTTACAATTTTACTGAAGCCAATGAACCTACAAGCCTGTACATGTTTGGCGTGTGGGAGGAAACCGGAGCAGTCACGGGGAGAACGTACAAACTCCATACAGACATCACCCATAGTCAGGATCGAACCTGGTCTCTGGTGCTGTAAGGCAGCAACTCTACCACTGCCACCAACCTATTCACATATTTAATTTTCTATCTCCTTCTAAGTGTAACACCTCAGGGGCGCTGAGTGTTTTTGAAAGTACAGGGGCTGAACGATCACTGATCACTGGCCTTGGGGATACCCGGCGAGGGAGTGGAGCGACTGAGTGGGGGGAGGGGGGTGCCCCCCCCCCCCCCCCCCTCCCATGGTAGGGATGTTTTTGAAATTTGATGTATTAAAATCATGTTTTAGTGCATTGTAGAAGTATGATTTCAATGTTTTTTGTTTGAAGTATTTTTAAGAGGTAACTTTTCTAGGGGTAACTTTTTCAACACAAAGGGTGGTGGGTATAGGAAACAAGCTGCCAGAGGAGGTAGTTGAGGCAGGGACAATCCCAACATTTAAAAAACAGTTAGACTGATACATGGATAGGACAGGTTTGGAGGTATATGGACCAAAAGCAGGTAGCGTAGCTGGGACATGTTGGTAGGCGTGGGCAAGTTTTCACACTGTATCACTCGATGACTACATTATACCTCCACCATGCATGAATGCTTCAAAATCAAGTGGTCGAGTTTTATTGCCATTTACTCAAGCATAGAAACATAGAAAATAGGTGCAGTAATACAATACAATACATACATACAATTCAATTTATTGTCATTTGGACCCCTTGAGGTCCAAACGAAATGCCGTTTCTGCAGCCATACATTACAAACAAATAGACCCAAGACACAACATAATTTACATAAACATCCATCACATTGCTGTGATGGAAGGCCAAAAAAAACTTCTCTCTCCACTGCACTCTCCCCCCCGATGTCAGAGTCAAAGTCAAAGCCCCCGGCGGGCTATGGCGATTGTCCCGCGGCCATTAAAGCCACGCCGGGTGATGCAAGGCCGCACACCGGGTCTTGGTGTTAGAGCCCCCGGCGCGCGCTCGCAGAGACCCGCAGCCATTCCAAGCCGCGCGGGGCGGTGCTGTAAGGCCCCGCTCCAGGAGCTCTTCAACCCCGCAACTCGGGCGGGAGAAGTCGCCGCTGCGGGAGCCCTGAAAAGCGGTCTCCCTCCAGGGACCCGCGGGCTCCCGGTGTTGCCGTCCGCCAAACCCGCAGTTGCAGCCACCGAATCTCCGGGGGTCGGGCCGCAGCAGCGTCCACCACAGCTCCACCCGCTCTGGACTCGGCCAGCTCCGCGACGGTGAGGTGAGTAGTCGGCACCAGAGCCCCCGGTCTTCCTGTTGGAGGCCGCTCCTCGTTGCAGCCCCAACGACAACGGAGACCCGACAAAGAAAAGGTCGGGTCTCCCGTGCAGGGAGAGATTTAAAAGTTACCCCCAACCCCCCCACACCACCACCACCCAACCCCCCCACACCACCCCCACCCCCCCACACACATACCCCAACAAAATAACAAAAACGACATAAAAACATAGACATAAAATAATAAAAACGCAGACGGACTGCAGAGGCCGCTGCTGACGAGAGTCGCGCCGCCTACCGGATAGCCAGTAATAAGCCATTTGGCTCTTTGAGCCAGCACTGCCATTCAATATGATCATGGTTGTTCATCTAAAATCAGTACCTCTTTCCTGTTTTTTCTCCATATCTCTTGATTTCGCTAGCCCCAAGAGCTAAATGTAACTCTCTCTTGAAAACATCCAGTGAATTAGCCTGCACTGCCTTCCGTGGCAGAGAATTCCACAGAATCACAGCTCTCTGGGTGAAGAAAGTTTGTCGTCATCTCAGTCCTAAATGGCCTACCCCTTATTCTTAAACTGTGACTCCTGGTTCTGAACTCCCCCAACATCGGGAACATTTTTCCTGCAGTTACAGTAAGTGAAAATCTAGCAGGCAAGCAGGATGCTTTCACCAACCACCCCCATTTGAAGGCCACTATCTTCCACCGCTTCTACACAGTGCTTGGTACTTACTTCCAGCAGCCACTGGTTGTCCTCCAGGATGCACTGAGTCGCAGCCTGATCCATGCCGGTCACCTGGGCGAATTCCGCACAGAGACTCACGGCAGCGGCGCAACGCTTCCGACGCCTCCGATGGCCCGGGACTCTTGCACTGAGGCTGCTCCATGGCTGGAGCTGCAGTGAGCGACTCGCCAGCCCAGCAAACACTCACCAGCCCCGGCTCCCCGTCCGCATCTGCCCCCGCCGCTGCCTCTGCTTCCATCCCTCCATCCGCCCCGGCTCTCCAACACCCACAATCAGGTTGCTCAGAGCACAGCAGCGCCTCGTCCAATGCCGGAGACATTGAAACATGTCTAGCTAGCAGCCCCCCCCCAGACTTCCCTGGTTCCGCAGCCCATGCACCTTGTGTGGTATCAATTATCTCAATATATGGTTTTCTCTGCCTATATATTCCCTATTTCCCAACCTTACTCCTTCAATTTTGCCTCTGATACTCCCGACAAATTAGCCTGCATTGTAAGTTCCTTAGCACTTGCACACTCTTCCTTGGGATCTTGGCCCTGGATTCTTAGCTCTTGAGTTGATCCAGTTTGTGCCATTCACTTGAATGCCATGCAACCAAAATATCCTCACACCTTTTCTGTTTTTTGATGTTAGTTAAAATCTGGTGCACATTCCCAGCAGATCTTGCTTTTGTTGCAGACTTGGATCATTTACGGGCATTTTTTTAAACTTTCAAACTTCATCTGTTTACGAGCCAAATGCCATTTTTCCTTTTGCTATTCATACGATGTCCTGTCATAAACTTGTTGAATTTAATGAAACTGAACAGTTCAAACCTGCTATTTTCAGAGAGATTTTTTCCCCTGAATTACATTACATTTCTATACTGCACGCTAACGATACAATGAATGGTGCTTTTTTTTATAAAACCTTACAAATCAGCACAAAAATACCTTTTTGTTGAAATGCAAGATATGGATTTGTTTCAGTGAAAAGTGTATTCTTTCCTGACAATACCAACTCTTTGCTGTGATACAGTTCCATGAGGAGTAGACATTTAGTATTTTTCCGCATGTATTCATTTCGCTTATCTTCGTTTTTCTTGCTGGTTCATTATTTCAGTGTTCGGGCTCTCGGAAGTGAACCATGCAACACAGCCAACTTTCATCCATTTATAAAAAAACTATTTCTAAAAATTATTGTTTGTATAGAGGGACTACCAAATATCAATCAGCTATCAGGCATTGACGGCACAAAACGCTGGAGTAACTCAGCGGGACAGGCAACATCTCTGGAGAGAAGGAATGGGTGACATCGAGACCCTTCTTCAAACGTCACCCATTTCATCTCCCCAGTGATGCTGCCTGTCCCGCTGAGTTACTCCAGCATTTTGTATCTATCTTCAGTTTAAATCAGCATCTACACATTTGTAGGCATTGAAGACAATTTACTGTCCATGATCAGATCAATTAACAAAGTTCTAATTGGGAATTTGTGGTCTCACCTTAACTCACCTGCTTAAGGTGAGCTTTAGGAGGAGAGGAATACCCTTGTCTCCATCAATGGTGTGGATGTGCAGTTTACCAGGGAGTACAAATACCTTGGAGTTTACCTAGAAAGTAAACTGGACTGGTCCAGGGTCCAGGAACGCTGAGGCGGCCGTGTAGAAGAAGGGATGGAGCCGGCTGCACCTTTAGAGAAGGCTCTGTTTCTTCAACATCTGCAGTAATATGCTGCAGATGTTCTACCAATCGGTGGTAGTCACTGCCATCTTCCTCGATGCCGTGTGCTGGGGCAGCAGGGCCAATAGGATCAACAAACTCATCAGGAAGGCTGGCTACGTCCTGGGGGCGGAGTTGGATTCATGGGAGGTGGTCTTGGAGGGGAGGATGAGAATGTCCTGGTTATGTAAGGAATTGTCGTGTAAAATATTTTATTAAGTAAAAGATTAGCTTGACTTTTTGGGTCCTGAATGAGCTGAAGTTTTGTCATTCGGTACGATATTAGAGGAGCTATGGGGATGAGGAAGCCAGGGGCCTGCACACCAAGTTTTCTGATAGTGCTTCTTGTTATGCCCATGGGAAAGACATTTAACAATAGTGGGAGAGGATGTGTTTCCTGTGGACTCGGAAAATCTGTGAACAGAAATCTTCTGTGGTGAGGATCCTTACATTGTTTAAGAAGGAACTGCAAATGTTGGGCTTTTGACTTAAGTTGCTGGTGTTTAGGGGTTTTGTAAGTAAAGTTTGTGATTGATTTAACCACAGTATGACAAGTGTATTGTGTTGTGACAAGTATGCTTTGAATGGGCTCAGCCACATCGATTTGAGTATTGTGTTGAATGTCATTGATACAACTGTGTATAAGCATGTGACCACGTTTCCTGCACACTATAAAAGATGCTGTATGTCTTCGTTCATTAGAGTGGTGGCTCAGGAGAGTCAAATGTCTGTTGCATACTTGACTCTGTATCCCTGACACTCTCGCCGGCTGATGATCAGTAAAGCTTGAGTTGGTTTACCTAACCCATCGTGTGTTGTCCAGCCATTCAGGAGTGGGGAGAGAAGAGACACATACAGTAGTTGTAGTTAGGGATTAACCAGGGCACTGTGGATCAGGGAGTCATTCAAGAGGCGGCAAGGTAGAGCAGCGGTAGAGTTGCTGCCTTACAGCGCTTGCAGCGCCGGAGACCTGTGTTCGATCTGTACGGGGTTTGTATGTTCTCCACGTGACCGTGTGGGTTTTCTCCGGAATCTTTTGTTTCCTCCCACACTCCAATGACATACAGGTTTGTAGGTTAATTGGCTTGCTATAAGTGTAAATTGCCCCTAGCTTGTGTAGGAAAATGTTAGTGTGCGGGGATCGCTGGTCGGTGCGGACTCAGTGGGCCGAAGGGCCAGTTTCCGCGCTGTATCTCTAAACTAAACTAAACTAAAGGGGGGAGAGAAGTGACAAGTAATTGGGGATAGTATAGTCAGGGCAATGGATACAATTGTCTGTGGCAAGGATCGAGAATCCTCAAGGACACGTTGCCTGCCTGGCGCCCGGGTTCGATACATCTCATGTGATCTGCAGAGGATGCCAACCACATCGGCACTACAAGGAAAGAGGGAATTTGAGCAGCCTGGGACATATAAAGCTGAACAAAAAAGGCAATAATCTCTAAATTGCAATCTGTGCCACGAGCAAATTGGCACAATGTCAGTACGATCCAACACTCATAATTGGTGTAGAGGAAGTAGAACTTTGTGGGACACTGCAGTCAGTATTGGGGAAGGAGGGAGCTGTTCCAAAGGAAGGATTTCACCTGAACTCTGCTGGGACCATAGAATCATAGAATCATAGAAAGTAGGTGCGAGAGTAGACCACCAGGTCCGTCGAGCCCGCACCGCCATTCGCTCATGGCTGAACACTAAACAGACACCCTTACCCACAAACAGTAGACACAAGACACAGAACACAAGACACTACCCTCCCCTTTATACCGCTATCTCCCCTCTCCACCCCAAGAACCGCGTGATCTCCTGGGGGAGGCAAAAAAACGGATAAAAACCCAGGTCCAATTCGGGAAAAAAATCCGGGAAATTCCTCTCCGACCCCAATCCAGGCGATCGACACTTGTCCAGGAGATCACTCAGGTCTTACTATACTAACCATACCTAGGTCCATATCCCTGCCCTCTCCCCGTAGCCCCTTATCCCCTTGGCAGCTAAAAAACCATCTATTTTAGATTTAAATATATTTAATGTTTCTGGTTCCACTGCTCCCTGGGGCAGTGAATTCCATAAATTAACCACCCTCTGGGTGAAGAAGTTCTTCCTCATCTCAGTTTTAAAAGAGCCCCCCCTTATTCTGCAACTATGTCCCCTAGTTCTAGTTTCCCCGATCATTGGGAACATCCTCGGTGCATCCACCCGATCAAGGCCCCTCACGATCTTATATGTTTCAATGAGATCGCCTCTCATTCTTCTAAACTCCAAAGAGTAGAGTTCCAGCCTACTTAACCTTTCCTCATATGTCAATCCCCTCATTGCAGGAATTAATCTTGTAAACCTTCGCTGCACTGCCTCCAGGGCTAGTACATCCTTTCTTAAGTATGGACCCCAGAACTGTACACAGTATTCCAAATGTGGTCTCACTAATACTGTGTACAGCTGCAGCAAGACCTCCGTGTTTTTATACTCAATCCCCCTAGCAATAAAGGCCAAAACTCCATTGGCCTTCCTGATTGCTTGCTGCACCTGCATACTAACTTTTAGTGATTCATGTACTACTACCCCTAGATCCCTTTGCGTTGCATTACAACGCAGCTCCTCCTCATTTAGAAAATAACTTGCCCTATCATTTTTTTTCCCAAAGTGAATGACTTCACATTTATTAGTATTAAATTTCATCTGCCAAGTTGTTGCCCACTCACCTAACTTATCTATATCCTTTTGCAGACTCTTCCTATCCTCCTCATCCCCTACTTTTCCTCCCATTTTTGTATCGTCCGCAAATTTTGATATATTACACTTGGTTCCCTCCTCCAAATCATTTATATAAATTGTGAACAACTGGGGTCCCAGCACCGACCCTTGCGGAACCCCGCTAGTTACCGGTTGCCATCCCGAGTATGAACCATTTATCCCCACTCTCTGCTTCCTATTTGTTAGCCAATCCTCTACTCATGCTAATATATTACCCCCAATCCCATAATTTTTTATTTTTAGCAATAGTCTCTTATGTGGCACCTTGTCAAAAGCCTTTTGGAAGTCCAAGTATACCACATCCACCGGTTCCCCTTTATCCACCCGGGTTGTTACTTCCTCAAAGAATTCGAGCAGATTCGTTAAACAGGACTTCCCCTTCACAAAACCATGCTGGTTCTGTCCGATGAAGTCATGTTTATCCAAGTGCCCCGTTAGTGTTTCTTTAATAATTGTCTCTAACATTTTACCCACCACCGATGTTAGACTAACCGGTCTATAGTTACCCGCCTTCTGTTTACTTCCTTTTTTAAATATAGGTGTTACATTGGCCATTTTCCAATCCACTGGGACCGTTCCTGCCTCCAGGGAGTTTTGGAAAATTATCACCAATGCATCCACAATCCCCACCGCTATCTCCCTCAAGACCCTTGGATGTAATCCATCAGGCCCAGGGGATTTATCCTCCTTCAGTCTCATTAATTTCCCTAATACCACCTCCTTGGTGATCTTAATAGTATTTAGCTCCTCCATTCCTACCGCCCCCTGTTTATCCAGCGTTGGAATATTTTTTGTGTCTTCTATGGTGAAGACTGATACAAAATACTCATTTAATGCCTTTGCCATTTCCATGTTCCCCACCAACAACTCTCCAGTCTCACCCTCCAATGGACCAACGTTCACCTTAGCCACCCTTTTTCTTTTTATATAGCTATAAAAACTCTTACTATTAGTTTTTATGTTGTTCGCTAAATTCCTTTCATAGTCTATTTTCCCCGTCTTAATTAATCTCTTAGTTATTTTTTGCTGACCTTTAAATGCTTCCCAATCCTCTACCCTCCCACTATCTCTGGCTACCTTATATGCCCTTGCCTTCAGCCGAATACTATCCTTTATAGTTTTACTGAGCCATGGCTGACTGTTCTTACCCTTACCCCATTTTTTCTTCATAGGAATAAATTTTTCTTGAAGGTTATACAGTAGATCCTTAAACGTACACCACTGCTCATGTACCGTCTTATTCTTGAGTCTGCTATCCCAGTCAACTTTGATCAGCTCAGTCCTCATACCTTCATAATCCCCCTTATTTAGACTAAGTACCCTAGCCTGAGTTTCAACCTGCTCCCCTTCTATTTGAATATGGAATTCGACCATATTGTGGTCACTTGTTCCCAACGAGTCCCTAACTATGACATTTTTAATTAATCCTACTTCATTACACAGGACCAGATCCAAGATTGCCTCCCCCCTTGTCGGTTCTGTGACATACTGTTCTAGGAACCCGTCTCTAATACATTCTATAAACTCTTCCTCTAGTCTACCCTGCCCAGTTTGGTTTGCCCAATTAATATGAAAATTGAAGTCCCCCATGATTACAGCAGTTCCCTTTTTACATGCGTCAACTATTTGCAGATTTATGTTCTGACTAACAACGTCACAACTATTTGGAGGTCTATAAATTACACCCACTAGTGTTTTTTTTCCCCTTGTTATTCTCTATCTGTACCCAAGCTGTTTCACTATCCTGATCCTTCAACGCAATATCCTTCCTCTCTATTGCCGTTATTCCCTCCCTTATTAAAAGGGCCACCCCTCCTCCCTTTCTTTCCTGTCTATCTTTTCTAATTGTCGAGTACCCCTCTATATTTAACTCCCAGTCCTGATCCCCTTGCAGTCATGTCTCCGTAATGGCCACGATATCATAACTATATATATTTAATTGCACCGTTAATTCATTTATCTTATTTCGAATACTCCGTGCATTTAGATAAAGCACTTTCAGATGATTTTTACTACCCTTCCTTTCTGTTTTTGCCCCTTTTACATCTAGAGCTTTATCTTCACACATTCTGGATCCTCCTGTCACATTTTGATTTTCCGTTTCCCCACTGATACCCTGCTCTATTTCCTCTACCCCTGCCGTTATTACCCCCCTTGATACCTCCCCCCCGCTGCTTAGTTTAAAGACCTCTCTACTGCCCTAGTTATATGATTTGCCAGGACCCCAGTCCCAGCACCGTTCAGGTGAAGTCCGTCCTTACAGAACAGATCCCCCCTGTCCCAGTACTGGTGCCAGTGGCCCAAGAAACCAAACCCATTTTTCCCACACCAGTCTTTGAGCCACGCATTTAGCTTTTTAATTTTACGTACCCTCGCCGATTTGGCCCGTGGCTCAGGTAGCAATCCGGAGATCAGTACCCTCGAGGTTCTGCTTTTTAATTTATTCCCTAACTGCTCAAACTCCTTTAGCAGATCCTCCTTCCTCGTCCTTCCTATGTCATTGGTCCCCACATGGACCACGACCACTGGATCCTCCCCCTCCCTCTGCAAATTTCTCTCCAGCATCGCAGAGATATCCTTAACCCTAGCACCGGGTAGGCAACACAGCCTTCGGGACATGTTCTGCTGGCCGCAGAGAACCTTATCTACCCCCCGAATAATACTATCCCCTATTACAACGGCATTTCTAACTCCCCCCTCTTGAATGGCCCCCTGATCCACGGTGCTGCAGCCAGGTTGCTCATCCCTCCCACAGCCCCTGATCGCGTCCTCACATTGAATAAGAGCCTCGGTCATGCTTGTCAGGGACAAGGGCTGTGGCTCCTGCCGCATCTCCTCCTGGTTCCCCCTACCTGCCTCGCTTATGGCCGCACCTTCCTTTCCTTGCTCACTAACTACTGAATTAATTAAACTAGTCGGTGTGACCATCCCCTGGCACAAAACATCCAGGTAACACTCCCCCTCCCTGATGTACCGCAGCGTATGAAGTTGGGTCTCCAGCTCATCAATGCGGAGCTCGAGTTCCGCTAGCCTCAAACACTTACTGCAGCTGTAGGGATCATCTACATCAATGGTGTCGACAAATTCCCACATCTCACAGTATTGGCACATCTCCTGGCCGCCCATCTTATATAAGTAATTAACTGGTCCTATTTAAGAATCCCCTACCCGGATACTGTATTGATACACCCCTTATTTATATATTTCTACCTCCTATAAATGGGAAAGTACTCACCCCAGCCGTAAATTACCTACTGGTTTGGCTGTCTAGTGGTAATTCCGTCCGCTCTTCCTGTCTGGTCCACTGCTCCCTTGCAGTGCGTGGCAAACCTCTTAGCCTCTGTTCAGTCGTATCTCTTGCTAAACTCCTGCTGCTGTTGCTCCCAAAACTACAGCAGTTCTGAGTGAAGCACATAACTAGGGCTGTAGATACCCCGGTTTGCAATAACGGCACCCAAGGAGACTTGGTTGAAAGTTTCAAATAAATATCACCAACAACTTGTGCCAGGCCACCCATGTCGAAGCAATGGCCAAGAAAGCACACCATGGTACAGTGAAAAGCTTATTGTTGCATGCCATCCAGTCAGCGGGAAGACATGATTACAATCAATACATTTACAGCGTATAGATACATGATAAGGGAATAACATTTAGTACAAGGTGAAGCCAGCTACTTCCTTAGAAGGATTAGGAAGTTCGAAAAATTCAGCATGTCCCGAACAACTCTCTCCGACTTCTACAGATGCGCCGTAGAAAGCATTTTATCAGGATGCATCACAGCTTGGTTTTGTGAACAGCTCCATTCAAGAGCGTAAGAAATTGCAGAGAATTATGGACGCAGCCCAGATCATCACACAAACCAACTTCCCTTCCATTGACTCCATTTATACCTCACGCTGCCTCAGCAAAGCCAACCATCGGGCAAAGGGTATAGACGTATGAGAAAGCACACCTCCAGGTTCAGAGACTGTTTCTTCCCAGCTGTTACCAGGCAACCAAACCATCCTACATACAACTTGAGAGCAGTCCTGAGCTACTATCTACCTCATTGGTGACCCTTGCATCTTTGATCAGGCTATACTGAACTTTATCCTGCACTAAATGTTATTCACATTATCATGTACCTGTACACTGTGAATGGCTTGAATCATGTCTTTCCACTGACTGGATAGAAACATAGAAACATAGAAAATAGGTGCAGTAGGCCATTCGGCCCTTCGAGCCTGCACCGCCATTCAATATGATCATGGCTGATCATCCAACTCAGTATCCTGTACCTGCCTTCTCTCCATACCCCCTGATACCTTTACCCACAAGGGCCACATCTAACTCCCTCTTAAATATTTCCCCCTTATCCTTAAACTGTGACCCCTTGTTCTGGACTTCCCCAACATCGGGACCAATCTTCCTGCATCCAGCCTGTCCAACCCCTTAAGGATTTTGTACGTTTCTATAAGATTCCCCCTCAATCTTCTAAATTCTAGCGAGTACAAACCGAGTCTATCCAGTCTTTCTTCATATGAAAGTCCTGACATCCCAGGAATCAGTCTGGTGAACCTTCTCTGTACTCCCTCTATGGCAAGAATGTCCTTCCTCAGATTAGGAGACCAAAACTGTACGCAATACTCCAGGTGTGGTCTCACCAAGACCCTGTACAACTGCAGTAGAACCTCCCTGCTCCTATACTCAAATCCTTTTGCTATGAATGCTAACATACCATTCGCTTTCTTCACTGCCTGCTGCACCTGCATGCCTACTTTTAATGACTGGTGTACCATGACACCCAGGTCTCGTTGCATCTCCCCCTTTCCTAATCGGCCACCATTCGGATAATAGTTTACTTTCCTGTTTTTGCCACCAAAGTGGATAACCTCACATTTATCCACATTATACTGCATCTGCCATGCATTTGCCCACTCACCCAGCCTATCCAAGTCACCTTGCAGCCTCCTAGCATCCTCCTCACAGCTAACACTGCCCCCCAGCTTCGTGTCATTCGCAAATTTGGAGATGTTGCATTCAATTCCCTCGTCCAAATCATTAATATATATCGTAATTAGCTGGGGTCCCAGCACTGAGCCTTGCGGTACCCCACTAGTCACTGCCTGCCATTGTGAAAAGGAGCCGTTTACTGCTACTCTTTGCTTCCTGTCTGCCAGCCAGTTCTCTATCCACATCAATACTGAACCCCCAATACCGTGTGCTTTAAGTTTGTATACTAATCTCTTATGTGGGACCTTGTCGAAAGCCTTCTGAAAGTCCAGATATAACACATCCACTGGTTCTCCCTTATCCACTCTACTAGTTACATCCTCGAAAAAATTCTATAAGATTCGTCAGACATGATTTACCTTTCATAAATCCATGCTGACTTTGTCCAATGATTTCACCACTTTCCAAATGTGCTGCTATCCCATCTTTAATAACTGATTCTAGCAGTTTCCCCACTACCGACGTTAGACTAACTGGTCTGTAATTCCCCGTTTTCTCTCTCCCTCCCTTTTTAAAAAGTGGGGTTACATTAGCTACCCTCCAATCCTCAGGAACTACTCCAGAATCTAAAGAGTTTTGAAAAATTATCACTAATGAATCCACTATTTCTGGGGCTACTTCCTTAAGTACTCTGGGATGCAGCCTATCTGGCCTTGGGGATTTATCGGCCTTTAATCCATTCAATTTACCTAACACCACTTCCCGGCTAACCTGGATTTCACTCAGTTCCTCCATCTCATTTGACCCCCGGTCCCCTGCTATTTCCGGCAGATTATTTATGTCTTCCTTAGTGAAGACAGAACCAAAGTAGTTATTCAATTGGTCTGCCATGTCCTTGTTCCCCATGATCAATTCACCTGTTTCTGACTGCAAGGGATCTACATTTGTTTTAACTAATCTTTTCCTCTATAAAAACTTTTGCAGTCAGTTTTTATGTTCCCTGCCAGTTTTCTTTCATAATCTATTTTCCCTTTCATAGAAACATAGAAACATAGATTAAGCCCTAATTTGTAGTTGTGTATGTGTGGGGGGTGGGGGAAACTTAAGCCCTAATTAAGCCCTTTGTCCTCCTCTGCTGGACTCTGAATTTCTCCCAGTCCTCTGGTAGGCTGCCTTTTCTGGCTAATTTGTACGCTTCATCTTTTGTTTTGATGCTATCCCTGATTTCCCTTGTTATCCACGGATGCACTACCTTCCCTGATTTATTTTTTTGCCAAACTGGGATGAACAATTGTAGTTCATCCATGCAGTCTTTAAATGCCTTCCATTGCATATCCACCGTCAACCCATTAAGAATCAATTGCCAGTCTATCTTGGCCAATTCACGTCTCATACCCTCAAAGTTACCTTTCTTTAAGTTCAGAACCCTTGTTTCTGATCTTTAAGTTCAGGACCCTTGTTTCTGAACTTAAAGCACGCAACAAAAGCTTTTCACTGTACCTCGGTACACGGGACAATAAACTAAACTAACTAGATAGGGCTTTAATCTAAACTGGGGCGGGGGGGGGTGGGTGTTCAACAGATTGGAAAAATATAGATAAAGTTCAAGTGGAGACATGTGCAGGATAGGTTACTGAAGTCTCCAGAATAGGACAAAATGTGTAGGAAAGAACTGCAGATGCTGGTTTAAATCGAAGGTAGACACAAAATGCTGGAGTAACTCAGCAGAATAGGCAGCATCTCTGGAGAGAAGGAATGGATGATGGGTTGTGAAGAAGGGTCTCAAGCCGAAATGTCACCCATTCCTTCTCTCCAGAGATGCTGCCTGTCCCGCTGAGTTACTCCAGCATTTTGTGTCTAACTCCAGAATAGGAAATAGGACAGGAAGTGTAGACAGGGATAAAAGCCTAACATCATGTGGATCAATATGAGGAGAGAGGTGCTGAATATATTTGAATGCACGCAGTGTATGGAACAAGCTAGATGCGCTTGTATCATGGGTAGAAATGAACTGGTCCAACATTGTTGGCATCACAGAGTCGTGGCTGGAAGGGGATCGGAACTGGGAGGTGAACATACAAGGATATACATCCTATCGAATATACAGACGGGTGGGCAGAGGGGGTGGGGTGGCTTTGTTGGTAAAGAATAAAATCCAAGCCTTAGCAAGAAACAATATAGGATCAGAAGATGTGGAATCCTTGTGGGTAGAGTTAAGAAATTGCAAGGGTAAAAATACCCTAATGGGCGCTGTATACTGAACCAGATTTGATTAGGGAGTTTAAGGTGAAGGAACCCCTCCCTGGCAGGATTTCGGATACAAATTTGAATTGAATTGAATTGAATTCTTTTTATTGTCAGTCAAACTTAAGTTTGAATGAGATTTCGTACCATGCAGTCATGACAGAAAAAAAGCAACAAAACACACAATGAACACAATTTAACACAAACACCCATCACAGTGAATCTCCAGGCACCTCCTCACTGTGATGGAAGGCAAAAAGTCTTATCTCTTCCGTGTTCTTCTCCCGCTGCGTCGAGGCGATCGAGGCTCTCGATATTGAAGCCCCCGCCGGGTGATGGTAAATCCAGCGGACGATTTTGGGTTCCGCGAACGGGCCGATTCAAACTCCGCGACTCGTGGCGGACAAAGCCGCTACCCTCCAGTACAGCGGACGAAGCTGCCGTTGTGGGAGCTCCCGATAATCGGTCACCAACCAGGGACCTGCGAGTTCCCGATGTTACCGTCCACAGGGCCCACGGCCGAAGCCTCCGAAGCTCCGAAGTCGGGTCGCAACCACAGCGCCACCACAGTTTCCGAAGTTAGCCAGCTCTGCGATGTTAATTCCACAGGCTCTGTCACCGGAGCCTCCAAGATCGATTCCAGTTGGAGGCCGCCAGCTCCACGATATTAGGCCTCAGTGCAGACGGAGACAGAGATACGACAAGGAAAAGGTCGCATCCCTGTTGAAGGAAGAGATTAAACAAAAGTTTCCCCCACCCCCCACACATACACAACTACAAATAGACTAAAACATACATCTAACAAGACAAAAAGAAAACAAAAAAAGGAAGGACAGATGGACTGCAGGCGAGCCGCAGCTGCTTGGGTAGTGCCGCCACTTCCGGATGGAAGATAGAAAAGGCATGTATGAAAGGCAATGTTACAGTGGTCATGGGGCATTTCAATATGCAGCGAGACTAGGAAAATCAGGTTGGTACTGGATCTTGAGAAGGAACTAGTAGAGTGCCAATGAGATGGCACTTTAGACAAGCTCATGGTCGAGCCCACTTGGGGAAAAGGCTATTCTGGGTTTGGTGTGGTGTAATGAACCAGATTTGATTAGGGAGTTTAAGGTGAAGGAAACCCGAGGAGGCAGTGATCATAATATGATAAAGTCAGCCTGTAGTTTGCGAGGGAGGTTGAAATCAGGTGTATCGGTGTTATTGTAGAGTAACGGTAACTACATAGGCATGAGGGAGAAGGTGGCCAATGTTGATTGGAAGGAGACCTTAGTAGGAATGACGGTGGAACAGCAATGGCAGGTTTTTCCTGGGAGTAATTTTGACGATGCAGGATCTTTTCAGCCCAAAGAGGTAGTGTTGGGGAAGCAAGGACTCTGCAGAAGGACTTGGACAGGTTGGGAGAGTGGGCAAATGGAATACAGCGTGGCAAAGTGTACAGTCATGCACATTGGTAGAAGGAATAAAGGCCTCAACTGTTTTCTAAATGGGGAGAAGATTCACAAATCGGTGATGCAAACGGATTTGGAAGTGCTGGTGCAGGATTCCCAAAAGTTAATTTGGCCAGCTGTGTCATTAGGAAGGAAAGCAAATGCAATGTTAGAAGGAATTTTGAGCAGACTAGAATATCATAGCATACTGCTGAGGCTTTATACGGAGCTGGTCAAATTTGGAATATTGTGAGCCCCATATCTGAGGAAGGATGTGCTGGCGATGGAGAGGGTCCAGAGGAGGTTTACAAGAATGATTCTGGGGATGATTAAGTTAACTTATGAGGAACGTTTAACAGCTCTGTACTAGCTGGAATTTGGAAGGATTGGAGGACATCTCATTGAAACCTACCGAATAACACAAGGCCCAGATAGGGTGGAAGTGGAGCGGATGTTTCCAGTAGTGGGAGAATCCAGGACCAGAGGGCACAGCCTCAGAATAAAAGGACATACCTTTAGAAATGAAATGTGGAGGAATTTATTTATCCAGAGAGTGGTGAATCTGTGGAATTCATTGCCATAATCAGATGTGATGGCCAAGTCATTGGGTATTTTAAAAGTGGATCGTGGAGTGCAGAGGTTATCTAGGATGCAGGTACTTAGTTCCTTCAAAGTGACGTCAAGGTGGTCAAAAAGGCTTTTGCCACATTGGCCTTCATCAGTCAGAGTATTGAGTATAGAAGCTGGGAGGTCATATTGCAGTTTTATGAGATGTTGGTGAGGCCACATTTAGAGTGTTACTAGACTAAGTGGGACCCGTTGGGTCCCAGCATCACACGGGAGGGCTGGTCCCCCAATGCAATATTCCACCTCTCCACCAATTCCAATATTGCTGGCCAGTGGGGGCTTTCTGTAGCGCTAGCATGGGTGTTGTGGGCCGAAGGGACTGGTTTCTAGAGGACTAGTATGGACATTGTGGGCCGAATGGATTCTTGGGCTGGCAGCTCAGTCACTCAGGCCTGGCAGCTTAGTCACTCAGGCCTGGCAGGCTGGCAGCGGAAAAACTGCCAGAAATTCACACACACACACACACACACACACACACACACACACACACACACACGCACATGCACATGCACACGCACACACACACGCCCTCCACCACACACACACACACACACACACACACACACACACACACACACACACACACACACACACACACACACACACACACACAAACACACAAACACACACACACACACACACACACACACACACACACTCAGACTCACACACACTCACACACACACACTCACTCACTCACACTTAGACACTCACACGCACATACACTCTCACCCACACACATACACTCATACACACACATACACTCACGCACACAGACACACACACACTCACACATACATTCACACACACACACACACACACACAGACTCACACAAACCCACATACACTCACACAAACATACACTCACACACACATTCACACACACACACACGCACACACCAACATGCACATGCACACATACACTCACACACACACACACACACACACACACACACATACACACTCACAAACACATACACACACACTCACTGACACACACCATACATATGGCAGTAAACTCTCTTGAATACTCACACGGCTGAGCGCGGCCTCTCCACTTTGGGGCTTCCGCAGTCAGCAGCACTTCCGCAATCAGCGTGACCTCTGCACTTACCGGAAATTACGCATTCAGCGCGACCTCTGCACTCACCGGAAATTAAGCAATCATCACAACCTGTCCACTAAGTGGAAGTCAGGAAATGAGCGGGACTTTTGAACTAAACACAGTCGGACTTAATAAAGCATTTATTCCTTCCAAACACAGTCAGACCTAATAAAGCATTGCAGTTTCAAGCACAGGCAGGGCAGCAGGCCAAACAACTCATGGCATTGTCAGTAAGGGCTAACAAATCATTTATTGCAAGTACATTGCAGACTCACAGTTCAGTTGATTCACAGCTTAGAATGAGAGTTGTGGCCTCTCCCTCGTGATCTTGCAGAGTGACTGAGTCACGTCCAGGCATCTGGGTTTTTATAGCCCTGTCCCTCCCCCCCCCCCCCCTTCCCGGAAGGGGCGTTACCTTCATCGTGGTGATTGACAGGCGAGAGGATCTCAAGGTTTTTTAAACACTCATAACTTTTTTATTTTTCATCGATGGGAAAAATCCTCGGGGCCTGCTCAGCAGAGGAGGACTGTGAGTAAGATGGGCAAAAATAATAGTGATATATGGTTGCGTTTTTTTCTAAAATCAATATACAGTGCAGACAGGAAGCGGTCAAGATGACACTTTTAATTATATAGATGTTCAGTTATGGTCACCATGTTATAGGAAAGATGTTGTGAAACTGGAGAGGGTGCAATAGATGCACAGAGACTCTTGCGCAGAGTAGGCGAATCGAGGACCAGATGACATAGGTTCAAGTTCAAGTTCACATTTATTCTCACATGCACTAATTAAGGTACAGTGATATTTGAGTTACCATACAGCCATACAAGTAAAAATAACACAATACACAATAGAATTTAACACAAACATCCACCACAGTGGAATCACCATTCTTCACTGTGATGGAAGGCAATAAAGTTCAGTCATCTTCCTCCTTTCTTCACCGGTGGTCGGGGCCTTGAACTCACCGCAGTCGCCGCTACAGATGTTCTTGCCCTCTCGTCGGGATGATCGAAACTCCAGCGTCGGGATGGATCGGAATACACTCCGCGGCTTGGAATTCCCGAATCGGCCGCTTCTTACCGGAGACCGCTGCTTCACGATGTTAAAGTCCACAGGCCGCAGTCAGAGTCTGCGACGTGCTCACGGCTAGAAGCTCCACAATTGCTCCACGATGTTAAAGTCATCGCACCCCGCGGTCGGAGCTCCACCACTGGCGACCCTCGGCAAAGGATCCCAGGCTCCGCGATGGTAAGTCCGCCGCGCCTGCTGCTCGAAGCTCTGGGCCAGTTCTGGTCTGGAAAAGCCGCACCAAACCAGATGTTAGGCCGCGAGGGGGGCGAAGATGCGACATGGAAAAAAGTCACATCTCCGTCGAGGTAAGTGACTGAAAACAGTTTCCCCCTATTCCCCCCGTGAAGGTGAAAAGATTTAATAGGAATCCGAGGGGTAACTTTTTCACACAAAGGGTGTTGGGAGTATGGGACAAGCTGCCAGAGGAGGTAGTTGAGGCTGGGACTATCCCTACATTTAAGAAAGAGTTAGATAAGTACATGGATAGGACAGGTTTGGAGGGATATCTGAAAAACGCAGGCAGGTGGGACTAGTGTAGCTGGGACAGGTGGGGCCGAAAGGCTTGTTTCCACCTGTATCACTCTATGGCTCTACGGCTGTAGGAGGTAGTTGAGGCAGTTACTATCACAACATTTAAGAAACATTTAGACAGGTACATGGAGAGGGGAGGTTTCGAGGGATATGGGTCAACCGCAGGCTGGTGCGACTAATTGATCAACTTGGGCCAATTGGGTCAAAGGGCATGTTCTATACTGTATGACTATGACTCAAAGACTCCCCAGTAACTTGCTGGTCACAGATGTTAGTTTCATTGGTCTAGAGTTCCCAGTCCTTGCCTTGCACCCCTTCTTAAACAGGGGCACAGTATTAGGCACCCCCATTCTTCTGGCAATCACCCATATCTGATGATGATCGGATATCACAGCCAGGGTGCCTTAAAATTGCTTCTCTCGCTTCCCACAGATATATCTAATCAGGCTCCTGATATTTATTCACCTTCATACGCCTTAAGATGTTCAGCTCTCCTCGACTATAATACTGACCGTCGTCACGACACTTCCATTAACTGTCCCAAGTTTCTCAGTCTTCACAACTTTCTCCACAGGAGAAATACTCACTTGGGACTTTGCCCATCTCCTGCGGCTCTACACAGAGATGCCAATTTGGTTTCTAAAGGGCCCTATTCTCTATGGAGTCACCTGCTTTCCCTAAATGTAATTATAAATTCTCTATCTGCTAAAGCTATCTCCTTGCCCTCTTTTTGCCCTTCTGGTTTCCTTCTTAAGCATATTCCTCAGTTCCCGAAATTCCTCCAGGGATATACTTGATCCCAGATGCCTGTACCTGTCCCAGACGGCCTCCTTTTTCCTGACTGGAGCTTCTATTTTTCTTGTCATCCAAGCTCCCTTATGGGCCTGTCCCACTTAGGCGATTTTTTCAGCGACTGTCATAGTCGTAGCACATCGCTGAAAAAACAGCGACTAGCCCCCCCTTACGACAATGTCTACGACAATGTCTACAACAACCTACCACCTAGTCGACGTCAAGCTACGGCAAGCTACCGACAACCGGCGACCCATAAGGACGTCCACCCACGACAACCTACGTCCACCCGCGACAAGCTACGATAAGGTACGGCCCTGTTGGCGACAACTGGCCAACTTAAGACAATTCAGTCGCTGGTACCTGTCGGTGGGTTGACGTAGATTGACGTAGGTAGTCGCTAATGTAATTCGCTGAAGTCAGCACCAGCGACAACCCACGTCATCCTGGCGACAACCTACGACAGACCCTAAGTCAGGAGAAGTCAAGCTATGCTCATTGGCGTCAAGCCAACTGTATCTCTAAACTAAACTAAAATAATGCAGTATCCCCTCCTCTTTTACCCCAACCTCTGTCTCTCCTGTAGCACCTGGAACATTAAGCTGCCAGTCGTGTCCCTCTGAAGAAGGGTTTCGGCCCGAAACGTCGCCTATTTCCTTCGCTCCATAGATGCTGCTGCACCCGCTGAGTTTCCCCAGCAATTTTGTGTACCTCCGTGTCCCTCTATTAGACAGGTTTCCGTGATGGCGACAACATCCCAGTCGCACGTATGTATCCATGCCCCGAGTTCATCCGCATCACCCGTCAGGCCTCTCGCAAATCATTCCAACAGTCCATTCCTGCTCCCTGTCATGTTCCTGCTCATTCTTTGGAGTGTGGGAGGAAACCGAAGATCTCGGAGAAAACCCACGCGGTCACAGGGAGAATTTCTAAAGACAGATTTCTAAAGTACACAAATGCTTGGTTTTCACTGTTTGACGTTTTTAAATCGTCATATTATTCTACGAGCTATGCATACATCCAAATAAAGAAATCAGAAGCTATAAATTTAAACAACCTGGTCTATTTCTCAAGCTTTGCAAATTATTAACTTTACCAGTGAAAACTTAAATTGTCACTTATTTTTATTTGCTTGTTAAATAAATGTTGAAAACGGCACCATTGTCTGTTGATAATAGTACCTCTTGCTTCCATTGAAGTGCAGCCTTACACCTATTGAAATGCATATCATGTCATCTCAACACATTGACTGTGGCTGAAAATAAATAATGGTTTCTGTGGAAATGTGTAGGAAGGAACTGCAGATGCCGGTTTACCATACGATATGATAGAACTTCATTTATCCCAGGAGGGAAATTGTTCTGTCAACAGTCATAAAACAGAAAATGCATGAAACATGAAATCAAAACGACGAGTGGACAGGATTGGGGGATGTTCAAAGATGGTGATGGGGGGGGGTGGGTGGGGAGGGGATTCAGTCTACCCCACGACAGAAGGGGCAACGTTTACATAGAAACATAGAAATTAGGTGCAGGAGTAGGCCATTCGGCCCTTCGAGCCGGCACCGCCATTCAATATGATCATGGCTGATCATCCAACTCAGTATCCCGTACCTGCCTTCTCTCCATACCCTCTGATCCCCTTAGCCACAAGGGCCACATCTAACTCCCTCTTAAATATAGCTAACTAGTAAATATTTACAAACCTCGGCCTCAGCTCACACCCATCTGCCCGGACCCCGACATCCGCACCCACCGCCGGCCCTCTCTCTCCCTCCCTCCCTTCGCTCCTTCCCTTCCCTCCCTCCCTTCCCTTCTTCTCTCTCTCCATTCTCTCATTCCCTCCCTCCTTCCTCTCTCTCTTTTCCCTTCTCCTTCCCTCCCTCCCTTCTTTCTCTCCTTCCCTCGCTTCTTTCTCTACTTCCCTCCCTCCCTTCTCTCCTTCCTCCCTCCTCTCCCTCCCTTCCCTCCCACACACATCATGCACAGACAACTAACACACACACAACTAACACACACGCACACAACTAAGTTAGGATGGGGTAGAAGCCCAAAGGGTAGGATGGGGCTGAAGCACAAAATTTAATGCCTGGACTGTTTTTTCACCAATGGTTATTGGTTTTCCAGGATCTAGTTAATTAAATTACTTTTTTTTTTCATTTCACAGTCACTAAAACAAGTGGTATTGTAACTATGTGCTTTTCAGAGGTGATCTACAATTGTGTTTGTTACTTGTAGGCCTACATGTGTGCAATTTGATATTAAAATGGAGCTTAGATCTGTTTGGTCCATTAACTCACAGGCACTTTTTAAGCGCACATTTTGATTACTTTCCATTCTACCATAGAGATATCAAGTTAGACTTTATTTATCAAATATAGACTTTATTTGTATTTCTCTGATTCTACAGACCTTTGCTGGGAACCTGGGGCTCACCAAAAATGTTCCCAATTGGGCCCCGCACCTCCTAAGGCCAGCCCCACTCTTCATGTTGACCAGTGTGTCATGGAGGGGGTGAGCTGTATTGTCCAGGATGCTCTACAGTTTGAGGAGCATCCTCCCCTCCAAGACCACCTCCCAAGAATCCAACTCCTCCCCCAGGACAGAGCCAGCCTTCCTGATGAGTTTGTTAATCCTGTTGGCATCCGTGGCCTTTGCCCCTGATGCCCCAGCACACGGCAGCAATGATGATGGCACTGGCTACCACCGATTGGTGGAACATCTGCAGCATCTCACTGCAGATGTTGAAGGAGTGGAGCCTTCTCAAAAAGTACAGCCGGCTCCGTCCCTTCTTGTACAGGGCCCCAGCGTTCCTGGACCAGTCCAGTTTACTGTCCACATACACTCCAAGGTATTTGTACTCCCTGGTAAACTGCACATCCACACCATTGATGGAGACAGGGGACAGGGGAGTTCCTCTTCTCCTAAAGTCCACCACTAACCCCTTAGTCTTGTCGGTGTGGAGCTGCAGGTGATTCAGCCCACACCACTCAACAAAGTAATTGACTACACCTCTGTCTTCAGCTTCCCTCCCGTCTCTGATGAAGCCCACAATTTCAGAGTCAAATGAAACATCTGCAGGTGGCAGGAGTTATATCTGAAGTTCGAGGTGTAGATGGTGAACAGGAAGGGAGAGAGGACCGTTTCCTGTGGGGCCCCTGTGTTGCTCACCACCATGTCCGAGACACAGTTCTGAAGCCTGATATATTGTGGTCATCCAGTCAGGTAGTTGGTGATCCAGGACGCCAATGGAGCATTCACCCGCATCTTTGGCAGTTTGCTCCCTAGCAATGCTTCTCCCTAGCAGTGGAGAAGTAAAAACACATGACAAGTCAAGTCAAGTCAATCCATTTCAAGGGCAGACCAAACAACTCATTGCATTGTCACTTCATTTCCAATTTTGCATTGCTTTTTCAAGCACAGGCAGGGCAGGCCAAACAACTAATTGTATTGTCATTAAGAGCTACCAAATCATTTATTGCAAGTACATTGCAGACTCACAGTTCAGTTGATTCACAGCTTAGAATCACAGTTGTGGCCTCTCACTCACGATGTTCCAGAGTGACTGACTCATGTCCAGGCATCCGGGGTTTTATAGTCCTGCCCCCCACCCCCACCCCCCAGGAAGGGGCGTTACCTTCATCATGGTGATTGACAGGCGAGAAGACCAATCAGCTGATCTCAAGATTTTTTAAACATTCATAACTTTTTTATTTGTCATCGATTGGAAAAATCCTCGGGGCTGCCACAGAGGAGGAGGACTGTGAGTAAGATGGACAAAAATCATAATGATATTCGGTAGCGTCTTTTCTAAAATCAATATACAGCGCAGACAGGAAGTGGTCAAGTTGAGACTTTTAGTTACATAGATAGACGATGCTTACCAGAAAAGAACACCAGTCCTTGCCTTGATTTTAACATCTTTCATTTTATTGATCTGAAAACTATGGGCATATTTTTAATGAACTATGATGATGATATGGGCTGAAGATGAAAATTCCACCAATTTTTCTTTGTCTGTACACAATTATCTATGTTAATTCCTTTTCCCAGGGCAAAGGACATTAAAACATACCTTCCATGGACAAATGAATCGACAATCACAGTGAAGTTCACAGATCAATAACGAGCATGTGAGAAATGTTTCTAACCAACCATACAGATGGTTGACAAGAATGTTTCGTTAAGAAAGTGACACTATATATTTTCTAATTAGATGAACAGAAAAAGAACCTTAAAAACCTTTGTTATTTGGAGTTTAATTGAGTATAGGATGGTATTTTTTAGTATTTAATAAATTGAGTATGGTATTGTATGGTATTTTATTATACTTTTAAACTCATAAGTACTGAAAGAAAAGGAATATGTTGGGCATAAAGCATTCATTATTGTTACAGCACATAATTGCTCCTTGGGGATTATCACTTTAGTTCCAATTGAGAGGTTTTGTAAATTAAATGAAGAGTAACACATACACGTCACATGCAACCAGTGGGATTATGGTGCTGTATTAAAAGCATTATTGGCTGTAAGTTAGTTTGCACAAATATTTTTCTTTCAGCAGTCTACAAATGATAATCTCTTTAAGATGCAGTAAATCCTCTTTGTGATTATTTCAGACTTGAACAAAGCCCATTAGAAAACTTGATCAAGCACTTCCTGGTATGGGGCATTACATCTCAGGACTATGCAGGGTGATGTCATTCTGTGCGCAAAATCCTTTTAAAACCATTGTAGGAGAATTTCAACGCCGGGATTCTGTCATTGAGCACGTTCTGGATAATTATGTCCTGCTCCCATGTTGTTGAGCAGGGGGGGGGGGGTGCAGCTACACAATGCTGGCCTTGGGGCACCCCTTCAGCAATGAACATGTCTCAGTAACTCTTGCCCCCACCTACCCCTCTCTGCCAACCTGGATATGCTGCCAACCCAACTTGGCAATTTCTCCCATTTTGCTGCTACCACTGACCAGCCTGGCCCAATCCTACATGCATTCTACATCCTACATGCATTCTTTTGTCCCTGATCTTCCTTTCAAGACATTGTGCTAACAGTAATTAAACACACCTGAGCAATTACAAACACCTGCCATCCATGTGTCCCAAGCATTGTGGTGCCCTGAAATGGGGGGACTATGTATAGCAATGTTACAACATTTTGAGATTTTAAAAATCAAGTCTGCAATTTATCCCATCAGATAAAGCATAAAAAGAAGTTTAATTTGACACCTAATTCACTTTTATATCTCAAGTATTTAAAAAGTTATGGCCATTTTCATACTCGGAAATTAGCATCTTGTTCCCTATTGATTTTCTATGGACATAACAAAAAAGCTGTGATCGTGGACAGTCAAAAGCCCATAACTTTCTTAAAAATTAAGAGAACTGAATGAAATTTTCAGTTATCATAGATTGAAGCATTCTGAAACAAATATAAAATAATCTTACTTGGATGACCTGAAATTAAAGCATATAATTAGTTAGTTACCCGATTGTAGCTAATTTCAGACTTCAATTACTAGATCTAAACATCTATCCATTTCTTAATAAATGATTAACATTTTTAAATAGCCTAAGTGTCCAAATAATATTCACAAATAATTCACAATAAAACATGATTTTAAAATCTCATTTACATTAATTTATAGGCCAAATGGAAGGAATTTAGTGTTCCTTCCATTTGCTGTAAATTAAAGTCCATTTAAATCAGCTTTCTAGTGGGATCCTGTGAATGCGCTGGTTTAGAACGTTCACATTGCGCTAGATTTGTGCCCCAAATGCCCAGAAAAATACTGCGGGATATAATGGGGCCCAAATTAGCTACTCGCAACATTAAACTTTGTATAAAGGGATCTTAAGAAGCCCATTTTAAAGTAAAAATAAACAGCCTACCTTCCGTTTTCCCCTGTTTTCCCGGCGGTCAGGGGTTTAGAGGTTAATTTTTAACCTACTATAACAAGTAAAGAAAGCCCTTAAAACACAAAAATTGCTCCAGCTACGGAATCTTCCAGCGATTTTTCATTAATAATTAACTAGGCTGAAAAACCTCAATTTGAACAGCCTAGTGAAAAATCGCGTTTTAAACCCGCCCCCCTCTAAACGGCGCCAAAATCGCGCACACGGGCTGGGACAGATTTTCAGCGACGCTTCAGGTAGGCTTTGCAACATACCTACTATGTATAAACACAGCTGTAATATCTACATGGTGAAACCAAAATGTATAAAAATGGCCTTTATTAAAATCTGACAATGTGCACTTTAACCACATGTGATTTTTTAATATTACAAATCTCACATTGTGGAATGCAAAGGCAAATTAATAAATGATGGGTCTTTGTCCCAAACATTATGGAGGGCACTATGTGTCCTGCTTGCTGTTGGGAAGCCTATGGTTCCATCCCACTAGAGTGCTTGCACCTTTTTGATTTTTATCCTCTAGCCAAATCCCCTCAGCGGATGAACCCTCCAGTTCATCTCTAAGTGCCGCCATGACAGTTCTCCCTGACCCCCCCCCCCCCCCCATTTCAGGGCACCATAATGTTTGGGACACATGGCTTCACAGGTGTTGGTAATTGCCCAGGTGTGTTTAATTGCCTCCTTAATGCAGGTATAAGAGAGCTCTCAGCAGCTAGTCTTTCCTCCAGTTTTTCCATCACATTTGGAAACTTTTATTGCTGTTTATCAACATGAGGACCAAAGTTGTCAAAGAAGCCATGATAAGACTGAGAAACAAGAATAAAACTGTTAGAGATATCAGGCAAACCTTAGGCTTAACAAAATCAACTGTTTGGAATATCATTAAAAAGAGAGCACTGGTGAGCTTACTAATCGCAAAGGGACTGGCAGGCCAAGGAAGACCTCCATAGCCGATGACAGAACAATTCTCTCTATAATAAAGAAAAATCCCCAAACACCTGTCCGACAGATCAGAAACACTCTTCAGGAGTCAGGTGTGGATTTGTCAATGGCCACTGTCCACAGAAGACTTCGTGAACAGAAATACAGAGGCTACACTGCAAGATGCAAACCACTGGTTAGCCGCAAAAATAGAATTGCCAGGTTACAGTTTGCCAAGAAATACCTAAAAGAGCAACCACAGTTCTGGAAAAATGTTTTGTGGACAGATGAGATGCAGATTAACATATCAGAGTGATGACAAGAGCAAAGTATGGAGAAATGGAACTGCCCAAGATCAAAAACATACCACCTCATCTGTGAAACACGGTGGTGGGGTGTTATGGCCTGGGCATGTATGGCTGCTAAAGGTACTGGCTCACTTATCTTCATTTATGATACAACTGCTGATGGTAGTAGCATAAATGCTAGACCTTGGCCTCAGCAGTCAACAGTGTCGGTGGATATTGGACTTTCTCAGTGAACTCCCACAGACGGTGAGACTTGGACCCTACACCTCGACATCCCTGACCCTCAGCACAGGAGCACCGCAGGGCTGTGTGCGCTCAGTCCGCACCTCTACGCCCTATACACACATGACTGCTTGCCCCATCACCCCGCAAATAGGATCATAAAATTTGCGGACGATACAACCGTGGTGGGGCTCATCTCAAATGGGAACGAGGTCGCCTATAGAGAGGAGGTGCACAGACTTTCTGAGTGGTGTGCTCACAACAATCACTCTCCGAACACTAAAAAGACAAAGGAGATCATCACTGATTTCAGGCGACATAGAGCGGAGCTCAGGCCACTGGAGATAGGGGGCGAGGAGGTGGAGAGGGTGCCTAGTTTTAAATTTCTGGGGATCAACATCAGTGAGGATCTTAAATGGTCTGTGAACTCTGCTGTAGTTGTAAAAAAAGGCGCAACAGAGACTTTACTTCCTCAGAACACTGAGGAAGGCCCATCTGTCTGCTAAACTGCTGGAGTCTTTCTACCGCTGTTCGGTAGAAAGCATACTGACTTACTGCATAACTGCCTGGTTTGGGAACTGTTCAACAGCTGACAGAGCAGCTCTCCAGAGGGTGATAAAAACTGCCCAGGGTATCATTGGACTCCCCCAGCCCCCTCTGAAGGACATTTACCACTCCAGATGCCGCAGCAGGACCTGTAATATCGTGAAAGACATTACACATCCTTGTCACCACCTTTTCACACTGCTGCCCTCAGGAAAAAGGTACAGGTCGCTAAAGTCACGCACTGCCAGACTCAAGAACAGCTTTTACCCATCAGCAATCTTGGAACTGAACTCTGTCTCGGGAGCGGGTTATGGGGAAGGAGGGGGGGTGGGAGACAGTGTTAATTTATGTAAATGTAAATCCATGGGTGGGTTTGGGGAGGGAGGGAGTGTAAAAAGTATGAGTATGTGAATGTTTGAAGTTCTTTTAAATGGAGAGACACAGTAATCTCGTTGTATGTGACACATGCAATGACAATAAAGCATTCTGATTCTGATAATGAATTCTGAAGTGTATAGACACATCCTATCTTAGTTCTTGGTTTCTTGGTCCTCCAAAATATTCCAAATTGAATTTAAACTGGAGGTGGTGGAGGGAGGACTTAAGCCAGAAAGGGTTATTGGGAAGAAAGAGCTACTTTAAATTTAGTTGCATCTGGTTGGGTAGCTATAGTAGGGTGGAGATTATTCCATGCTTTAATTGTGCGGGGGAAGAACGAATTGCTGTGTACATGTGTCTTTGTAGCTAGAATCACGAATTGGATCGAATGCCCTCGTCTGCTCCTAATTGGTTTGGGTTTGGTGTAGGTCTTGTAATCTATGTCGAGCTGACCATTTAACATTTTGTAAAAACAGGTCAAACGGTGAGCTTCACATCTGTCTTGGAGAGGGTTCCACCCCAGAGAATTCAGAAGTTTGGTGACACTCGCTTCTCTCTCATAGGTGTTAGTAACAAATCGAGCTGCCTGTCTTTGGACACGTTCGATGGAAGAAATGTTTTTATTTGTGTATGGGTCCCATGCTGCAACTGCGTAGGGTGAAGTATAACGAGGGTGAAGTATAGCTTCTCCTTGACAAAAGTTGAACAATGATGAAAGTTGCGCCTCAGAAAATTTAGGACACCTGTTGCTTTCACCGTTGCATGATGAGTCTGACCATTCCAACGCAGATCATTCTGCAATTTGATGCCAAGATACTTGGTTTGTTTGGATTCTTCAAGGGTGGTACCAAGTATATTGTAAGATGTTTCGCCTGGATTCCTCTTTCTGGTGACACGCATGGTTTCACATTTGGAGGGTTGAACTGCATGCCCCATTGTTGTAACCACTCAACCATAGTATCGAGACCCTTTTGGAGAGCATCTTCATCATCAGCTGACTTAATTGGACGGTACAGCAAACAATCATCAGCGAATAGTCTGGTCGTGCTTGCGAATTTTTCATGGATGTCATTTATGTAAAGCAAAAATAGGTGTGGGCCAAGTACTGTGCCCTGGGGTGTACCACTCAACACTGGATGCCAATTGGAGCTCTTTCCGTTCACACACACACGCTGAAGACGTTTTGTCAAGTTCAAACAAATGCCTCAAAACACATTGGCCGGTGATTCATTCTACAGCAAAACAATGATCCCAAACATACTGCTAAAGCAACAAAGGAGTTTTTCAAAGCTAAAAAATTGTAAATTCTCGAGTCAATCACCCGATCTGAACACAATTGAGCATGCCTTTTATATGCTGAAGAGAAAACTGAAGGGGACTAGCCCCCCAAACAAGCATAAGCTAAAGAAGGCTGCAATACAGGCCTGGCAGAGCATCACTAGAGAAGACACCCAGCAACTGGTGATGTCCATGAATCGCAGACTTCAAGCAGTCATTGCATGCAAAGGATATGCAACAAAATACTAAACATGACTACTTTAATTTACATGACATTGCTGTGTCCCAAACATTATAGTGCCCTGAAATGGTGGGACTATGTATAAACACAGCTGTAATTTCTACATGGAAACCAAAATGTATAAAAAAGACCTTTATTAAAACCTGACAATGCGCACTTTTTCTATTACAAATCTCAAATTGCGAAGTACAGAAGCAAATAAATAAATGATGGGTCTTTGTCCCAAACATTATGGAGGGCACTGTAATGGAACAGACGTGGAGTGCATCTACACAATCTACACCTCTCTATTTAATACACCTCGAAAGATCGCCCCTCGCTCCAGGGAATAGAGCCCCAGCATGCTCAACCTCTCCCTATAGCTCAGACCCTCGAGTCCAGGCAACATCTTTATAAAACTTCCCTGCACCCTTTCCAACTTAACAACATCTTTCCTATAATATGCCTGATAACAGCTAAGAAGAAACTGTCACAGAATCTAATGTGCGTTTTCACACTGCTATACGTTTTGCCTAACGGGAGTGGGGAGAAGAGTGTGTCCAGGGTGTGACTTGAACTTGATTATGCTGGTGTCCTTGCCAAGGCAGCGTGAAGTGTAGATGGAGTCAATAGGAGGGAGGTTGCTTTGCATGACGGCCTGGTCTACGTCCACAATTATCTGGCGCTCATGGTTGAAACAGTTCCAAAACCATGCTGTGATGCATCCTGATAAATAGCTTTCTACACCGCATCTGTGGATGTTGGTGAGAGTGGTTAGGTACATGCCAACTTCTTAAACCTTTTAAGGAAGCAGAGCTGTTGGTGTGCTCTCTTGGCCATGAACCCTCGGCCATCATGACGTGCTTTGTCTCTCATATGAAGAAAGACCGGATAGACTCGGCTTGTACTCGCTAGAATTTAGAAGATTGAGGGGGGATCTTATAGAAACTTACAAAATTCTTAAGGGGTTGGACAGGCTAGATGCAGGAAGATTGTTACCGATGTTGGGGAAGTCCAGAACAAGGGGTCACAGTTTAAGGATAAGGGGGAAGTCTTTTAGGACCGAGATGAGAAAAACATTTTTCACACAGAGAGTGGTGAATCTCTGGAATTCTCTGCCACAAAAGGTAGTTGAGGCCAGTTCATTGGCTATATTTAAGAGGGAGTTAGATGTGGCCCTTGTGGCTAAAGGGATCAGGGGGTATGGAGAGAAGGCAGGTACAGGATACTGAGTTGGATGATCAGCCATGATCATATTGAATGGCGGTGCAGGCTCGAAGGGCCGAATGGCCTACTCCTGCTCCTATGTTTCTATGTTTCTATGATGGTGGATGTCAAGGCCACTGGACAGTCATCGTCAATGCATGAGATCCTGCTTTTAGTTTAGTTTAGTTTAGAGATACAGCACGGAAACAGGCCATTCGGCCCACCGGGTCTGTGCTGACCAGCGATCCCCGCACATTAACACTATCCTATACCCACTAGGGACAATTTTTACATTTACTAAGCCAATTAACCTACAAGCCTGTACGTCTTTGGAGTGTGGGAGGAAACCGAAGATCTTGGAGGAAACCCACGCAGGTCACGGGGAGAACGTACAAACTCCATACAGGCTGCACCCGTAGTCAGGATCGAACTCGGGTCTCTGGCGCTGCATTCGCTGTAAGGCAGCAACTCTATCGCTTCGCCACTGAGGTGATGGTGGTATTCTTGCAGCAGGTGGGTACATCAGAACGGAGTAGGGAGAGATTACAGATGCCTGAGAATACTCCAGCTACTTGGTTCTCAGTGCTTGAGCTTGGTCCGGGACTCCACCCCGACCAGTCGCTTTCTGTAGGGTCACACTCAGGAAGGCCAATCTTATTTCGACAACAGTGATCATGGGAAAAGGCCCACTAGGGTCTGACGTGCTGGATACCATTGCCCTGTGGACCTCCTGCCAAAATGAGCACTGAATGGAGTGCCACAGTATGGAGTGCCACAGTGATGTTGCCTGACTTGGCTTTGCATTCACTTTCCTTGTGATTGACTAAATGAAGAAAAGGTGCCACATTGCTTAATCACAGCTATACTAGAATAATTCCTACCGTGTGTTTGTTGAATTGCCTCAACTTAAAATTTTCTTTTTTCTTGTAGATGGAGAAGAATTAATTTAGTTGTTTTGCTCAGCATGATATTCAACATAGACAACGTGGGCTGAAGGGCCTATTCCTATGCTGTACTGTTCAATGTTTCTATGCTATTCTGTTTCAAAGGGAAACACCTCAAGTGTAACCTGTGTAAATTGGTCAGATTTGCTGCCACATCTCTGGCCACGTTCATATGCCAAATGATAGACACAAAAAAGCATGAATAACTCAATGGGACAGGCAGCATCTCTGGAGAGAAGGAATAGGTGACGTTTCAGGTTGAGGCCCTTCTTCAGACTGAGAGTCAGGGGAAAGGGAAATGTAATACAGAAAGTGTTACATTTTGGGACGTTGAACAAGGGCAGGACCTACACAGTAAATGGTAGGCCTCTGGGCCGTGTTTTAGAACAGAGGGATCTTGGGGTGCAGGTGCATGGTTCCTTCAGTCACAGGTAGATAGGGTGGTCAAGAAGTCCTTCGGCACATTGGCCTTCATCAGTCAAAAAGGCTTTTGGCACTTTCATCAGTCAGAGTATTAAGTATAGAAGTTGGGAGGTCATATTGCAGTTGTATAAGACGTTGGTGAGACCGCATTTAGAATATTGTGTTCAGTTCTGGGCACCATGTTATCGGAAAGATATTGTCAAGCTTGAAAGGGTTTAGAAAAAATTTCCGAGGATGTTGCCAGGACTAGAGGGTGTGAGCTATAGGGAAAGGTTGTGTAGGCTGGGTCTCTAGTCCATGGAGCGCAGGAGGATGAGGGGAGATCTGATAGAGGTATACAAAATAATTAGAGGAATAGATTGGGTAGATGCACAGAAACTCTTGCCCAGAGTAGGGGAATCGTGGACCAGAGGACATAGGTTCAAGGTGAAAGGGAAAAAATGTAATAGGAATCCGAGGGGTAACATTTTCACACAAAGGGCGGTGGGTGTATAGAACAAGCTGCCAGAGGAGGTAGTTGAGGCTGGGACTATCCCATTGTTTAAGGGACAATTAGACAGGTACATCATGGATGGGACAGGTTTGGAGGGATATGGACCAAGCGCAGACAAGTGGGACTACTGTAGCTGGGACATGTTGGCCGGTGTGGGTGAGTTGGGCCGAAGGGCCTGTTTCCACACTGTATCATTCTATGATTCTATGAGAGATATAGATGGTGATGTAGAGAGATGTAGAACAAATAAATGAAAGACATACAAAAAAGTAACGAAGATAAAGGAAACGGAGCATTGATAGCTGTTTGTTTTGTGAGAACAAGTACAGACAATGAGTCATTGTCTCATTGAACATTGACATCTCCAATTTCAGATAGTCCTTGATTTCTCCCTCTCTCCCCCCCCCCCTTCCCAGCTCTCCCTCAGCCCACTGTCTCTGCCTCTTCCTTTCTTCTTCCCGCCTGCCCCCCCCCCCTCACCCCCACATCAGTCTGAAGACGGGTCTCGACTTGAAACGTCACCTATCCCTTCACTCCATAGATGCTGCCTCACCCACTGAGTTTCTCCAGCATTTTTGTCTAGCTACGAGACTCAACAAGATTACTTTGAAGCTAGTATGACAGAGTCATGATTCATGATTCAAGATTAAATTTAATTGTCACATGTACCAATCAAGGTACAATGAAATTTGTGTTCACTTTCTTTCATTCCTTTCCCCTTTAAATGTGAACAGCTAACTCTTTAAGACTGTCTCAATGGTAATCCCACGCGCATATGTATCATGTGCTTAGGAAATTTTTTGCAAACAGCATTTGAAAAGTATTTAAATGGAATGACCTTGCAAATTAAAGCAGATTAGCTCTGTGTGGACATTATTTACATGGTAAAATGCAGGGTGACATAACCACCCTTTATGTGTCAGCCAGGAAACCTAATTACTTAAAATACTTCTTCAGAGACAAAATATTGCATTACCAGAGACTCGGCAAAACTAATTGATCCCACTCTCGCGTTCAACTCAAAGAGTCACAGGTCTTCACTGAGCGTGAAACTAAATTGAGAAAATTAGAGCTGCCCACGTCTGTGCCAGAGGTCTCCATTACATCAACATCAAAGAACGAACAAGGATTGTGATGCAGTCAGCAAATGTTCATGTGACTGAGGGAATGAAGCATGACAAACCCATGTTGTCTCTTCATTATAACCATTACAGGAGCAAGTGCAAATTGTATTCACTTCCTTCAGCAACGGGGCTGAACGGCATACACGGAACATAAGCCCTTCACCCACACAGTCCGAGGCAAAGATGCCATTAAACTAATCTCTGCCTGCACATGATCCATTCCCAGCATACCGACATGCCCATCTGACACCCTCATCAATCCCATATTCCTATCAGCCTCCACTACCACTCGTGGCACCACATTCCAGCCACCCACCACTCTCTACGTGAGAGAAGTTACCACACACATCTTTACACTTTGCCCCGCTCACCTTAAAGCTAGTCCTTGACATTTCCACTCTGAGAAAAAGGTTTGACTGCCAACCCTATCTCTGTCTCTCATCATTAATGCACTTCTATCAGGTTTCCTCTCGGTGACTGATGTTCCAGAGGAAATAATCCAAATGTGTCCAATCTCTCCTGATAGCTAAAACCCTCTAATCCCGAGAGCATTCTGGTACACCTCTTCTGCTCCTCTTCACACGTCGACATCCTGCCTGTAAAAGGATGACCAGAACTACACACAATACAACAAATGTGGACTAAATAAAGCCCAGCGAAACTGCAACATAACCTCCTGAGTCCTACACCCAATGCCTCAACCGATGAAGGCAAGCATTCCATATGGCTTTTAACAACTCTATATACCTGGGTTGTTACCTTCATGGAGTTATGGACGGACCCCACATCAATGCTGTTATGGGTTCTTGTAATTAACCTCTCCTAGCAACGCATTCCAGCCACTCACCACTCTCTATGTAAAAACAGTTACCCCGCACATCTTTAAGCTTTGTCCCTCTCACCTTAAAGCTACTCCCTCGAGTCCTTGACATTTCCCTTCCATTCAACCTCCAAAAGTGCATCACCTCACACTTGCTCAGATGAATCTCCATCTTCTCTGTCCGAGCTCCACTACTTTGGTGTTGCCTGCAAACTTGCTGACCAGCCCACCTACATTTACTACGTCCAAGTCATTTATACATGTCACAAACAAGAGAGGTCTCAAAACAGATCTCTGAGCAACTCCACTGGAGAATCCAATGTCTGTACCATTAAGCTGTAAGCTACAAAGTGGAATATGAGGTGCTGTTTCTCCACTTGTTAGGACCTCCAAGGTAGGGATCTCCAGATTGCTCCCAGTGGCAAGTGCTGGTGAGGGAACATGAAGATAGGACAGATGAATGTGTGGCTCACGAGTTGTTGCAGGGGTTCAGATTTGTTGATAATTGGGATCTCTTTTGCAGCAGAGGTGACCCGCACAAGACCTGCACCTTAACTGGCGTGGACCCAATATCCACGCAGGCAGGTTCACTTGTGCTGCATGGGTGGGTTTAAACAAGATTGGCAGGGGGGTGGGATCCAATGCAGGACTAAGGCAGGTGAAAGGTTACAAGTCGCCATTGATGGTGATGAAAGAAAGTTCAGTGGACAGAATAGTCAGCAGCACAGCGGGGAGTGAGGAAGGACTGTTGGATTGAATCTCACTTATTTTAACACGAGTGGCCTGACGGGTAAGGTGGACGAACTCGGGGCGTAGATGAGCATGTGCAACTGGGATGATGTGGCCGTAACAGAAACCTGGTAACGAGAGGGCAGGACTGGCAGCTTAATGTTCCAGGGTACAGGTGCTACAGGAGAGATAAAGCTGGGGGTAAAAGAGGAGGGGTGTGCTTTATTGATTAAGGAGAATGTTATGGCAGTAATCCAAGATGACATTACAGTGAGTCTGTGTGGGTGGAGCTAAGAAATAAAAAGGAGATGATTACATTGTTGAAAGTGGAATACAGGCCCCCAAATAGTCACTGGGAATAGATAACTCTGCCTGGAGATTACAGGCAGCTGCTAGATGAATAAGGGTGTTATAGTGGGGAATTTTAGACAAAAGATCATAGACAATCGACATTAGGTGCAGGAGTAGTCCATTCGGCCCTTCGAGACAGCACCGTCATTCACTGTGATCATGGCTGATCATCCACAATCAGTACCCAGTTCCTGCCTTCTCCCCATATCCTTTGACTCCGCTATCTTTAAGAGCTCTATCTAACTCTTGAAAGCATCCAGAGAATTGGCCTCCATTGCCTTCTGAGGCAGAGAATTCCACAGATTCACAACTCTCTGGGTGAAACAAAAGTCCTCATTTCCGTTCTAAATGGCCTATCCCTTATTCTTAAACTGTGACTCATGGTTCTGGACTCCCCAACACTGGGAACATGTTTCCTGCCTCTAGCATGTCCAATCCCTTAATAATCCTATATGTTTCAATAAGATATCCTCTCATCCTTCTAAATTCCAGAGTATACAAGCCCAGTCGCTCCATTCTTTCAGCATATGACAGTCCCGCCATCCCGGGAATTAAACTCATGAACCTACGCTGCACTCCCTCAATAGCAAGGATGTCCTTCTTCAAATTTGGAGACCAAAATTGCACACAATACTCCAGGTGTGGTCTCACTAGGGCCCTGTACAACTGTAGAAGGACCTCTTTGCTCCTATACTCAACTCCTCCTGTTATGTTTTTCTTCTCGTGGAAGAAATATTAATATCCTTCCTTACTTCATTTTTATTGGAATTGAATAAGGTAACGAAAGGGTGCTTGGATGTGACAATTGTCAGCTTTCGCTTGACCAGGTGCAGAAGAGGATCGTGGGAATTTGTAAAGTAAGATTAGACATACTACCTCGTGTCTGGGAATGCGTTGAAGGATGGATGGTAAATGTAAACATGAAATAGTAGAGAAGACAAAAAAGTTTGTTTTCCCTTCTGTGAGGAGTTACTGTAGACCACCCGTGCTCCCAGCCGCTAGTGACATAGAAATGTTACTGTAAATGGGGGGCTTATGATAGGTTCGGAGAGGTGATGAAGGGCTCGGAGAGAAGATTGACATTAACAAAAAGTATGTTAATACTAATGAAATAATTGGTTCCCATGTAGTAGATAGTATATTTGCCGAAAGCTGTATCTAACTAAAACAAAAGTTGTTTACAGCACAGTTCTGCTGTGAAGTCAGAGCAGTTTACTGCAGCCATCTCTATATGATATCATGCAATAAAATCTCAAAACAAATCTGCAAAGTCTCCACTTTTCATTTCCTATTAAGGGCCTGTCCCACGAACATGCGACTGCATGCGGCAAGCGTGACCTAACGTGGTCGCTTGAGCCGTACGGCCTCGTGGGGCCGGTCCCACTTCGATCGCCGGAGCCGTATGGAGTTGTGCGGAGCTGGTCCCGACATCACATGGGGCTCCGAAAAACTGACACTGTCCAAAAATTGAGGCCGTACGCACCGTCTCGACGCCATACGCAGCGTCTTGACGGCATACGCCTAGCGCGAACTTCCCGTGGACTTCGCTCGAACTTCACGTCAACTCTTACGGGATCACTCGACCTCCGCGTGGCCCCCGCTTCCGGTTTGGTCGCGCTCGCCGCATGCAGTCACATGCTGGTGGGACAGGCCCTGTACGGGGATCACTCGACCACCGCGCGGCCCCCGCTTCCGGTTTGGTCGCGACTGCCGCATGCTCGTCGGACAGGCCCCAAAATGACCCTCTAAATTATTTGGGAGGAAACAGTAGTCGATCGGAGAAATCTAGAGAGGGTCCTGAGGAAATGAAACAGGTGGTCCAGGAGGGGAAGATGTAGATAAGAAAGAACTTGCTAAGGTGATAAAAAGACCAAAAGACACTGGGAAAAGGTAGGAGATCGTATTGTTTCACTGGGATCGCCAGTAGATGTGGTCATAAAAAAGAACAGGGGTCACCAATGTCCGGTAAATTTTGTGGTAATCTAGCTAATCGATCAAATGATTTGGCACAATTAATATTTGCAGTGGTGGTGTTGTTAGTGATAGTTGGAGTGTTGTGTATAACTTTCAAATGGATGGAAATAATAAAGAAATAGATGGAGATGGAGAAAAGACACCAGCCCCTAGAGGAGGAGAAAGGTGTGAAGCAGAAAGAGGGAAATGAGGAACCAGTGCCTATAATACCAAAGCAAGTGGCGGCAATATGATGATCAGCACTCAGGGGAATGAGTCCCTCACTCACTGGTTGGCCTATAGAGGAAAGAAGGCTATAATGAGGCGAGGTGGTGCGATGTTTGCAAAACAAAGACGACACGATCCCGGATTTTATAGCCCGATTTAAGAGTAAGTGGGAGGAATATGCCGGAGTGTCCCTAGCTGAAAATGGGCCTCTAGCTGTTCACACTTTACTAAATTGTTTACTGCCCCGACAGGATCTAGTTTTTTAATTAGTTAATCTAGAATGGCAAAATAATTAATGGTAAAATGTGATAACGGCGCTTGTGAACATGGAATGGGAGGGTGTCCAGCCCCTTACAGACATTGTTATAATCTCTAGAACAGCCCCACTCCCGTTACTGGGAAGGCAGGCTCTGTGCAAACTGGGAGCAGCCTTATACTGTACTGCAGACTGTATGTTTATGGAATTCCCTCAAATGCAGACACAGCAATTGCTAAATTTAATTAAGGAGGAAGGACAAGGGCAAAAGATGTCCATCCTATATTGTATGCAATTGAGTAGCAATCCGTACAGTCAATTAATTAATCAAATCCATTGTGCTCTGCAAAGAGTGCAGGATTCAAAAGGCCAGTATTTACGGTATCTTGTCGAAACCAGCCAAGAACATAAGCAAACGCATTGCACTGGATTATATACGTGCCTCCCTGATCCCGGATACCAGGAAAGAGTCTCCCCCTGGTTAAATAAACTCAAACAATTAACAGTGACCTCTTTTTTTGGGGGGGGGATCCTGGGATTAGGAATAATGGTCCACTTCTCTCAAAACCTAATGCCCCTGTCCCATTTAGGAAACCTGAACGGAAACCTCTGGAGACTTTGCGCCCCACCCAAGGTTTCCGTGCGGTTCCCGGAGGTTTTTGTCAGTCTCCCTAATGGTCGAAAGTGGTTTCCGCCTCTTCTATGTTCCGGCGATTATTTCAAAAAATTCAAAACCGGCCGCGACTAAAAATAGGTTGCCGTTTTAAAAATCGGTAATTTTTTAGTCGAAGCTGGTTGCGATGCTAGTTGAAGGTGGTTGCCTTCCACTACCTGCAACCTCCGGCAACCACCTTCAACTAGCTTTGGTCCAAGTACCCTCTGAACTATGGGCAAAGCATAAGAATCATGTGGGATGAGTGCAATCAGCCCCTGAGCATAAAGTGACTTTAAGAAAGGGTGCTACCTTGCCATGTTTGAAACAGTATCGACTGACCCTGGAGGCTGAAGAAGGGATAACTATAGTCTTTATATTTTTATTACAAAAAGGAGTATTAGTGCATGGGTGTCCGAATTTAAAAAAAATTCAGAGTGAAAATTTTTTTTTTTTAAATTGGGACGCAATATTTGTTTATTCTATACCAGGACAGAGAGAGCCTTGCCTTTGGGCTCCTTGGCCTCTTGCAGCCGTACAGCCACTGGATGACCGTGGCGTTGCGATCGATGACCGAGAGAGCAGAGGCTTGTTCTTTCCCCGGAGAGGCTCGTTGCCGCTATCGCTGCTACTGTGCCGGGATGGCACACTCTCCGAGCGTGGGCATCTCATGCTGCAAAACCTGAGGGCAAGGTTTGAAGATTTTCATTTATAATTCGAAATAAAGCATGACATTTTCAGTTAAGGCGTTTTGGACTCCAGAGGAAAGATCTCTACCGGAATATGTAAAAATGTTACCGTTAGCGGGTCGTCTTTTCGAGAAGATGTGATTATACACTAACAAACACACACACACACAAACAAACACACACACGAAAAAACACACACACATCCAAGATCAGACTTATAATAGTTGCTGGACCAAGGGGGACCCGTTGGATCCCTTCCCCTCAACGCACGGTTGCGGTGGAAGGGGAGGTGGCCTGTGGCGTCACACAGACACTAGCCACCCCCCTCCCCCCCCCCCCCCCACACACACACACAGACCAACCACCCCCACACATCACACACTAACCAACCCCCTTGATATTATATTAATATTATTCATTGGCTCCTTTTACCCCATCCCCGCCCTATCCACTCACGCATATCCCCCAACTCGCAGGCGCGTCTGGAGAGGGAGGGGGCAGAGACAGAGAGAGAGGGGCAGAGAGAGGGAGGAGAGAGACGGGGAGAAAGGGTGGGGGAGTGAGAGGGGGTAGAAAGAGGGGGGAGAGAGAGAGGGGGGAGGGAGAGAGGGGGGTAGGGGGGGGGGATAGACGGGTGGAAAGGAGGTGAGAGGGGGGAAAGGGGGAGGAGAGGGGGAGAGGAGGAGAGGGGGGGTGGGGGGGGAGAGGGGGAGGGGGGGAGTGTATGAGGGGAGCAGGGCTGGCAACGTGCGGAGCATGCAGCAGCGAGTGGGTGGGAAGCTGTGGGTGGCCCCGGGCTGGGCTTGCGAGCGGCACGGGCTGGCGACGTCACTCGCAGCGCGTGAACACAGCGTGCAGCCATTGTGACATCATCACGTCATCAGCCAAAGCCAGCGGTTTTATTCAGATTTTTGAATATTTTGATTAGTAACTCAAGAAATAATACATGAAATAATACATAATACATGAAATGTTCAGATAAGACGATTTTTACTTCACGGCATAAATCTATCTGAATATGTAAAATGTGTAAAATATGTTAAAATTTTACTGTTGGAGCGTTGTTTTTTTGAGCAGATGTGATTATAAACCCCACACACACTAACCACCTCCACACGCACACACTAACCACCCCCGTTGGTATTATATTAATATTATTAATTCACTCCTTTTACCCCAAGCCCTGCCCTACCCACTCACGCATAGCCCCCAACTCGCAGGCGCGGCTAGAGAGGGGGGGGGGGGGAATAGAGAGAGAGGGACACAAAGTCCCAGACAGGGACACAGAGGCACAGAGAGGGACACAAAGGCACAGAGAGGGACACAGAGGCACAGAGAGGGACACAGAGACACAGAGAGGGAGGGGGGGAGAGGGGGGAGGCGAGAGGGAGCGTGAGGGGGGCAGAGGGGGGGGGGAGCAGAGAGGGAGGGGGGTAGAGTTTGAGGGATGGGGGCGCGTCGTCACAAGGGAGGGCTGGTTCCCGAACGCAATACTCCCTCACTCCTGGCTGCAAAACGCACCCGTCCCCTACCTGTTGCCCCCATGGGAGGCGTGGGGGGCAAAGAGAGAGGGGGTTAGAGTTTGAGGGGTGGGGGGGGGCGTGTCGTCAGAGGGAAGGGCTGGTACCCGAACGCAATACTCCCTCGCAAGAAGGCTGCGGCGTTTTTTTCTAAGGTCTTTCAGATTTGTGAACACCCGGGCTGGGCTTGCGATCGGCGCGGCCGGGCGACATCACTCGCAGCGCGTGAATACAGCGTGCAGCTATTGTGACGTCATCACGTCATCAGCCAAAGCTGTTCAGTTTTATTTTCTAAGTTCTTTCAGATTTGTGAACATTTTGATTAATAACTCGAGAAATAATGCATGCATTTTTCAGATGAGGCAATTTCAGAGTCCACGGGATAAATCTCTATCGGAATATATAAAAATTTTACCGTTAGGGCGTCGTTTTTTCGAGCCGATGTGATTTTACAGACACACTGACACACACATCCAAGATCAGAGTTTCAAGTATATAAGATAAGATATGATTGAATCAAAATCAAGAATAATAAATTCACATTTTAAAAATGGTTTCACAATTCTGTAGTACTGATTTTCAGTATTCCATACTGATATTTGAGAATACATGAGGTTCCATGCGAAATACCAGATATTCAAAAATCCAGTTTCTGTCCATCAAAATATGGAAATGCTCGGTGAAACTTGGCAGCTCTGCAATTATTCATAATCACATTGTTTGAGAATTCAAAATTTTCATGATGGAGATTGAAGTCGAACTAAATGTTGTATTCACATCACTGTTCCATGTTGAAATTGATGTGATGTGAAGTTGTTAGGTCAGGAGGACCATTAAAGGTGCACTGCACACACTAACAGTTGAACAGTGACAGGAATCAAATCAACACACAAAACGTTTTCTAAAAAAGGTTTTCTTTATTGCAAAAACTTAGTGTTTTATTTGTCGTTTTTGCATGCTCCTTTATAACATTTACATAACATTTTACAACAGTACAACTTGATTATTAAAACAACTTCATTTCTTGATTTAAAAAAATGTATACAACAATGATCCCAATCATCCTATTCCACCCACTCATTACTCCTGACTCAACCAAAATTATTTCTGAAATATTGGTCATAAATATTGTGCAAAACCGCTCCAAAATATGGCTCAGAATGCGCCAGAGAGCATCTAAAACCCCAGACCCCGGCTGCGAGGGACTTCGAGCTATGAGCTCGTGATGTGGCGCTGTGCGCACATTATTTCACATCACATTTTTGTGATCCTGTCATGCCACCCCCCTTTTTGAAAAGCTTCGTACGGGCCTGTAGTGAAAACTCCTATTCTGCCAATCCGGAAAGTGGGAAGGTGTAACGAATGGCCTTTTGTCCAAGACCTGAGAGCTATCGACAGAATAGTGATCCCTATTGCTCCTTTAGTACCTGACACCAATATTATTCTGTCATTTATACCGGTGGAAGCCGACACCTTTACAGTAATTGACCTATGTTCAACCATTTTCTCCATACCCCTACATAAAGAGAGCCAGTTCCTGTTTGCTTTTACCTACAAGGATCAACAATACATCTGGACTAGGCTACCCCTGGGGTATACTGAAAGCCCGGCCGTATATGCAGCAGCAGTGAAAAACGATCTTGAGGAATGTCAATTATCAGAGAGGTCTACTTTGATCCAGTATGTCGATGAGCTTTCGGTAGCCTCTGTGACAGGTCCTGATTGTAAAGATTCAATTAAATAGCTGCAACATTTGGCAGGAAGAGGGCATAAAGAATCCCTGGGAAAATGACAGCTCTGCCAGCCTAGTGTAGAGTATCTGGGATTCCAGCTTCAGGAAGGCAGAAAGAGACTTGGAAAAGATAGAATAAAGGAAATAGAGAACGTCCCGGTCGTGAAGACAAAGAAGACATTCTCTCCTTCTTAGGCATGGTGGGTTACTGCAGCCAATAGGTCCATGACTGCAGGGAACTAGATGCAGCATTGCGTTCAGCCACCGTGCAGACTGCCCTCCAGGGTAGTATAAACTGCAGAAAGAGACCAGGCATTTAGAAATCTAAAGAACATTATGCTTACTGCTCCAGCACTGGGATAACCAATCTATAAAAAGCCCTTTCAACTTTATGTCAATGAATTAAAGGGGTTTGTGACTAGGGTCCTGGCTCAAGAGCATGGAGGGGAAAAAGACCGGTAGCCTGTTATTCCGTGGCTTTACCAGTTGTAGTAAATGGCATGCCAGCCTGCTTACAAGTTGTAGCAGCAACAGCTACAATTATAGAAAAATCAATCCCCATTGTTCTTGATCACCCGTGTGTAGTGACTGGTCCTCATGCCCTGGTGTTATTATTGAACTCTGCAGCGACACAGCATTTCACTGCTGCTAGAAGGGCAGGATTTGAAGTTATCCTTTCATCACATCCTAACTGTACTTAGCAATGATCACCTGCTATAAACCCAGCTACCTTTGGTCCTATTTACCGATGAGAGATTATGAGCAGGATCTGCAGTGGTCACGCCACATCAAGTGCTTGAGGCGTATGCTTTGCCATCCGGAATGTCTGCTCAGGCAGCTGAGCTGTATGCCCTGACTCATGCCTGTATATTGGCAAAAGATAAAAGTGCTAATATCTACATCGATTCTCGCTATGCGTTTGGGGTCGTAAATTACTTTGCGCGTTTATGGGAAAAATAGAGGATTCATCACATCAACAGGAAAAACTATTAAGCATGATAAACAGATCTTAAATTTATTGGATGCTATTCAATTGCCACGGCAAATTGCAGTTATTAAATGCGAAGCTCATACATCATCGGATGACCGATCAGCTGATGATGTAGCCAAACAGATTGCCCTCAGGCACACCCCACAATTACAAGCGGCTAAAATTAAGTCTGCAGCACAAAGAAAGCTCCCGGTTAGCATTGAAATAGCCCAGTTACAGGATGCCCAAAGCCTAGCATCACTCCAAGAAAAGATTTCCTGGAGCAAAGCAGGGTGTTATCAAGGGTACCCGGACGTGGCGTCTAAGGACGAGAAGCTGAAGCAAAGAAGTCAAAGCCAAATAACCGAATGGAAACAAAGCCGAAACGCCACCTAACCGAAAGGCTGCGTCGCCTACAAGCCAACTAACCGAATGCCACTCAGCCGTATAGTATATTTAGTGTAACTGTATCTAACAAAAAACAAAAGTTGTTTACTGCACAGTATAACTGTCGGCTAATTCTGCTGTGATGTCAGAGAACTGGTGAGCAGTTTACTGCTGCCATCTCTCCATGATATCGTGCAATAAAATCTCCAAGCAAATCTGCGGTCTCTGCCTTTCATTTTCTATTAATTTCCCTCTAAATTAATTTCTTCCGCACCCTTATTCTTAAACTGTGGCCCCTGGTTCTGGACTCCCCCAACATCAGGAACACGTTTCCTGCCTCTAGCATGTCCAATCCCTTAATTATATGTTTCAATAAGATCCCATCTCATCTTTCTAAACTCCAGTGTGTACAAGCCCAGTCGCCCCATTCTTTCAACATATGACAGTCCCGCCATCCTGGGAATTAACCTTGTGAACCTACGCTGCACTCCCTCAATAGCAAGAATGTCCTTCCTCAAATTTGGAGACCAAAACTGCACACAATACTCCAGGTGTTGTCTCACTAAAGCCATGTACAACTGTAGAAGGACTTCTTTGCTCCAATACTCAATACCCCACTAGTCATTGCCTGCCATTCTGAAAGGGACCCGTTAATCCCTACTCTTTGTTTCCTGTCTGCCAACCAATTTTCTATCCATGTCAGTACCCTACCCCCAGTACCATGTGCTCTAATTTTGCCCACTATTCTCCTATGTGGGACATTATCAAATGCTTTCTGAAAGTCCAGGTACACTGCATCCACTGGCTCTCCCTTGTTCATTTTCCTAGTTACATCCTTAAAAAATTCCAGAAAGTTAGTCAAGATTTCTCCTTAGTAAATCCATGCTGACTCGGGCCGATCCTGTTACTGCTATCCAAATGTGCCGCTATTTCATCTTTTATAATTGACTCCAGCATTTTCCCCACCACCGATGTCAGGCTAACTGGTCTATAATTCCCTGTTTTCTCTCTACCTCCTTTCTTAAAAAGTGGGATAACATTAGCTACCCTCCAATCCACAGGAACTGATCCTGAATCTATAGAACATTGGAGAATGATCACCAATGCATCCACGATTTCTAGAGCCCCTTCGATAATTACCCTGGGATACAGACCATCAGGCCCTGGGAATTTATCAGCCTTCAGTTCCATCAGTCTATCCAACACCATTTCCTGCATAATGTGAATTTCCTTCAGTTCCTCGATCACCCCAGATCCTCTGGCCACTAGTACATCTAGGAGATTGTTTGTGTCTTCCTTAGTGAAGATAGATCCAAAGTACCTGTTCACCTCATCTGCCATTTCCTGGTCCATATAATAAATTCACCTGTTTTGTCTTCAAGGGACCCACATTTGTCTTAACTAATTTTTTTTCTCTTCACATACCTAAGGAAGCTTTTACTATCCTCCTTTATATTCTTGGCTAGCTTGCCTTCATTCTTTTCTCCCCGTATTGCCTTTTTAGTTATCTTCTGTTGATCTTTAAAAGTTTCCTAATCCTCTGTTTTCCGGCTCATCTCTGCTATGTTATACGTTCTCTCTTTTATTTTTATACTGTCCTTGACTTCCCTTGTCAGCCACGGTCGCCCCTAATGCCCCTGTCCCACTTAGGAAACCTGAACGGAAATCTCTGGAGACTTTGCACCCCACCCAAGGTTTCCATGCGGTTCCCAGAGGTTTTTGCCAGTCTCCCTAATGGTTTAAAGTGGTTTCCGCTTCTTCTATGTTCCGGCGATTATTTTAAAAAATTCAAAACCGGCCGTGACTAAAAATAGGTTGCCGTTTTAAAAATCGGTAATTTTTTAGTCGAAGCCGGTTGCGATGCTAGTTAAAGGTGGTTGCCGGCGGTTGCAGGTAGTGGTAGGTAAGACCCTCCACTACTTGCAACCTCCGGCAACCACCTTCAACTAGCATCGCAACCGACTTCGACTAAAGAATCAGCTATTTTTAAAACGCGGCCGGTTTTGATTTTTTTGAAATAATCGCCGGAACATAGAAGAAGCGGAAACCACTTTCGACCATTAGGGAGACTGACAAAAACATCCGGGAACCTCCGGGAACCGCACGGAAACCTTGGGTGGGGCGCAAAGTCTCTAGAGGTTTCCGTTCAGGTTTCCTAAGTGGGACAGGGGCATTACTCCCCTTAGAATCTTTCTTCCTCTTTGGAATGAACTGATCCTGCACCTTCTGTATTATTCCCAGAAATATCTGCCATTGTTGTTCCACTGTCATCTCTGCTAGGGTCTCTCTCCAGTCAACTTTGGCCAGCTCCTCCCTCTATTTAAAAAGGGATGCAAGGGAAAGACCGGGAACTATAGACCAGTAAGCCTAACATCTGTGGTAGGCAAATTAATTTAGTTTAGAGATACAGCGTGCAAGCAGGTCCTTCAGCCCATCGAATCTACGCCGACCAACAATCACTCTTACACTACTATCCCACATACTAGGAGAAATTTACAGACGCCATTTAAGGCCGGTCACGATGGCGCAGCAGTAGAGCGGTAAATCAACAATTACAGCACGATCTTGTATGGTTGGGAACGGTTAATGGAGTTTAATGCAGATAACTGCAAGGTGTTGCATTTGGGCAGTCATACCTGGCACTCTACCTCACAGTGAAGGGCAGGGCTCTGGGGAGTGTTGTAGATTAGGGGGATCTGGGAGCGCAGATACATAGTTCCTTGAAGCGGCGTCACAAGTAGACAGGCAGGTCAAAAAGGCTTTTGGCACGTTGGCTCTCCTCAGTCAGGATATTGAGTATAGAAGTTGGGATGATGTTTTAAAGTTGTACAAGACATTGGTGAGGCCACATTTGGAGTATTATGTTCAGTTTCGGTCATCCTGCTATAGGAAAGGTGTTCTCAAGCTGGAAAGAGAGCAGAGAAGATTTACGAGCATTTTGCCAGGACTTGAGGGTCTGAGCAAAAGGGGGAGGTTAGGCAGGGAAGGACTTTATTCCTTGGTGCGCAGGAAGATGAGGGTTATTCTTATAGAGGTGTACACGAGAATAGATAGGGTAGATGCAGAGTCTTTTACCCAGAATAAGAGAATCAAGAACCAGAGGACACAGGTTTACGGTGAGAGGGGAAAGATTTAATAGGAACCCGAAGGGCAACATTTACACACAACTTTTGGGTATATTGAACGAATGGCCAGAAAGGGTAGATAAGGCAGGTACTACAACAAGATTTAAAAGACATTTGGACAGGGACATGGTTAAGAAAGGTTTAGAGGGATATGGGCCAAACATGTGCAGGTGGGAATAGTGTAGATGGGCATCTTTATGTTTACTAAAGAATGAGGACATCTCGGATGAACATCTTAGAGTGGAAAGCCTCAAATTAGGATCAGATGCTACAACGAAAAGAGGAATTGAGAGTAGGGGATAATGTCTTTGCAATAGGCAGGGTGGGTGGAGGTGAAGTCCAAATAATTGTGGGAGTCAGGAGGTTGGTAGCCGAGATTTATCGATAGTCTGTTCCCTGGGATGAAGACAGATACATCAAGACAGGGGAGAGAGCTGTCAGAGATAGTCCAAGTAAATTTGAGGGCAGAGCGGAAGATGGTGGAAAAATAAATGAAATCGATGAGTTGATGGGTGCAGGAGGCAGCCCCCATGCAGCCGTTTTCTCTTCTCCTCCCCCTCATCCCTCGCACCTGGGTTCACATCCATTCCTCCTCTTTCCCCTCCCCTTCCGCATATTCCTTTCTCTGGCATCACAATTCAAACCTCTTCTTTCCGTATCCCACATCTTTTCATCTTTGGCCTTTGCCCAACCATCTGCCAATCAAACACCCCTTCACCTGTATGTATGTATCAGAATTGGAACATTTCAAAAAGGAAGCATATTTAAGTTACAGAGGGATGAGAACAACAATATCATTGAAAAGGTGAAGCCAAAGCTGTCTATTTAATCCAAAGGAATGTTCACTGGCTAATCATGGGTATTGTATCTGGATGACTTCTTCTTCTAGTGTATGGCGTGCACAGCCTAAAGTTGTAGGACAACTTGTTCTATTTGATCTTATTTGATTGTGCACGCCAGGTTGATTGCATTCGTCGAAACAGGGTGGACCACGTGAAGGTTGCAATCTTCCACCCCTCTGGATGACTGGGAATAGTGGAAGACAGGGCAGCACGGTGGCGCAGTGGTAGAGCCTTACACCACCACGGACCCCGGCTCCATCCTGACTACAGGTGCTTCTCTGTAGAGTTTGTACGTTCTCCCCATGACCTGCAAGGGTTTTCTCCGAGACCTTCGGTTACCTCCCACACTCCAGAGACGTTCAGGTTTATAGATTAATTGGCTTGGTATAATTGTAAAATGATCCATAGTGCGTGTAGGATAGTTAGTGTGCGGGGATCGCTGGTCGGTGCGGACTCAGTGGGCCGCATGGCCCATTTCCGCGCTGTATCTCCAAACTAAATGAAGCATTTTAAATTCGTGTAAGGTCTTATCATCAGAGCAGATGTGAGGGGGGGCTGTCCAAACTGGGAACATGGAATGGAGCCCTTACAGGAAGCAAGATGAAAGTGGCTGGATTTATAATGAACTATACCTCCTGCTACCCTGCTTCCATTGGATCTGTTCTTAAGATGAGACTTTCAACATCAGTCATTAAAATGTACCTTTTCTCCTCCACTGCCATAGTTGGCAAGGCTCTTAACTACCCCTTGTTCTCCCATCCAGAACAAGGATAGAGATCTACCTGTCCTCACATTCCACCTAAGAATTCTCCATATCACTCCATAATCCCAGCCACTTTCTATGGGATTCCATCATCTTTCGCATCTCTCTTCCACTGCTACCCTCCCGTCCCCCCCATTCCCACCCACCAAATGCTCCATTCAACATACTGGCACATTCCTGAATCATTCTCCCTTTTTACACTAGCTGCAGAGCTGCAGATTGCATGGGATCCAAGGAAAGCCAGTCAGCTGGATAGGGAATTGGCTGCCACTCATAGTGTGCCTCAGAGATTGGCGCTGGGTCCATTGCTGTTTGTGGTTTATATCAATGATTAGGGTGACAATGTAGAAAGCATGATTAGTGGGTTTGCAGATGATATCGTAGATAGCAAAGAAGTCAAAGATCGGATAAGTGCACAGAGGCTCTTGCCCAGAGTAGGGAAATTGAGGACCAGAGGACATAGGTTCAAGGTGAAGGGGAAAATATTTAATAGGAATCTGAGGGGTAACTTTTTCACACAAAGGGTGGTGGGTGTATGGAACATGTTGCTAGATGAGGTAGTTGAGGCTGGGATTATCACAATGTTTAAGAAATAGTTAGACAGGTAAATGGATAGGACAGGTTTGGAGGGATATGGACCAAGCGTAGGCAGGTGGAACTAGTGTAGCTGGGAAATGTTGGCCGGCGTGGGCAAGTTGGACCAAAGGGCCCGTTTCCACACTGTATGATATGGGCCAAACATGGGCGAGTGTAGATGAGGCATATTGGTTGGTATGGGCAAGTTGGGCCGAAGGGCCTGCTTCTGTGCTGTATGACTTTATAACTCTATGCAGGAGATGTAGTGCTTGACTTCTTTTCTTTTCCTTTTTTCTCGCCATCCAGGACCCAAAGGGTTCTTCCAGATGAAATTCACTTGTACTTCTAATTTAGTGTTAGTTTATTGCATTTGTTGCTCCCATTGTAGTCTCCTCAACAAAAGAGAAACAAATGCAGATTGGGTAACCATTCTGCAGAGCCTCCATTCATTCCAAAGTGACTACGACATTTTCAGTCAATCACCTGAATACTTTAACCCCCCTCCCCACCTTCCGATCTTCTCCTGTGTCCACTGTTAACTCCAGTAATAATGCCACATCTTCTACATTGTCACCCTCACATCTCAATACTGAATGTCACAACATTGTCATAAAGCCACACAGGACAATAACATGTCCTTTGGCACAACTCGTCCTTGCCAACCAAGATGCACCAACCAAGCCATTTACCTATTTACCTGTGTATGGCCCATATTCCACTAAACCTTTCCAGACCATGTATCCATTCTATCCACTTTGGTTATTGCTCCAAATTTCAACAGCTGAGTGGCTCCACTTGAATTCTTCAGTAGGTTTCCACAATAGATTACGTCTAAAGAATTGTAAAGCTGGAACATCTACAGTAAGTCTACCTATTATCAGCAGTTCACTGAGAATGTGGTTGTTGCATAACAGGGCCACCAGACAGAACAAGCACGTCATGGTGTTAATCCAAGTGGTATCAGCGACGTTACATAATCTGTGATGCAGAGTGAATAAGGAGCTTTTGACAGGATGGACACAGAAGGGATAAAGAGAAAGCATAAGGTTTTGTCTTGTATCCAAAGTGCCAAAGACCAAGCCCAAGTAACCCTGTATTCTTCCCATCACCAGTCTGACATCTGGTTGTGTCTTAATGGCCATGCTCCTTATTTATGTCCTAGTTAGGGCATTGCATGGCTCTGCATGCAGTTGCGATTCATTCTGCCTTTTATATTCCAAACAGGCTGCCTCCTTTGCAAGAAGGATTAGTTCCTCCAGAACTGGACTCTGTATTCTGTCAAAAACCCAGTCATACAGTACGTGCAGTGCCTCTCTGCAATGACAGATAGACTGCCAGCAAAACGGTCGAACAGATTGTTGCCATTGGTTTTTCAATTAGGAAATAACTAGAAGGCTATGTATTTAGTGAGGATGACATTTCTGCTTTAGCTATTACAACGATCATGAGAATATCAATGATAACAGATTTATTCTTTACAGCTGGTTGTGATCTAATCTGAAATGGTTACATAGAATATATCTGCTTACGTCAGTTCTGGCACTTGGAACCATGACAACACAACCATCACTTTCTCTTATCTGTTGATATTAAACAATGTCACAATAGATTTAGTCAGTATTTAACTGTAAAGTAATTTCCTTTCCACAGATTGAAAATGGTGTTCTTTTGTGAAGCAGAATATGAGGGTGGGTCTATCATTATTGATAGCAAATGCATGGTCTTTGTCTTTCTCGTTGGTGGAAGAAAGAGTTCCATTTTTCCTTTCTTTCCTGAGTCTTCATATTTGTATTGTATTACGCGCAGTTCCTATTTGTGCCCAGCAAACCTCCATAAAAACACATGTCTCTGGTGACTAGATATATAACGTTTATTTCAGGAGCAGGAGCAGAAGAATTGAAAAGCAAGCCCGTGGATAAGTTTGCTAGGGCTATACGTGTGGGTTTAAACTAAATAGTGGGGGGGGGGGGGGGGAGGGATTGACAAATTGGGAGTATAAAGATGGAGTTAATGGGGAAGTGAGTACAGGAAAAGTTACAAAAGATTCCCGAATTAATGGGAAGTAAAGTTCGAGAAGAGATAAGAGTAAGGTCAGGGCCAATTGTGAGCGGTGTGAGAGGGGGAGGGGGAGGCTGATGGGGGAGGGGCAGGTGGGGCAGGGAGGGGGAGGGGCTATGGAGGGAGGGAGGGGGTACTGTGGAGGGAAGGGGACTGGAGGGAGGTGATGACTGGGGGGGGGGGAGTGGGGGAGTGGATGCTTTGGAGGGGTGAAGTGCTGTGTGTAGGCTAGTGTGAACCTTTGACTCAAGAGTCTTCAGTGAGGAGTCTGATGGGGGGGGGATATAGGTACAGCCCGTTGTATCTGTGTGTCGCCTATTTGCGTTTGACTCTAAGTGGCAGGTACGTTGGTGCAATGCCCCAGCTGCAGGATGTGGGGAGTTGGGGAAACTGCTGGTGTCCCTGATGAACACATCTGTGGGAATTGTGTCCACGTGCAGCTCCTTACAGACTGCGTTAGGGAACTGGAGCAGGGGCTGGACGTTCTCAGGACCATCCGGGAGAGCGAGAGCTTCTTGGACAAGCATGGCCGTCCGAAGGGGGGGTGCGCTGGGTGCGACCGCACCCCCCTTTTTTTCCCTTAAGAAAAAAGTCACCCAAAAAAAAACAACAACAAAAAATTCGGCAAAATAAATTAAAAAAATCAATGTTACCACATTGGAAACGGTCAGTTCTCTGTTCTCTTGTCCCCAGGTGGGAGTGGCTGAATCTGAACCCAACGGCTGTAACCCCAACACCAGTCACCGCTGCGGCGGAGCCCGCTCCCCTCGCCTCCCCCTGCCGCCGGGGCACAAGCCATCTTCCCCCCGCACCACCCACGCCACCCCCGCTGGGCTCATGCCACCCCCGCTGGGCTCATGCCACCTCCGCTGAGCCCACGCCACCCTCGCTGGGTCCAAGCCACCCCCGCTGACCCCCGCTGGGTCTACGCCATCCCCGCTGGGCTCACGCCAACCCTGCTGGGCCCACGCCACCCCTGCTGGGTCCACGCCATCCTCGCTGACCCCCGCTGGGCCCACGCCACCTTCATTCCCCCCGCCCGCTGGGCCCACGCCACCCCCACGGGGCCCACGCCACCTTCATTCCCCCCGCCCGCTGGGCCCGCGCCACCTTCATCTTCGCCCCCCGAAGGGGAAGGGAGAGGAGAGAGAGATGGGGAGGGGAGAGGGAAAGGGGAATTATCTTGAGTGAGATTGCAAAATAAAGGTAGGTTTTAGAGCTATTATATTTTCTCCTCCATATGAATAATATTAAACAATATCAAATAATATCAAACAATTGGAACTGCTTTCTTTTCCTTGATAACAATATTGAAAAATATGAATTCCATTGTTTGTGACATAAATACACATTTTAATGGGATCATTATATACAGATGTAACATTTCCATTTCGAGATCGGGGGGAGGGGGGGGGGGGGGGGTGTTGGGGCAAATATGCGTCAAGCCGATAGCCTAATCATTAAAGAGTTAAAAGATAGCCTAATCGATAAAGCGCTGAGAAGAGGAATCAGAGCTGCCAAGGAAAGATACTCTGAGAAGTTGAGGAGCAAGTTCTCAGCTAGTGATTCTTCTTCAGTTTGGAAGGGCATGCAAGAAATCATCAGCTATAAGAGGAAAGCCCCCCGCTCTTTGGACAATCGCCAGCTGACGAACAACCTGAATGAGTATTACTGCAGGCTTGAGAATCAGAAACGTAACCCTGAAACCCACCCCCCAACAAACACAGCCAGGCCCCAGTCTGCAAAGAACGGACCCTGCACCCTCTCCTTCCCATTCACCACTTCACACCTACTTAAGGCAAGACTCCAGTATGAAAAGAGTGGAACTTTTCCCACCCCACCCAACCACTTCACACCCACTCACAGCCTGACCTCAGTCTGCAAAGACTGGGCCCTTCTACACCCACCCCACTCCAATCACCACCCCACTCCAATCACCACTTCACACCCAATGACTGCACCTCCACAGACACCTCTGTCAAGCTTCTCAAGTTTGCGGATGACACAACCCTGATTGGACTGATCCAGGATGGGGATCTCTGTACTCTTTTCAGTTTTACATCTTTCCTATAACATGGTGCCCAGAACTGAACACAATATTCTAAATGCGGTCTCACCAACGTCTTATACAACTGCTACATGACCTCCCAACTTCTATACTCAATACTCTGATTGATGAGGGCCAAAGTGCCAAAATACTTTTTGACCACCTGATATACCTGCGACACGACCTTCAAGGAACCATGCAACCATCAACCATTCCTCTGCCCACCTGATTAATTGATCCTGATCCTGCCGCAATCTTTCACAACCATCTTCACTATCTGCAAAACCACTCACTTCTGTATCATCAGCAAACTTGCTAATCTTGCCCTGTTCTGTGACGTTTCAGAATGCTGGAGTAACTCAGCGGGTCGGGTGAGTATAGAAGTTGGGAGGTCATGTTGCAGTTGCATAAGAAGTTGGTGAGGCCGCATTCAGAGTATTGTGTTCAGTTCTGAGCACCATGTTATAGGAAAGATGTCATCAAACTGGAAAGGGTACAGTGAAGATTTATGAGGATGTTGCCAGGACTAGAGGGCCAGAGCTATAGGGAGAGGTTGAGTAGGCTGGGACTCTATTTCATGGAGCACAGGAGGCTGAGGGATGATCTAATAGAGGTGTATAAAATCATGATATCCGGAAGTGGCGGCGCTGTTAACAGCTGCGGCTCGCCTGCAGTCCGTCTGTCTTTACTTTTTTCTGTTGTTTTTTTTGTCTTGTTTTGGTTAAGTTTTAGTTTGTTGGGTTGTGTTAGAGGGGGGGGGGGTGGGGGGGAATCATGTTCTCTGTCTCTTCCTTCGGGGGAATGCGACTTTTTCGTGTTGTATCCCCCTTCTCTGCCTCCGTCTGCGCTGAGGCCTAATGGCGGAGCGGGCGGCCTCCAACCTGCGACCGACCCCGAGGCTCCGGAGGCAGAGCCAGCCAGGACTTACCAACGAGAGGCTGGCCGTCTTCGGGGCTAAGGCAGCGGTGGCTCGACTTGCTGGTGCGGCGTTCTGGCTTTCGGCGGCGGCCTGGAGCTGATGCAGCGGGGCTCGGAGCTGAGACTGCGGGACTCGGAGCGGAGACTGCGGGACCTGGAGCGGCGACTGCGGGACCCGGAGCTGGGGCAGCGGCCCGGAGCGGAGGCTGCGGGACCCGGAGCTGGGGCGGCGGCCCGGAGCAGAGACTGCGGGACCCGGAGCTGGGGCAGCGGCCCGGAGCGGAGACTGCGGGACCCGGAGCTGGGGCGGCGGCCCGGAGCGGAGACTGCGGGACCCGGAGCTGGGGCAGCGGCCCGGAGCGGAGACTGCGGGACCCGGAGCTGGGGCAGCGGCCCGGAGCGGAGACTGCGGGACCCGGAGCTGGGGCGGCGGCCTGGAGCTGGGGTGGCTGCCCGGAGCTGATGCTGTGGCGGGCCGTCTCGGAGTGCAGACGGCGTTCCGGCTTTCGGCGGCGGCGACATCACCACGGAGGTCCGCTGGACTGGAGAGCGGCATCTTCGGCCTGGATCGATCGCCTCAGCGCAGAGGGAGAACAAGGAGGGAAGAGACGGAGACTAAGACTTTGCCTCCATCACAGTGAGGATGTGCTTGGTGAACTCACTGTGGTGGATGTTTAATTTGTGTTTATTGTATGTTTTATTATTATTGATTCTGTGTATGACTGCAGGCGACATAATTTCGTTATGTTAAAGGATCTATCTATCTATCTATCTATCTATCTATCTATCTATCTATCTATCTATCTATCTATCTATCTATCTATCTATCTATCTATCTATCTATCTATCTATCTATCTATCTATCTATCTATCTATCTATCTATTTATGATTTGAATAGATATGGTTGAGTCTTTTGCCCAGAGTAAGTGAATTGAGGGCATAAGTTTAAGGTGAAGGGCAAAAGATTTAATAGGAACCTGAGGGGTATGTTTTTCACACAAAGGGTGGTAGGTGCATGGAACAAGCTGCCAGAGGAGGTAGTTGTGACATTTAAGAAACAGTTAGACAGGTACATAAATAGGACAGGTTCGGAGGGATATGGATCAAACGTGGGCAGGTGGGACTAGTGCAGATGGGACATGCTGGGCCGAAGGGCCTGTTTCCACACTGTATCACTCTATGACTCTATCTTTCCCTCTCAAACCCATTCTCTTGCCTTCTCCCCATTACCTCTGACACCCGTATCAATCAAGAATCTATCAATCTCCTCCTGAAAAATGTCCATTGACTTGACCTCCACAACTGTCTGTGGCAATGAATTCCACAGTTCTACACTCTGACTTAAGAAATTCCTGCTCATCTCCTTCCAAAAGGAATGTCTTTTAATTCTGAGGCTGTGGTCACCAAAGATCTTATAGCGGAGCAAGATAGGCTACTCCTGCGAAATGCAATGGACTGACGTGTAGTACGCTATGGAGGGGATCATGGGCATTTTTCCACGCCCATTTTAGTAACCTGAGCCTACCTGACCCGACCCGACTCGCAGTGTAATCAATGTTGTGGGGCAACAGTTTGTGTGGGTTAGATTCATAAATCTGTCAGTTCATACTGGACTAGACTCTCCCACGAGTGGAAACATCCTCTCCAAATCCACTCCATCCAGGTTTTTACCAGGCTGGGACAGACGGCAACAGCTTCACACCGTGTCCCAAAGCTTGTGTCCTGTCCTGCATCACCCAAGGCAGCAGAGACGTTATAGGAGAGGGCAAGCACCGTAACAAAGTAGCTCACGATGGTTTGGGTAACATTCAGGAATGTCTATGCATGGCACATCATGAATATTACTGAAGAACGGTCTTGACCCGGACTTCCAGTTGGCGCCATGATGTGAGTGGAATCGCGCCATTACAGCTCCGCAAAAAACTGAATTTAAAACGGGGGTAAAAGGGTCAAACAAACGCACTTACCACAGGAGATCGATTGCAAACGGCTCCGGCAGCGTTTAAAAGGTGCGTGACGTCATCAGGCGCGCGATTTTAAGAAGAAATTATGACCCAGCGCTCCCCTCCCCCCACCACTGGAAAAAAATCTATGAGAAGGGAAACAGGCCTGAGCTCGGGTGCTGCTGCTGCTTCTCAAGAAGATGTCTCACAGAGGAAAGCTGAAATTAGATTAGATTAGATTAGATTCGTTTTATTGTCATTCAGACCTTTCGGTCTGAACGAAATTTTGTTTCCCTGCAGTCATACATATAATTTTTAAAAATGGCAAAAACACACAATCAACACAAATTTAACATCCACCACAGTGAGTTCACCAAACACCTCCTCACTGTGGTGGAAGGCAAAATCTTAAAGTCTCTGTCTCTGTCTCTTCCCCCTTTGTTCTCCCTCTGCGCCGAGGCGACGGTTCAAACTCCGCGGGTGGTTGCTGCCTCCGCCACAACTCCAGGGCCGAGTCGGGTCTCCGCCGCTGCTGCTGCTGCTGCCGCCACCGCAGCTTCGGGGCCGAGTCAGGTCTCCGCTGCCGCTGCTGTTGCTGCTACAGCTCCAGGGCCGAGCCGGGTCTCCGCTGCCGCTGCTGTTGCTGCTACAGCTCCAGGGCCGAGCCGGGTCTCCGCTGCCGCTGCTGTTGCTGCTACAGCTCCAGGGCCGAGCCGGGTCTCCGCTGCCGCTGCTGTTGCTGCTACAGCTCCAGGGCCGAGCCGGGTCTCCGCTGCTGCTGCTGCCGCCGCCACAGCTTCTGTGCCGAGTCCGGTCTCCGCTGCCGCTGCTGCCGCTGCTACAGCTTCGGGGGCGAGTCCGGTCTCCGCTGCCGCTGCCGCTACAGCTCCAGGGCCGAGCCGGGTCTCCGCTGCCGCTGCTGCCGCCGCTACAGCTCCAGGACCGAGTCAGGTCTCCGCTGCCGCTGTGGAGGAAATGGAGGAACTCAAGACTACCATTCTAGGTGAGATAAAGAAGCAGAGGAAGGAGTATATGGAGGAGATAAAAAGTTTAAAAGCGGATATGCTGGTGTCTCACGAGAAAAATAAAGAAGACTTAATAAAACAAGTTATAACGACGGTAAGAAGTATGATGGATGAGTGGAAGGAAAAGGCTAATGCCGAGTTACAAACTCAAATTGAGGAGGTAAAGGATATAGCTGCTGGGATGGAAAGAAAGCTGGATGGCAAGATAGATCCTACTATAATTTTGCTAGACCAACAAGGCGAAGCAATTAAAGAGCTAACTAAGATTGCTGAACTGAATACTAAGGAGACCGAAAAACTCCGTGCCGAGAACAAACGCCTCTTAGAATTATTACGCAAAACAAACGAGAAATGTATTGATCTGGAGGGACGCCAACGCCGTAAAAATTTGCGTATAGTTGGTCTGAGCGAAGGTCGTGAGGGGAGTCAAGATCCTCGAAAATTTGATGCAAAACTTTTAAAGGATATTGTGAATTTGGATCATGAACCCCTGTTGAGCCGTGCACATAGGGCTCTAAGACGGGCCCCTGGGATAGGTTCATCGCCCAGACAAATGATTGTAAAAGTGGCCTTTGATCATGTCTTCGAAGAAATGATGAAGATAATAATAAAAAAGAGAAACCTGAAACACGAGGGAGACAACATCAGTATTTTTAGAGACTACCCAGCAGAAGTGGCCAAGAAAAGATCACTATTTAGAGAAACAAGAGGTATCCTGAGGAATTTACAGAATACTAAGGATCTGAGATATGGCTTGATGTACCCAGCAACACTGAGAGTAACTTATGATGACAAGGAATATCGTTTCGTTAAGTATACTGAAGCATTGAAATTCGCCCGAGGCATACAGCAGAAGCCAGAAGATGAAGAGAGAGAAGACGCGGAGGAAGGACCCGAGGGAGAAGGAGAGAGCTGAACTTTTATCATCGACCTGTGGTTATGAAATACTCACTTAGAAGGAAGTGGAATAATGGACATTTAGTTGTAGTTCTGTATTAATTATTAGAAAATATTTAATTATTCCATGATAATAGTATTACATATTATAGTATTAAATACAATTGATATTAGTAATTAGCAAATAGTAATATGAATAATAGAAATAATTACTAAGTACTAAGTATATAAAGTTAGTACCCCACCCCAATATATATAGCATTTGAGATAGGAGCTGGTATAATTAACATCTTTTTTTTTTTTAATTAAAAAAACGGAAGTCTTTAGATTAATGGCCACGTTAGTGTGGCTTTCACCTTCACATACTACACACTATATAAGTGTAGTTTCTTTTTTTTCTGAGCACCCTATTAACACCCTTTACTTTTTTTTTATTATTGATATTTCTTATTGTTTTTGTTTTTTATTGATCTTATATTATATATTATTTGAATGTAGATGTGAAGGATATTGTGTATTTAGTTTAAGAAGACATAGATGCGGATTAAGGTGGATAGAAATTCTCATTGGATTGATGTCCGGGTGCAACGGGGAGCTGGGGGAGTCAAGAAGGCTACTCCAAAAAAAGCCGCCCTAATAGTAAAATGCATGATATAAAGGTGAAGACTGGGGGTGATGGAGTAACCTTCTGCAGTTGGAATGTAAAAGGAATTAATGAACCAATTAAAAGGGGAAAGGTGTTAGCTCAGTTGAACAGATTGAAGACAGATGTCATTTTCCTTCAAGAGACTCATCTTAAAAAAGATGCTCAACATAGATTAACAGCTAAATGGATTTCTAAGGTGTATCATTCTACATTTATACATAAATCTAGAGGAGTTGCAATAATTATTCGCAAAGGTATACCTTTCATACAAAGTTCTATTATAGAGGATAAAGAAGGCAGATATGTAATAATTACAGGGGAATTATATTCAAAAAAGGTAATTTTAATGAACATATATGCCCCTAATTTTGATAATCCACTATTTTTTAAGAAAATATTTAATAATATTCCTATATCCACTCAACACAATTTAATAATTGGAGGTGATTTAAATTGTACTTTAGATAACTATCTAGATAGATCATCTGCAAAAAGGAAAGCTGCCTCGAAATCAAGTAAATTCATAAATGCTTTTATCAATACATCTAATATTAAAGACATCTGGAGGTTAGATAATCCATCCGGACGAGAATATTCTTTTTTCTCGCCCGTACATGGAACCTATTCGAGGATAGATTATTTTTTAATAGATTCTAAATTACTTCCTTTTACGTATGACGCAAAATATCATAATATTATCATCTCGGATCATGCGCCATTAACATTTAAGATAAAATTAAAAGATATATCTAATAAAACTACTACCTGGAGATTTAACCCTCAGATATTAAAGGACAATGACTGTTGTAAATATGTGATGGATCAGATTAAATTATTTTTTGAAACTAATGATAATCCTGAAACTTCCCCATCACTATTTTGGGACACATTTAAGGCATTCATGCGTGGCGCAATAATATCCGCACAAGCACATCTCAATAAAGAAAATCGAAAAATAGAACAAAATTTAGAAAATGAGATAAAACGTCTAGATAATGAAAATATAAAACAGCCTTCCAAAGAGTTAAGTAATAAAATTGCATCAGTAAAATATAGATTAAATAAAATATATTCTAATCAAGTTATTAAACTTTTTCAACAAACTAAACAAGTGTATTTTGAATTTGGAGATAAACCACAAAAATTACTAGCACGACAGCTTAGAAAATTAGAAGATGAGAAGATGATACACGGAATTAGATCTGAGTATGGAAATATATTGATTACTCCAAAAGATATTAATGATAGATTTTTACAATATTATAAAAATCTTTATTTGTCAAAACTAACAGGACAAACAGATAGTATGGAAATATTTTTACAAGAATGTCAAATCAATAGCTTAGATCAGGAAGGTAGAGAATTGTTAAATGCTGAAATAACAGTAAAAGACATTATAGAATCAATTAGTTCGCTAAAGAACGGAAAAGCAGCAGGGCCCGGATGGCCTGAGTGCAGAATTTTATAAAAAATTTCAAGATCTGATTTCTCCAAGATTACAAATAATGTATAGATATGCATATGACCAAGGAAAATTACCAGAATCTCTAAATGAATCCACAATTACACTCATCCCTAAAGTAGATAAGGATTTGGAAGATCCTGGATCATATAGAGCGATTGCCCTTTTAAATACAGACCAAAAAATATTAACTAAGGTCTTATCTAGGAGATTAAGTTTAGTGATCTCTAAATTAATACATTATGATCAAACAGGTTTTATCCCAAAACGTTATTCATCCCATAATCTCAGACGCTTGTTTAATATTATATATTCAAAAAGAATACGAGATACGGAACTAGCGGTTATATCATTAGATGCAGAAAAAGCGTTTGATCAGGTGGAATGGATGTATTTATTTAATATAATGGAAAAGTTTCAATTGGGGGATAGATTTTGTAAATGGGTAAGAATTTTATACTCGAATCCTATTGCAAGAATTTTGACTAACCAAATTTTATCAGCCAAATTCAAACTCTCTAGGGGATGCAGACAGGGATGTCCGTTATCACCCTTATTGTTCGCATTGGTGATAGAACCATTGGCGGAAAAAATTAGATCTGAACCTGAAATATATGGCTATAATACTGATACAACAATTAATAAAATTTCTTTATATGCAGATGATGTTTTGATTTATATTACAAAACCGGAAATTAGTATTCCCAACCTGCTAAACATTATAACTAAGTTTGGTGCATTTTCTGGGTATAGGATTAATTGGGATAAAAGCGAGATTATGCCAATAACAGGAATAAATCTAAATACATTACAACAATACCCATTAAAAGTAGTTACAGACAAACTTAAATATTTAGGGATTAACGTAACTAAAACTCATAACTCATTAATAAAATCCAACTATCCTCAACTATTAGATAAACTTAGAAAAAATATTTTATATTGGAAAACACTTCCTATATCCATGATTGGTAGAATAAGTGCCATAAAGATGGTATTTCTACCACAGTTGTTATATTTGTTTCAGGCTATTCCTTTTTTTCTTCCGAAAACTTTTTTTTTTTAAATTGATAATATTGTTAATAGTTTTATTTGGGATTATAAAAATCACAGAATAAATAAAAAACATCTATGCAAAGCTAAGATAAATGGAGGATTAGCACTTCCAAACTTTTTATATTATTTTTGGGCTGTTCAGATTAAGAATATGAATTTCTGGTGGGTAAATATGGATCATGAACCGACATGGTTAAATATAGAAAAGGAAGACTGTCTACCTTTCAATGTAGGTTCGATAATTTTTGCACCAACGGAAGTACAAAAAAAAAATTATAAAGACAACCTAATAATATATAATAATAGACGTATTTGGAAACAAATAGTTAAGACTCTACATTTGGATAATCTCTCATTTAGATTACCAATTATGAATAACCCATCATTTAAACCTGCTATATTAGATGGGGGGTTTAAACAATGGGATGATTTAGGAATTACAAGGATAGAACACCTTTATAGAAAAGGAAAATTTCTTTTATTCCAGGAGTTACAAGATATTTATGGATTGTCTCCACAACATTTGTTTAGGTATTTACAAATTAGAGATTATATTAAATCCAATACACAAGATTATAAAAATAAAGAAGCAGGATTGTTAGACGAACTGTTTAATTTATATCCAAATACAGAAAAATTAATAGCCTATATATATAACATCATTTTGGATAAGGAGAATCCAATAACGGAAATATATCGTCAAGCATGGGAAAATGAAATGGGATTGGCTATAACAAAAGAAAACTGGGAAGAAAGTCTACAACGAATACACCGGTGTTCATTAAACGCCAGACATATATTGATACAATTTAAAGTATTATATAGGTTACATTATTCGAAAACTAAATTAAATAGTATTTTTCCGAATCTCTCCGCTATTTGTGATAAGTGCAAGAAAGCAGAGGCAAATTTAATACATAGTTTCGTTACATGTCCTAAATTGAATTATTACTGGACAGAAATTTTTAAAGTTATTTCTGAAGTCATCAAAGTTAAATTGGACCCTAACCCAAAGCTAATAATATTTGGAATTCCGGATTTACATCTATCACTTACAGTAAATCAAAGAAATTTCTTTGATTACTGTTTGATAATTGGGAAAAAAATCATATTGAAATTTTGGAAGGGAACATTATCCCCCACAACCAAAATGTGGGCAGCAGAGATGATGGAGACGTTACATCTGGAAAGAATTAGATTTGTCCTATTGGACAAGTATAATTCTTTTGAACAGATATGGTCTCCATATATACAGTATTTAGAGAAGTAGCTGTTCTTGGCAACACAGCTCGGCGTGCACCCTGCGGGATTTGGTGAGAATAATTCATTTTTATATTGGAATTAACATATATGTCTTTATTGATACTATCACTTGTAGTAGTGTTATTAACAATACATATTGTGGTTTTTCATTTTTTTTTTTTTTTTTCTTTTTTCGTTTCTCTTTTCTTTCTTATATATAATCAAATTATTATTTAATCACTCTCTTAATGATTTATAACTGTTCTATTCTTTTTCTATCATTATTTCTAAAAAAAATAGTAGATAAGTATTACTAGTGTTTTACTTAATGCAAATTGAATTAATTTGATATAAAGTTGTTTGAAGCATTGTAATTGATTACCTTTAATAAAAAAATATATTAAAAAAAAAAAAAAAAAGAACGGTCTTGACCCGAACTATAATCTATACCTTTTCTCCAGAGATGCTGCCTGGCTCACTGAGTTACTCCAGCACTCTGTGACACGTCACCTATTCATATTCTCCGCAGATGCTGCCTGACCCACTGAGTTACTCCAGCACTTTGTGACTATTTTCCCTTCGCCCATCTGCCCAAGCCCACTCTCCCCCTCCTTTCCTATGTTCCTTTCCACCCATAAACCTCTCTCTGCCTTTACATTTCACTCCTCTTTCAAATTTGCTCTACTTATCTACATGCATTTTACTTCTTCACTTTTTAGTCATAGAATGATGCAGTATGGAAACAGGCCCTTCAGCCCAACCTGCCCACACGGACTGACATGTTCCATCTACACTAGTCCCACTCACACGCGTTTGGCCCATATCCATCTAAATCTGTCCTATCCATGTACGTGTCCAAATGTCTCTTAAACATAAGGATAGTCCCAGTCTTAACTACCTCCTCTGGCAGCTCGTTACATACACCCAGCACCCTTTGCGTGAAAAAGCTACCTCAGATTCCTGTTAATTTCTGAAATATTGGTCGTAAATTTGGTGCAAAAATGCTCCAAAACAAGGCTCAGAATGCATCAGAGAGAATCTAAAACCCCTGAGCTTCCCTTAAGCGGGCCCTGGACCCCGGCATCGAGGGACTTCACGCTTCGCGCTCGTGATGTGTGCAGCGCACACATTATTTCACATTAAGTTTTTTGTAATCCTGTCATACCACCCCCCTTTTTGAAAAGCTTCATACGGGCCTGACAAGACGTATAGCGAGATGGTGAGGCGTAAGATATAGGAAGAGAATAGATAGGTGTCCATGAGGAACAAAATAGGTAGTGAGTGCAGGTGATCCCTGAGGTTATTCCTGCTTCGAAACACGTATACCCTTTTGGATACTATTGGGAGGGGGTGTCCCGTCAGCGGTGAGCAGCAGTTGCAGAAAAGGCTATGGCACTGAGCTTGTCTCTGAGGCACTGCAGAGAATGGCAATGTCAGGCAAAGCTGAAGTGGTAGAAGACTCATTTGTTAGGGATGTGTATTAGAGATTCTGTGCTGCTTCTCTGGTGCTAGGCTCCAGGACGTCTCGGAGCAGCTATACGACATCCTCAAGGGGGAGGGGGAGCAGGCAGAAGTCGTTGTGCATTTTTGCATAAACAACATGGGTAGGTAAAGGAATGAGGCCCAGCAAAAATGATTATAGGGAGTTAGGCAAAAGGTTAAAAAGCAAGTCCTCCAGGGTAGTGATTGCCAGATTAATTCCAGTGCCATGTGCTACTGAGGGCAGGAACAGGAAGACAGGGGAAATTAATGCATCGCTGAGGAGTTGGTGTAGGGGGCAGGAATTCATATTTTTGGACCACTGGGATCTCTTCTGTGGCAGAGGTAACCTGTACAAGAGGGATGGGTTGCACCTTAACTGGAGGGGAACAAATATCCTGGCAGGCAAGTTCGCTACTGCTACATGGGTGGGTTTAAACTAAATTGGCAGGGGGACGGGACCCAATGAAGGGTTGCAGCAGGGGAGAGGCTGGAAGTCAGTTGATGGAAGATGGATTGGTGGACTGAATAGGCAAGAGCACGGCAGGGAGGGAGTAAGGACTGTTGGAATGAATTGAATTGAATTGAATTGAATTTCCTTTATTGTCATTCAAACAAGTTTGAACGAGATTTCGTACCATGCAGTCATGACAGAAAAAAAGCAACAAAACACACAATGAACACAATTTAACACAAACATCCATCACAGTGAATCTCTAGGCACCTCCTCACTGCGAGCTCCCGATGTTACCGTCCACAGGGCCCGTGGCCGAAGCCTCCGAAGCTCCGAAGTCGGGTCACAGCCGCAGGGCCACCAGAGCCTCCGAAGTCAGCCAGCTCCGCGATATTAATTCCACAGGCTCTGCCACCAGAGCCCCCCGAGGTCGATTCCAGTTGGAGGCCGCCAGCTCCACGATATTAGGCCTCAGCACAGACGGAGACGGAGATACGACAAGGGAAGGTTGCATCCCTGTTGAAGGAATATATTTTTTTAAAGTTTCCCCCACCCCCACATATATACAACTAAAAATAGACTAAAACATACATCTAACAAGACAAAAAGGAAACAAAAAAAGGAAAGACTTATATTAATGCGAGAGGCCTGACGGGTTAAGCAGATGACCTCATGGAACTCATGATACGTGCGACTGGGATGTTGTAGCCATTACAGAAGCCTGGTTAAGTGAGGGACAGGACTGGCAGCTTAATATTCCAGGGTATAGGTGCTACAGGAGAGATAGAGGTGGGGGTAAAAGATGAGGGGGTGTTGCTTTATTGAGTAAGAAAATTGTCACAGAAATAGTCCTGGGTGAAATTCCTGATGGTTCATCCAGTGAGGCTTCATGGGCGAAGCTAAGAAATAATAGGGGGCGATCACCTTATTGGGAGTGTACTACAGACCCTAAACAGTCAGTGGGAATTGGAGGAGCAAATATGCCAAGAGGTTGCAGGCAGTTGTAAGGCAAATAAGGTAGTGGTAGTGGGGGCTTTCCCAATATAGACTGGGACTGTTATAGAAACAAGGGCTTAGACAGGGTGGAACATGTGCAATGTGTTCAGGAAGGTCTCCTCGGGCAATATGTAGATGGCCCAAAACAGAAGAGGGAAAACCAGACTGATCATCCCTGTATGGATCTGCAGAAGATGGGCATGTTCCTCAATGAGTATTACTCTAATGTTTACTGTGGAAAAAGATGTGTACACTGGGGAACTTGGTTCATTTACTGGAAGTGCCCAGTCAGTATTGCAGTCAAGGAGGTGTTGAACATCTTAAGGCGTAAGAAGGTAGAAACATCTCCCAGGCCTAATCGGCTAAATATATCTGCGGACATTGTGAGAAGATAGAGATGAAGTTGTAGGTGCCCTGGCTGAGATATGCAAATCATCATTAGATACAGATGAGGTGCCAGAAGACTGGACGGTGCCCAATGTTGTACCTCTATTTAAAAAGGGGTGCAAGGAAAAGCTTGGGAACTATAGACCAGTGAGCCTAACATCTGTGGTAGGCAAGTTTCAGGAGAGTATTCTGAGGTGAGATTTATATGTATTTGGAAGAAGAGGGTGATGGTGGAAGGTTGTTATTTAGACGGGAGCCACGTGCTGTGCCTCAAGGATCAGTGCTGGGCTCATTGCTGTTTGTGGTTTATATCAACGATTTGGATGAGAAAGTACATGGCATGATTAGTAAGTTTTCAGGTGACCTGAAAGTGGGTGGTACCATAGATACCGAAAATCAAAAATTACAATAGGACTTTGCTCAGTTGGGCATGTGGGCTGAGAACTGGTTAATCGAGTTTAATACAGATAAGTGGGAGGTGCTACATTTTGGGAAGTCAAACCAGGGCAGGATCTACTCAGTAAATGTATTGAATTGAATTTTTTTTGAATTGAATGCCTTTATTGTCATTCAGACCTTACGGTCTGAACGAAATTTTGTGCTTGCAGTCATACATACATCATACAATAATAACAACAATAAACACAAATTAACATCCACCACAGTGTATCCTCCAAGCACCTCCTCACTGTGGTGGAGGCAAAAATCTTAGGGCTGCAGTCTCTTCCCTCCTCTTCTCCCTCTGCGCTGAGGCGATACCCCACCGGGCGATGGTACAACAGTCCCGCGGCTCACCGAACCCCGCAACGGGCCGGCTCAAACACCGCGGCCAGGGGTGGTCGAAGCTGCCGCCCTCCAGTCCAACGGACGCAGCTGCCGGCCCGCGGCTGAACCCCGGACTCAGGTCACTGCCGCCAGAACGCCGTCCCAGCCACCGGAGCACCGTTCCAGCCCCGAGCCGGATCGCCCTCACGTGAGTGCCGTTCCTCTCTCAAGCTGGGCCACTCTGACGGGAGTGCCGTTCCACCCTCGAGCTGGGCCACTCCGACGGGAGTGCCGTTCCTCCCTCGGGCTGGGCCACTCCGACGGGAGTGCCGTTCCTCCCTCGAGCTGGGCCACTCCGACGGGAGTGCCGTTTCTCCCTCGAGCTGGGCCACTCCGACAGGAGTGCCACAGCCCCTCACGGGAGAGTCTCGGCGCCTCGCCAGGCCGTCCTCACGGGAGCGCCGTTCCAGCCCCGAGCTGGGCCGCCCTCACGGGAGCGAACCCAGGGCGAGTCCTGACAGGCTGCCTCCGGAGTCTCGAGGTCGCCAGCTCCGCCAAGTCGTATTCCCCCAAGGGAGAGACAGCAAACCCCGTTTCAACCCCCCACCCCCCCCCCCACATAAACACAACCTAAAAACCAAAAACACAACTAGACAAAACGAAAAAAACAACACAAAAAAGTAAAGACAAACGGACTGCAGGCGAGCCGCAGCCGTTCCCAGCGCCGCCACTTCCGGATGTAAGGGCTCTGGGGGAGTGTTGTAGAGTAGAGAGATCTGGGAGTGCAGGTACATAGTTCCTTCAGTCACAGGTAGATAGGGTGGTCAAGAAGTCCTTCGGCACATTGGCCTTCATCAGTCAGAGTACCAAGTAAAGAAGTTGCAATGTTGTGCTTCAGTTGTGGAATACATTAGTGAGGCCCCATATGGAGTATTTGTGTTCAGTTTTGGTCACCTTATTATAATAAAATGTTGTTAAGCTGGAAAGGGTGCAGAGAAGATTTATGAGCATGTTGTGGGAGAGGTTGAGCCGGTGAGGATTTTGTTCCGTGATGCATACCTCCCTACAGCCATGGCAGAGAGTATAAACAAAGAACTACAGATGCTGCTTAATATCAGTCCCCACTCCTGAATACACATTCATTGGTGCCCTCCCTTATTGTCCAATTTCCCTTGTTCTCAAGAAAGAATTTAACCCCGGTTAAATGTGGATTGCAGAAGGGCATGTCAGAAGCAGTACTAGGCATCCTTAAAAATGATGTGATGCTAGCTGTGTGAAACTGCAATACAGGACTACGATATGTTGAACAGCATAAATAGAACCCAACTCACAACCAACAGATCTGCGATCTAACTACATTTAATCATAAATTGTGGAGGACATTAAAAAATGTGTGGAGGAGACTCCAAGCCAATTCCAAACAATAATGGTGGGCTCAAGAATATAGGTGCTAACAATAAGGATGAAGCCTTCACAACTATGTTTAGTTTGAAGTGGCAAAAATAAGATTCGTATCAACTCCAGAGGTCCATACCAGGATGGGAATTGCTGTCCTGCCAATTCAATTCATGTGTGATATCCATTAATGTGATATCAAGAAATAGTTAATACCATTGGGTACTACAACATGGTTTGGACCAGACAACTTTCCAGGAATGTAGTTAAAGATCTGCACTCCAATATTTGCCACACTTCTAGCTATACTGTTCCGAAGCAATGTTATTCCTATAGATCAAACATAGAAAAAATTGAAAATAGGTGCAGGAGCAGCCCATTCGGCCCTTCGAGTAAGCACCAGCATTTAATATGATCATGGCTCACCATCCAAAATCAGTACCCCGTTCCTGATTTTTCTCCATATCCCTTGATTCCGTTCACCCAAAGAGCTAAATCTAACCCTCTCTTGAAAACATCCAATGAATTGGCCACCACTGCCTTCTGCGGCAGAGAATTCCAGATTCACAACTCTCTGGGTGAAAAGGTTTTTCATCATAGACAATGACAATATGTGCAGGATTAGGCAATTCGGCCCTTTGAGCCAGCACCGCCATTCAATGGGATCATAGCTGATCATCCCCAATCAGTACCTCGTTCCTGCCTTCTCCCCATATCCCCTGACTCCGCTATTTTGCAAGAGCCCTATCTAGCTCTCTCCTGAAAGCATCCAGAGAACCTGCCTCCACTGCCCTCTGAGGCAGAGAATTCCACAGACTCACCACTCTCAGTGAGAAAAAGTGTTTCCTCGTCTCCGTTCTAAATGGCTTACTCCTTATTCTTAAACTGTGGCCCCTGGTTCTGGACTCCCCCAACATCAGGAACATGTTTCCTGCCTCTAGCATGTCCAAGCCCTTAACAATCTTATATGTTTCAATGAGATCCCCTCTCATACTTCTAAACTCTAGAGTGTACAAGCCCAGCTACTCCATTCTCTCAGCATATGACAGTCCTGCCATCCTGGGAATTAACCTTGTAAACCTACGCTGCACTCCCTAAATAGCAAGAATGTCCTTCCTCAAATTAGCGGACCAAAACTGCACACAATACTCCACGTGTGGTCTCACTAGGGTTCTGTACCACTGCAGAAGGACCTCTTTGCTCCTATATTCAATCTCAATCCTAAATGGCCTACCCCTTATTCTTAAATTGTGACCCCTGGTTCTGGACTCCCCCAACATCGGGAACATTTTTCCTGCATCTAGCCTGTCCAATCCTTTAAGAATTTTATATGTTTCTTTAAGATCCATTAATGAATCAAGTCATCCAGCAGGTAAACAGGCCCTATGGTCCAACCTGCCAATGTTAACCAAGATGCCCAAATTCATACAGATATGATTTGCTCACAAAATGCAGAGGCAGACAGATGACTGCACTATGTTCTATTCCTTTTCCATTTGATTGGTTAAAGAAGTAAATTACAGTTGGAGCAGGAGTGACATCTTTGAGAAGCAAACCTGTTGATTAGTTGGAGCTTCCAAATTGGCTAATGGAATGGCTCACAAAAAGAAGGTAGCGGAGCGGCCATTTTGGGAGAGAGGTTTGAGGGTGATTGTGAGTCTTTGGCTCAGGAGTTTTCAAAAGGGAGGCTGAGGCATGGCTATCATAGAGGCGGATATGAAGATCAGTCTGCTCTTGTGTGTGAGTCTTGTAACTTTTTCCTCTTTCTTGGTCCAGTTGCAGTGGTGATGGCAGGTACGTTGGTGCAATGCTCCAGCTGCAGGTTGTGGGGAGTTGGGGAAACTGCTGGTGTCCCTGATGACCACACCTGTGGGAATTGTGTCCAGGTGCAGCTCCTTACAGACTGCGTTAGGGAACTGGATCAGGAGCTGGACGACCTCAGGATCATCCGGGAGAGCGAGAGCTTCTTGGACAAGACGTATAGCGATGTTGTCACACTCAGGGTCCAGGAAGAGAGAAGGTGGGTGGCCACGATGGAGGGGATTAGACATGATGTGCAGGTGACCTCAGTGGCCATCCCCTTCAAAACATGTACATCCTTTAGGGTTCTGTCAAGGGGGGAATGACACATCAAGGTTGAGCAGCAGTGGCAGGCAAGATTGTAGCACTGAGCATGGGTCTAATGGCCCTGTCCTACGGTACGTACCAAGAGCTCTCCTGAGTTTGTTCTGATTCGAACTCGGAGATTTACAGTAATGGCCGCTCGTCGGTACTGGGGGCTGTTGAAAAATCTTCACGAGTCTTCCCGAGCTTACCTGCCGTTAGCGAGTCTTCCCGAGTACCTGCCGTTACGAGCCGCTAAGAGACGTCCCCGAGCTCCGACGTACCCTCTACGTTCATTCTCCGTGCTTACCACGAGTTTGATTTTTTTTAAACTCGGGAGAGCTCTTGGAATGAACTCGTACCGTGGGACAGGGCCATTACACACAACAGGGATGGGTAACGTCAGGCAGAGCCATATTGGTCGGTGACTCTATAATCAGGAGATTCTGCGGCAGCAGTCGAGACTCCAGGATGGTGTGATGCCTCCCTGGTGCCCGGATCCAGGATCTCATGGAGCAGCTGCATGATATCCTCGAGAGGGAGGGAGAGCAGCCGGAAGTCATTGCCCTTGCAATGAGGAATGAGTATAGGGAGTTACGTAAAAGTCTTAAAAAGCAAGATCTCCAGGGTAGTGATCTCTGACTTGCTTCAAGTGCCGGGTGCCAGTGAGGGTAGGAACAGGAAGATAGAGGAGATGAATGTGTGGCTGAGGAGTTGGTGCAGGGGGCAGGGATTCAGATTTCTGGACCACTGGGATGTTTTCTGGGGCAGAGGTGACCTGTACAAGAGGGATGGGTTGCACCGTAAATGGAGGGGAACCAATATCCTGGCAGGCAGGTTCGCTAGTGCAACGTGGGAGGGTTTAAACTAGATTTGCAGGTGGGTGGGATCCTATGCAGGACCACATGTGAAGGGTGGTATGAATGGTGATTAAAGCAAGTTCAGTGGACAAAATAGACAAGAGAATGGCAAGGAGTGAGGAAACTCACATCGTGGAGACCTTGCAGCAACCATGGGTGGCGGGCAAGGTCTCCAGATGTTGCTGTGGAGGTCTCCTAAGTGGGCCAGGCCCTTTATTTGACCTGCAGCTGTCTGCAATCTCCTGGCACATTTGTTCTTTTAATTCCCGTTGACTATTCGGGGGTCTGTAGTGCACCCCCAACAAGGTGATCATCCCTTTCTTGTTGCTCAGCTCCACCCGTATAGCCTTATTAGATGAACCATCCATAATGTCACCTCTGACCACTGCTGTGACATCCTCCTTAACCAACCCCCTCTCCTTTTTTCCCCTCACCCCTGTCTCTCCTGAAGCTCCTGTGCCCCGGATCATTGTGCTGCCAGACCTGCCCCTCCCTTAATCATGGCTACAACGTCCCAGTCGCTCGTACCTATCCACGCCCTAAGCTCATCTGCCTTCCCCGTCAGCCCCCTTGCATTAAAACACGTGCAGTTTAATCCAACCCTCCTTCCTCGCTCTCCGCCTTTCACCTGCCTATTCTGCCCACTAACCTTTCCCACACCACCTTTCATACCAACTTCTAGCCTCTCACCTGCCTCTGTCCTGTATGAGAGCTGCTGTATTTTGAGAAATTAAACCAGGGCAGGACATTGACAGTGAATGGGAGGGCCCTGCGAAGTGTTGTAGAGCAGAGGGAACTAAAAGTACAAGTACATAGTTCCCTGAAATTAGCATAGCACGTAGATTGTGTGGTGCAGAAAGATTTTGTCACGCTGGCGTTCATCACTGGCGGCACAGTGGCGCAGCTAATGGAGCTGATATTTCATAGCCAGTTACCCTGGATCAATCCTGACCTCGAGTGCTGTCTGTATAGAATTTGCAAATTCTGCCTGTGACCAGATGGGTTTCCTTTGGGAGGTACACAAAAATGCTGGAGAAACTCAGCGGGTGCAGCAGCATATATGGAGCGAAGGAAATAGGCGACGTTTCAGGCCGAAACCCTTCTTCAGACAGTCTGAAGAAGGGTTTCGGCCCGAAACGTCATCTATTTCCTTCGCTCCATAGATGCTGCTGCACCCGCTGAGTTTCTCCAGCATTTTTGTGTACCTTCGATCTTCCAGCATCTGCAGTTCCTTCTTGAACACGGGTTTCCTTTGGGTGCTGCCATTTCCTCCCACATCCCAACAACGTGCAGGTTTGTAGATTAGTTTGTATCTACATTTCTCCGAGTGTGTAGGTGGTAGATCTGAAAGTGGAATAACATAGAACTAGTGTGATAGACACAAAATGCTGGAGTAACTCAGCGGGTCAGGCAGCATTTCTGTTGAAAATGATGGAGAAGATGCTGCCTGACCCGCTGAGTTACTGAGTTATGCCAGCATTTTGTGTCTATCTTGAGCAATTGAAAGATATAGTAAGAAAAACTATTCACACTAGTTCCATACTGTAATAAAAATGAACTGCAGATGTTGGTTTATACCAAAAGATAGGCATCTAAGGTTCAATGGAGGTATAAAATACTCAGCAGGTCATGCATCAAAGAACATAGAACAGCACAGTACAGGAACAGGCCCTTCATCCTACAATGAACATGATGTCAAGTTAAGCTTTCACCCTATTTATTCCTCTCGTGATTTGATACACCTCTATAATATCACCTTTCAGTTTCCTGCAGTTAAGGAATAAAGTCCTAGCCTGCCCAACGTCGCACGATGGCTCACGCACTCAAATCCTGGCAATATCCCAGTGAATCTTCTCTACACTATTTCCCGCTGAGTTACTCCAGCATTTTGTGTCTATCTTGAGTGATTGAAAGGTACAGCAAGGAAATCTATTCACACGAGTTCGATACTGTAATAAAAATGAACTGCAGGTGCTGGTTTATACCAAAAAGATAGAGCATCTCAGATTCAATGGAGGTAATGGAGGTTTAAAATACTCAACAGGTCAGGCATCAAAGAACCTAGAACAGTACAGTACAGGAACAGGCCCTTCAGCTGCTCAGAGCGACAGGCAGCATCTCTGGAGAGAAGGTATGGATGGTGGTTTAGGTTGAGACCCTTCCACAATCATTCACTCAGTCAGGGAATTGAGTATAGAAGTTGGAACATGACATTGGTGATGACGCACTTGGAACATTGTGTTCAGTTGTTGACACCCTGCTATAGAAAAAATGCCCTTAAATTGGAAATAGTGTAGAGAGATTCACTGGGATATTGCCAGGACTTGAGGGCGTGAGCCACAGGGTGAGGTTGGGCAAGCTAGGACTTTATTCCTTACCAGCAGGAAGCTGAGAGGTGATATTATAAGAGATGTATAAAATAACCAGAGGAATAAATAAATAGGGTGAAAGCTTAACTTGGCATCATGTTCAGCACAGTCATTGATTGCGGAAGGGCCTGTTCCTGTACTGTGTTCTTTGACACCTGCCCTGCTGAATATTTTGTATCTCCATTGAATTTGAGATGCCTATGTTTGGGAAGGACAAAAAACCAGCACAGGCAGCTACTATACTTCTTGGTACAATCCTTTCTAATATCATCAATTTTCAGAAGAACGCTATGATTTATTCACTTGAAAAATCATATTTATTGGAAACTGCTTCAGGACCCTGTGGATGGCATGGTGGTGCTGCGGTAGAGTTGCTGCATTACAGCGGCAAAGTTCCGGGATCGATCCTGACTACGGCTGCTGTCTGTACGGAGTTTGCAAGTTCTCCCTGTGTCCGCGTGGGTTTCTTTTGTGTGCTCCTGTTTTCTCCAACCTTTCAAAGACGTGAGGGCAGAGGCAGGGCAGGGGCAGAGGGAGGGCAGGGGCAGAGGGAGGGCAGGGGAAGAGGGAGGGCAGGGGCAGAGGGAGGGCAGGGGAAGAGGGAGGGCAGGGGAAGAGGGAGGGCAAGGGCAGAGGCAGGGCAGGGGGAGGGCAGGGGCAGAGGAGGGCAGGGGCAGAGGGAGGGCAGGGGCAGAGGGAGGGCAGGGGAAGAGGGAGTGCAGGGGCAGAGGCAGGGCAGGGGCAGAGGGAGGGCAGGGGCAGAGGGAGGGCAGGGGCAGCGGCAGCAACCTCCCCACCATGCGCAGACCCAGGTCCTGAGTACAGGGGGAAGTGGTCGGGGGGGTGACGTCACTCACATTGCGAGCAAGAACGGCAGGCACGCAGACCCATTGTGACGTCATTGGCAAAAGCCAGATTTTTTTTTCAAGGTTTTATCCGATTTTTTTAACATTTTCATTAATAACTCAAGAAATAAAGCATGAATGTTTCAGATAAGGCTATTTGTAGTCCAGGGGGGAAATCTCTCCCGAAATATGTAAAAATGTTACCGTTAGCGCGTCATTTTTTGGCGAAGATGTGATTACACACAAACACACACATAAATAAAGATACGAGACCACACTTTTAATAGTTACTAGACCAAGGGCCGTCCCGTTGGGCTGGCACCCCCAAAGCACCCGTCCCCTACCCGCACCCATGGGGGGCAGAGAGGGAGCGCGAGGGGGGCAGAGAGGGAGCAGGGATGGCAGGGGGGGGGGGGAGGTAGAGTTTGAGGGGTGGGGGGGCATCGTTACAGGGGAGGGCTGGTTCCCGAACGCAATACTCCTTCGCTCCCGGCTGGTGGCTGGCGGGTCACGGCACCCGGCTCGCGGCTCGCGGATGCAGGCGGCAGGGCCTGAGTACGGGAGGGAGTGGTCGGGGGGGTTGACGTCATGAGCAAGAAGACAGCGGGGTTTTTTTCAAAGTCTTTTCAGATTTTTGAATATTTTCATTAATAACTGGAGAAATAAAGCATGAATTTTTGAGATAAGGCGATTTTGGATTCCACAGAAAAAAATCTGTACCGGAATATGTAAAGCGCGTTGTTTTTTCGAGAAGATGTGATTATACACAAACAAACACACACATCCACATACAAGATCAGAGTTTTAATAGTTTTATGCTATGGAGATGGATGTGCAGGGCAACTTTTGGTTGGAGAGTGTCTGGAACGTGCTGCCAGGATTGGTGGTTGAGGCAGATACAATGGTGGCATTTAAGAGGCTGTTGGATAGGTGTATGGATATGCAGGTAGTGAGAGGATATGGATGATGTGCCGGCATCATGCTTGACACAGACATTGTGGGCTGAAGGGCCTGTTTTTGTGCTGTACTATGTTCTAAGACACGGGTACTATTTTCACATAATATTGTTTGAAAATCTCTTGCAATAATAAATGTTATGTTTGCTGCCCATTGTGTTTGATTAAAGTATGCCAAATCACCGAGAATGCCAAAAACATTACTACTATAAATTATTAGTAATTATGCTGAACACTTCAGATATTCTAACACAAATTTAGAATTTTAAACCCTGCCATTTGATACTTGAAGAGCTTTGTTATTGTACATGGCCTTGTAAAGGTTTCCAAGCAATGGTTATTGCCAAGTGCTACTGCCAGATCTCTGTGTTCCCAATGTACACTGCCAGTTTTTCTCCTACCCGTTCCAACAACAAAATTGAGGTAGAATGGTGAAACTGTCTGCTCTTCAGTTTTTTTCTTTTGTTGTTAGTTCAATCCAAATTGGAGGCACAGTGGACTGCTTTCCCACACTCTTGCCGTTCATTTTTGATTGACCATGTCTAGGTCTTGTCTGGCTTTAACTCAGACACATAATTACTTATACTTGAACTGCATATTTAATTGTCTTTGGAAATGAAGCATTTATAACTATATTATACTTATGTTACCAAATCGGCACAGAATATTTGCTCTTTCTTCCCACGGTAATAATCATCAAATCATCTCTAAATATTTCTACTGATTTGTCATTTAATTAATTACTGTCTTTGAGGTGAATTAAACCAGTTAGTCTCCTGTCAACTAATTGGGTTACTATTACAGTTTAATGCTCTTCATCACATTCCTACTCAGTACTTCGGCTCTTGCTGATCACTTAATTCTGAATTTGACAATCATTTCAGCCCTATTTCTAGAACTTAATGTAGTAACTATTTCGATCAATTCACTTTACAACTCGAGAACAAAGTTAAATATTTTAGATAAAACAGTTAGGTGGAGAAGCTCCTGTCGTCAGGATCGAACCCGGGTCTCTGGCACAGTAAGGCAGCAACTCTACCGCTGCACCACTGTGAAGTGAACAGTCCCTTTGGAATACTGAAAGGATTGTGGGTGGAAAATGTGTCTGGTTGTGGAAGTGCTTTGAAATTGGAAATTGTAATGGATGTGTTGGATTGAATGTGGAGGCTGGTGGGCTGGAGATGAGGACCGGGAATTTCTATTGTTGCTCTGCCAAGGAGGGGTGGTGAGATAAATGAGACATAGCCAAGAGATTTGTCAATTAATGGAATAGCCACTGTCAAGGATAAGAGCACGACATCACAGAGGCATGTGAGGAACAAAGGAATATGAAACAAAGTGGACAGTTAGTCAAGATAGCTTTAGATGTTCATGGACTTGTAATAGAATTTGGCTGCAAACTTTCCCGAAGATGGAGACAAAGAAGTCCTGACGACGATGAACGATTCAGAGATGAACTGCATGGAAGAGGATGGAAACTGGCAATCAAAGTAGTGACATTTTTGAGTTCTGCGTGAGAGCAAGAACCACCAACAAAAGTGTTTTATGTACTGGAAAAGGAGTTGAGGAAAAGGGTCTGAATACAACCAAACTAGGGACTGTTCTTTGCATGCCATGAGGAGGTAGGCATAGGCTGGGCTAATGTCAGTTCCTATACCTTTGATCCAGAGAAAGTTAGTAAAGCTGAAGAAGAAGGTACTCAATGTGAGAACAAATTCAACTCGTTGAAGGAGAGTGATAGTGGAAGGGAACAAGTTGAGGCTCTGTTCTATGAGGAAGCAGAGACTCTACAGACTACCATGGAGTGAGATGAAGGTGTAGAGGATGTGGCTTTAGATCACAGTATGGTAAATCTGAGAAAGAGATGGCACTGAGACAGACTTAATGTACAGGAGATGGGGTATAATGGTAGAGAGGGATTGACACGTAGGTAACAGCCCATGGTTGTCCGTTTTGTGACCATCATCGATTTATTTGAGGCACAGGTCAGGAAAACAAGGTAAGATTTAAAGATACTCTTAAGGTAAATTTATTATGGAGTATAACTTATTAAAGCCTTTGAAGCTCTTTATCTAAGAGAGTGCATGAGTGAAACTCAGCACTAGAGACCAACTCAGAAACTACAAAAACTATGACATTCCCTGCTGGGATATGTTAACTAGGTTATGTATAGAAGTTGGGATGTAATGTTAAAATTGTACAAGGCATTGGTGAGGCCAATTCTGGAATATGGTGTACAATTCTGGTAGCCAAATTATAGGAAAGATGTCAACAAAATAGAGAGAGTACAGAGGAGATTTACTAGAATGTTGCCTGGGTTTCAGCACCTACGTTACAGAGAAAGGTTGAACAAGATAGGTCTTTATTCTTTGGAGCGCAGAAGGTTAAGAGGGGACTTGTAAGAGGTCTTTAAAATTATGAGAGGGATAGACAGAGTTGACGTGGATAAGCTTTTTCCATTGAGAGTAGGGAAGATTCAAACAAGAGGACATGATTTGAGAATTAAGGGACAAAAGTTTAGGGGCAACATGAGGGGGAACCTCTCTACTCAGAGAGTGGTAGCTGTGTGGAATGAGCTTCCAGTGGAAGTGGTGAAGGCAGGTTCGTTTTTATAATTTAAAAATAAATTGGATAGGTATATGGACGGGAAAGGAATGGGGGGTTATGGTCTGAGTGCAGGCAGATGGGACTAGGTGAGAGTAAGTGTTCGGCACGGACTAGAAGGGCCGAGATGACCTGTTTCCGTGCTGTAATTGTTATATGGTTATGAGGGGATTTGAAAAATAAATCATTAAAAGATTAAAAAAAACGTTTTTTCTGATAATGGGGGTGTCTTTTAAGGAGAGTTTTAAGGTGAGAGTTTTAGAAGAGACTGGACCAAGTGGGACCCGTTGGGTCACATCCCCTCAACAAGCTGTTTCGGGGAGGGGGGGGGGGGGCTTGCGGCATCACACACCCACACTTAAGGGCTGTCCCACTTGGGCGTCTTTTGTCCGTCATTTAGGCGACATCCTAACAATTGATTGGCACATCGTGACGCGCGCATGGCGCGTGGTGAGGCGTGGTGGCGTATGCAGTGACGCGCGGTAGCGCGCGGCGCCCCAGGATTTTGTGAGGCTCAAAATCCTCGCGCGTCACCTGAATGACGTATCCCTTGCGCACGATGACGTACTGATGGCGCACGCTGACGTACTGACGGCGTACGTGTAGCGCGTGGTAACGCATGGTTACTCACGGTGACGCACAAACCTTGCCTATGCTAATTCATTATGCGTCACCGTGCTTCAACGTCTGTAACCATGCGCCGCCTGTATGCCATTGGCGTGCCATTTGCGAGTCATTTGAGCCCCGCACCACGTGACCACCCGGATATAAAGTGCGCGTAGTTTTCAAACATTTTCACATAAGTATTCTTGATTTTCACTGGGAAAATTCTTGCCATGGAGATCGGACTAAGTACGAACAACATCGCAAATGGCTCCCAAAAAGAGAAGGGCCCTCAAGAGCACTTGGCGCGCGACTGTCGTACTGCTAGATGATCATCGGGTGACTGTCGCGTAAATGACGCGCAAATGACGCCCAAGTGGGACAGGCCCTTAACAACCCCCCACACACACACACTAACCTCCCCCCCCCCCTTGATATTATTTAATATTATTAATTTGTTCCTTTTCCCCCATCCCCCGCGCTATCCACACACATAGCCCCCAACTGCACCGGCCCGGTTAGAGAGGGAGAGGGAGGGTGGTAGAGAGGGAGAGGGGGGTGGAGAGGGAGAGGGGGGCAGAGAGGAAGGGGGGGGGGGGAAGAGAGGGATGGAGGGCAGAGAGGGAGGTGGCAGAGAGGGAGGGGGGCAGAGAGGGACGGAGGGCAGAGAGGGAGGGGGTAGAGAGGGAGGGGATAGAGAGGGAGGGGGTAGAGAGGGATAGGGTAGAGAGGGAGCAGTATTGAGTGGGAGGGGTTGAGAGGGAGGGGATGGGGGTAGAGAGGGAGAGGGTAGAGAGGGAGGGGGTAGAGGGAGAGGGTAGAGAGGGAGCGGTATTGAGTGGGAGGGGTTGAGAGGGAGGGGGAGGGGGTAGAGAGGGAGGGGGTAGAGAGGGAGGGGTATTGAGAGGGAAGGGGGTTGAGAGGAAGCGGGTAGAGAGGGAGCAGGAATTGAGAGGGAAGGGATAGAGAGGGAGGGGGTAGAGAGAGAGCAGTATTGAGAGGGAGGGGGTAGAGGTAGGGGTAGAAAGGGAGGGGGTAGAGAGGGAGGGGGTAGAGAGGGAGCGGTATTGAGAGGGAGGGGGTCGAGAGGGAGGGGGTAGAGGTAGGGGTAGAAAGGGAGGGTGTAGAGAGGGAGGGGGTAGAGAGGGAGCGGTATTGAGAGGGAGGGGGTAGAGAGGGAGGGGGAGGACAACGTGTTCTATTTGATCTTATATGAGTATGTACGCTAGGTTGATTGCATTGGTGGAAACACGTGAAGGTTGCAATCTCCCAGCCCTGTCCCATTGTGATGTCATATGTAAATGAGATCCATTGTGATTGGACATCTGTGAGATGGCACTGTGATATCATCGATGGAAAGTACTGCGAGTCTCCCACTGAAAACAGTTCATTTTTTGAAATAAACTATTAAAACTTTAAAAACTTCGGAAATATAGGTTGGAATGCGACGGGAAGATGTTTATCCCATCGAGGGAAAAATGTAAGTAGCATGCATGAAAATGGGATGGCTGTGGCCAAGTGTTTTGGAAGAAGATACAAATTAAGGTGATAAATGTTGAGAACAAAGGGAATAGATGGATAGATGGACGGACGGACGGACGGACGGACGGACGGACAGACAGACAGACAGACAGACAGACAGACAGACAGACAGACAGACAGACAGACAGACAGACAGACAGACAGACAGACAGACAGACAGATGGATGTGAGGGGGATCTTTCTCACAGATGGTGATTAGATTATGGAATGTGCTGCCTGAAGGTACTGAAGCAGATACTCTCACAACATTTAAGAAGCATCTACAAGGATACTTGAAATGTGAATGCATACAAGGCTGCAGACCTAATGCAGGTAAATGGGATTCATGTAGGTAGGTTGCATTGTTGCCATAGAAGTAGTGGACTGAGAGGCCTGTTTCTGTGCTGCATAACTGTAAGATAGACACAAAATGCTGGATAACACAGCGGGTCAGACAGCATCTCTGGAGAGAAGGAATGGGTGATGTTTTGGGTCGAGACCCTTCTTCAGACTGTAAGATCTAGTTATTAATTTACTTTGTCAATTTGTTACTCTCTTCAGACCAGCCTCCAGATTCTGTAGAGCATTCATCACACTGATATCTATCCTGGCATGACAAACAACATTTCTAATGTTTACAGCTTCAGTTCAGTTTAGTTTAATTACCATGTGTGCTGAGGTACAGTGAAAAGCTTTTGTTGCATGCTGACCAGTCAACGGAAAGACAATACATGATTACCTTGAAGAATTCCTGAAGGTTATACATCAGCTCCCCAGTTCTTCCGATAGTACGTACACATTACTCCAGCTGTGGCCGAAACAATGTTTACCACCCTTTCAAAAAGCACATGTTTTGAGATCTTGCCACTAACCTATTGGATTATATAAATTTTTTTTAAATGGAACTGTAAAAATTATCTTTGGAATATTTTTGATATAGATGGCTCATTACAAATGCATAATTTACCTGTGTAAAAGAAAATCATGAGAGGAATAGATCGGGTAGACACACAGAGTCTTCTCCCCAGAGTAAGGGAATCTAGAACCAGAGGGCATAGGTTTAACGTGAGGGGGTGAGGGAATGGTAGGTACAAAGCATGGTAGGTATATGTAATGAGCTGCCGGAGGAGGTAGTTGAGGCAGGTACTATCGCAACGGTTAAGAAACCTTTGGACACGTACATGGATAGGACAGGTTTAGAGGGGTATGGGCCAAACGCAGGCAGGTGGGACTAGTATAGATGGGACATGTTGGTTGGCATGGGCAAGTTGGGCCAAAGGGCCTGTTTCCACACTGTATGACTATTTTTCTATGACTCTAAGAATTGAAACCATAATATGGATCGATTGGGAAATAATTGGCTGGACTATTAATATCAAATCTAGTTTATTGTCATATGTATAAGTATGGTGAAAAAAATTGCTTGCAGCAGCATCGCAGGCACATAGTCAGACAACACAGAAAAATGTAACATAAATAAATTACACATTCATAAAAAGAGTGAAAAAGAAAAAAGATATTTAGATAAAGTCGGTGATAGTGCAAGAAGAGGACCATAGTGCTCCATTTTGAGATTGGATTAGGATTGTGTTGGTTGTTTCAAAAACCTGATAGTTTTTAGATTTTAGAGATCCAGCTCAGATAGAGTCCCACCGAGTTCACGCCGACCTGCGATCACCCCGTAAACTAACCTAAACATACTAGGAACAATTTTGCAACTTACCAAAGCCAATTAACTTACAAACTTGTACGTCTTTGGATGTGGGTGGAAACTGGAGTACCCATAGAAAATCCACGTAGTCGCAGGGAGAACATACAAACTCTGTACAGACTGCGCCGGTAGCCAGGATCAAAACTGGGTCTCACACTGTAATGTCCCTGTCCCACTTAGGAAACCTGAACGGAAACCTCTGGAGACTTTGCGCCCCACCCAAGGTTTCCGTGCAGTTCCCGGAGGTTTTTGTCAGTCTCCCTACCAGCTTCCACTACCTGCAACCTCCGGCAACCACCTGCAACCTCCGGGAACCGCACGGAAACCTTGGGTGGGGCGCAAAGTCTCCAGAGGTTTCCGTTCAGGTTTCCTAAGTGGGACAGGGGCATAAAGCAGCAACTCTATGGTTGCGCCACTGTGCTGCGCGTAGTTGTAGGAAATTAGTTATTTCTGAATCGGGTGGTGTCGGTACTCAGGCTTCCCAAGGATAACGGTGGGAAAAGGGCATAGCCTGGATGATGAGGATTCTTTATGATAGATGCCACCTCTTGAGATAGCACATCATGCAGATGCTTTCAGTAGAGGGGAGGGCCGTGCCTGTGATAGACCGGACTGAGTCCACCAGTTTTCCTGACTTCCCACATCCTGCAAGAGGAGCGTACCAATGCCTTAACTGCCATTTTTACTAGAGGAACTTGGGAAAAGAAAAATACCTGACCTCTGTGACCTCCTCGTCGAAGCATCTAAGGCCTAAGCCTCAGCACTTGCCCTCAACAAAGAACTTCACCTCAAGACATGATTGCTCCCAATAGACCACTCTGCTACAAATTCCCTTCTTCTTATTAGCTGCTGTACCTCTCTCCTTTATAAATTGCCCCATCCTCACAGAGGCATCATAATGTTCTTTGTAATCTTCAAACCGGTTGCTTAAAAATAATTCTGGCAGCAGTTTAGGCGTTAGAAATCTGATAAAGGAAATTTGTTGCAATAGTAATATCCTGGTTGGAACATCAGGAAATTGAAAGATTATGATACATTTATGGTTGTTGGTGGAAACTATTATTAATTTTACTTCAGAGTCACGTGAGTGGCTACGTGAAGAACCCGCTCAGTGCGAAGGCGCGGCATTACGCCAGCAGTGCAACAGCTCCCGCTACAGAATGAAACGGACCGTCAGGTGAGTATCCTGAGGTCGGGTTTCTTTTACAGGGGAGCCTTTTTCGGCTTGTGTTTTACAGGCAGAGAAAAAGGCTCTGGAACAAAACTGTCCCCTGTTCGAGGAGGAACGGTTTCCGTCGGGGAGGGGGGCAGCAACAGGCGGTAGGAGCGTTTACCCGGTGTTCCGCTATTCCCCGACACCGTGCCGAGCCCAGCCCGCTAGTACCTGAGCAGCGGGCTGGATGCATAGCCACCCGAAGAGGCATCCGGCAGGTGTTTCCCGATTTCGGACGGGACGTCTCTCCACCCGCACGGGGGGGGAGAGAGAGCCGCCTGAGCCGCTGGTGCGGCTCTCGGTGCAGGTGCCTGCGAGACGCGCTGCTTGAGGGGCGCTCTCGCTACTACAAGGCACAAAAGCTCTAGAAGAAGGCGGTAGGAACAAGTACCGGGCGCTCCGCTATCCCCATCACCGCGCCGAGCCCAGTCCCGCTAGTGCCTGAGCTGCGGGCTGGATGTTTAGCCATCCGAAGAGGCATCCGGCCGGTGGCTTCCGACTTGTCGGAGGGGACGTCTCTCCACCCGCAGGGAGAGAGACAGCCGCCTGAGCCGCTGGAGCGGCTCCTGGAGCAGGAGCTCCTGCTAGACACGCTACGTGAGGGGCAGTCTCGCTGGGGGTTCAGGCATACCCTCCACAGTGCCTGGGCACTGCCCATCGCTTCCTCCTTAGTGTGGTTAGCTTTGGGGTGACCAGGGGCTGGGCTGGTCATAAAGAGGGGTCACTGGCTGAACAACATCGGGAGTATGCTTGAGGTACAGGATCAGGAAGAGCTGCTGGGTGTGGCCGCTATGTGGCTCCACCACTAGCGAGATGGCTTTTCAGTCTCAACTGATGGCCAGCTTACTACCTGTTCTTTCAAAACTCTCCAAGACAGGTAGTCATGAGGCGTTGGATTTCATCACGCTTCCCCTAAATTGCATTTACTCAAAGTGGCCACCATTATTGGAGGGTACATTGAGCATCGCTTTAGAAAACCCAAAATATCAAAAAATGAATTTGATATCCCTGACGTCGGCCATCATTTTCGCATGCTCTTCCAGAGGGTCACGGTAGTATGGCAAAACACCTGACCTACTGTTCGCAGTGCTCCGCAACTTCTCAGGAAGTTACAAAACCTGCCCTCAAAGAACGCCGACCTCACAAAAACTGGACGAAGTGTCCAAAATATCGGCGCAAGAGGGCAGGGTCTGGAATGAGCACCACACGTAAACCAGTCAGCAGTACCTCTAACGCGTCCACCAGGAGGGTCCACCTCATGGTACTGGTGAAAGCTCGGGGCCTGCATGCCAATCCCGTAAGCCTTTCAGGCCAAGGCCCAGAGCAGGCCCCATGGAAAATGTGCCACCCCCCAACACCACCACCACGTCAGACAACGTGCAAGACTCGTTGGACCGGCAGGAAACAGAAGAATACCCATAACCATGGAGGTAGGTGGGTCTGGTTCCTACCAACGTATACAAAATAGGGGCTTAATACTAACAGGGGAGATTACACCTGTTTTAAGAAGCACGGGAGTCTATCACAAGTGATCAGTATATACTCAATGGCTTAGTGGATACAAAATACAATTCATACTAGAAAAATTGCCACCAGTTCAACATTTACCCCAGAGGGTATTTTCCCTCTCCGTTAAAGAAACGAGAGGGACAAGCTGTACTGGTGAGACTAATTACAAAGGGTATCATGGGAAACATGAACCCTTGGAATTCGTATCAAATATTCGTCACTAAACCGAAAAAGATGGTGGATGTCGCATCATCATTGACTTAACTTCACTAAATATGGTTGTTAAGTATATACATTTCAAAATGGAAACAGTTGTTACTGCCAAACAACTAATTTCCAAAGGATACTTCATGGCAAGCATTGATCTTAAAGATGTTTACTATTTTAGTACCATTCACAAGGATCATCGCAGATACCTGAAATTTACCTGGATGGGGCAGCTATGGCAATTTAAAGCGTTACCCAATGGGAAAATAGGCAAGACCATGGAATTGACTATGTTAGCTGTATCAGCTACCAAACAGTTATTCGAAACCCTGGGATTGTCTTACATCCAGATAAATCTAGGTTGAAGCCATCCACAATCATGGACTACTTGGGCTTCACAATTAATTCAGTCTACGTGACTATAACTTTGCCAAGAGACAAAACAATTGAATTGGCACAATCATGCAACAATTAATGGTCCACGTACTCCCAACTATTCGACAAGTAACAGAGTAATTGGGAATATGGTAGCAGCATTTCCGGCTACACAATTCAGACCTTTGCACTGTCAAAACTTACAAAGAGCAAAGATACAGGCACATACAGGTCATTGTGATCGTGTCATTGAAGTCACCCACTGAAGCAATATCATAACTACAGTGGTGGGCAAAAAATGTTTGGCATAATTTTATGGTTTAAAAGCATATGCACAAATATGCATCACTTGCATGTACGGTCACAAATAGATAATACTACGGTGGCAGCCTACGTTAACCATATGGGCGGCATAAAATCGGTATCATGCGACAAGTTGGTCAACACAATTTGGCAATGGTGTGTCGAAAGACATATTTGGCTATCAGTAACTTACCTGCCAGGTAAGCTAAATACAGTGGCAGACACCAGGTCACGTAAGTTTAATGACAATGGATGTTAAACCCCAAATAATTTGCAAAGTTATCATGCAATATGGCACGCCAGATATCGATTTATTTGCATCAAGGCTAAATCACCAGATACCTATGTATGTCGCTTGGGAACCAGACCTGAGGCAGCAGCGGCAGATGCGTTCGCGCTGGATTGGGGAAATTCTTCTTCTATGCATTTCCTCCCTTCTGCCTCATCAGTTGGGGACTACGCATACTGTGTGGAGTTTGCATTCTTCCTCATATCACGTGGCCCAGAGGTGTTCTTAATAGTCCAAACATCTGAATTCCTACACCCTGCACCAAATCTTCATGTAGTGCAGTCACCTGTCATATCTTTCTATTCCTACCCTCACTAGCATGTGGCATTGGATGTAATCCAGAGATTACTGTCATAACTCTATTTTATTCCAAATATACATAGCTACGTTGAGACTGTATTTTGAAGACTGTTTACAGATCCGGTCTCCCAATCTAAGGGTGGACATGCTTGTAATTGAGGGATCATAGTTTTACTGGACCAAGACCTGGGACATCAGGTTTGTTGTATGAGGAGCAGATTGGATCGATACTCCTTTGAGATTAAATGAGGCGTGATTGTATCAAAACATACAAAGTTTGTATGAGACTTGATGGGATAGATATACAAATGAATGTTTCACTTGACTGAAATGTTCAAAGCTAGGGGTCACCGTCTCAAAACTTTGGAACTATTCACGGCCTTTAATGCATGATAGATTCAAACATAGAATGCCAATTTAATAGCTTAGTCGAGTAGCTCAAGATAACTGTCTCTCACACAAGGTTGGCAAAGAGAGTTTCCAGGGTGACTGTTGTTGGGGAAAGGAAGCCAAGTCTAGTGCTGGACAAAGGTTTCCTAATGAAATTCCAAAGAGCATTGAAAAAAAAATTAAAATTCAACTGGCCACAATGATTCTTGTTGATGGCTTTCACTAGCACCTCAGGTGCAATACACAACTTGGGTGATCTAAGATAGAGACAAGGTCTAAATTACGTAATTAATAAAAAAATATCACATTTTAGTGAAGCCCCAATCCCCAATCTGTCTGAGGTAGGTGCATTTCCAAGCATTAGAATCCAAAGTGCCAGAAAGTGGGTGAAAGTTGCCAACTACCACTTTAACACACTTGCACAGTTCGTGACTATCATTTAGAACAGAAAAAGATTTTATGTACTTAGGCTTCTTTTATTTTGAAACATGTTCATCTTTAATTTCCAAAGTGTATGCTACTGGTATATTCAAAAATAAAATATAATGCTTGTATTAATTGGGACTGATGGTCTCAGTTTTATTAAATCAGATATCAGAAGTACAGTAATATCCTTTCAAGAAATGAATCATGTTCCCTGTTACATTGGAACTTAATGTGCATAGGTTTAACTATCCTTATCAATCTATTTGCATAAGCTGACGAATATTTAAAGTGTTTATTTTCTAAGGTCATTGGAATCCAGTTTTTTCATGCTTTTTATAAACAACGACAACAACAAAATGTGGCCCTACAACAGCTCTTTTATATTGTACAGAAAGCTGAAAACATACCCATTTATAGAAAAGATGAGAATATTTGACATGCTTCTCTCATTTAGAATTCCCCCATCAGAGTGGAAGGGTTATCTGCATCGTATTAAATGCTGTTGTGTAATTGGAAAGCAGAAGTTGGCAGCAATTCTGCCTTCACTTCTTCCTTAAGCATTCTTACTAACAAAGACTTCATTCAGTAACTGATTGAGAACTGATGGGCCCTCGTGGTATTTCTGAAGTACAATTGAGTTCAACGAACAATTGAAGTCACAGTTTTAACAAATAGACTTTACATGGGGCAGTAGAACCAGCAGTTCTGCCAAGAACTCTTTGACTAAACCATTAATCTGGCATTCCTTGTCAAAATCCAGTGAATGGTTCGAAGGTTTTGAAGGTATTGTGTGTATTGTGTGCTCCAATCATCAAAATATCTGACATTATCTGTGATGATTGTAGTATCATCAGAAATATTAAATAAATTGATATCTGTATTCATTTATATTAATATGATGAACTATGTATAATAATAAACTATTCCTTTATTTAAGAAGGGAAGTAGAGAGAATTCAATGTCTCTACTCACGTCATAACTGAAGTAGATTCTTCGGGGTATAATTTATTCCCATTTGGAAGAGAATGGGTAAATTAGGGAAAGTCAGCATGGCTTTGAATGAGGCAAGTCATGTCCTACTAACTTGATTGGATTTTTTGAGAAGTTGCCATCACTGTCGTACATGGCATTGTAAGGAATAATAATAAAGCACACACACCAAAATCCTAAACTTCCAGCGGCGGAACTGGAGGACAGAGATGTGTGGTGCGTCCGTCACCGTTCCCGTTGGAAACCAGCACCACTGCGTCGCTAATGTTTTCAACGATGATGAATGAATGATGATGGTGATCGATGAGGGATGTTGCCTACATCAGTGATTCCCAACCTGGGGCCTACCATGGCAAATTTCAGGGGGGCCACAGAAAAATGTTGGGATTTAGGGGGCCACAGGTTCAATGAAGGGGGCCACAGAGCTATCACCCTGTTGCCTCCTAAATTTCAGTTCTAATAAATTTAATTCTATGTAGTTTAAATATTTTTGATGTTTGTGGAATAGAATAAAAGAGAATATGTGCAATTAATAGACACTGATATTTTTATGGAAGGTATTATAATATTGAAGTATTTTTTTCTGCTAATAATGTCAGGGGGGGGGGGCACAGAAAAATCCCAAGGGGGCCATGAGCTAAAAAAGGTTGGGAACCACTGGCCTACATTAATTTTAGTAAGGTATTTGATAAAGTCCTCCATGGTAGGTTGATCCAGAAGATTAAGATGCACAGGATTAACAGTGATTTGATCGTATGGATTCAGAACTGGCTTACTGATAGATGACAGAGGGTTATGGTAGAAGAACAATATTCAGGCTGGAGGTTTGTGACTAGTGGAGGTCCACAGGGATCTGTGCTGGGACCTCTGCAGTTTGTGATATATTTAAATGACTGGGACCAAAATAAATGACGGGTTGGTTAGACATTTTACAGATGACACGAAGATGGGGCATGGACTATGAGGAAGGATGTCAAGGTATACAGCGGGATATAGATCAGCTCCAGGAATGGGTGGAGAAATGGCAGATGAAGTTGAATCTGAGCAAGTGTGAGGTGTTGCACTTTGGAAGATGAAATGTAAAGGAAAATATACAATTAATGGCATGACCCTTAACAGCATTGATGTACAGAGGGAGCTTGAGGTCCAAGACTGTTTTCTTGTTCATATAGAAATGGCAAGTTCTGCTACAAAGTTACTCATCTGTAATATTCATTCAGTTATTCTCCCTTGGAACATAGAACAAAGAACAGTACTGCCCAGGAACGGGCACTTCGGCCCACAAGGGCAGCATGGTTGATTGGTGCCTTACAGCACCAGAGACCCGGGTTCGATCCCGACTATGGGTGCTTGTCTGTACAGAGTTTGTACGTTCTCCCCGTGACCGCATGCGTTTTCCTCCGATATCTTCGGATTCCACTGACACGTCAAAGACATACAGGTTTGTAGGTTAATTGGTTTGGTATAAATATAAATTGTCCCTCGTGTTACTGTGCGGGGATCGCTGGTCGGTGTGGACTCGATGGGCCGAAGGGCCTGTTTCCACACTGTATACAATGTTTGTGCCGAACATGATGCCTAGCTGAATCGATCTCATCAGCCTCTTAAACGCCACTATCGTATCAGCCTCCACCAACATCCCTGGCAATGCGTTCCAGGCTCCCACTACCTTGTGTAAACAAAAACTTGCCTAATACATTCCCGTTAAACTTTCCCTCTCTAATCTTATAATTATACCCTCTGATGTTGGACATTTCCACCCTGGGAAAAAGCTTCCGACTGTCTTACTCACCAATTCAACTACATTTACATCGAAGATAGACACAAAATGCTGGAGTAACTCAGCGGGCCATGCAGCATCTCAGGAAAAGAACGCATGGGTGACGTTTTAGGTCGAGACCCTTCATTAGACCGAGAGTCAGGGAAACTCGAGATGGAAGGGTAAGGTGTGAAAACGACAGATCAAAGCAGATGTTGGTCAGGGAAATGGAGAATGGTTCATTGGTGGCTGAGGGGAAGATAACAATGAGGCAGACAAACAGTAAAATTAATCATGAGGACAATGAAACTAGTTGGGCTAATTGACTAGTTTCGCTGTCCTGCTTTGCCTTGTTTCCTTTCCAACAGCATTTGGTTCTGCTGCGGCGTAATCAGCTCTAAACTTGTGCTATCCACATACTGTAACTCTCCATTTTGCAGGTGCACCAAGGTGCCACCAGCTGGCATTTGAGCTCTTAATCCCAGTCCGCAAACTGGCCAAATTCGTTGGAGAATTCCTACATGTTGCATGCCACAAAGTTTACAGGATTGAACTCCCCTGCCATAACCTTTAACTTACTTCTAATGAGTTATCCTTAATAATTAAATAATTAAGAAAATAATTAAATGTTCATTAATTATCTAGTCACTGCTCTTAACTAAACAATACTAATTACAGCACCAAGAACCTTGTTTTATTTCAGCTTTAACTAGTAACCTATAAAAGTAGTGGAAATACACATCTGATCCTACTTTTCCAAGCAGCTGCCTGTCCTGCCCTGCATCATTTTATGAAACAAAATGCCATTTCCAAGTTCCTATCGTCTCCATCTGGTCACAGGAAGGTCCTTATTCATAAGTTCATAAGTGATAGAAGCAGAATTATGCCATTGTCTATTCCGCCATTTAATCATGGCTGATCTATCTCTCCCTCCTAACTCCATTCTCCTGCCTTCTCCCCAGAACCTCTGACACCCGTACTAATCAAGAATCAATCTATCTATCTCTGTCTTAAAAATATCCATTGACTTGGCCTCCACAGCCTTCTGTGGCAATGAATTCCACAGATTCACCACCCTCTGACTAAAGAAATTCCTCCTCCATCTCCTTCCTTCAATTCTGAGGCTATGACTTCTAGGCTGATTAATATTGAGGCTATTCCTATGCTATTACTGCAGGCGCTTCTATAGTTTTTTGCGATGTATTATTCATAGTCATTTACTTTAGTATTAAGCTATTGAAAGGAGTTCCAAGTTTTGCTGCTTTGTGAGTCCATTACCACATGTGATCAGATTTGGGACCAAACACAGGAAACAGGTAGACACAAATGCTGGAGAAACTCAGCGGGTGAGAAAGCATCTATGCAGCGAAGGAAATAGGCAACGTTTCGGGCCAAAACCCTCTTCAGACTTCTTCAGAAACCCTTCTTCTCCATAGATGCTGCCTCGCCCGCTGAGTTTCTCCAGCATTTTTGTCTACCTTCGATTTTCCAGCATCTGCAGTTCCTTCTTAAACAGGAAACAGGTATCTGGGTGATATATGCTTTTAGTCATAGAACTAGAACAAGTGCGGACCGGTTGGGCCCGTTCCCCCAACACAATATTCCATCACTCACCCATAGCCCCCAACTGCGCAGGCGCGGCTGACATTTTTAAAGTTTAAAATGGCAATAACTTGTAAAATATAAGATCAATGTGAACGCATTTCACTCTCCATCTTCAGTCCCCTATTCCCCTCCTCCATTATCCTCACTCTCCCCACCCTCCTCTGCTTCCTCCCCTCACCCCCTCTCCCCTCCTCTCTTTTCCCCCTCCCCTGGTTCGGCCCACGCCAGGCCTCTTCACCTTCCCTCTTCTTTCCCCTTTTCTCCTCCCCTCTCCCACTCCCTCCCTTACCCCTCCCTCCCTCTCTTTTCCCCTACCCTCAGTCCCTCCCACCATCCATCCATAACCCCTCTCCCTCCCTACCCTCCTCCTCTCCCTCTATCCCTCACTCCTCACCTCCCCCTTCTCGCATCCCCCCACAATGAAAATCGCAAAGTTTAAAAAAAAGTAGAATTCTCAATGAAAATCGCGTTTTTTCTTTAAAAAAAGAAACACAATGTTCGCTGTTAATGAAAACAGAAGAATTTGATTAAAACTGAGTTTTTTTTTAAATCGCGATTTTTTTTTAATGTAAATGAGATTCGGGATCCCATTGTGACACTATTGTGACATGGCTGTCGGACAGGGCAAGTGGTTTGAAAAGTGTTTTTTGTAAAGTTTAAAATGTCAATAATTTGTAAAATATAACATCAATCCGAACGAAACCTGTATCTTTTACATCCCAGGATAATGGTGAGTAAGGTAGGCCAAAATTGTAGCGCTATCATGTACCATTTTGGAAGGGTTTTAGAATATCACTCACATGCATGCGCACATACATACAAAACAAAAGATGAGAGTTTTAGTAATATACTAGATCAAGTGTTGGGCCCCATCCACCATTGCGGGAGGGGGGGGTGCGGCATCGGTATTCACCCCTGGGGGGAGGAGGGTTGGGGGGTGCGGGGGCAGGGGGTGGGGGGTGGGTGGGGGTTTGGGGGGGTTGGGGGGGGGGACGAGAGTTCCCCCCTGATCGGCCCTCCCCACACCCTGACTTGTGGCTAATCACCAGGATGGTGGGGCAGCAACCTCATTACCGTTGGCAACGTCCCATTGTCATTGTGGCAGTCAGCAGCTTGAGAGCCCATTGTGATTGGTGCAGTGTGAGTGGCATTGTGACATCATCACTGGAAGCTCCTGGATAAAGGTCTGTCTGTGAGAAGGCGGATTTGGCTTTTTTTTAAAACTTTAATCATGAATAACTTTTAAAATATAGCATGAAATCTGGTGAACCTGATTACAGCGTGGAGGGGAATCAGAAGTTGAGGAGCAGCCCCGTCAGATATTAGTACAGTGGCAGCTACCTTGTTAACATTGGCAACGTCCCATTGTGATGTCATTTGTAAATGAGATCCATTGTGATTGGACGTCTGTGAGATGGCATTGTGACATCATCACTGGAAGGTGCTGCAAGCGTCTGCCACTGAAAAGCAGTTTTTTTTTTCTAATTTGGCTTTTTTTTAAACTTTCGTCATGAATAACTTTTGAAATATAGCATGAAATCTTAAGTGAAGCTGAGTACGGTGTGGGACCAAAATGCAACCAGAAGTGAAGGAGCAACCCCTTCAGATATTGGTAGACAAGCAGCAACCTCGTTACCATTGGCAATGTCCCATTGTGATGTCATTGTGGCAGTTGGCAGCCAGCTTGAGAGGCCATTGTGATTGGTGCACTGTGAAAGGCATTGTGACATCATCACTAGAAGCTCTCTGTGAGAAGGCAGTTTTGGCTGTTTTTAAAATGTCAACAATTAATAACTTCGGAAATTTAGGTGGAAATGCGACGGCAAGATGTGGCCTAGCGTTTGGAAGAAGATAGGAATTAACCAGAGACAGACAGACAGAGACAGACAGAGACAGACAGAGACACACACACACACACACACACACACACACACACACACACACACACACACACACACACACACACACACACACACACACACACACACACACACACACACACACACACACACACACACACACACACACACACACACACACACACACACACACACACCCTGGAGATGCTTGTTTAAAAATTAGTTTGCCCATGGTGGTGCAGCAGTAGAGTTTCTGCGTTACAGGCCAAAACTGTAAGTGACCTGTAAGGCAGAGACCCAGGTTCAATCCTGACTTCTGTACGGAGTTTGTATGTTCTCCCTGCGTGTTCTACGTCACAATGAGAACCCAATGGGCGGGAATGGCTGTGCCGCCGGAGAGCCGCTAAGTGTGGATGGTGCGGGGTTTGAGGGGAGATGGAGTGAGTGCTTGGGGGTGGGGGGAGGGCAAGAGGCGGAGTGGTGGGGGGTGAGGGGAGGAGGGGGGATCAGGGGCGTCACAACGGGAACCCGTTAGCCGCGCCTGCGCAGTTAGGGGCTATGGGTGAGTGGTGGAATATTGCATTGGGGAAACTGGTTGCGTTGGATGAACAGGTCTCCCGTGAGACTGGGACCCAACGGGTCCCACTTAGTTTAGTAAACCTTTAAAATTCTCTTCCTTGAAGGGAGGTATAAGCAGAGCCTTTGATTATTTTTAAAGGCAAAGGTTGATAAACAAAGATTAGAAAGGTAGACTGCAATGCAGAGTTAAGGCTAAAATTAGTTCACCCAATACATTACTAACATTTTACTACATTTTACAGCAGGCTTGAGGGGCTGAGTGGCCAACCTCTGCTCCTCATTTATACATTCACATGTCTGTAAATTTGATTCTGCAACCTGTTTGTGAAGGAACATTACAGCTACCCATTATATTAATTTCTTCATCAGCTATTCTCATTTGAGCAGAACGAGGGGAAACTGAAAAAAGTCACGTTGCAAAATATAGAAAAAAATAGAGAAATAGGAATAAATATTAAAATTGAGGCAACTAATTGTAAGAAGAAAACTGATTGGACTAACTTATTTTAGTTAATTTTAGACTAATTTTCTCATCAAATTAGAACCCAAGTAACTATAAAAATCAATACCTATATTACGTTCCTTATAACATTGCGGATCATGGGGAAGAAATATAAATGCATTTTGGTGCCAGGATTAAGGGTTCTTGGAGCTGGTGCAAAAAACAGAAGGACTAGCCCCTGGTAACAGCCTATGTTGGTACTTACATCATATATAAGTAGAGAGTAGTTTAGATGGAAGATAGACATAGGCAGCATCTCTGGATAGAAGGAATGGGTGACGTTTCAGGTTGAGACCCTTCTTCAGACTGAATCAGGGGAGAGGGAGATACAGAGAGAAGGAATCTGGACTTTCAGAAGGCTTTCGTCAAAGTCCCACATAAGAGATTAGTATACAAACTTAAAGCACACGGTATTGGGGGTTCAGTATTGATGTGGATAGAGAACTGGCTGGCAAACAGGAAGCAAAGAGTAGGAGTAAACGGGTCCTTTTCAGAATGGCAGGCAGTGACTAGTGGGGTACGGCAAGGCTAGTGCTGGGACTCCAGCTAGTCACAATATATATTAATGATTTGGACGAGGGAATTGAATGTAACATCTCCAAGTTTGCGGATGACACAAAGCTGGGGGAGTCAGTGTTAGCTTTGAGGAGGATGCTAGGAGGCTGCAAAGTGACTTGGATAGGCTGGGTGAGTGGGCAAATGCATGGCAGATGCAGTATAATGTGGATAAATGTGAGGTTATCCACTTTGGTGGCAAAAACAGGAAAGTAGACTATTATCTAAATGGTGGCCGATTAGGAAAAGGGGAGATGCAACGAGACCTGGGTGTCATGGTACACCAGTCATTGAAAGTAGGCATGTAGGTGCAGCAGTTTTGGTCTCCAAATCTGAGGAAAGACATTCTTGCCTAGAGGGAGTACAGAGAAGGTTCACCAGACTGATTCCTGGGATGGCAGGCCTTTCATATGAAGAAAGACTGGATAGACTCGGCTTGTACTCGCTAGAATTTAGAAGATTGAGGGGGGATCTTATAGAAACTTACAAAATTCGTACGGGGTTGGACAGGCTAGATGCAGGAAGATTGTTCCCGATGTTGGGGAAGTCCAGGACAAGGGGTCACAGTTTAAGGATAAAGGGGAAATCCTTTAGGACCGAGATGAGGAAAACATTTTTCACACAGAGAGTGGTGAATCTCTGGAACTCTCTGCCACAGAAGGTAGTTGAGGCCAGTTCATTGGCTATATTTAAGAGGGAGTTAGATGTGGCCCTTGTGGCTAAAGGGATCAGGGGGCAGGGAGAGAAGGCAGGTACAGGATACTGAGTTGGATGATCAGCCATGATCATATTGAATGGCGGTGCAGACTCGAAGGGCCGAATGGCCTACTCCTGCACCTATTTTCTATGTTTCTATGTTTCTATGAAATGCAAGGTGTGAAAAGGAAACAAAAGGGATGGAGATTAGTAGTGGAAATGTAGAATAGATCATTGTTAGCTAGGAGAGGGTAACAACAAAGCAAACAGAGATAAAATGTAAACGAGGACAGTCAGACTAGTTGGAGAACTGGGAAAGTTGGAAAGGATGGAGAGAAGGAAACCAAAGGTTACTTGAAGTTAGAGAAGTCAATATTCATACGGCTGGGGTGTAAGCAGCCCAAGCAAAATATGAGGTATTGATCCTCCAATTTGCGCTGGTTGTCACTCTGCCAATGGATGAGGCCCATGACAGAATGGAATGGGATAGAATTTGCAACATGCATTCAGGGGCATTTAAAGCATTATGTAGAGAGTTCTACAAGGGAAGAGACTGAAGTCAACCTTATCCAAGAGAACGAGGATGGGCAACTGGCAGAAGTATCTGTGGGCACAAACATTGTGGGGCGAAGGGCCCATTCCTGTGCTGTACTATTCTATGTTCTAGAACATGAAATGGCATTGGCACGGAGGAAGAAGGGTCTCGTCCCGAAACGTCGCATATTTCTTTTCTCCAGTGATGCTGTCTGACCCGCTGAGTTACTCCAGCTTTTGTGTCTAAATGGCATTGGCAAGTAGGATTAAGGAAAGTCACAAAACCTTTCATATTAGAAGAGGGTAGCCGGGGAAAGAGGTTGATTTCACGACCAAATGGGAAAACTATAAGAGGAGCTAGGGATATGAGTGGGATCTTAAATGAATATTTATTTTCAGTACTCACCAAGGAGAAGGATGCGGAATTGAAGTGGTTCACTGATATTCTTCAGCATGTCTGTATTGGGAAGGAGGAAACTTTAGAAATATTAGCACACATTAAGGCAGATAAACTCCGAGGACCTGAGTGGATATAAGCTAGCATGCAATGGGAAGCAAAGGAGAAGATTGCTGGGTGTCTAATGGAGATCCTTACATCTTTGTTAGCCGTGGGCAAGGTACCAGAGGAAAGGATGACAGCTAACGTTGTTTGATTATTCAAAAAGTCAGTAGGGATAATCTAGAAAATAACAGGTTGCTGAGCCATACAATAAAGTGAGGGAATTTATTGGAAAAAATTCCAAGGCACAGGATTTATGTTCACTTGGAAAGACATGGACTGATTTGGAGGAGTCAACATGGTTTATGCATGAGAAATCCTGTCCCACAAATCTGAGAGAAGAGGTAAGAAGAGAGAAGATGAATGAGGTTTAGTTTTGTTTATTGTCACATGTAGTGGGGTAGTGAAATGCTTTAGTTGCTTGCTAACCAGTCAGCGGAAAGACAATACATGATTACAATCGAGCCATTTACAGTGTATAGATACATGATAAGGGAATAACGTTTAGTGCAAGGTAAAGGCAGTAATGTCTAATGAAAGTTGGAAGGTTGCCAATGAGGTAGTTGAGGACTGCCCTCTAGTTGTGATAGGATGGTTCAGTTGCCTGATAGCAGCTGGGAAGAAACTGTCCCTGAATCTGGAGGTGTGCATATTCACACTTCTATACCTTTTGCCCGATGGGAGAAGAGAGAGTGGCCAGGGTGAGACTCATTGTTCATTATGCTGCTGGCCTTGCCGAGGCAGCGTTAGGTATAAATTGAGTCAATGGAAGGGAGGTTGGTTTGTGTGATGGTCTGGGCCACATCCACAATTCGCTGCAATTTCTTGTGGTGCTGGATGGGGCTGTTCCCAAACCAAGCTGTGATGTATCCTGATAGGCAAGATGGTGAACGTGGCTTAGATGGTCTTTAGCAAAGCTTATCATATAGTCATGTATGCCGGGTTGGGCCATAAGGTGTAATCCAATGGGATCCAAGGTGGAATGGCAATCTGGATCCAAAATTGGCTGGGTGATAGGAGGCAGAAGGTAGCCGTCAAGGAGTGGTTTTGTCGACTAGAGGTCTCTACCCAGTGGTACATTGCTAATATTGGTGCTGAAAGTGTGTAGACTGATTAATACATTTGCTGACAGCATAAAACTTGGTGCAGTAGTAGATAAGTGAAGAAGGACGTGAAACTATATTGAGGAACATAGAGCAGCTGATGTCGGGAGGAGCAGCGCCAGATGGGATTTAATATAGACAATGTGAGATAATCTGTTTTGGGAAGTCAAATACAAACAGAACATGTACAGTAAATAGCAGTTTTAGAGATTTTGCAACTGAAAGTAGAAGGTCAGAATATTCAAAGGTCAGAAACTAATTTTCAGAGTAATTGAAAACAGGAACAGATGAGCTGGACTTTTAAAACTTAGCATCCACTTAGTTTACTTTAGAGTAACAGCAAAGAAACAGGCCCTTCGGCCCACCGAGTCTGCACTGACCAGCGATCCCCGCAATTAGCACTATCCAACACACACTGGGGACAAAGTGGATGAGCTTGGGGCTCAGTTAAAGATTGGTAGGTATGATGTTTTGGGAATTACAGAGACATGGCTGCAAGAGGATCGGAGCTGGGAACTGAATATTCAGGGTTATACGTTCTATCGAAAAGACAGACAGGGGGTGGGGTAGAGGGGGTGGGGTAGAGGGGGTGGGGTAGCTCTGTTAGTAAGAAATGAAATTCAGTCCTTCGCGAGGAGTGACATAGAATCAGAAGATGAAGGTGGATAGAACTGAGAAATTGTAAGGGCAAAAATACCCTAATGCGAGTTATCTACATGCGAGTAGCCTGGATATAGGGTGTAAATTGCATCAGGAGCTAAAATTGGCATGTAACAAAGGTAATGCTAAGGTGGTGATGGGAGATTTCAACATGCAGGTAGACTGGGAAAATCAGGTTGGTGCTGGACCCCAAGAAAGGGTGTTTATAGAGTGCCTCCGAGATGGATTCTTAGAGTAGCCTGTACTGGAGCCTACCAGGGAGAAGGCAATTCTGGATTTAGTGTTGTGTAATGAACCGGTTTTGATAAGGGAACTCAAGGCAAATGAACCATTAGGAGGCAGTGACCAGGCACGTGCCATCAGGGTAGGCAAGATAGGCAATGCCTACCTTATCTAAAATTATAAAAAGGTAATTATTAAATATAAATAGTAAAGATTTCCAATTCATTTACTAAATTCAGTATTTATTATTAAATTAAGAATCGATCTTAGGTAGGCATAATTCATCCGCAGTATGTGTACACGTAACTATGTTCAACTCATGTGCCGTGGATGCTGCTTCAAGCCTTCACTGAAATCCTGCCTTTGTACCATGGACTGCACGCATGTGTGCGACAGGAGAGACCAATCTGCGCATGCGCGGTTTTTAAGATCTTTTAAAAGTCGATTCTGTCTACAGGACACGCGCGTTTTTTACGATATTTCGCGCATGCGTGGTTTTAAGATTTTCTGCGCATGCGCGGATTTTACGATTTTTAAAAGTCGACTGACTGCCTAGTGCCTACCCTGAGTAATTACTCACGGCACGTGCCTGGTAGTGACCATAATATGACAAGTTTTAATCTGCAATTTGACAGGGAGAAGGTAAAATCAGAAGTGTCAGTATTGCAATTGAACAAAGGGGACTATGGAGGCATGAGGGAGGAGCTGGCCAAAGTTGGCTGGAAAGGGACGACGGTGGAACAGCAATGGCCGGAATTTCTAGGAATAATCCAGAAGATGCAGGATCGTTTCATTCCAAAGAGGAGAAAAGACAATAACATAGCAAAGATGAGCGGGAAGCCAGAGGATTGGGGAACTTTTAAATAACAACAGAAGCTAACTAAAACAGCAATACGGGGAGAAAAGATGAAGTACGAAGGCAAGCTAGCCAAGAATATAAAGGAGGATAGTAAAAGCTTCTTTAGGTATGTGAAAAGGAGAAGATTAGTTAAGACAAATGTGGGTCGCTTGAAGACAGAAACAGGTGAATTTATTCTGGCGAACAAGTAAATGGCAGACGAGTTGAACAGGTACTTTGGTTCTGTCTTCACTAAGGAAGACACAAACAATTTCCCAGATGTACTAGGAGACAGAGGATCTAGGGTGATGGAGGAACTGAAGGAAATGAATTCACATTAGTCAGATAATGTTGGGTAGACTGATGGGAATGAAGGTTGATAAATCCCTAGGGCCTGATGGTCGGCATCCCAGGGTACTCAAGGAGGGCTCTAGAAATCGTGGACGCATTGGTGATCAGTTTCCAATGTTCTATAGATTCTGGATCAATTCCTGAGGATTGGAGGGTAGCTAATGTTAACCCACTTTTTAAGAAAGGAGGGAGAGAGAAAGCAGAGAATTATAGACCAGTTAGCCTGACATTGGTGGTGGGGAAGTTGCTGGAGTCAATTATTAAAGATGTAATAACGGTGCATTTGGATAGCAGTAACAGGACTTGGCTTCACTGGAATTTAGAAGGATGAGAGGGTATCTTATCACTGAGGAGGAGCATCAGATATCGGCGCCCTTACAGTCAGGCCTCGGATCCTCGGCTCGGCTCGGAAGCACCTGCAGCTGCGGATTGTGGGCGGGGGGGGGGGGGGGGGGGGGGGGTGTGGGTGGGGGGGGGGGGGGGGTGTGGGGAGAGTTCGGTGAAAAGGCGGGGGAAATGCCATGGGGGAGAGGAGGGTATCAAGGGGGAGGGGGCAGGAGCCAGTGAGGGGGACCAGAGGGGAAGGGGCTGGAGCTGCGGGGCGTTGCGATTGAGACTCACAGTGGGCGCTGGGCGCTCTCCTCTGCCGGGATCAGATTCACAGCTTTCCGTTTGGCGACATCTCCAGAGCCGGTCCGGGCTAGGCCAGACTGGGCCGGGCCGCTTCCGGTCCCTCCGAAAATTGTGTCCGGTTGGAGACCTACACCGGTCATCCGCAGCGTCCCTCAGCTCCAGTAAAGACTCGATGGCGCGGGAAGGAGCGGACCGTCCCGGGGAGTCTGGCAGCTGAGGAGATCGATCTGCGCATGCGCGGTTTTTACAATTTTTAAACCTCACTTACTTTTACAATATAACCGATCCGAACAAAACTTGCTGCACTCACAGCACAGGAGAACAGTGAGTGAGCTGCCGAAAAATCGTGGCGCTATTGTGTACCGCTTTTGTGCAAATAGAAAAACCGTGCAAACTGGAAGAGCACAAGATGGGAGGGAGGGAGGGAGGGAGGGAGGGAGGGAGGGAGGGAGGGGTGGGTGGGTGGGTGGGTGGGTGGGTGGGTGGGTGGGTGGGTGGGTGGATGGATGGATGGGTGGATGGATGGATGGATGGATGGATGGATGGATGGATGGATGGATGGATGGATGGATGGATGGATGGATGGATGGATGGATGGATGGATGGATGGATGGATGGATGGATGGATGGATGGATGGATGGATGGATGGATGGATGGATGGATGGATGGATGGATGGATGGATGGATGGATGGATGGATGGATGGATGGATGGATGGATGGATGGATACCAGGATTGCCAAAGTGCCAAGGGCTTAGATGCGGTAGAATTCATCAAATGTGTCCAGGAAAGTTTATTTAGGCAATATGTAGAGGACCTGACAAGGGAGTGTGCAAAGTTTCACCTAAGGACCTAACCTATGGGAAAACTTTTCTCAAAGGCTCTTGGGTATATGGAACATGCTGCTAGTGCAGATCGTTGAGGCATTTAAACAACATCTGGACAGGTATATGGATAGGAAAGGTGGGCCAAATGTGGGTAGGTGAGACTTGTGTAGTTGGGGCATCTTGGTTGGTATGGGCAAGTTGGGCCGAAGGACCTGTTGCTGTACTGTATGACTATTACTGTATGACGTAAATTACCAACATATAAAAAGCAGTAGGACAAGGATCGGAAAGGAGGGATATGGGCCTAATGCGAGCAAAGGGGGTTTTCGTAGATAGGCATCATGGTCAGCATAGAGGTTGAGGAGGCTCTGTAGAGGTGAGGAGCATATTTCTGTGCAATTCAAATCTATGACTCAATGCACAATTTTGTAAGCAACATGGATCTCTTTCTGAGTGCAAAATTGCTCACGGTTCATGTGATTGATTCACTGTGGTGGATACAATGAACCAGCAGCGGGCGGGCAGGGCGGGGGACGGGTCGAGCGGCAGCAGCGGGCTGAGCCGGAGTGGGCAGAGGGAGGGAGCGAGTCGTGTTGCAGGGTGGCCGAGCAATTTGCGCGGAGTTTGAGTAACTCACACACACACACATAGCATGCTGTAAACTGGTCCAATCGTCAAGTCAACTGGATCTAAACCACAGCTAACAATGAATGACCTGTGGAGGAAGGAACTGCAGATGTTGCTTGTTATGGATGGATGGAGGGAGGGAGGGAGAGGTGAGGGAGGGATTGGGGGAGGGGAGACGGAGAGGGGAAAGATCCTGGGGAGGTGAGGAGGGATAGTGGGGGGATTGAGGGAGAGGAAGGGGTAGGGACGGAGAGGGGGAAGGTGGGGGAGGTGAGGAGAGTGGGGGAGGAAGGGGAATAGAGGGAGAGGAGGGGAGAGTGGGGGAGGTCAGGAGGCATAATGGAGGGGGTAGGGGAGGTGAGGAGTAGGGATAGAGGGATAGGAGGGGGGTAGGGAGGTGAGAGGAGTTATGGAGGGAGGGTGTGACTGAGGGTAGGGGAAAGGAGAGGAAGGTGAGGGAGGGATTGTGGGAGGGGAGGAGGAGAGGGGAAAGAAGACGGGGGTGAAGAGGGGGAGGGAGCGCTGGGTGATGAGGGGAAATGAGCTGTGCCTGCGAAGTTGGGGGCTATGCGTGAGTGGTGCAACATTGCGTTGGGGGGATGGGTTGCATTGGGGGAATGGGTGAGTGGTGGAATATTGCATTGGGGAACGAATTGCATTGGGGGACCAGGCCTCCCATGTGAGAGGAACCTAATGGATCCCACTTAGTCTAGTGCCCTCTAGTATTTGATTTTTCCATCTTGGGAAAAAGGTTCTGTTAATCCTACCTATGCCTCTCATAATTTTATATGCTTCTATCATTGATACTTTACTCAATGATACTTGATTGTCACATGTCCTCTTCAGATTGTTTACTTTGTCGTGGTGAAGAGGCTTGCGTGCCCCTATGATTCTGAGAGCAATGCCGTCAGAAGCACCAGCTTCTGGTGGGTCCACCCATGACGGTAAGGTCGAGGATGAGGGTCCAGACTAAGAACGATCCAACCTACAAGACCTCAATGGCGGACCAGGCGGACAAAGTTATCTTGAACTAAACGGCTGTGAAGGCGGATGAAGGCTGCAACAGATCATCAGCTCCAATCGTCTTGGTTCCCTTGCCATTGGAACAAGTTGATTGATTTGTGAAGGACCGTGTGCTTCTTGGAGTGCAACATCAAGTACACGTTAAACAAACACACGCACAGGCGTCTTCGTTCTGTGAGCAGCACAAAACTTCTCAAGACTTTCGGCGATCGGGGAAGGGCGACGGGATGGCTGGATGCTCCTAGTCAAGAACCGGCGGTGAATACTTGATTCAACCACTCAAATATGGACAGAAGCAGGAAAGTTGTTCGGTAGTAGTATTCATGTCCTATTCAGCCCTATTTAGGATCCACTCTTCTCAACCTGAACTGGGAAGGGGCTAGAAAAGGTGCCCCAAAAATAGTCTGCTTCGCCTCATCCTCTCTGGAAAGCCGCGTCCAGAGGGATCACCATCATGCGGTCGAAAACCATCAAGAAGCGAAACTATGAAACTTGGAATATACGAACTCTGATGGACAACCCAAACTCAGGCCGATCAGAGAGAAGAAAGGCCTTTGTTGCTCTGGAACTCCAAAAATTCAGCTTTGACATTGTTGCTCTGAGTGAGACCCGCAGAGCTGGAGAAGGGCAACTGAAGGAAGAACAAGGTCAATACACCTTTTTCTGGAAAGGTCTTGATCTTGGACAACTGAGGATCCACGGAGTAGGTTTTGCCAACCGAAACAGCCTATTACAGAAGCTGACAGAGCAACCACTGGGAATCAACTAACGTCTTATGACTCTACGAATCCAGCTCATCAAGAACAAATACACCGCCATCATCAGCGCCTATGCTCCAACTCAGGACGCTGAAGACGAAGTAAAGGAAAACTCTACACCCAACTTGACGACATCCTTTCCTCTGTTCCCAACGATGACAAGATCATTCTCTTAGTAGACTTCAATGGGAAAGATCAAAGAGTAGGAGTAAACGGGTTCTTTTCACAATGGCAGGCAGTGACTAGTGGGGTACCACAAGGCTCAGTTCTGGGACCCCAGTTATTTACGATATATATTAATGATTTGGACGAGGGAATTGAATGCAACATCTCCAAGTTTGCGGATGACACGAAGCAGGGGGGCAGTGTTAGCTGTGAGGAGGATGCTAGGAGGCTGCAAGGTGACTTGGATAGGCTGGGTGAATGGGCAAATGCATGGCAGATGCAGTATAATGTGGATAAATGTGAGGTTATCCACTTTGGTGGCAAAAACAGGAAAGTATTATCTGAATGGTGGCCGATTAGGAAAGGGGGAGATGCAACGAGACCTGGGTGTCATGGTACACCAGTCATTAAAAGTAGGCATGCAGGTGCAGCAGGCAGTGAAGAAGGCGAATGGTATGTTAGCATTCATAGCAAAAGGATTTGAGTATAGGAGCAGGGAGGTTCTACTGCAGTTGTACAGGGTCTTGGTGAGACCACACCTGGAGTATTGCGTACAGTTTTGGTCTCCTAATCTGAGGAAAGACATTCTTGCCATAGAGGGAGTACAGAGAAGGTTCACCAGACTGATTCCTGGGATGTCAGGACTTTCATATGAAGAAAGACTGGATAGACTCGGCTTGGACTCGCTAGAATTTAGAAGATTGAGGGGGGATCTTATAGAAACGTACAACATTCTTAAGGGGTTGGACAGGCTAGATGCAGGAAGATTGTTCCCGATGTTGGGGAAGTCCAGAACAAGGGGTCACAGTTTAAGGATAAAGGGGAATCTTTTAGGACCGAGATGAGGAAAACATTTTTCACACAGAGAGTGGTGAATCTGTGGAATTCTCTCCCGCAGAAGGTAGTTGAGGCCAGTTCATTGGCTATATTTAAGAGGGAGTTAGATGTGGCCCTTGTGGCTAAAGGGATCAGGGGGTATGGAGAGAAGGCAGGTACAGGATACTGAGTTGGATGATCAGCCATGATCATATTGAATGGCGGTGCAGGCTCGAAGGGCCGAATGGCCTACTCCTGCACTTATTTTCTATGTTTCTATGTTTCTATCATAGGCTCTGGACCGGAACAATCGGCAAGGAAGGAGTTGGCAAGGTCAACGCCAATGGAACACTCCTCCTCACCAAATGTGCTGAACACAACCTGGTGATTACAAACACCTTATTTCTCCAGAAGAACAGGCACAAAGTCTCCTGCAAGCATCCACGTTCAAAACACTGGTACCTCATCGACTACATCATCGTACGATCCCGTGACCAACAAGATGTACTGAAAACAAGAGCCGTTACTGGTGCCGACGAGTGCTGGACTGACCATCGTCTCATCTCGTCCACCATGAGAATGAAGATTTTGCCCAAAAGAAAACATCAAAACCAGAACACCATCATGAAATTCAATGTTGACGTCCTTCAAACCATCGACCATCTACAGATGTTTCAACAAAAACTTCAAGAAAAACTGCCTCAACAAATCCCACCATATGTTGATGAACACTGAAATCTACTGAAGAATGCTATCATCGCCTCCTGCAAGGAACCAATTGGGTTCAAGTCAAGAAAACATCAGGATTAGTTCGACGATAATGGCAAACAACTCCAACAACTCATCGATGAAAAGAGAAAAGCTTTACAAAATGACCACCAGTCGGCTACCAAAGGGAAGTGCTATCAGGAATGCAAGGCTGCAGTCCAGAAGAGCACCCGAAACGTGAAAAACCAATGGTGGAGGGAGAAACCTCAGGAAATCCAACAACTAGCAGATGCCAAAGACACTCGAGGCTGTTTCAACGCAACCAAAGCCATTTTTGCTCCATCCACTGATGGTCAAGCCCTTCTCAAAAGCAAAGATGGGTAAACCATCCTGAAGAGCAATGCTGCCATTAATTCTAGATGGAGGGGGCACTTTGAAGATCTTCTAAATCAAACCGCCTCATTTAACAGGAATGTGCTCAACAACATTCCAAAGCAGCCCGTTGACGACTCCCTAAGCAGATTACCATCACTTGAAGAAGTCAAGGAAACCATCAAAACCTTGAAAAACAACAAGGCAGCTGGACTCGATGGAATACCAGCCAAGGTCTACAAAATTGGAGGTAACCTGCTACATTACCAACTGTATCAACTTCTCATCAAGATCTGGATAAATGAAGACGTACCATGAGACTTTAGAGACTCAGCAATCGTTACCATCTACAAAAGGAAAGGCGATTGATCTGACTGCGGAAACTATCGTGGAATTTCCCTATTAGCAACAGCAGGCAAGGACCTCGCCCGCATCATAAACAACCAACTCAAGCCTTTAGCCGAGAAGATCCTTCCAGAGACACAAGCCAGTTTTAGACCATCACGTGGAACAGCCGACATGATCTTCACAATGCGTCAACTACAAGAAAAATGTTGTGAAAAACTTCAACCTTTGTACACGGCATTCATCGACCTCACTAAGGCCTTCGACTCGGTATCAAGGCAACTCTTATGGAACGTCCTATGGGTGTCCTGAAAAGTACATTTGAATCCTGAGACTCCTCCACGATGACATGCTTGCCACAGTCATGGCCAGCACAGCATGATCAATATTTTCATACTAAATATCTGATTGAAAACTTCCACAGTACATAGTTTTTAGTTTTTAGTCAGGTTTAGTATGAAAATATTGATCATGGATAGACAATAACACAAAATATAGATGAGTTAGATGTTCTTATGACATGATTGTGCAAAAAATAATGATTTTGATTATCTTGAGAATGGATGTTTGTGGATTTTGATCACATGTCTGTGTAAAACGACCCTTGCCTGCAGCAGTGTTATAAACCAACAGAGTAACATTTATGGAAATAAATCCTTCCTTACTTCCTTACTTATCTGCCTTACCTTCAAGGTAATGCAAGGTAATACAAGATAGTGCAAGGTACTCAGTTGTAAGATCACGTAATAAGAGTTGAATTAGGCCATTCGGCCTATCAAGTCTACACCATTCAATCACCATGGCTGATCTCTGCTTCCTAATCCCATTTGCCTGCCTTCTCCCCATATCCCTTGACACCCGTTCTAATCGAGAATTGTTCTATCTCTGGATCTTTGTCTGGATTTAAAAATATCCACTGACTTGGCTTCCACAGCCCTCTGTGGCAATGAATTCCACAGATTAACGACCCTCTGACTAAAGAGGTTCCTCCTCACCTAATTTCTAAAAGAGCAGCCTTTAATTCTGAGGCTAAGGCCTCTGGTCCTAGACACTCTCACCATTAGAAACATCCTTTCCACATCCACATATAAACTGAGTCAGCATGTTAGTATAACAGCGTGAGAATGGAATGTTAACTTGATCCTTCTTATCATGTGGCAAATCGTTTCTTCAAGGCAAATTATAATGTAGCTCCTGAAATTTACATGCAGGATTTACATATTGAAGTTGTTTTGTTTACTCCCGAGTTGCTTTACATTGACCCTTGTGATGGAAGGCAAATCATTGATTACACGATTTCCTACAGAATTAGGCCATTTGGCCCATCAAGTCTACTCCACCATGGCTGATCTATCTTTCCCCTGCCTTCACACCATAACCTACGATACCCATACCACATCCACTCTATCTGTGCCTTTCATTATTCCGTAAGTTTCAATGAGGTCCCCCCTCAACCTTTTAAACTCCAGCGAGTACAGGCCCAGTGCTGTCAAATGCTAACCCACTCATTCCTGGAATCAAACCTCCTCTGGACCCACTCCGAAGCCAGCACATCCTTCCTCAGATATGGAGCCCAAATATGCTCACAGTACCCCAAATGCAGTCTAACCAGTGCCTTATAGAGCCTCAGCATTACATTTCTGTTTTGAGAAACAGCGCGGAAACAGGCCGTTCAGCCCACTGAGACCACACCGACCCCCGCACATGAACACTATCCTACACACACCAGGGACAATCTTATCAAGCCAATTAACCTAGAAACCTGTACGTCTTTGGAGTTTGGGAGGAAACCGAGGATCTGAGATACACCCCACACGGTCACGGGGGAACGTACAAACTCGGTAGAAACATAGAAAATAGGTGCAGGAGGAGGCCATTCGGCCCTTCGAGCCATTCATTGTGATCATGGCTGACAGACAGCATCCGTGGTACACAAAATTGCTGGAGGAACTCAGCGGGTGCAGCAGCATCTATGGAGCGAAGGAAATAGGCGACGTTTCGGGCCGAAACCCTTCTTCAGACTGATGGGGGGTGGGGAAAGAAAGAAGGAAAAAGGGAGGAGGAGGAGCCCGAGGGCGGGCGGATGGGAGGGTGGGAGGAGACAGCTAGAGGGTGAAGGAAGGGGAGGGGACAGCACAGGCTAGCCAAATTGGGGGAATTCAATGTTGATGCCATAAGGGCGCAAGGACCCCAGACGGAATATGAGGTGCTGTTCCTCCAATTTCCGCTGGTGCTCACTCTGGCAATGGAGGAGACCCAGGACAGAGAGGTCGGATTGGGAATGGGAGGGGGAGTTGAAGTGCTGAGCCACCGGGAGGTCAGGTAGGTTAAGGCGGACTGAGCGGAGGTGTTCGGCGAAACGGTCGCCCAACCTACGCTTGGTCTCACCGATGTAAATTAGCTGACATCTAGAGCAGCGGATGCAGTAGATGAGGTTGGAGGAGATACAGGTGAACCTTTGTCGCACCTGGAACGACTGCTTGGGACCTTGAATGGAGTCGAGGGGGGAGGTGAAGGGACAGGTGTTGCATTTCTTGCGGTTGCAACGGAAAGTGCCCGGGGAGGGGGTGGTGCGGGAGGGAAGGGAAGAATTGACGAGGGAGTTGCGGAGGGAGCGGTCTTTGCGGAAGGCAGACATGGGGGGAGATGGGAAGATGTGGCGAGTGGTGGGGTCACGTTGGAGGTGGCGGAAATGGCGGAGGATTATGTGTTGTATTTGCCGGCTGGTGGGGTGAAAGGTGAGGACCAGAGGGACTCTGCCCTTGTTGCGTGTGCGGGGACGGGGAGCGAGAGCAGTGTTACGGGGTATGGATGAGACCCTGGTGTGAGCCTCATCTATGGTGGCGGAGGGGAATCCCCGTTCCCTGAAGAACGAGGACATTTCCGATGCCCTGGTATGAAATGTCTCATCCTGGGAACAGATGCGGCGTAGGCGGAGGAATTGGGAGTAGGGGATGGAGTCTTTACAGGGGGCAGGGTGGGAAGACGTGTAGTCCAGATAGCCATGTGAGTCAGTGGGTCAGTGGCCCGAAATGTCGCCTATTTCCTTCGCTCCATAGATGCTGCTGCACCCGCTGAGTTCCTCCAGCAATTTTGTGTACCTTCGATATTCCAGCATCTGCAGTTCCCTTTTGAACAGACAGCATCCGTGGTCGGGATCGAACCCAGGTCTCTGGCGCTGTAAGAGCTGTAAGGCAGCAACTCTACCACTATGCCACCGTGTTGCCCGAGTCTAATGTATGACATTTCATGGCAAAGGTACAATTCCAAATAATTCTGAGCAATGAACTCGGTTAATTAACTGCCTGATACTGTCTGTTGATTTATCCATTTCCATCCCCATAAACAATATTTGTTTTTGTTATATTTTTAGACAAAGAATTCTGCCTCAAAAAGGGTGCCAGCATCATCAAGGACCCCACACCATCCTGGCCACACACTCATCTCTCCGCTGCCGTCGGGTAGAAGGTACAGGAGCCTGAAATCTGCAACATCCAGATTCAGGAACAGTTTCTTCCCCACAGCCATCAGACTATTAAACACAACTTCAAACAAACTATGAACTATAACAACCTATTGCACTTTATCTGTTTACTGACGTGTGTGTATATATATATTCTATGGTATACGGGCACACTGTTCTGATCTATATTTATGACTACAATATCCTGTTGTGCTGCAGCAATGTAAGAATTTCATAGTCCTATCTGGGACACATGACAATAAACTCTCTTGACTTGACTTAACTATCTTTTGTTCATGTTTATCAGACCAGATTGATCAGGCTTTGATAAGACTCAAAATGAACCAGTGATCTGGAAAAATCTGGATATTATAAGCTTTCCCTGAGTAACCTTTGGCAACCTTGAATTAGAATTGTCAAAAAGGCTGCAGTCTCACCCGAGGGAGAGATTATAGTCTGCCAACTGGTATTTGCTGTTGAGGGGATGTGCAACACACAATACATTATTTTTGGTAAAACTTTCACCAATACATAGAGCACAATTTTAGGGGCTAACTTATTTATGTTATTAAAATGGTAAGCTAAACCAGGTAATATGAATGAAATACTTATTTCAAGAATATTTACTTTGAACCATAAAAGCCTATTCAACAGCTTGTCATTAAAGTAATGCAACAGAAGTTAATTTTTCAGGCGATTGTATGTATAAAGCTGGCTGCCATGAGAAGTTTATAAATTGAGTCAGCATGTTAGTATAACATCGTGAGAATGGAATGTTAACTTGATCCTTCTTATCATTTGTCAAATCGTTTTTTCAAGGAAAATTATAATGTAGCTCCTGAAATTTACATGAAAGACTGTCAATTCCGCATGCACTATACATGCAGGATTTATATATTTCATTAAAAAACTTTTAAAAACAAATAACTTCATTTTGTTTTCTCCTGAGTTGCTTTACCTGGAAGGCAAGTTATTGATTGCATGATTTCCTGCATGTAGTTATGGAGAAATGCTAAAGCTCATAGGTTCTAGGAGCAGAATTAGGTCATTTGGCCCATCAAGTCTACTCCACCATTCAATCATGGCTGATCTATCTCCCTCTCTCAATCCCATTCTCCTGCCTTTGCCCCATTACCTACGATACCCGTACTAATTAAGAATCTGTCAATCTTTGCCTAATAAATATCCATTGACGGCCTCCACAGTCATCTGTGGCAATGAATTCCACTGATTCACCACCCTTTGACTAAAGAAATTGCTCTCATCTCCTTTATAAAGGTATGACCTTTTATTCTGGTGCTATGGCCTCTGGTCATAGACTCTCCCACTAGTGGAAACATACTTTCCACATTCACTCTATCCCGGCGTTTCACTATTCGCTCATCATCCGGAAGTGGCGACGCTGCCCTGCAGTCCGTTTGTCTTTCCTGTTTTTTGTTTTCTTTTGTCCCGTTTTTACAGTTTATTTCGGTTTATTTAGTTGTGTATGTGTGGGGGGTGGGTGTGGTATGTTTTTTGACTCTTCCTTCGGGGGGCGATACGACCTTTCCTGCCGTATCCCCCTTCTCCGTGTCCGTCTGCGCTGAAGCCTACTGCGACCGACCTCGAGGCTGCGGAGGCAGAGCCAGGACTTACCAACGCGAGGTTGGCCGACTTCGGGGCTGTGGTTGCGGTGCGACCCAACTTCCGACCCGACTTTGGAGCCTCGGAGGCTCGGCCGCGGGCCAGTGGACGACATCATCGGGAGCTCGCAGGTCACAGGTGGTGACCTGTTTTTCCGGAGCTCCCGCAACTGCAGCTGCGTCCGCTGGACTGGAGGGCGGCAGCTTCGGCAGCTTCGACCGCCCCGGGCCGCGGAGTTTGAACCGGCCCGTTTGCGGAGCACGGATTCAGCCGCGGGACTTACTTACCATCACCCGGCGGGGTCACAACATCAGAGGCTTGGATTGCCTCAGCGCAGAGGGAGAGCAAGGAGGGAAGAGACAATGACTTTGGGACTTTAAACTGTGTTGAGTGTTTGTCATTTATTCTATGTTATGACTGCAGGCTAAACCATTTCGTTGCACTGAAAAGTGTAATGACAATAAATTGAATCCAATATGTTGACCCAATCATTTCTGGGATCATTGTCATAAACTTTCTCTGGATCCTCTTCAATGCCAGCACATCCACAGATATTGGGACCAAAAATGCTCACAATACTCCAAATGCGGTCTGAGCAGCACCTTATAAAGCTTCCGCATCACATCCCTGTTTTTGTATTGTAACCCTATTGAAATAAATGCTAGCATTGAATTTGCCTTCCTTACAACCAATTCAACTTGCATATTAACTGTTTGGAAATCCTGCACCAACACTCCCAAGTCACATTGCACTTCTGATTTCTCAATTCTCTCCCCATTTAGAAAATAGTCTACGTCTTTATTTCTACCGAAATGCATGATTTAACACTTTGCGACACTGTGTTCAATCTGCCACATCCTAGCCCACTCTCCCAACTTGTCCAAGTCCCTCTGCAGAGTCCCAGATTTCTCTACACTACCTGCCCTTCCATCTATCTTCATATCATCTGCAAACATGGCCACAAAGCCTGCAAATCCCACATCCAAAACATTTATATACACAGTGAAGAGTAACGGCCCCAGCACCAACCACTGCGGACCTATGTTAGACACTGGCAGCCAACCAAAAAATGTCCCTTTATTGTCACTCTCGGCCTTCTGCCATCCTGCCAACCTGCTATCTATGCTATAGATAGACACAAAATGCTGGAGTAACTCAGAGGGACAGGCAACATCTCTGGAGAGAAGGAATGGGTGATGTTTCGGGTCCAGACCCTTCTTAAGACTGACGTCAGAGGGGAGGGATTCATAGATAAGGAAGTCTGAAGATGTGAAAACAGGGCAAAGGGAATCAGGATGAAGGAAAACGTAGGATCATTGTTATCTGGGAGAAGGTATCAACAAAGCAAACAGAGATAAAATGTAGTTGGAGACAGTAAGACTCATTGGAGAACTGGGAATAGGAGGGATGGAGAGAGAGGGAAAGCAAGGGTTACTTGAAGTTAGAGAAGTAAATGTTCATACCGCTGGGGTGTAAGCTGCCCAAGCGCAATATGAGGTGCTGTTCCTCCAATATGTGATGGATCTCATTGACAATGGAGGAGGCCCAGAACAGAAAGGCCAGTGTAGGAATGGGATGGAGAGTTAAAATATTTACCAACCGGGAGATCAGGTAGGTTTAGGTGGACTGAGCAGAGGTGTTCAGCGAAACAATCGGCAAGCCAGCGGATACACTGTAGATGAGGTTGGAGGAGGTGCAAGTGAACCACTGCCTCACCTGAAAAGACTATCGGGGTCCTTGGATGGAGTCGAGGGGGGAGGTGTAGGGGCAGGTATTGCATCTCCTGCGGTTGCAGCAGAATGTACCTGGGGAGGGGGTGGTTTGGGTGGGAAGGAACAAGTTGGCCAGTGAGTTGCGGAGGAAACGGTCTCTGCCGAAAGCAGAAAGGGGTGGAGATGGGAAGATGTGGCTAGTGGTGGGATCCCGTTGGAGATGGCGGAAATATTAGAGGATTATGTGCTGTATGCGATGGTGAGGTGGAAGGTGAGGACTCGGTCGACTCTGTCCCTGTTACGACTGAGGGGAGGGGGAGCAAGAGCAGAGCTGGATATTGAGGAGAACCTAATGAGGGAAGCCCCGCTCCCTAAAGAATGAGGACACCGCCATATCTGCACCCAAGATGAGGTGTTCCATGCCATCTCCGATGTCCTGGTGTGGAACACCTCATCTTGGGCGCAGATGCGGTGTAGATGAAGGAATTGGGAGTAGAGGATAGAATATTTACAGGAAGCAGGGTGGTCTATCTTCTGGTTTAAACCAGCATTTGCAGTTCCTTCATACACATTTCGCCTCCTATCTATGCTAGTATCTTCCCTGATACCATGGGCTCACATCTTCTTAAGCAGCCTCATGTCCGGCACTTTATCATAGGCCTTCTGAAAATCCAGGTAAACCACATCCACTGACTCTCCCTTGTCTATCCTGCTATTTACTTCCTCAAATAATTCCAACAGGTTCATCAGGCTACATCTCCTTTTCACAAAACCATGCTGACTTTGGCCTATTTTATTATGTGCTTCTAAGTACTCAGAAACCTCATCCTTTATAATGGAATCTAAAATCTTACCAACCACTGAAGTCAGGCTAACCGGCCTATAGTTTCCACTCTTCTGCCTCATTACCTTCTTGAACATCGGAGTCATATTTGCAATTCTCCAATCGTCTCGAACCACCACGGACTCTAGTGAGTCTTGGAAGATCACAACTAATACCTCCACAATCTCTAAAGCCACCTCTTTCAGAACTCTGGGGTGCAGTCCAGGTGACTTATCCACATTCAGCTCTTTCAGCTTCCCAAGCGCCTTCTCTTTAGTGATTAAGAAGGAACTGCAGATGCTGGAAAATCGAAGGTAGACAAAAATACTGGAGAAACTCAGCGGGTGAGGCAGCATCTATGGAGCGAAGGAAATAGGCAGCGTTTCGGGTTGAAGAAGGGTCTCGACCCGAAACATTGCCTATTTCTTTCGCTCCATGGATGCTGCCTCACCCGCTGAGTTTCTCCAGCATTATTGTCTACCGTCTCTTTAGTGATAATAATAATAATAATAATAATAATAATAAATACTTTATTGATCCCCTCAGGGAAATTCAGATGTCCAGAAGCCCCCGACCAAAAAACCCACAGATTCAAAACGAATGCAGACAGAAAATACATAGAATACAATGTGGACACTACCTGAGAGCAATAAATACTTAAAAAGACCAATAATTAACAATTAAAAATTAAAAATTGCAAAATGCATCCCCCTACAGCCTAGCGGTCCGAATTATAAAATCTAATGGCTGCAGAGGTGAAGGATCTCCTGAACCGCTCTGTTCTACAGGGCAGGGAGAGGAGCCGGTTGTTGTTCCGAGTGCTCTTTTGACTCTCCAGAATTATATGGAGGGGATGCCCGAGGTTTTTCAGGATGACCTGCACCTTGTGCCTCATACGCCTCTCAAGCACATCCATCCCAGAGTCTACTCTCCCCTCCAGCACTGAGCTAGCTTGTTTAACCAGTTTGACCAGCTTCTTGTTGTTTTTTGCACTAATGCTGTTGCCCCAGCAGACAACAGCGTAGAAAATAACACTTGCAACCACAGTGTTGTAAAACATGTGCAGCATATCATTACACACATTGAAGGATTTGAGCCTTCTGAGGAAAAAGAGTCTGCTCTGGCCTTTTTTGTAGAGGGAGTCAGAGTTGACAGACCAGTCCAGTTTGTTATCAAGGTGCACTCCAAGGTATTTATATGTCTGCACCACCTCAATGTCAGCCCCTGCAGCATTGACCGGCTGAAGGGGGAGCTTGGACCTGCCAAAGTTAAACACCATCTCTTTAGTCTTAGTTGTGTTCAGGATAAGACAGTTCTCTTCAGTCCAGGCACAAAAGGCACTGGTCAAGTTCCTATATTCCTCCTCCTGCCCGTTCCTTACACATGCCACAATCGCTGTATCATCTGAATATTTCTGTACGTGGCATGTGTCAGACTTATAGTTAAAGTCTGCTGTATACAGATTCAGATTCAGATTCAGATTCAATTTTAATTGTCATTGTCAGTGTACAGTACAGAGACAACGAAATGCATTTAGCATCTCCCTGGAAGAGCGACATAGCAAATGATTTGAATAAATAATAATAAGTGATAATAAGTGTCCGGGGGGTGGGGGTGTGATTGGCAGTCACCGAGGTACGTTGTTGAGTAGAGTGACAGCCGCCGGGAAGAAGCTGTTCCTGGACCTGCTGGTTCGGCAACGGAGAGACCTGTAGCGCCTCCCGGATGGTAGGAGGGTAAACAGTCCATGGTTGGGGTGAGAGCAGTCCTTGGCGATGCTGAGCGCCCTCCGCAGACAACGCTTGCTTTGGACAGACTCAATGGAGGGGAGCGAGGAACCGGTGATGCGTTGGGCAATTTTCACCACCCTCTGCAATGCCTTCCGGTCGGAGACAGAGCAGTTGCCATACCATACTGTGATGCAGTTGGTAAGGATGCTCTCGATGGTGCAGCGGTAGAAGTTCACCAGGATCTGAGGAGACAGATGGACCTTCTTCAGTCTCCTCAAGAAGAAGAGACGCTGGTGAGCCTTCTTGATCAGAGTGAAGGGTGAAGAGGAACGGGGCCAGAACCGTTCCCTGTGGGGCTCCAACATTGCACACCACTGTGCCAGAGACACTGTCCCCCAGCTTGACAAACTGTGGTCGACCCGTCAGGTAGTTGTATATCCAGGAGATAAATGTGGAATCCACCCCCATCTTCTTAAGCTTGTCATTCAGAATCAGGGGTTGGATGGTGTTGAACGCACTTGAGAAGTCGAAGAACATAATCCTCACATAGCCACCGGGTTTGTCCCAAAAAAGAGTAGATCCGGTGCAGCATGTAGAGGACTGCGTCTTCCACCCCAATGTTCTCCTGGTATGCAAACTGTAGTGGGTCGAGTGTGTGCTGGACTTGTGGTCTCAGGAGACGAATGAGTAGCCGCTCCATTGTTTTCATGATATGGGATGTAAGGGCCATTGTAGTCATTGATCTCGGTCGGCCGCCCTGCTTTGGGAACCGGCACGAGACATGATGTTTTCCACAGACCTGGTACCCTCCCTGACTTGAGGCTCAGGTTGAAAATGGTCTGGAGCGGCTCCGCCAGCTGAGCCGCACAGTCTTTTAGTAGCCTGGGACATACACCATCAGGGCCAGCTGCTTTACCAGGGCGCAACCTCCTCAGCTCAGCTCTCACCTCGTCCGCCGTGAAGAACAGTTGAGGAGATGCCGGCATAGGAGGTGCTGCAGCTGTGCTGTTGGGGGGGCTGCCTCGTGGAGGTGATGGTGGGGGAGAGGCTGCACCTGTAGAGGTGGGAGGGGATACCAGATCAAACCTGTTATAGAACAGGTTAAACTCATTGGCCTTGTCCACCTCTCCTGACGGCTGGCTCTCTCTTCTCCTTGAAGCCAGTGATGGTCTTCATTCCTCTCCACACCTCTTTGATGTTGTTGTACTGCAGTTTCTTCTCCAGCTTCCTTTTATAGTCCCCTTTTGCCTGCTTCATACTCCTTTTCAAGTGGTGCTGTACCCTCTTGATTTTTTCCCGATCACCAACCTTGAAAGCCTCCTTTTTGTCGTTTAGGAGGCTCTTGATGTTGCTTGTAATCCAAGGTTTGTTATTGGGAAAACAACAAACAGTTCTTACTGGCACAACAACATCCCTACAGAAGTTGATGTAGTCCGTTATGCATCCAGCCATCCTGTCGATGTCCATACAGCTGTTTAATTCCTGTGGCTCCATCAGTATGTCCCAGTCTGTGCATTGAAAGCAGTCCCTCAGTGATTCACTGGCCTCTGGTGTCCACTTTCTGAATGACCGGGTGGTTGTAGGCTGTCTCAGTACACAGGGTTTGTAAGAAGGCCTTAGATAAACCAGGTTGTGATCTGATTTGCCAAGCGGTGGAAAGGCTAAGACACTATAGGCCTCCTTGACATTGACATAGCACAAGTCCAGTGTCTTATTGTGCCTTGTGGGACAGTCAACATACTGTGAGAAGCCTGACAAGTGGGGGCTGATGTACACATGATTGAAGTCCCCTGATAAGGCAATGAGTACGCCCGGGTGTCGGGTCTGTAATCTCGCGACAGTCTCTTGGATGACGTCACATGCGACTACAGGCTCCGCTCGAGGAGGAATGTAAACAATAATGGCGACGATGTGGGAGAACTCCCTCGGTACATAATAAGGTCTCAGTCCAACCGCCAGGAGCTCGATATCCCGACAACAGATCTTATCTTTCACAGTTATGTGATCTTCCCACTCGCCTTCGGGTCTCTATCTGCTCGTACCGTAGTGAAGCCGGGGAGATCCACACAGGATGATGTCCATCAGCCACGTCTCGGTAAAACACATGAGACTGCACTCACGGTAGACCAGTTGGTTCTTCATAAGGGCCTCCAACTCCTCACACTTGTTAGGGAATGAGTTGATGTTCCCCATAAGGATCGATGGCAGAAACGGCTTGTATCTCCACCTCCAGGCCCTTAGCCTGGCCTTTAACCTGGCACCTGCACGGCAACCACGGAACGGCTTCTTCAGCTCAGACGGAATATGGTGTTTTATTCCGTAAGCTGTCCGTCGCCACATAAGGAGTTCATCCCTCCTATACGCGACTCTACACATGCTGTGTAAAAATTACTGCACAGCAGCAGCGGCAGCAGCCAACGCACAAAACACACTAAAGCACTAAAGCACTAAACAAAACTCTGAGCTACAAGGACTTGTATCCAAGTCCTTGTCTTTGTCCTTCACAAAAACTAAACAAAACTAAATAAAACACTAAACAAAACACACTAAAACGCTAAAACACCAAAAACAAAACTCGGAGCTACAAGGACTTGCTGCCTCTCAGTTCGGCGCATGTAGTCACTCCAATAACTTCCACCCCTTGACTCTCTTGAATTTCCAGCATGTTGCTGGTGTCTTCCACTGTGAAGACCGATGTAAAAAATGTATTCAATTCCACTAGCATTTCTTTATTCCCCATTATCACTTCTCTTGCATAATTTCCCAGCTGTCCAATGTCCACTCTTGCCTCTTTTTTACTCTTTATATATCTGGAAACCTTTGTTATCCTCAGCTTGATAGCTTTTTATTTACTGTAAATTGGACAAATTTGAACATTTTTTGTGTACTGTACACTGTACATTAAAAAAAAAAGCAAAAGATGTCTGGTTTGAAGTGTTTCATGTGCCTTTTTAATCAAAGACCTGACAATGAGAAATTGGACTGGGCATCAAGTACCAAAATGCAAGTTTCATTTGTTCTTCATCTTTACCACATCATCGTCTCAGGCTATCTCTGGGGACCATGGATGATCCAGTTTCACTCCAGTTTATCTGGGGTCTGAGGTGGTCAATGAAGCCAATGTGGAAACTGCAGACTGTTCCACAGAAGATGCAGGTGTGACTGACTGAGTGGGTAGGCGGTAGTTTGTGAATGAAGGAACTGGAGATGCTGGTTTACACCGAAGATAGACACAAAATGCTGGAGTAACTCAGCGGGACAGGCAGCATCTCTGGACAGAAGGAATGGGTGACTTTTCGGGTCAAGACCCTGTTATAAGGGAACAGGTTCAAGGATCTGACTAGTGGAACAGAAAAAAGCTCACTCTCTGTTTAGTTACAAATCAGATTTATTAGCATTATGAGGCTTAAAATGGCCAGGGCTATGAGGCTTTAAATATAGCGCTACTGGCCAGCGCTATCAGCCATGGACAGGGGTGGAAGATTCCAACCTTCACGTGGTCCACCCTATTTCGACGAATACAATCAACCCGGCATGCACAATCAAATAAGATCAAATATAACAAGTTGTCCTACAACTTTAGGCTGTGCACGCCATACTCAAGAAGAAGAAGAGCCATGGACTGTTCGGGAAAAACTCTTATTACAGACCCTTCTTCGGTTTGTGAGTTGGTCTTCTCCTGTTGGGTGTCTATATTCCTGATACATGACCTTGAGGTTCTCAATACCATATCAAATGCACCTTCCCTCTTTTTAATCACCTTAGGCAAGAGATTCCCAGGAAGTCAGTAGTCACATTGCATTTGCAGTGTTGTGGATAATGAAGTCGATTTTCAAAGTCTACAGAGAGATTTATGCCAGTTGGAAGAGTGGGAATCTCATGTAGATAGGGTGGTAAAGAAAGCTTTTGGTGTGCTGGCCTTTATAAATCAGAGCGTTGAGTATAGAAGTTGGGATGTAATGTTAAAATTGTACAAGGCATTGTTGAGGCCAATTCTGGAGTATGGTGTACAATTTTGGTCGCCTAATTATAGGAAGGATGTCAACAAAATAGAGAGAGTACAGAGGAGATTTACTAGAATGTTGCCTGGGTTTCAGCAACTAAGTTACAGAGAAAGGTTGAACAAGTTAGGTCTTTATTCTTTGGAGCGCAGAAGGTTAAGGGGGGACTTGATAGAGGTCTTTAAAATGATGAGAGGGATAGACAGAGTTGACGTGGATAAGCTTTTCCCACTGAGAGTAGGGAAGATTCAAATAAGAGGACATGACTTGAGAATTAAGGGACAGAAGTTTAGGGGTAACATAAGGGGGAACTTCTTTACTCAGAGAGTGGTAGCTGTGTGGAATGAGCTTCCAGTGAAGGTGGTGGAGGCAGGTTCGATTTTATCATTTAAAAATAAATTGGATAGTTATATGGACGGGAAAGGAATGGAGGGTTATGGTCTGAGCGCAGGTATATGGGACTAGGGGAGAATACGTGTTCGGCATGGACTAGAAGGGCCTAGATGGCCTGTTTCCGTGCTGTAATTGTTATATGGTTATATGGTTATATTTTGTGAGGAGACTTTGAGCAAATAGTTGCATTTTTTTCCATTGTTCTCTTGGCAATGTTTTCTCTGGTAAAGGGTGCTACATAATAATGTCATCAATATGTATGGCTTATTTTAAAATCAGAAATTGAATCAAAAGATTGTTATGACCAACATGGTTAACTCATAATTAAACTAGGGATACATCATGTTGAAAGTTGAAAACTATGTACGATTTAAAAGATCCCCCTGGGATATAGTTTTAAGGTTAACAAAAATCCTGCCATTATTTTTTTATTTGAAAACATCATGGCTTCTGCAAATTTGTAAATGTAGATCATTGACTCCATGATTATGGATCATATGACTGTTGCTTATTGCAGAGGGTTGTGGCCATTTGTGATTGGTGGACGGCATCCGCCCCACTCTATGGTTGAGGGAAAGCCTCTCTTAGGAGACCCAAAACCTATGACTGCTTCCCATTTACAGTGATTAGCTTTTGACTTACACCCTGGTATATTGTTCACACAATATGCAATACTACGATTTTTGTGAAATGCAAAGAATTCACTGAATGGGGATAATTTTAACTTCGGACAAGGCTGTGTAATATTAAACTACCTGTTTTTCCCTTTTGTTGACCAAAGGAAATAAAATACTTGGATAGTATTCAATGGGCAGTTTATACAAGATCACCCACTTTAACCTATCTTAAAATTACAGAGTCAAAGTTCAGCCACATTGTGATTAACTGCAGTGCAAACAAGTAATTAATTGCTTAATTTCTTTGCAACACAGGCACAGTATTTACATTGTACTAATTCTCTGTGTCCCCTTAAGCAACTCTGAATAATATCCAGATTGCCTCCTTGGAGATAGAACAATAGCAACCTGTATTTACACAGAATTTTAATGTAGTAAAACATTTAAAATATTTCACAGCAGAATTTGCAAACCAAATTTGACAACGAGTCACTTGAGATATTAGAAAATATAACTACAAGCATTGACATAAAGGTGTTTTTGTTTTAAGTATCTTGAAGGAAGAGAAGGCATTAGCTGGATAGTTTTGAGTAAAGAATTTCATATTTGGTTTCTGATACTGTCAGAGAATTCATGTGCATTTAAGAAACAAAGGAAGAATGTGTCAACAAGAACAATCATCAAGAACACCGTAGCCAGAAAAATGAAAAAGGCAATGATTTGTTTTTATGAATGTCAAACAAAATTTCACATACAGTCATATAAATAACCTCCTCTTAGGAGGAAGACAAAGGAAAGGTAAGGCAATTTTAAAACATTGTTCTTTAGCTACTGCAAACATGGCTGCCAATGCTGATATCCCACTGGGTTGTAAGCTACCGAAGTGGAATATGAGGTTTCTCCAGTTTGCACGTGGGCTCACTCTAGCAATGGAAGAGGCCCAGAACAGAAAGGTCCGAATGGGAAGGGAAATTAAAATTGTTAGCATCCAGGAGATCCAGTAGGCCTTGGCGGACGAAGCACAAGTGTTCGGCGAAACGGCCAGCTTGTCTACGCGTGGTATCGCCTATGTAAAGGGAGCCATATTGGGAGCAGCATATGCAGTGGATGAGATGACAGGTGTTACATCTCCTGCAGTTGATGGTGAAAATCCCAGGGAAGGGAAGATGTGACTAGTGGAGAGTCACTTTGAGGTGCTGAAATGGCAGAGAATGATGTGTTGGATACGGAGGCTGGTGGTGTGAAAAGTAAAAACCATGGAATGCCATCCTTGTTCTGTCTGGGGAGAGGGGAAGCGAGAGCAGAACTACTGGACACAGCGGTGATGCGGGTGAGGAATCCATCTGCAACAGCAGGGCCAAAACACATTTACTAAAGAAAGAGGACAAATCGGATGTCCTAGAATGGTAAGCCTTATCTTGGGGGCAGATGCAGTGGAGACAGAGAAATTGGGAGTAGGAGGTGGCATCTTTGCAAGAGGCAAGGTAGGAGGATGTGAAGTCCGGATAACCAATAGTATACATCAGTCGATGGTCCCCTGTGCTGGATGCATAGAGATCAAGAAATGGGAGAGGTGTTAGAGATAGTCCAAGTGAATTTCAGGGCAGAATGGAAGTTAGTAGTGAAGTTAATGAAATCAATGAGTTATGCATGGGTGCAGAGGCATCTCCGCTGTAGTCGTTGATGTAGCCTTTGTACATTTGGAAGAAGTGCTATTCAATGTAAACGACAAAAAGGCAGGCATATCTGGGGACCAATAAAAAAGCAGACATGGCTGAGGACTAACAAACTGGTAGGCATTGCACCTTTTGTCTTTTCATCTCTGGTCTTGGTCCAACCATCCAAGAATTAAAACGCCTCTCATCTGTATCCACTTAGCACTTTCCTGGATTCTCCCCACCCCCCACTTAGCTTCCTCCTCCCTACTACAATCAGTCTGAAGAAGGGTCCCAACCTGAAATCTCACCTATCCATGTTCTCCAGAGATGCTGCCTGACCCGCTGAGTTACTCCAGCACTTTGTGTCTTTTTTAGACCACTGTACTATCTGTATTTATGTTGTTTGTTCAGGAAGCAAGGAAAACTAATTATTTAGGAAGCATAGAATTTGTCTACAACCTTCTCTGTTTCTTTGATATTAAATTGATTCCAAGATTAAATGAAAATAGTTCAGTTCACAAACTAACCTCAGCTGCCATCCGATCTAACTTTATCTAACCATTTTACCTCCATATTGCTTTGCTGAATAGAAATCAACAAATCATAATTTGAAAATTACCAATTGAGCTAGTATCTGCCACTATTTGTGAACAAGGGTTCCTCACTTATTTCATCCTTGACACGATGAAAAGTTTTCTAATCTATCCAGAATGATCTGGTTCTTGGCTTAGCAGTCCCCATGTCCCAATCAATACTAGTGAATGTGGCGGCACGCTGGAGTAGCAGTAGAGCTACTGCCTTACAGCGCCAGAGACCCAGGATCGATCCTGACTACAGGTGTTGTTTCCCCATGAGCTGCATGGGTTTACTCCGAGATCTTCAGTTTTCTCCCACAAGACGTACAAGTTTGTAGATTAATTGGCTTGGTATAAATGTAAAATTATCCCTAGAGTAAATGTGCGGGGATCACTGGTCGGTGCGGACTCAGTGGGCCGAAGGGCAAGTTTCCATGCTGTATCTCTAAACTAAACCATTCAGCCAGATATTCGGTTTCTCCTATACACAAACTCATCACCACTTGTGTTTCAGTTAACAATTTGTAGGTGGCATTGTTCTTGAAGGGTCATTGTCCTGAAATATTAATTCAGTTTCTCCGCAGAAGGTTGCTGCACCTGCCGAGTGTTTCTAGCATTTACTGTTTTTGTTTTAAATTTCCAGCATCTGCATTTTTGATCTAATTACAACATTTTAGTTTTGTGTTGACAGACATCCTAAGTTTCTTTGGATTAGTACTGTTCTAAGCAAATTGCTATTATCAAGGCTGGAGTTGGTGTGCACCATAATCAGCCTCATGAAGGCCACTGACGACTCCATTCAGGGGCCACAAATAAGAAATAAAATTGAGATAGGAACGGTATGGTGTGAAAGCGAGACATCAAAGGAGATGCGGTTCAAGGAAAATGTAGAATATATCATTGTTAGCTAGGAGAAGTTGATAATGAAGCACACAGAAATAACATTTAATCAGGAGTACAATCAGACTGGTCGGAGAACCAGGGAGGGGGAGGGATGGAGAGAGACGGAAAGCAAGGGTTACCTGAAGTTAGAGAAGTCAATATTCATATGGCTGGGGTGTAAGATGCTAATTTACACTGGGCCTCACTGACAGTGGAGGAGGCCCAGGGCAGAAAGGTTAGTACAGGAATGGGAGGGAGAGTTAAAGCATTTAGCAACCGGGAGATTAGGTAGGTTTAGGTAGATTGAGTGGAAGTGCAAGTGAACATCTGCCTCGCCTGAAAAGACTGTCGGGGTCCTTGGATGGAGTCGAGGGTGGAGGTATAGGGACAGGTGTTGTATCTCCAGCGGTTGCAGGTTTAGCATAATAATAATAATAATACATTTTATTTATTGGGCGCCTTTCAGACATCTCAAGGGCACCTTACATAGATTAACAGGAAATATAAACATATAATCAGAATAAAATAAATAATAAAGACATCACAGAAACACAAATTAAAAACAGAATTCAGTCCAAAAACAAAAATCAAAAACACAAAGTGAAAAGAGAGCAGCGGCAGCTAAAGCGCGCCAGCGTCCACTCTCCCTTCACGGCAGCCATCTTGGACAAAGACTAACAGCATGACTAAAGGTGTGCAGGAATTAATTCCTGCTTATGTGATGCAAATTGACAAGGCATTGGAACTCTTTCATCAATAATTTGTAATTTATATAAAGTAGCAGGGTGTGGAAAAGGTAATTTTAGAAAATTATATTGTATCGCGAAAGTCAAGCAGGGAATTACGTTTAAACCAGCACCAGGCAAATTCAGCACTGATTAATCTGACTAGATCCACCAGTTTCTAATTATTGTGAGTTTTATGAAATGTTAATATTCTATACTTAGATCTATCTTTTGAATTTGTAACGAGAGATAAACTAAAAATCATTAAATTTTAAAAAGTATCTCTACTTTAAATATCCAAGAAAAGAAAACAGATTAGTTATATTATATGAAAAGACCTTCAAATTAAATTAAACTCGTGACATGTGCATGAATATGAAAGATCGCTTTGTTGACTGCCTTGCAGCACCTCCCCATGGAGAAAGTAAAGTGCTGCATTTATTTCATTTATTTGTTGTAATTGCTCATTATGGCGTTGCAATTAGAGTGCAAAATACATATATATTAGAGCTTTATTTGTGCAGGAAATGTAATTTTTCACTTAATTCAATGACCTTTCTCAGTTGTGCACAAAAACATTAAGTAACTTATTTCCATTGTGGTGTCAGGGATGATGCTGGTTTCAATGCTGTCCCAAGCCTTCAGAGCACATGTGATGTAGCACTGGCGATCTCTGGCTTTTCTTGGCAGCTCCTGGTCTTCGAAGGAGGAATTGTGAAGATCTCAGGCTTCTCCCTGCAGTTCACCCTTACCTCGAGAGGAGGTGTTGGTGGTCTTGGGTTTATTCTGACGATTTAGCTTTGGGCTTGAAAAGGTGATGATGGAGGTCTCTAGGTTATCCTGGCGTCTTAGTCTTTGCCTCTGTGTGGGCACAGTCCCTCATTTTCCGTGGACAAGAACAGGCACTGGCATCTCAGGCTTGCCCCAGCCACTCAGTGTTAGCCTCCGTAGAACTGCTGGCTGTCCAAGGCTTCTTCCTAGCAGCCCAGTCCTCACCACACAGTTTGGATTGGATTGGATTTCTTACTCAAACCTGTGACAGAAGAACACAGCCAACAAGGATTCTTTCCCCCCCTTTCGCTCACTCCTTCCTCCTTCTCCCCCTCGCCAGCATTTTGTATCCATCTTCGATATAAACCAGCATCTGCAGATCCTTCCTAGACATAATGCATTGCTATATTAGACAGTAGGAGTCAGTTAAAGGTCTTCAATAACAGGTGTTCCACTGATCTTTGCAATAGGTGGTGTTAGAGAATCCACAGGAAGTTGTTGGCATATTGACACATGAGGGCACAGCAATCCATTGCAAATAAAGTAGGGGTTGCTGATAATAGGTGCTGCATGTCATGCTTATGTTGGTGAGTTTGAGATATACAAATAGTGTTAGTCACTTGCTTCATATGTGGAATGAATGGAAATGTTCCTGAGGGTGAATGATACTGTTTTGGCGGATCAAGACAACAGACGGTTGATTTGAATCAAATTTATTCACAATGTGATTCACCGATCACGGTCTTGACAATTGCCACTGAAAATACAACTGACCACAACGGTGGTCTCACAACGACTGAAGGGCAGAGCCCTGAAAACCATGCGAAATCACGACCCCTCCCAGAGTCACGTGCACGCGGATTCCAACCGCAGGGTTCGATACTTGCGAGCACCAGTAGGTGCCGCTACACTGTCAAAATTAGACTGGGGGACATTGCACAGAGAAACATATTCATATGCACGAAATGGAATGCAATGCCAATAATTTACTTGCAATGTTGCTGGATGTGGTGGAGGCAGAGACAAATTATTTTTGATAAGTTTAGGAAGGAACTGCAGATGCTGGTTTACTGTCTGGATACCGAAGATAGACACAAAATGCAGCTCAGCGGGACAGGCAGCTTCTCAGGAGAGAAGGAATGTGTGGCATTTTGGGTCAAGACCTTTCTTCAGACTGAGACTCAGGGGAGAGGGAGACATTGAGATATGGAAGGGTAAGGTGTGAAAACACAGATCAAAGGGGACTATGACCATGGACCACAGGCAAGGTTTCATACGAGGACATTGAGAAACTCTTAAAAAGGCTCCATCAGATATTTTTGTGAGTCGCAAGTTTGGCATATGCAATTGAAGAAAATAACAAAAATATGTAATTTCCAGATCTTTTTAGATCAAGGTTTAGGGATTAATCAGGGGTTATAACATTTTATGAAAGGAACAGCCATTAATTCAAAACAAGAACCAGTCTTCAGTATATCTGCGCTAATGCACATTGGAAGCAGTTATCAGCTTGAAATTAAAAGGACAATTTTTACTAAGACAATTGAATATGTAAATTGGGCCTGCCTATATCAAACGAGATATCTTCATCTTAATGGACCTGTCCCACTTAGGCGACTAAAGGAGACTATGCAGTCGCCACATGTTCGAGGGTGTTTGCCGGAGAGTTGCCTTCATGGTCGTGAGTAGTTCCTGCATTCTCTGAACTAGTAGCAGCCTAAGTGGGACAGGCCCATAAGTTATGTCACAACAATTGTGATGGGGACTCGAGGGCCTGAGCTGTAGGAAGAGATTGAACGAGCTGGGACTTTATTCCTAGAGCGCAGGAGGTTCAGGTGTGATCTTATACAGATGTAGAAAATCATGAGGGGAATTGATTGGGTGAATGCACAGAGGCTTCTACCCAGTGTAGGTGAATCAAGAACCAAAGGATATAGGTTTAAATTGAGAGGGGAAAGATTTAATAGAAACCTGAAAGGTATTATTTTCTTGCAGAAGGTGGTGGGTATGGAACAGCTTTTTTCCCCACGAGCAGTAGCTCTACTCAACAACCAAAAATCTATAGCCTCCTTACGCTCTGTTATTTTATTTTATTCTTCACATGTTTAAATTATAATGTTTTAATTGTAATTACCTACTGTATATCCTATTGTTATCCTTGCGAACAAAGCACCAAGGCAAATTCCTTGTATGTATACATACTACTTAGCTAATAAAATGTATTGAATGAATTCCTTTTCTCCAGAGATGTAGAACAAATGAATGAAAGTCAATGCTTACTATGTTCTGTTGTGCTGAAGCAAAGCAAGAATTTCATTGTCCTATCAGGGGCACATAACAATAAACTCTTGAATCTTGAAGATATGCAACCAAGTAATTGTGATAAAGGAACCAGGCCATTGTTGGTTGGTTGGTTGTTGAAGTTGCTGGGGATCTGACTTGCCCTGACCTGCTGCCTCTTCTGGCATTGACAGCTCCTTGAGCCACCTGCTGGCCTTCCTTCAATGTCCATGTTGTCCATCCTCGGTGGGCGGGCGGCGACAGTTGGGTGAGCGCCACCTGAAGGCACCACTATTGTTTCACGGATTTACAGGCAGGGACGCCGAGGTCGGGCGGGCGGCGACAGTTGGGTGAGCGCCACCTATTGTTTCACGGATTTACAGGCAGGGACGCCGAGGTCGGGCGGGCGGGCGGCGTTTTATTCTCCCCACGTTGCCTTGCTTGTCGTCTGGTGCCGTCGGTTGACCCGGATACGCATGTCGGTAGTTAGCGGCTGGCAGCGAGAGGGATAATACTGGGAGAGGGGGAAACAAACCATGGGCAAAAAGAACAAAAAGGACAAGAAAGGAAAGGGAGTTGAAAAAAACGCGGCTAAAATGGAGAAAAAGATCTCCAAACGGTCGAAGAGAGAGGAGGTGAGGAGGGAATGTTGTGGAGCGAGGCCGAGTACTGGGAGGGAGGCTTGTTGTTGGTGGGCGGTTGTTCGCAAACAACGTTCTGTTTCTGTTTATCACTAACAAGATTTGAACCCAATAGTAAAAAATAATGTAAGTAGGAAGGAACGGCAGATGTTGGTTAAAACCGAAGATCGACACAAAACGCTGGAGTAAATTTGGTGTCTATATCTATCTTCAGCAAAAACGAATGGCTTGTGTCTAAGTCTATTCGGTGGGCGGTAGGATTTCCTAATTAATTTAGTGAGATAGGACATTAAGAACTTTACAATTACACGTTCACTTATTTATGTTACTGCTACATGCTATTTAAAAAAAAGTCTAGAATTGCAATTAGTGTTTTCCTTCTGTGGAATTGAACCCGCCTGTGGATCACGGGGATGGGAGAAAATGTGTAGGAAGGAACTGCAAATGCTGGTAGAATATTGATTTATCTAACTTCAAGAATGAATATTGATTTCTCTAACTTCCAATAACCCCTTGCATCCCCACCGTCTCTGTCCCTCCCCCACTCTAGTCGTCGTACTGGTTTCACTGTTCGGATAACTCGTTCTCACCTTCCCCACAATGGACCATTGTGGGCTCCACCTTTCCTTGATCATCGTCACATTTTGCCTATCTTTCATTCATTTGTTTTATGTACCTTCTATATCTCCAGAAGATAGACACAAAGTACTGGAGTAACTCAGCGGGACAGGCAGCATCTCTGGAGAGAAGGAATGGGTAACGTTTCGGGTTGAGACCTTTCTTCAGACTGCGAGTCAGGGGAAAGGAAAACAAGAGAGTTATAGACAGTGATGTAGCGAGATATAGAACAAATGAATAAAAGATATGCAAAAAAGTAGCGATGATAAAGGAAACAGGCCATTGTTAGCCGTTTACTAGGTGAGAATGAGAACCTGGTGCGACTTGGGTGGGGGTGGGATGGAGAGAGAAGGAATGCAGGGGTTGCTTGAAGTTAGAAACATAGAAAATAGGTGCAGGATGAGGCCATTCGGCCCTTCGAGCCAGCACCGCCATTCATTGTTATCATGGCTGATCGTCCCCAATCAATAACCCGTGCCTGCCTTCTCCCCATATCACTTGATTCCACTAGCCCATAGAACTCTATCTAACTCTCTCTTAAATCCATCCAGTGATTTGGCCTCCACTGCCCTCTGTGGCAGGGAATTCCACAAATTCACAACTCTCTGGGTGAAAAAGTTTTTTCTCACCTCAGTCTTAAATGGCCTCCCCTTTATTCTAAGACTGTGGCCCCTGGTTCTGGACTCGCCCAACATTGGGACCATTTTTCCTGCATCTAGCTTGTCCAGTCCTATTATAATTTTATATGTTTCTATAAGATCACCCCTCATCCTTCTAAACTCCAGTGAATACAAGCCTAGTCTTTTCAATCTTTCCTCATATGACAGTCCTGCCATCCCAGGGATCAATCTCGTGAACCTACGCTGCACTGCCTCAATCACAAGGATGCCCCTCCTCAAATTAGGAGACCAAAACTGTACACAATACTCCAGATGTGGTCTTACCAGAGCCCTATACAACCGCAGAAGTCTTTACTCCTATACTGAAATCCTCTTGTTATGAAGGCCAACATTCCATTAGCTTTCTTCACTGCCTGCTGTACCTGCACGCCAACTTTCAGTGACTGGTGTACAAGGACACCCAGTTCGCGCTGTACCTCCCCCTTACCTAACCTAACCCCATTGAGATAATAATCTGCCCCCTTGTTTTTGCCGCCAAAGTGGATGACCTCACATTTATCTATATTATACTGCATCTGCCACGCATCTGCCCACTCACTCAACCTGTCCAGGTCACCCTGCAACCTCCTAACATCCTCTTCATAGTTCACACTGCCACCCAGCTTTGTGTCATCCGCAAACTTGCTAGTGTTGCTCCTAATTCCCTCTTGTAAATCATTAATATATATGGTAAACAGTTGCGGCCCCAACACCGAGCCTAGCGGCACTCCACTCGCCGCTGCCTGCCATTCTGAAAAGGACCCGTTCACTCCTACTCTTTGCTTCCCGTCTGCCAACCAATTTTCTATCCACGTCAACACCCTACCCCCAATACCATGTGTTCTAATTTTAGTCACCAGTCTCCCGTGCCGGACCTTATCAAAGGCTTTCTGAAAGTCTAGATACACTACATCCACTGGCTCCCCTTCATCCATTTTACTTGTCACATCCTCAAAAAATTCCAGAAGATTAGTCAAGCATTATTTTCCTTTCATAAATCCATGCTGACCTGGACTAATCCTTTTACTGCTATCCAAATGCCCCATTATTACCTCTTTAATAATTGACTCCAGCATCTTTCCCACCACCAAAGTCAGGCTAACAGGTCCGTAATTCCCCATCTTTGGAGAAAAAATGTGCGAGTTTTTACTTGGAACTCAGATAGATATTTGAGGTCAACATCAATAAAGTTCAAAGTTATGAAGGGCTTTAGTAGGATAGATAGTAAGAATTCCCTCCCCACCCCCCCTAACAGATGTGTTTAAAATGAGGAAAATGTTTTAGGGTAAGAGGCCCAGAGGTGATCTGCGAGGATAATTTTTCATCCAGAAAGTGGTTAGAATTTGGAACACACTGAGGGGGTGGTGAAGGCAGGTACTCGAACCTTTAAATATTTAGTCAATCTCTTGAATCACCAAGACATAGGAAGTAATAGATCAAATTATGGTAAATTGGATTTGTACAAATGTAATTTGATGGTTGACGTTTTCATGGTTAGCTGAAGAATGTATTTCAGTATTGAATGTCTGACAGGACCATCTGATCTGGGTTAAGCTCAACACCTCTGCATAACTGCAGAGAAGCAATTATTTTAAGATGACATTGTTGATTATTACATTAAAATAAGTGGTATGGTGGAGGGATAAGACGGATAATTCTTGTCTTACCAAGAATTGCAATGGGTTCTTGATCAGTTGGACAAGTATGAATGAATGAATAACTTTATTGGCCAAGTATTCGCATACAAAGAATTTGCCTTGGTGCTCCGCCCGCAAGCGACAACATGACATACAGTGACAGTTAGGAATGATACATAAAACATTAAACATTAATAATAAAACAGTAGGCCAAGGAATGGCGAATGGCGTTTAATGCAGTGCAGGACCTTCAGTGAAAGGTAGGCCCTGGGAAGTGTTGTATTAAAGAGGGATCTAGGAATAGATGCCATTATGCTGGTCAGGTGCAGAGAAGATTTACAAAGGTATTGCCAAGAGTCGAGGGTCTGAACTACAGGGAGAGGTTAGGCAGACTAGGAGTTTATTCCTTGGAGCGCAGGAGGCTGAGGGGTAATCTTGGTATATAAAATCATGCGGGGAATAGATAGTGTGAATGTGCAACCATCTTCCCAGCATAGGGGAATCAAGAACTACATGGCATAGGTTTAAAGTGAGAGGGGACGAAGGAACCCGAGGGGCAACTTTTCGGAGTTATTCCCTGTTCTGGAGTTATTCCCTGTTCAAATTGTTGCTGCCATTGCCTATTGTCTATAGGGGGGGGGGGTTGCACGTAAGGTCATTGGGTCAAAGGGCGTGACGCACGGAGCAGCTCAATCCATGTGGAGGACATGGCTGCCTCAGCACACACTGTTAATACACGGAACACGTACCTTCTTACTTATTAAAAACTGCTGAAATTGTCATTTTCTGCGCTATAAATATTTGTGGATACTGTCATTGAAAGCGGGAAGGTATCAATATATTTGCTCTGAAACCGAGCACCAAGGTGTAAGCGGCCGAAAGAGCGCATCCCTCAGGACAGCCCACGCTCTCCCCTGGGGTCAGCGTTGTCCGGCCACGGCCGCCCTCCGCCCCGTCTCCCTCTGTGGGCCGCACTATCAAGGGCTGTGGGTCGGCAGCGCCCGCACACGGGGCCGGGTGAAGCAGGACCAGGTGGAGCGGGGCCAGGGGGTGGAGGGCCGGCGGCACCGGGTGGAGCGGGGCCAGGGGGTGGAGGGCCGGCGGCAGCGGGTGGAGCGGGGCCAGGGGGAGGAGGGCCGGCGGCAGCGGGTGGGGTGGGGCTGGCGGGGCCGGGGGGAGCGGGGCCGTGGTTCCAGGCAACGTCAGCTGCAGCAGAGTTAGGGACAGTGCTCCCTCCGCCCACCCAGAGTCACTGGCGCGCTGCACCGACATCCCAACCTCTTCCCCAGCCCCCTCCTCCTCCTCCCACCCCTGGCCATGGTATAGACGGCCCGGGGTCCGCGGGTGTGAAACCAGTCCGGCAGGTGGGCCAGAAGAAGGGCCCGCTGTGCTTCCATCCATAGTAAATGCTTACCTGCAGTTCACCACGTGTACTCCAGTTGGCGTTGCGTGGCAACAGTACGGGTCACGGGTCGTGATCTCGACTGCGTGCAACCTCCCTATTGAAAAGTAGCATAATAATTTCAACTCTTGGGATGCACTTGTCCAGTTTTAAGTACAGACCGATACTTGGGAAGGATAACATGTTTTGTTATCATGGGTTGTTACCCGAGTATGCTGTGTTGCCATCTATATTACAAATAATAAATACTGCTCTTTAAACCAAAGGAAACCATGGGAAAAGTGATCTAACTGACCCTTGCCAAAGAGTATTGGTGATTTTAAAGCACATTAAACTTTTTCACGAAAGGTGGTTAGTATATGGAACAAACAGCCAGGAGGTAGTTGAGGCAGGTACAATATCAGTACTTAAAGACATTTGGGCAGGTACATGGATAGGAAAAGTTTAGAGAGATATGGGTCAAATACGGGCAGATGGGACAAGCATAGATGGGAGATCTTGGTTGCCATGGGCAAGTTGGGCTGAAGGGTCTGTTTCTGTGCTGTTTGGTTCTATTACTATAGGATTATAAAGGCAATATAAAATGTGAGAGTAGGTTCATGGGAAACAGAAACAGGCTTCAAGATCTCTACGTTTCTTAGCTGAAGTTAAAGATTATGGCATGTGATTTACAGTGAGAATGGTCGAGAAATATATTTAATGTCTTCATGGAGGACAGAATGTACTCATGTCTGAAGAAGGGTCTCGACCCGAAACGTCACCTATTCCTTCGCTCCATAGATGTTGCCTCACCCGCTGAGTTTCTCCAGCATTTTTGTCTATCATGGAGGACACGTTCTCCTGGAAATAATGGAGAGCTGTGGGTCTAGAATAAGCATACATTCCATAGATTTTGGATCCATTCTAACAGATTGGATATTTTAAAATGGAAACAGTATGCCAGCCTTTATTAAAAGATGGACACAAAAAGCTGGAGTGACACAGCTAGACAGACAGCATCTCTGGAGAGAAGGAATGGGTGACATTTCGGGTTGAGACCCTTCAAGATGATTTGAGCACCAAAATGAAGGCATCTTATTTGAATTGCAAACATCTCGGGTGAGACTGCATGTAGAATATATATTGTGTTTTGGTCTAATTTCCCCTTGCAGGGAAGGAAGCTCTAGCTATGAATGGAATGTAGCAACGGTTTGCCTGATTGATCACTGGGTTAGCGGATTTGTTATACAAGCAGAGTACGTTATAGTCTAGACACAAGGAACTGTAAATGCTGGTTTGACCCAAAAAAGGTGCAAAGCATTAACTTAGTGGGTCTGGAGAGCGTAGGCAGGCAACGTTTTGGGTTGGGACATCGAAGGAGGGTCCCAACTGGAAACATCGCCTATCCATTTTCTCCACTGATGCTGACTGAGCTGCTAAGTAACATGAGCACTTTATATCATGTTAAGACCCTTGGGTCACATGGGACGAAATCATCTTGCTTCTATTTCTTTTCTAATTCATGATTTACAGCGAGTCATCCAGCACAGAAACAGACTCTTCGGCCCAACTCCTTCATGCTGACCCAGATGCCTCATCTAAGCTAGCCCCATATGGCCCATATCCCTCTAATCCATTGCTACCCATCCAAGGGTCTTTTCAATGTTGTTATTGTTCCTGCCTCAGCTAGTTCATCTGGCAGCTTAGTCTGTATACTCACCACCATCTGAGATAAAAAGCTGCCCTTCAGGTTCTTGTTAAATCTTTCCCATTCACCTTAAACCTCTGTCCACTGGTTCTTGATTCCCCAACCCTAGATAAGACTGATTCGCCTTATTAATTACCTTCATGATTTTATACACCTCTATGCGTGCAGGGTTGTACGTTCTCCCCATGACCGCGTGGGTTTACTCCGAGATCTTTGGTTTCCTCCCACACTCCAAAGAAGTACACGTTTGTAGGTGAATTGGCTTGGTATAAATGTAAAAATTGTTGTGTGTGTCTGTCTGTGTCTGTATGTGTGTCTTCCTGCGCCCCAAGAAATAAGGTCCTGGCCTGCCCAATCTCTCCCTATAGCTCTGGTCCTCGAGTCCTGGCAACAATAAATGGTAAATGTTCCTGCTTTCTTTCCAGCTTAATGACATTTGAATAAATGTATCAGAATTTATTATGAAGCTCTAGCAAACAAGGGTAGTTCTCAAAACTGCAGTGGTACTCCCAGTAAGAATTCCAATACTCCGAACCTTGGGATGCAGTGCCTTGTGTGGTGAGCATTTTTTTTTGAGATTTTTAAAAATGAAAATCTGGAAATTGTGTAGTTCTGGTGCCGTAGGAAGAGGACACAGTCAGCAATGAATGACAGAACAAACGGGGAAAATCAAGAATAGTGCTTTAGCAGGGGCTGGATCTAATGGGCGTAGCACTTTGAAGAGCATGACTTCATGCTCTTGTGTTTTTTTCCGTTCCAGTACAATCAATAAATGGAAGGTATAATTACTTAAATGATGATTATCATTTAGACCTTTTTTAAACACAGTTTAAGCACCTACCCCTGCATATGATCATTTAGGAACAATATGACAATGTAATTGGTTGTCACACCATTCCCCTCTCCTTCAATAAATCATCCTGTTGGAGTTAAGAGATTTTTGATGATTTCAGAAGTGCCCAACTCTGTCATCTACAATAATTGAATAAAATAAGAACTTGTGTAAGAAGGAGCTGCAGATGCTGGGTTACATCGAAGATGAACATAAAATGCTGAGTAATTCAGTGGGTTAGGCAATATCTCCGGAGAAAAGGAATAGGTGACGTTTTGGGACAAGACTAATCTAATGAGGGGTCTCGACCTGTAAAGTCACCTATTCCCTTTCTCCAGAGATGGTGAGTGACATGCAGCATCTTGTGTCTATCTAAAATAAGAACTTGGTCTGTTTCTGTTTGTAATCTCAGTTCATGTTTGAAAAGGAGCCATCATTTTCAAGTTTGGAAAACTGAAGGTATACACAGTTAGGCTCCATAGCTTTGATCTCCTAGACTAATATCAATTCAATGTAAGCTCATGGAATAAAAACAGAAAATGCTAAGAAATGGATCAGATGGCATCTGTGGATTAAGAAATATTATTATAATAATAATAATAATAATGGATGGGATTTATATAGCGCCTTTCTAATACTCAAGGCGCTAGTTTAACTATTAGAAAATGTGTGGAGTGCAATGAGTAGAGCAAAGGAAATATTGCAATAGGACAAGGCTCTAGTTGAATCGGGTAAGATATAGGGGCTAAGATAAACTGTAATTGAAGAAGTTATTCAATACGTGGATGGGTTCTGCTGAGCATCTGACTGCTGGCAAAGGAGAACTATTGAGAACTGTTTAAGGAAGGCCCTCAGACCTTCCTGAAATGAATGGAAGTGTAGATGGATTGGTGGTTTAAGGTAAAGATAAGCTGGTTGGGACCGTGGAACAGGTAAGTGCCGAAGCAGCAGAGGACATCTGAACGATTACAGATGGAAGTGCGAAAGGACAAGGATGGAATCAAGGAGCCAATTGGAGTGGGGCAAGAACTGGTTTGCAGCAGTGTTTCCCCATCGGGGTGAAGCTAGTCCTGCTGGTGGATTTTGTGCAGGATGTCGATAGAGTCTGGGTACACTACAGGGCTAGAAGGTGTGGAGGGAATGTCTCCTCGGAAAATGAGGCCACGAGTGCCTGGGAGTCATTGGTGGTGAGGGACATTGTCCAGACAGAGGTATGAGGAAGTGTCTGAAGGATGACATTTGGCATCTGTGAGAAAGATCGAATTTCACCAGACCACCACATTTGTCGGAGGTTTGATATTGATATCGGGTTTGATTTTAGTGAAGAAAATTCATCAGGGTTAGGAGGAGTAGGTTAGAGTAAGTGAATGGAGATACCAAATGTCCCAGAGTTATCAATGAATAGATCTAAGAGGGCGGCAGTGCAGCGGTAAAGTTGCTGCCTCACAACGAATGCTGCACCGGAGACCCGGGTTCGATCCTAACTATGGGTGCTGTCTGTACGGAGTTTGTACGTTCTCCCTGTGACCTGTGTGAGTTCTCTCCGAGATCTTTGGTTTTCTCCCACACTCCAAAGACGTACAGATATGTAGGTTAATTGGCTTGGTAAATGTAAAAATTGCCCCTAGTGTGTATAGGGTAGTGTTAATACGTGGGGGTCGCTGGTCGGTGCGGACGCGGTGGACCGAAGGGCCTGTTTCCGCGCTGTATCTCTAAACTAAACTAAAAGAATAGATTTAAGAGGCAGGTGGGAAAGGTCTATAAAGTTGAGGAATTCTGGAGTTCGAGAAAGGGTCCACATTCTGCAGTGAAGATTTCCTGTCAAGGATATGGAGACTGCAGAAGTGTTTAATGTCATGCTATAACCATATAACCATATAACAATTACAGCACGGAAACAGGCCATCTCGGCCCTACAAGTCCGTGCCGAACAACTTTTTTCCCTTAGTCCCACCTGCCTGCACTCATACCATAACCCTCCATTCCCTTCTCATCCATATGCCTATCCAATTTATTTTTAAATGATACCAACGAACCTGCCGCCACCACTTCCACTGGAAGCTCATTCCACACCGCTACCATTCTCTGAGTAAAGAAGTTCCCCCTCATGTTACCCCTAAACTTGTGTCCCTTAATTCTGAAGTCATGTCCTCTTGTTTGAATTCATTAGAGTAAAGATGTGCAGGGATGAAGATGTTCATCCTTTCCAAGGATTCATTGTTCAGGATGAGGACGAGGAAGATTGAAAGGAATTGTGTAAACCTGGCAAGGTGGAATGTGGTGATAAAATAAGTAGGAAGGAATTGCAGGCTGATTTACACCGAAGATAGGCACAAATTGCTGGAGTAACTCAGCGGGACAAGCAGCATCTCTGGATTGAAGGAATGGGTGAGTTTTGGGTCTTGACCCTTCTTCAGACTGAAGAAGGGTCTCGACCCAAAACATCACCCATTTCTTCTATCCAGAGATGCTGCCTCTCCCGTTGAGTTGCTCCAGCATTTTGTGTCCATCTTCGGTGTTAAAATGTCAGGGAAAAGTGAAAGGGTGAAAGATTAGGAAAGATATTCAAGAGCTGTTGGAGTTGCCAATCTTTAAAAGAAAATAAAAAAAGTTGCCAATTGCAGCACTGAATAAACGAAAGAACGGAACCATGGAGCCAAGACAACTTGGAGATAGAGAGCATTGGTACTGTTTGGCAGAGAGAGGTCAGAAACATGTATATGCTGATGTGCACTGACTAGATCTTTAAATCCAATGAGAGCAATGACGCAACACCGGATAGTTTGAACATGACGGATAGTTTGAACATACTAGTTTGGACAGATGGGATCTAAATGTAATATCTCATCCAAAAGTTGGATAGTTTAGACCCTTTGCTAGGTCCAAATTGTACAGGGATCATCAATTCACCTTTCGATTATATACTTTACTTCCAGATGTAACATTGAGTTGCATGCATTGACCCCTTTTTTTTATCAGATCAAAACTTTTGTCCCTTTTTTTTGTCAGATCAAAACTTTTGTTTATGCTTCTGCTATTGTCAGTTGAACATATGTTTGCACCATTGTTCCTTTGTTATTTAGTTTCATTTTATATTTCATTCCTATTGTATTTGTTTCCTACTTCATCCCGTTCCCACTTGTCATATCTCTGTATTTGCTTAAAGCCTATTGCATCTCTATATCCTTCTAGTTCTGATAATATGTCAGTTTATTATAAATGATTCTTCCTCCCTCTGCTGTCAAGCATTTCCAGCATTTACACAACAGCTTTCGTGATGTCAGGCTCTCCTGTATTGTTTAATATCCAAATATATATATATTTTTAGGACTATTGTATAATAAATTTAGCAATCCATTTTATACAGAATGCAGTCTCATAGATGAAACTGACAAGGGTTATAAAATATGTTTTAATGACATTGGTTAAGTGGTATTTGGTGGCTAGAATGTTGGGGAGTTGCCTACTGAGAGAACAGATGGGATCTAAATGTAACATCACATCCAAAAATTGTTATCTCAAACATATTCTGATATATGATTGATTGAATCAATTAATTGATTTGTTTGAGAGATACAGCATGAAAACGGGCCCTTCGGCCCACTGAGTCCACACTGACCATCGATTACCCGAGGTCAGGTTTGAACTTCAGTCACTGTGGTACGGTAAGGCAGTGAGTGTGCCACTATGTCGCACTTAAATTATTGATTTGAACCTAAAACCTTCAGACTCTGGACAGTAAGGATAACATTGCTACTTCTTGTTTAAGGTGCTATAGTCAAGTTAAGTTTATTATCATATGCACGTCCATATTCCAAAGACGTGCAGGTTTGTCGGTTAATTGGCTTCTGTACATTGCCCCTAGTGTGTAGGATGTGGAAGTGGAATAACATGGAACTAGTGTGAACGTGTGGACATACATGGTGGGCCAAAGGGCCTGTTTCCACTCTGTATTTTCAAACAAAACTAAGTATGGTGAAATACCGGCACAATGAAAATGTTGCTTGCAGCAGCATCAGAAATATGTAGACTCTGACAACACATTGTTACATATATTATGTATAAATTACATGGTCTACAAAACTAACTTTTTTTTCACTTGACTGCAAAAAGCAAGACATTAGTGCAAACACAATTTTAATTACAATTAGACGGCAGTGTAAGAGGTGGGCCATAGGGTTCCATTGCAGAGAGGATTTGGATTTTGTAAATTGGTTCAAGAATGCAATGGTTGTAGGAAAGTAACTGCTGCTGAACCTGATGGTGTGCGACTTTAGACTTCTGTACCTCTTGCTCGACTGTAGCAGTGAGAAGAGGGCCTGGCCGAGATTGTGATGATCCTTGATGATAGATGCCACTTTCTGGAGATGCTTTTGATGGTGTGGGTGATTGTGCCCCTGATGGACTAGACTCTGCAGCCTCTTGAGTTCTATGCACTGGAATTGCCGCACCATGCCATGATGCAACCAGTCATGATACCTTCCACTGTGCACCTGTTGAAGTTTGTTTAGAGTATTTTGTGACTTTAAACTGCTAAACTCTTATAAACTGCTAAGGAAGTAGAGGTGCTGGTGCACCTTCATGATTGCATCTACAGTATGTGCTGGGCTCAGGACAGATCATCCGAGATGTTAACACCCAGGGATTTGAAGCTGCTAACTATCTCCACTGCCAACTCACCAATGAAAACTGGCACATGGTCTCCCAACTTAGACTGTTGCTGAGAAGCAAAACTGGTAAACAGTGCTAGAAAGTTGCAGTGAAAGGAAATCCTTAATAATTTATTGTGTGTATTTCCTTGTATCACATTTTTTTCATGTTATTTGTATGTGATTATATTGCTTGTTATGATTGTAGTTCTTTTAAGTGATTTTGTTGAATATATCTGTTTTTCATTCTTAGGAAGATCTAGAAACATTAATAGATGAATTCAGACAACTTGATGCAAAGAGGACCCAAGTGGCAGAAGTGACATGTCCTTATCCTTCGCCACGGTGAGTAAAGTGGAAATGCTAGTTATTGCTTTTTGATTCTACTGATGCCTTGATTTCACCTTTGTGGCTTTGTGTTCAGAAAAGTAGTGACAAAACAAGGTGTCATATTTCAGAATGTGACCTGACTATTGTAAGAAAAGGAACTATTTTCAATATTTACATTTATGTTGCAAAGCAAGTAAGAATATAATTGTTCTATCTGGGACATATGACAATAAAACACTACTGACTCTAGATGGACATGTGGTCATAAAATCTTTCACTGGATGAGGCGATTTGGCTCACTTTGGCCGTCTTGACTTTCTGAAGAGACGGCTATTTCATCTTATTCTACTGGTTTTGCCAATAACCTGTTAATTTTAAACAAATTATAATGTTTGCATTCAGCTGATGTGTCTAATAAGTTTTATTGTTTCCTTTTTTGTGTGATTTTAAATTCATGTCTCATATTTATTAACTAATTGAAGAGTGGGTATAGTAATTCCTTATCCAAATTATTCAAAATCTTCCAAAGCATCATGAAAGGTTCCTGCATCATGTGCTGTTGAAGTGTCAATTCAATTATCGTACAAATGGACCCATATGCAACTCTGTAGATTTTAGTAAATTGAAGGTTGCTATGGAAAGCACCAAATGTCATGCTGAATTAAAGCAATAGCAACAAGAAACAAATTTGCAAATACAGAATGGTTCATTTAAGGTGGGGGTTCCCTTCCTGCTGTGGAATGTATATTTTGGTATGAGGTTTGGAGAGAATGTTAGGGGAAGCTTTGACTAGTATGGCAATTAACAATATTAAATTCTACAGTTAATTTAACAACCAACAATCCTTACTCTAGTCATTGTTGCAGTGTTAACTTGGCTCCATTGCATGGCAGATATTGCAGTTTATTCTGATTAATGTGTCACATCTATAAGTTCATAAATGATAGGAGCAGAATCAGGCGATTCGGCCCTCCAAGTCTACTCCAACATTCAATCATGGCTGATCTATCTTTCCCTCTTAACCTCATTCTCCTGCTTTCTGTCCATTACCCCTGACACCCGTACTAATTGAGAATCTATCTATCTCTGCCTTAAAAATATCGATTGACTTGGCCTCCCTCCACAGTTTTCTGTGGCAATGAATTCCACAGATTCACCACCGACTGACTAAAGAAATTCCTCTTTTACCTAAAGGAACGTCCTTTAATTCTGAGGCTATGACTTCTGGTCCCAGACTCTCGCACTAGTGGAAACATCTTCTCCACATAGTTGTTAGAAACAATTGTTTTGTTTTGTATCTATTTAAAAACAGTGAACGATGAAAGATGTAACTTCAAAACACTTAAATGTTATTTACAACTTAAACTAAAATAGTCTTGAATCTCTCTTGAAGTCAATGCAATCTCAGAATCTTTACCAGTTTTAATCTTACATGGGATCAGATGGTGATTTCCCTTGCAATCCCAGGAAGATTGTTTTCTGCCATTAGTCTCCAGGGGCTCTGCATTCCTCCCACACTCCAAAGACGTCCAGGTTTGAAGTTAATTGGCTTTGTTAAAATTGTAGATTGTCCCTAGTGTGTAGTATAGCGTTGGTGTACCGGGATTGCTCATCAGCGTGGACTCGGTGGGCCGAAGGGCCTGTTTCTGAATTGTATTTCGAAACGAAACTAAATACAGTGCCCTCCATAATGTTTTGCACAAAGACCCATTATTTATTTATTTGCTTCTGTACTCACAATTTGAGATTTACAATAGAAAACATCACATGTGGTTAAAGTGCACATTGTCAGATTTTAATAAAGGCCATTTTTAGACGTTTTGGTTTCACCATGTAGGAATTACAGCTGTGTTTATATATAGTCCCCCCCCCCCATTTCAGGGCACCATAATGTTTGGGACACAGCAATGTCATGTAAATGAAAGTAGTCATGTTTAGTATTTTGTTGCATATCCTTTGCATGCTTGAAGTCTGCGATTCTTGGACATCACCAATTGCTGGGTGTCTTCTCTGGTGATGCTCTGCCAGGCCTGTATTGCAGCCATCTTTAGCTTATGCTTGTTTTGGGGGCTAGTTCCCTTCAGTTTTCTCTTCAGCATATAAGGGGCATGCTCACTTGGGTTCAGATCGGGTGATTGACTTGGCCAGTCAAGAATTGACCATTTTTTAGCTTTGAAAAACTCCTTTGGTGCTTTAGCGGTATGTTTGGGATCATTGTCTTGCTGTCGGCCAATGAGTTTGAGGCATTTGAACTTGAGCAGATAGGATGTGCTTATACACTTCAGAATTCATTATGCTACTACCATCAGCTGTTGTATCATCAATGAAGATAAGTGAGCCAGTACCTTCAGCAGCCATACATGCCCAGGTCATAACACCCCACCACTGTTTCACAGATGAGGTGGTATGCTTTGGACCTTGAGCAGTTCATTCTCTCCTCCATACTTTGGTCTTGCCATCAATTTGATATGCTAATCTTCATCTCATCTGTCCACAAAACCTTTTTCCAGAACTGTGGTTGCTCTTTTAAGTACTTCTTGGCAAACTGTAACCTGGCCATCCTATTTTTGCGGCTAACCAGTGGTTTGCATCTTGCAGTGTAGCCTCTGTATTTCTGTTCATGATGTCTTCTGCGGACAGTGGTCATTGACAAATCCACACCTGACTCCTGAAGAGTATTTCTGATCCGTGGGACGGGTGTTTCGGATTTTTTTTATTATAGAGAGAATTCTTCTGTCATCAGCTGTGGAGATCTTCCTTGGCCTGCCAGCTCCTTTGCGATTAGTAAGCTCACCAGTGCTCTCTTTCTTCTTAATGATGTTCCAAACAGTTGATTTTGGTAAACCTAAGGTTTGGCTGATGTTTCTAACAGTTTTATTCTTGTTTCGCAGTCTCATCATGGCTTCTTTGACTTTCATTGGCACAACTTGGTGGTCCTCATTTTGATAAACAGCAATAAAAGTTTCCAAAGGTGATGGAAAGACTGGAGGAAAGACTAGATGTTGAGAGCTCCCTTACACCTGCTTTAGGGAGGCATTTAAACACACCTGAGCAATTACAAACACCTGTGAAGCCATGTGTCGGAAACATTATGGTGCCCTGAAATGGTGGGACTATGTATGGGACAGCTGTAATTTCTACATGGTGAAACCAAAATGTATAAAAAATACCCTTTAATAAAATTTGACAATGTGCACTTTAACCACATGCAATTTTTTTCTATTACAAATCTCAAATTGGGAGTACAGAGGCAAATAAATAAATGATGGATCTTTGTCCCAAACATTATGGAGGGCACAGTGATTATCATTTATTGGATATGTACACTGAGCTCTCCTTATCAGCTTTGAGTTATTTCATTTTGAAGAACAATTATTTTGTTTAAATAATAAATTTAACCTGTTTTTCCATTTCTTACAGGTTGAATGCATCACTGTCATCACATCCTGAGAAAGACGAATTGATTCTCTTTGGTGGTGAATACTTCAACGGCCAAAAAGTAAATTCATTGTAATATAGCTTTGATTTGGGTTTGCCTCAGAAAATTCTGTATTTTTGGGCATAGGAAATAAGAAAGTTCATACATTTACTGTCTTTTGGGGACCATGGGATGCCCTGAAGAAGTGGCATACAATGTAATCACCTGGAGTGAGAGTGTGATGATGTGAATCAATTTAGATAGCTGAGGGAGAAGGCTGTTCACCATCATTTCCGGAAGAAAATTCCAAAGACTTAGGACCCACTGAGAGAATAATTCATCCTGTTTGTGTCTTAAAGGAAACTGTATTTTTTAAGCCCCAATAGTTCTAACCTTTGCTCATACGACGAACCACCAACCCCAGGTAACATAAAATCAAAAAACTACAGATGCTGGAAATCTGAAACAAAAATAGAAATCCTCAGCTGACCATGGAATCTGAGTTAATATTTTTGATCAAAAACTCTTCATCAGAAAAGAAGCAGCTTAAAACAAGTTGTACTCTCAATGCCAATTTTCACACTTGCTTATGTTTATAGTTTCCTGAAGTTCCTACTGTGCTTTGTAGTTTCTTGAATTTACTTTCATATTCTGTCACTTATTAGCAATCTTAACAACGATAATTTCGCTATCTTAATCTGGGCCATTGATTAAATTGTAAAACGTTAAATCGTCAACACCTATCCATGTGCCACAACAAACAATACATTTATCCAATCAATAAAGTGTTCATACCTACTGATTCTATTTCTGATTAGCCAGCCAATCTTCTGGTCATCCCATTATGTTACAGGTTGAACACCGATGTTCCTGCTACTGATGGTGGTACCCACCCCTTTTATCTGGACAAAATTACAAAAGCTCAGTTGAAATTCCCAGAACGGCCACAGATGGCATTGCGAGTCCTCTTTCCGGTTGTGTCCCTCTTGTGGTGAAAGAGTTATTTGTTTACATCTAACCATTGAAATCCCTTCTTGGCCTTGCTTTTTTAATTTCTGCTGACACAATGTTTAAGCTTTTCACTATTTCAACTATGCCTGGCCCCCGCAGACCACCTCACAGCCCCTCCTCCCACCATTCTGGCCAATTTTCTGCTTCCCCTCTGGAACTCTGAATTTCCTGTCAAGCCTTCTCTAAATTACTGAGCACCTTTAAAAGGCTGCTTCCCAAAATCAATTTTTAACCATGCTCTCGATCTTCTCTCCTAACTGTTTCGCAAAGACCCTTGTTTTAATGACCCCCTTATAACGGATTTTGGATATAGCAGACAGACCTGCCGACCCATCCCCGGCTCCCAACATCTCCCCGGGGGCTGCATACACTGCCAGCTTCCGACCCCACACCTGACTCACAAGATGCACCAATGAGCCTTTCTTCACCCACCGCACGGTCTGGTGGCCAGGCTGTTGTTGCAGCTCACGTTATAGCCCCTGTGGACAGCGCTTTCTTCGGGGCGCTGCCACTGACAGAATGTGCCCGATTACCGTGAGGCTCCTTCCCCTCTCACCTGCTGCTGCGGTAGCTTTGTCCGCTCTACCGCTGCCGTCTGCTTCTCCCGTCGCTCTGTCCAGTCGGCATCTTTCCCCCCACACCCCTACCCCTCCTCCTTCCTCTCTCCCCATTGCTGCTGCCTCGGCAGTAAGTGAGAGGCGAGGGAGCCCCAAGATGGCTGATCGTGTTCTGTCATCTGTGTATTGTCATTTCATTATCACATGACCTCTGTTGGTCTGGAAAAATGGATAATCGAGAAAGGCTCTGGAACCAAGGGTGACAGAAAATCAGTGTTCAACCTGTACTTATTTCACCATGATTTTCTTTTCTCCACAATAACCTTTGATGTGACACCTTATCAATGACCTTCTGGAAATTAGAGTATAGTGCACGCACTGGTTCTCCTTAATTCACAGCAGATGATTGTGCATATGTTTTAAAGGTTTAAGGTAACAAATAATGACTTTTATTATGGAATGTTTATTGGAGGAAAGAGTTTTCACCACAAAAATGTAATATCTCTTTTGCTTATTCGTGCTGTTTCTCTTTAAACTCTTTAAAAGAATGAGAGATGTGTCCAACCCAATGCAATGATTCAGATAAGGGAAGAATTTTGTTTCATTATTCGATGTTACATAGCAACACATATAGAGCTAAATTGATGATAGGTGACATAAAGTAGAATAAATTCATTTGGCGGTTTGCTGTTGTATTCAGCAGGCAGGAAGACTTGTTTGCACGCTGTACCTCTCTGAATCCACACCAACCATCTATCACTCATTTACCCTAATCCTACATTAAGCCCATATTTAATTCTCCCCATTCTCATCAACTCCCCACAGAATCTACCACTCATTTACACACTATGGGCAATTTACAGCGGCTAATTAACTTACCGATTTGCACATCTTTGGCATAGGGGAGGGTTGGCACGGTGGCACACAGCTGCTGCCGCACAGCACCAGGGACCCGGGTTCGATCCTGATCTTGGTTGTTGTCTGTGTGGTGTTTGTACATTCTCACTGTGACCGCACGTGTTTTCTCTGGGTGCTTTGATTTCCTCCCATTCCAAAGATGTGCAGGTTTGTAGGTTGATTGACTTCTGTGTAGGAAGTGAAAGTGGGATAATATAGAACTAATGTGAATGGGTGATTAATAGTCGACGTGGACTCAGTTGGCCGAAGGGTCTGTTTTCACGCTGCATCCCTAAACTATACGAAACCAGAGCACCCAGAGGAGACTCATGCAGCCACAGGGACAACACATAAAAACCACACGAGGTCAGGGTTGAACACAGGGTTGCAATATCCATTTATTTTTCTTCTCCCACCTCTCCTGTCAAATTAACAACATTTTTAAAGATTTAGTTTAGTTTAGAGATACAGCACGGAAACAGGCCTTTCGGCCCACTGAGTCCGCTCTAACCAGCGATTACCGTAATAACACTATCCTACACAGACTTGGGACAATTTACAATTATACCAAGCCAAATAACCTACTACCCTGTATGTCTTTGAAGAGTGGGAGAAAACCAGAGACCCCGGAGAAAACCCATGTAGGTCACGGGGAGAACGTACAAACTCTGCACCCGTAGTCAGGATTGAACCCGGATCTCTGGCACTGTAAGGCAGCAACTCTATTGCTGCGCCACCGTGGATCTCCAGTTAAACCTAACAAATAATTTCCACCTTGCTTGTAATGCTGTAATATGCATTGATGCTAAATCAAATTACACCTAGACAGCTGTGATCAGCATTTATACACTGCAGATTTCAGATTCGCAGAACAGCTGAAACCTAGCTGCATAAGAAAATATTTTTTTTACCAATTCTTACAAAAAATATGGCCTGTAATAGTACATCTGTAAGCTTTATAATATTTGGGCAGGAAATTCACTTTTGTTATTCCAAGCAGAGTTGGACGGGGAGATTTGGCTGTTAAATCTACAAAAAGCAACAGAGAAAATGAACCAGATTGAAGAAGAGTCCCAACCTGAAATGTCACTTATCCATATTCTCCAGGGATGCTGCCTGAACCGCTGACTTACTTTAGTACTTTTTTGTGTGTAATCTAGCAGTTCAAAGTTTCCACAGAGAAAATTAACTGTTTCTGTGTGGGTTTGATTCATTAGTAATTCCAGTAGCAGTGGAATACCAGGGAATTAGCCTGAAATACCAGGGAATTCGGATGAAATTATCCTAAAATATTACTTTTGTTCCTGGTTTTGGGTTAATTTGGACATTGAGCATTTTTAATTTGCATTCATTGAATCATAGTTTCAACGTGGAAACAGGCCCTTCGGCCCAACCTGCCCACACATGTCCCAGCTACACTTGTCCGCGTTTGGTCCAAATCCCTACAAACCTGTCCTATCCATGTTCTTTTCTAACTGTTTCTTAATTGTAGGGATGGTCCCTGCCCCACCACCTCCTCTGGCAGCTTATTCCATACACCCACCACCCTTTGCGTGGAAAAAGTCACCCCTCAGATTTCTATAAAAACTTTTCCCCTTCACCATAAACCTTAATGGGCTGTTTAACTACAATACAGTCACTCTATTCATTCCAGTTTGATAAATCCCAATGGTATTTATGAAGATCATTAATACAAGAATTATTCTCCAAAGCCTCATAAAATTTTTTATAAATGCTGTTGCTTGAAAATATGGTGAAGGACTAGTTAACTTTGCCAGTACAATATCAACAGCCTAGCTGTGTTTGTAAGAAATATCCAGCAATGAACCTGACCAATTTACAGACCAAATTTTAAAACTACCGTATTTCCCGGCAATGAAGACACACCCGCATTTTGAGTGACTAAATTTTGAAAAAAGGCTGGCAGGACATAGAATTTCTCAAAATTATTTAAAAATTTTTTTTTAATATGGAAGTGACAATTCAATTTGCCCAAGGCTTCCAGATCTCATCCATACTGAATGGGTGTCGGGTGGAGGTGGATGGCAGGTGGAGGTGGAGAGATGGTGGGAAAAAAGGGAGCGCTAAGGAACAAGGAAATTCAAACATAAGGATCAGTAGTGCCAAAATGGGAGCGGCCGCTGGGACCAGACAGCATCCCCGTGCTGGCAGAAGGCGCTGGGGTGGCGGCCGGTTACGCTGTCTGGTCCCGGCGGCCACTCGCAGCCACCCGAGCTTCTTCCCTCCCCGGCGGCAGTCGGAATTTAAGGATTTGTGCGAAGCGGCTGACATGAGCGAGGCCGGCATGTGGCAGGAGAGAGGTGTTCAGATGGAGAGCAATGCCAGAGGTGAGCGGGCCAGCAAAAGGCGCTGAGGTGGCGGCCGATTCCGCTGTTCGGTCCCGGCAGCCACCCAAGCTACTTCCCGCATCACCCACAATGCGGTGGCTCCGTGCCCAAAGCGCCGCGGCAGCGGTGAGTGAGTTGCTGGCATGATCCCCGACCCCCTCCTTCTCAACGCTCCTGCTCGTGCTGACCCGGGCAAGACTCTCCACACGCTATGAAAGGAACTCTTCCCACCCCCCCCCCTGCTTCCCACTTTACAGCCGCTTCCCATCAGCTTCCAGCAATGAGGGATAGACTTGACTATCGTTCTTGATGTTGCTGTACTGAGGGATAGCCAAGTCTATCTTTCTTGGCTAACAACCTAACCTTCGGCCTCCAAGACGCAGGTAAATTTTTGTGCCTTATTTTTGGGTAATAAATAGCGCCTTCATTGCCGGGAATTACGGTAAATTGAATGTCCAATTCTAAAATTGTGCTTCCCAACTCTCCTGTAGATTTTTTTTGCATGATCTGTGCTCAATGGTTTAGCCCAAAGATAGACACAAAAGGCTGGAGTAACTCAGCGGGCATCTCTGGAGAGAAGGAATGGGTGACATTTCAGGTCTCGACCCAAAACGTCATCCATTCCTGCTCTCCAGAGATGCTGCCTGTCCCGCTGAGTCACTCCAGCTGTTTGTGGCTATGTTTGGTTTAAACCAACATCTGCAGTTCATACAAACATAGATGCAGGAGTAGGCCATTCTGCCCTTTTGAGCCAGCGCCATTCTGCCCTTTGATATGATCATAGCTGATCATCCAAAATCAGTACCCCGTTCTTGCTTTTTCCCCATATCCCTTGATTCCCTTAGCGCTAAGAGCTAAATCTAACTCTCTCTTGAAAACATCAATGAATTGGCCTCCACTGCCTTCTGTGGCAGAGGATTCCACAGATTCGCCAACTATTTTCAGTCAAAAGTTGGTAATCTTTTGCTGCTTCACAGTGCCAGGCCCGGGTTTGATCCTCACCTCAAATGCTGTCAGTGTGGACTTTGCACGTTTCTCCCGCGACCACTTGGGTTTTCTCCAGGTGCTCTGATGGTCGGAGAGGACTCGTGAGCCGAAGGGTCTGTTACTATACTGTATCTCTAAACTATATTAAACCAAGCTTCTCCATCTCCTATGGTTGCCATCATTTCTTATCCAGAAGATAAAGGTATACATTCTCAAATATTGAAACTAGCCTTCATAGTAGTCCAAAAACATTGTGATCAGTTGATTTTGGAAGAGAGAAGACTTTTTAAGCATATTCATTTAATCTCATTAACCCACGAAGTGGAACTCTTAATAGTAATTTTACAATAAGAAGCATGCGTTAATTTTGTTTTCACACCAGAGCGTTTTAAAGGCATCCAGACATTTGTGAGTTGCAGTTACTGATAATAGTGTTGAAAATGCAGCAGCTTGTTAGCATGCAGCAAATCCCCAGAGAAAGCAATATGATAATGACCAAGTAACATTTTTATAGTGATAATGGTTGAGAGATAAAAAAATAAGTTGTACAGTGGGAAACCTTTCCTTGTCATCTTGGAATGTTGCCGTGTAGTTTTTTTTGTATTCACATCTTAGGACAGATGGAATATTGTTTCATCACAAATATTTTTACTTTTAGACCTATGAGAATGCAGCACAGATGCCTATATAACTTGTATATGTTGTGTAAGGAGTTGTTAGTATTAGGTACGAAATGCCTAAATGCATGTGCCCCATAATTTAAAGCAGCAAATGCATTCATTGAACAGATTATGTTTACAATAACGTGTGTCGATTTTTATCCTGCAAAAATGTGTTTTAAAATTGTGCAGGATTTATAAGTAACTGCAGCAAAAGAAATTGAGATTTTCCAGATATATTTTGCTTCAGAGCATTCATCACTTATTGGAATATTTTCGGCTTATCTAGATCGCTGCACTAAACGAGTAAATCAAATAGTATTCAGGTTTTGATTTGTGTTGCCACTGCTGGATACTTTTTCTATGATTATTCAAATGATGCAGAGATATATCCATCATGTATGCCATCTCATCAGCTCCTTTGTGAAATTGTAATTATTTCTGTAACATTATCTTGTCTCACAAAAAATAAACATTTCTGCAACTGGGGGGAAAAATCCAAGAAGGTTATATGATGGTGTGATTTTTGAATATAAACTTTATTATAAAAGAATCCAAAGCACCAATCCCATTTTGTAGACTTAATTATTTTATATTTTAGAAAAGAATGTGTGTTATTATTTGGCAAGTATTATTCAGCCATATGTTTCTGATGTTGTCCAATTTTACTTTTCATTGAAGTTTGGTGTAGGTCAAATCTTGTGATTGAACTGAATTTATCTGTTTCCAACCATCTAAATTAACATTACACCAAGGTATTTACCCAGATTAAGAGAAAAGTAGACAATCAAATTCCTTGGTAGACAAAAATGCTGGAGAAACTCAGCGGGTGAGGCAGCATCTATTGAGCGAAGGAAATGGGCAACGTTTTGGGTCGAAACCCTTATTCAGACTGATGTGAGGGGGGGGCGGGAAGAAGAAAGGAAGAGGAGGAGCCAGAGGGCTGAGGGAGAGTTGAGAAGGGGAGGAGAAAGTAGGGACTATCTGAAATTAGAGAAGTCAATGTTCATACCGCTGGGGTGCAAACTGCCCAAGCAAAATATGCTGCTCTTCCAATACACGGTGGTCCTCACTCTAGCCATGGAGGAGGCCCAGGACAGAAAGGTCGGATTTGGAATGGGAGGGGGAGTTGAAGTGCTGAACCACCAGCATCTGCAGTTCCTTCTTAAACAAAATCAAATTCCTTGGATCTGTCTTGGACAGTTGTTGCTAAAAGACAATCTTTGCCTCATTCAATTGGGAAATAGCACATCATGAAATTGAGACAGGCATAAATTATTTATTTAGTACTTTGCTAATGGAGCTCTTAATCTCTGCCTTCTTACAGACTTTTCTCTACAATGAGTTATATTTGTACAACATCAAGAAGAATGCATGGTCAAAACTGGAAATCCCAAATCCACCAGCTCCACGCTCTGCCCATCAGGTAAAATTAAATATATACATTTGGCCAATAAGAGAGAATTAAAAAAAAAGATAATCTTTGGGAATTTGTATCTCCAAGCAATTGTACATATGAATAAACAGATGGTCAATTATGATATTTTAACTACCTTATTATTCCATGTCCACCACGATAAAAAAAAAAAGCTTTTGCCCCTGATTCAGAATCTGTTGGGTTTTAGAAATCACTTTATTACCTTCATTCATGTATGTCAGTATTGATGTGTTTGAGTAAGTGAGAACTCTCAGCATGGAAGTCAATTTTGTCCATGCTACTGAGGACATTCTCAATTTTGGATCTTTCTGCATAAGATGAAATCAAAAGTTTCCACTAGTTTGTTAGAAAATTCTGATACATTTTCTCAATTGTAATACAAGAAGAATCTAGCATTATTTTCATTCTGCACTGTAATTTTAATGTATTGCATAACATTCCTTTTCCAATAATATACAGTGTTTGAGCTAACTGCAATGTCTGCTTTGTTTTGTGAATAGGCGGTGGTTGTTTCTCAAGCAGGTGGACAACTTTGGGTGTTTGGTGGAGAATTTGCATCCCCAAACGGTGAACAGTTTTATCATTATAAGGATCTTTGGGTGCTGCATCTTGCCAGCAGAACATGGGAACAAATCAAGTAGGAGTTTAGTTTTATATTTGCTGACAGTTTTATATTCCATTTCCCCTATCATTCAATGTTAAGAAGTATCTCTCATACATACTTATGTTAAATATGTTTAATAATTGTTGCTTAAGACATTGTGAAATAAGTTTCCCAGTACATGTGGGTTTTTCTTACATCACTTCAGAGTCAAGTAGCATGGAAGAAGGTCCTTTGTCTTATTTGGCCCATTAAGCATGTATTTACCCCAATCCTATAATCCCATTTTATTCTCTCCTTATTTCACTTGCCTCTCCCCAGATTCTATGACTCGCCTATAGACTAGAGACAATTTACTGTGGTCAATTAACCTACTGATTCATGAGTCTTTGGGATGTGACAGGAAATCAAAACACCAGGAAAAAACAAGCCCAGTCAAAGGGAGAATTTGTTTTTAGTTTAGAGGTACATCATGGAAACATGCCCTTCGGCCCAACGAGTCAATGCTGACCATGAATCGCCCGTTCACACTTGTTTTATGTTATCCCACTTTCTCATACACTCTCTACGTACTAGAGGCAGTTTCCAGAGGCTAATTAAGCTACAACCCCGCATGTCTTTGGGATGTGGAAGAAACCGGAGCACCAGGAGAAAAACCCATGCAATCACAGCGAGAATGTGCAAACTCCTCATGGACAGCACCTGAGGCCAGGATCCAACTGGATCTCTGACACTGTGAGGCAGAGCTCAACCAGCTGCGCCTCTGTGCCGCCACAGTCACGCAGTGAGCACCGGATGTCAGGGCGGAATCTCGGTTGCTGGAGTAGTGAGGCAGCGATACTACTCGTCGTGCCACTGTCCAATCTTAGATTTCTTTCAATTTGGGGTTCATGTAAAATCTGTACAGAAATAAAATAATGAAGCTGCATAAACCTACCAACAAGTTTTCATAGAGTCAGAATCAGAATGCTTTATTGTCATTGCATGTGTCACATACAACGAGATTACTGTGTCTCTCCATTTAAAAGAACTTCAAACATTCACATATTCATACTTTTTACACTCCCTCCCTCCCCAAACCCACCCATGGATTCACATTTACATAAATTATCACTGTCTCCCACCCCCCCTCCTTCCCCATAACCCGCTCCCGAGACAGAGTTCAGTTCCAAGATTGCTGATGGGTAAAAGCTGTTCTTGAGTCTGGCAGTGCGTGACTTTAGCGACCTGTACCTTTTTCCTGAGGGCAGCAGTGTGAAAAGGTGGTGACAAGGATGTGTAATGTCTTTCACGATATTACAGGTCCTGCTGCGGCATCTGGAGTGGTAAATGTCCTCCAGAGGGGGCAGGGGGAGTCCAATGATACCCTGGGCAGTTTTTATCACCCTCTGGAGAGCTGCTCTGTCAGCTGCTGAACAGTTCCCAAACCAGGCAGTTATGCAGTAAGTCAGTATGCTTTCTACCGAACAGCGGTAGAAAGACTCCAGCAGTTTAGCAGACAGATGGGCCTTCCTCAGTGTTCTGAGGAAGTAAAGTCTCTGTTGCGCCTTTTTTACAACTACAGCAGAGTTCACAGACCATTTAAGATCCTCACTGATGTTGATCCCCAGAAATTTAAAACTAGGCACCCTCTCCACCTCCTCGCCCCCTATCTCCAGTGGCCTGAGCTCCGCTCTATGTCGCCTGAAATCAGTGATGATCTCCTTTGTCTTTTTAGTGTTCAGAGAGTGATTGTTGTGAGCACACCACTCAGAAAGTCTGTGCACCTCCTCTCTATAGGCGACCTCGTTCCCATTTGAGATGAGCCCCACCACGATTGTATCGTCAGCAAATTTTATGATCCTATTTGCGGGGTGATGGGGCAAGCAGTCATGTGTGTATAGGGCGTAGAGGTGCGGACTGAGCGCACACAGCCCTGCGGTGCTCCTGTGCTGAGGGTCAGGGATGTCGAGGTGTAGGGTCCAAGTCTCACCGTCTGTGGGAGTTCACTGAGAAAGTCCAATATCCACCGACACAGTTGACTGCTGAGGCCAAGGTCTAGCATTTTTGTGATCAGCTTGCTGGGTATGATTGTATTAAAAGCTGAGCTGTAATCAACAAAAAGCATCCTGACATATGACCCCTTCTCCTCTAGGTGTTGTAGTGCAGCATGGAGGACAGTGTTTATGGCATCCTCTGTAGCTCTATTAGCCCTATATGCATACTGGTGTGGGTCGAGTGAGGGGGGGAGAGATAATTTAAGGTGGCCTAGGACCAGCCTTTCAAAGCACTTGGAGACTACAGATGTAAGAGCAATGGGCCTGTAGTCATTGAGGGAGTTGATGTTTGTCTGCTTGGGCATAGTGGTGATAGTGGTGGTTTTCAGGCACGCTGGCACGGAGGAGTGTGCTAGTCATACATGGGATTATAAGATTGGGGTAAATACATGCTTGATGATAGGCATGGGCCAAAGGGCCTTTTTCCATGCAACTTGACTCTGAAGTGATATGGAAACAGATGATAGAAAACAGGCCCTTCAGCCAACTTGCCCACACCGACCAACATGTCTCACCTGCACGAGTCCCACCTGCCTGCGTTTGGCCCATATCCTTCCAAACCTGTCAGATCCATGTACCTATCTAATTGTTTCTTAAATGTTGCAATAGTCCCAGACTGCTCAACCTCTCCCTATAGCTCAGACCCTCGAGTCTTGGCAATATCCTCGCAACATTTCTTAAACAAATGGTACTGTTTCACAAACAGAAGCACCTGTTAACTCATAGAAACATAGAAATTAGGTGCAGGAGTAGGCCATTGGGTATGTATGAAGTACAATTACCTAACAATTTATATATTCAGTTGTTAGTATTCTCTGAGGAATATGGTAAGTACAACTTATTAAAATGTGTTAATTTTATAAAGTTTGGCATTTTCCCTCAACAAATCATCTGAAAGAAAAGGCCATCATTCTAAATTTGAAACTCTGATCACAGTGTCCATTCAATTCAATAGCTGATGATTTTTTTTGGCTGAGAAGATGGACATAATATGCTTACAATTGGATTGTTGTGTAACCACCAGTCCAGAAATCTCGGGTTATTAATAACATTATTTCCAGACCTTTTAGGACAGTTGGTTAACCGTCTTAAATAGGGTTGGAAATTGGGTCCAAGGAATAGCTATGACAATGGGGGTGAACAAGGCCTCCACCAGTATGATTCTTCTATTGGCCACAATTTAGCAAATTAAAGGATTGAAATACCAGATTGCATGTTATTTCTTTTGGACCAATTGACAGACATCACTTTTTGACACATTTGCAGGATGAGACTTGTTTTTTATGTTTGCATGTCAAACTAAGATTCTTCCAATACAGGTCAAGTTATTTATTCAGATAATTGATGGAATTCATTTGGGAATAGTTCTACTTTGTGAGGCTGTTGCTCTCTTGGTGAGCCTTAAATTCCTTTCTAATTTTGCTTGCCCATTTTGAAGCAGTCCAGCTAGAAATCATGTTTGGCACAAAGATTGTGGGCCAAAGGGCCCGTTCTTGTGCTGACTCTTCTATGTTGAGAAGAAGTTCAGATTGTTAGCTTATGAGTACTTGTGTAGTGACAGTGATGAGCATGTGATTCATGCTGCTGGGTGAGGATCGTAGTAGATGGTATTGATACTTATGTAGATGTCTGCTGCATAACTGGCCACAGGTAGTGAGTGGGAGAAATCTATATGCCAATATGGATCCAGAAGACTGAAACACCTGTTTCAGTGCTGCAGATCCTGCAACAATGGAACAGAGGAAATTCATGCCAAAAAGGTGGTTGTGGTCCAACCTCATTACCTGGTTTGCTGCATATGAATAAAATGCTTTCAAAGTTCCAAATGCTCGCAGTCACCTTTGGATTAATTGATACTTTATCACATATGACATGTCACAGGGAAATTCTTAGTTTTGCGTACCATACTCAAAGAATGCAAAGAATTGCCACGTACAGGGGCGCTGACAAACTTACATTTTTTTTCTGGTGGCCCTCCACACCCGGCTCCTCTTTGTTCTCGGCGGCGCTTGCTTCTCCAACCTCCGGCACCCACCGCGGGGCCCATCCATAACCGCCATCCGCCGAGTCCTCTCTTGAATGGCACCGCGGCACTCGCCGGGAGCTTCCTCGCTCCTCTATGGCCCACTTCGCTCTCGGCGGCTGCTCATGTATCTCACGGTCCATCGACGTCCCCAGCGAGTGATGGCTTGGCCCCGCTAGACGAGAACACTCTCGGTCTCGCTGCTCACTGGGAACCTTTTAACCTTTTTAAAGATAATCTGATTACAGAGACAAGGTGCAGTTATGGATCTGTGCAAGTGTTAATTGTTAATAATATTGGAAATTACTCAAGGTCCTGGCCAATCTTGTCATGTAAGGCACTTCCATGGAATCTTGGATGAGCATTTCATCTTTTGAAGCCAAATAAGTAAATGACTGTAGACAAAAGTGCTGGAGAAACTCAGCAGGATCAGCAGCATCTATGGAGCGAAGGAAATAGGCAACGTTTCGGGCCGAAACCCTTCTTCAGACTGATGTGGGGTGGGCGGGGAGAAGAAAGGAGAAAGGAAGAGGAGGAGCCAGAGGGCTGAGGGAGAGCTGAGAAGGGGAGGAGACAGCAAGGGCTACCGGAAATTGGAGAAGTCAATGTTTATGCCGCTAGGGTGCAAACTGCCCAAGCGGAATATGAGGTGATGCTCCTCCAATTTCCGGTGGTGCTCACTCTGGCCATGGAGGAGGCGCAGGACAGAAAGGTCGGATTCGGAATGGGAGGGGGAGTTGAAGTGCTGAGCCACCGGGAAATCAGGTTGGTTAATGCGGACCGAGCGGAGGTGTTCGGCGAAACGATCGCCAAGCCTACGCTTGGTCTCACCAATGTAGATCAGCTGACATCTCGAGCAGCGGATGCAATAGATGAGGTTGGAGGAGATGGGAAGATGTGGCGAGAGTTGGGGTCACGTTGGAGGTGGCGAAACTATTTGTTGTATGTGACGGCTAGTGGGGTGAAAGGTGAGGACTAGGGGGACTCTGCACTTGTTACGAGTGGGGGGGATGGGGAGAGAGAGCAGCGTTGCGGGGTATAGATGAGACCCTGGTGAGAGCCTCATCTATAGTAGGGAGGGGAACCCCCGTTCCCTGAAGAATGAGGACATTTCCGATGCCCTGGTGTGGAACAGCTCATCCTGGGAGCAGATGCGGCTTAGACGGAGGAATTGGGAGTAGGGGATGGAGTCCTTACAGGAAGCAGGGTGGGAAGTGTTGTCTAGATAGCCATGGGAGTCAGTAAGTAAATGACTGTTCTTTATCAATCAGTTAAATTGCTGGGAGGAGTCTTCTATTGGAATATGTTCAACCCTCCAGGAGACTTTTGGGTGTGTGCCAGACGTGAACACTAATTTGGTTGGAGATAACGCGAAATAGCCTGTAATTTGCTATGTTTCAATGCTTTCAATGTGTTACCTTCAGCTGCTTGACAATGCTGCACTAATTGCATGGTACGAGTGACTGAATACATGATTATCTGAATGAGGATTACCTCACTGGAAAAATAAATATTCAAATAATTAATCATTTCAGCAGTATAATTTAAGTACCTTGATCCATATTAGAAAAAAAACATGGTCAATGATCAATCTAATGAAGTTGTCATTCTGCTAAACTTAGTATAGCTGTATGGTAATTCGCATATCACTGTACCTTAATTGGTACACGTGACAATAAAAGACCTTTGAAACCTTTGGACAACTGAGATGAACTGTAAATATGTGGGTGTTACAACCAAAAGCACTAAACTACGCCTTTGCAATTGGTTAAGATGGTTCAGGTTTCAAGTGGACATTGCAAGATAATAGACACAAGGAACAGCTTAAGGATTTAGAATTAAGAATAGTAATATATCTGTGCATTGTGGAGGACCTGATTATAATCACCTATAGTATTTTCTTTGACTGGATAGCATGCAAACAAAAGCATTTCACTGTACCTCAGTACACGTGATAATCTATACATAACTAAAATTCTCATCTTGTGCTCTTCCGGTTTGCGCATTTTTTCTCTTTGCGCAAAAACGGTACCCAATAGCTAGCTCACTCACCGTTCTCCTGTGCTGCGAGTGCAACAAGTTTTGTTCCGATCGATGGTATATTGTAAAAGTTAGCGAGTTTAAAAATCTTAAAATCCGTGCGTGTGCAGATCGATCTCCTCTCCTGCTAGTCAGCGCCGCGCGGATTGGTCTCTTCTCCTGTCACTCCCCGGGACTGTCCACCCCTTCCTGCTCCATCGCATCTTTACTCGAGCTGAGGGATGCTGTAGGTGGCCGGCGGAGGTCTCCAACCGGACACAATTTTCGGAGGGACCGGAAGCGGCCAGGCACCGGAGATATCGCCGATGTCGCCAAACGGAAAGTGGAGACTCTGATCCCGGCAGGGGAGAACGACCAGCGCCCGCTGTGAGACCCCATGTGCACTGCCATCTCCAGCCCCTTCCCTTCTGGTCCCCCTCGCTGGCTCCTGCCCCCTCCCCCGTGATAGCCCCCCTCTCCCCCATGGCTCTCCCCCCCCCCCCCGCCAACACAGTCCTCTCCCCCCACACACCCCCTCCCCCCACAACCCCCCCGCCAACACTCCCCCCTCCCCCCACAATCCCCCCGCTCCCACACACCCCTCCCCCACCCACACACCCCTCGCCCACACACCCCTCTCCCCACAATCCCCCCCGCCCACACACCCATCTCCCCACAACTTCCCCGTCCACACACCCCTCCCCCCCCACACACCTGCCTTCCCCTCCTACATCCCTCCTCCCTCCCCCTCCCGCCCACATACACACCTCCACACCCCCCCCCCCACTTCCCCCCACACCACCCTCTTCCCCCCCCTCCTACCCCCCCCCCCCCCCCACCCACATACACCTCCTCTCCCCTCCCACCACACACACCCTTCCCTCCCCCTCCCTTCCACCCCTCCCACATATGAAGAGGAGGGGGAGGGTGTACTGGGGGATATGGGGAAATGAGCCGTGCCTGCGCAGTTAGGGGCCATGGGTGAGTGGTGGAATATTGCGTTGGGGGACCAGGCCTCCCGTGTGACTGGAACCCAACGGGTCCCACTTAGTCTAATAATAAACTAAACTACACTACTGAAACATAGAATAACTGGTGTGAACTAGACTATTACGTGTCTTATATCAACTGCCCTCTTAAGAAATCGGAGCATAACTTAAACACAAGTAAAAACTTATGTAAGAACTTTTATTATACAAAGCAGCAGTTCTTCTTGTGGCTTTTTTTTGTTGCTAGGTGTAGAATTCTTGCTTGTCTTCTCGTCTTTGCAGCCAACTGTTTGTCATCTTTTGAAATTAAGTTATTGTGGAAGACTGGAATGCTCAAATTATGGCTTGACTGATTCGGCAAAGAAAATGTGCTGGGGTGCAGCAACATCTTGCTTGCAGCTGGGCAGGATAATATTAAATATACCAGTTATGAACTCCTAATATGAATGTCTGGCACTTTAAAATATAAGAAGTACTTTAAAAAAGAAAATTGTTTTCCAAGGTATTTAAGAAAAATAGCACAAATCAATGATGTAACCAACCATTTAGATGAATTAGCGATCTTTTGATTGCCTGACAAAACGGGGATCCTTGTCCACAACATGCAGCCACAGAATGAAGTAACTGGAAGCACCAGGGAGGCCTCCATTCTGCCTGCAAACATGGTCGCTGGGCGGCCTGCAAGTTAGATTGAGGCAACAAGATCTATGACAAACCCAACGTTCTTTTGCCAATGTACAGTCCCAGAAAATAAGATTCAGGGTAGGGTATTGCTTCACCAAAGGGACATGGAGGAATGCTCTGTACTTTCTTTCACAGAGAGAGTCTGAAGAAGAGTCTCGACCCGATTCATCACCTATTCATTTTCATTTTCTCCGGAGATGTTGTCTGACCCGCTGAGTTACTCCAGCTTTTTGCGTCTATCTTCGGTTTAAACCAGCATGTGCAGTTCCTTCCTTCACTTTTTCACAGAGATGTGGCTTTGCCCCAATTCTCCAGATTTGGATCTCTAGTCCGAAGGTTTCTCAATCCATTGCTTGGACTCAAGGGGCCACTTGAGTAGCTGACAGCATCTACCTCATGATATCCTCCATGGCGTCTACCTCATAGTAAACTCTTCATATTACTTGGTAGGCTGGGTGACATTTAAGGATTTGGTAATGGACTCTAATGAATGTACCACGGTTGTTAACTGACTTCATAAGGAAATGTGTGGAGGAGTGCGCTCCCACCCAGACCATCCGAGTGTTCCTAACCTGAAGCCTTGCGATGAACCAGAAGATTTGCAAGCTATTGAGGACCAGATCTGCAGTGTTCAAGGTACAACCTTCTGAAGGCTATCGCAAATGCAGAGACACCCTTCTGGACTAAATTGGAGGCTCATGCAACTGTGGTAGGGCTTGCCTTATTGACCCAAGGATAACCTGAAGAAGGATCAGCCTGAAGAAGGGTCTCGTCCTGAAACATCTCCCATTCCTTCTCTCCAGAGATGCTGCCTGTCCCGCTGAGTTACTCCAGCATTTTGTGTCTACCAAGGATAGCCTAAATATGCATTTGGACATTCAGCAGGGTTTTGTACGTGAGAGATCATGCCTAATTCTACCTCAGTAACAGAACATCATGAACCATTTACTTCCTCTGGCCGGGTTTCTGGAACTCCGGCCCTGGCGAAGTCGGCAGATCACTTCCCATCGATGTCCGCGGCTAGATTTTGCTGGCTGATATCTCGGCCACTCAGTGGACTAGACGGACCGTTCTGGTACTGTTTTTTTCCTCTCTGAGGCCATGACCTCTTTTGGTCTGGCCAAATGGATAATGCGGAAAGGTTCTGTTACCAATTTATTTATTCTCTTACCTCCAGATCCCTCCCCTATACTTTTAGTCCAAAGGAGCGACCCAACCCAAAACATCATCCATCTCCAGAGATGCTGCCTGACCCACTTAGTTACTCCACCACTTTGTGTCTATCTCTAGTATATACCAGCATCTGCAGTTCCTTTCAACGCACCATGAACCACCTCTTGCATGACCATGAACTGTTTTTTATTCTTTTTGCAGTAATCTTGTTTTGCAGTCGTCTTCTTGTCACTGTCTTGTAGAATTTAATTATAATTTATGTGTAATTTGTTTTGTGCATTGTCTGAATTTGTGTGCCTGTGATGCTGCTGCAAGCAAGATTTTCATTGTACTTGTGCATACAACAGTAACTGACTTTTTGATTTCTACCATCTTTAGGATTTTATGTTTGTATTACTCAATACTTCATGACATTGCGTTTTCTAATCTTTATAGTTACCTGAATTACATTTCTTGTCTTATTTAATGTCCTTCACTAGCCTTGTTGTTCCATCTACAACAGGTCCACCACCGATTTTCTGGTACCCTTAGTTCCAGAGTCTTTCTGATTAATCCATTTTGCAGGACCAACAGAGGTCATTGGCCTTTGAGAGGAATCCAACGGTTCCAGAACAGTCCTTCTAGGCTGCTGAGTAGCTGAGATATCGGCTAGTAAAGTCTGGCCGCAGAAGGTTGCTATGGGAACTGATCTGCCGGCCTTGTCCGGGCCAGAGCTCCAGACCCAGGGCCATTAGGCAGCAAATTCGAATTGAACATCGACTTTGGAAATCAGCTCTGGGAACAGATCTGCTGGCTTCGGCTGGCCGGAATTCCAGAGCCGCAGCCACGTGACAGATTCGACCCGCTGATCGGCGCTGAAGTCCCAAAGAAGTCAAGATTTACCGCTTAACAGGGCCTAAACACCACATTTGTAGGGGGACCTCCACGCGGGATTTCAAGCGCGCGCTCGTAATTTAGTCCCAATTAAAAGAGGGGCCGGACCAACAGTAGTCGGAAAATAGGCGGTGGACTTGTGTATATATAAGCAAGTGGTCCATAATGTTGCAGAAGTTTTGAGAACTGTTTCTTTTCATTGTTAAAACAACTTATAGATCATGATTTTTCATTTTGATCAAAATGAATATAAATCAATTTTGTATTTTCAAGGTGGAAGAAGGAAGGTACAAGTGTTCAGAAATGTGTTTTTAACCTCTTTCATTGAAATGGCATTACATAAAGGACTAATGTAAAATTGGGTAGCTCATGATTCGAGCTAGTTTTGAGAATTTGCATCAATGATGGAGAAAGAACGCTTCAACTGTATACAATTAAAAACGATGCAATAATTAAAACAATAATAAAGCAATGAATCTCACACAGGAGAGCAGGAATTCCTGCTCTCCTGTGTGGTGGCACCACACAGGAGAGGATGGTGGCACTGTTGTAGATCCCTGCCTGGGGAAAAGTTCATAGAGGTCTCTTGCAGCATGCACTTAGACACTAAATTAGCCCAAACATCTTCACTAATCTACAAACAACATTCAACTATGCTCTTTAAACTAGTTGTGTGAAGTTTTGGTCCCCTAATTAACCGTGATGGCGGGACTGTCATATGCTGAGAGAATGGAGCGGCTGGGCTTGTATACTTTGGAATTTAGAAGTATGAGAGGAGATCTTATTAAAACATATAAGATTATTAAGGGTTTGGACACGCTAGAGGCAGGAAACATGTTCCCGATGTTGGGGGAGTCCAGAACCAGGGGTCACAGTTTAAAAATAAGGGGTAAGCCAGTTGGAACGGAGATGAGGAAACACATTTTCTCACAGAGAGTTGTGAGTCTGTGGAATTCTCTCAGAGGGCAGTGGAGGCCCGTTCTCTGGATACTTGTGGGGGGAGGGGGGTGAATGGGCTCTTGAAGATAGCGGAAACGGGATATGGGGAGAAAGCAGGAATGGGGTACTGATTGTGGATGATTAGCCATGATCACATTGAATGACGGTGCTGGCTCAAAGGGCCGCATGGCCTACTCCTGCATCTATTGTCTATAGTTGCATGCGCAGGGGGTTATTTATGTTCCATGTGTCTCTGGAAGTTTAGAGATGCAGCATAGAAACAGGCCCTTCACTACACCAAAGATAGACACAAAAAGCTGGTGTAACTCAGCGGGACAGGCAGCATCTCTGGAGAGAAGGAATGGGTGACGTTTCAGGTGGAGACCCTTTTTCAGTCTGAAGAAGGGTCTCGACCCGAAACGTCACCCATTCCTTCTCGCCAGAGATGCTGCCTGTCCTGCTGAGTTACTCTAGCTTTTTATATCTATATTCGGTTTAAACCAGAATCCGCAGTGCCTTCTTACACCTTCACCACACTGGTTCCAATCACCCGTTCATACTAGTTCTATGTTATCCCACTTTCACATCCACTCCCTACATTCTGGAGAGAAGGAACGGGTGATGTTTCGGGTCGGGACCCTTCTTCAGACAGTCTGAAGAACGGTCTCGACTCGAAACGGGTCTGAAGAAGGGTCTCGACCCAAAACGTCACCCATTCCTTCTCTCCAGAGATGTTGCCTGTCCCTCTGAGTGACTCCAGCATTTTGTGTCTATCTTCGATGTAAACAACATCTGCCGTTTCTCCCTACACGGTAGGGGCAATTTACACAGGGCCAATCAACCATACACCTTTGGGATGTGGGAGAAAGCCAGAGCACCCAGAGGAAACCCACGCAGTCACAGGGAGAACGTGCAAACTCCACACAGACAACACCCAAGGTCAGGATTGAACCAGGTTTCTGGTGCTGTGAAGCAACCATTTACCAGCTGTGCCACTGTGTAGCCCATATATGTACTTAAGGCTGCATGATCAGAGAGACCTTGTGATCTACTGGTAATTTCAAGTGAGTAAAATTATTTTCCAAAGAATTTGTTTTTCCAAGGGTTTGTTAGCAGAATCTCCATTCTAGCTGAAAACCCCATTTTAACCCTTGCATGATGGTGTGCAGCAAATACATTTCCCAAATTGGCCAAAACGTTACAAAATAACATTAGCGTGATTCACAGCCTGAATGATGCGTTAAAAACATATTTCCTGATGGAAACTGCATGTAAAACTCTCCATGTGGTTTAATCTTTATTCTTTTAGAATCTGGGCAGTGCTGGCAATGTCAGCATTTATTGGCCTAAGCAATTGACTTTTTAAAATGGTGGATAGACATAAATGCTGGAGAAACTCAGCGGGTGAGGCAGCATCTATGGAGCGAAGCAACATTTCGGGTCGAGACCCTTCTTCAGACCAGTTCAGATTTATAAATGGTGGTGAGCTTTGCTTTGAATTACTGTTGTCCTTATGGAGAAACTACTGTTGGAAAGTGAGTTCTAGTATTTAGATCCAATGAGTTGTCAGTTGTCATGAGCTTTACAAACTAAGGCTGTTCAGTGATGTAGGAAATACTTTGATGTCAGATGGGAACCCTTTAAATTGCTTTCATTTGATGATCTCAGCAGGTGTTTGTTTTGGTCTAGATTTGAATACGTTTTAGCTTGTAGCTTCCGGCTCCAATTTAGATCGCTCAGGGAAGAAATGGACACTGAGCAAATAGTGACGTCAATGCGTGTACTCCTGAAATCAGCACTCATGTGGTTTGTTCTTGGAATTGGCTTGTTCGGTGTTCTGATTGCTACTATTTCTCCCAGAAATGATTCCAAGGGTTGCTTTATTTGAGGTTACGTTGGTTCATATACTGTTAGGCATTTGTAAAATGTTAAATTGATGGAATATGCAGGCAGATATATGCAAAAGCGGGGTGGTGCATATTGGAAAGAAGCTGATATTTTGGAGTTGAGTAAATCTGTTAAAACTGCAAGGACAAATCTTCCACATTTTATAATATTTTACATGCGAATAAACAGTTTTATTTTCTTAAATTGTTCAACTGAGTGTAAATGATTTAAACTATTTGTTATTTACGGCAAGATTGTAAACATTTTTGCAAATAACATCATTCATATTCATGCTATAAATATCAAGTAGCGGAAATTATCGCCCTTGGTGGCATCATACTTTCCAACAGGAACTCTTTGCACTAGGGCATTTGTTTCCAATAAGCCTCTTTAGTTGCAGTGTTGTAGCTAAACATTTACTGAATATGCCTGAATGATTTGGGGAAGAAACAAACAGCAAAACATACATAGGGAAGTTTGTGTGTATCTGCAGGAAACATTTTCAGGTTACACTTTAAAAAGGAACTCTTTACAACTTTAAATAGTAACCATATTATTTAGTTTATGATATGAATAATCTAACACTTTACTTTGGTGTTGCTGCTGTGATTTTCACCTTCAATCATGCTGCAGGAGCACGAGTTAGATACACCAACATTGTTATATTGTCCTCTTTACAACAAATGTCAAATTGGCACAGTGGTGCAGCTGATAGAGCTGCTGCCTCACACACCAGAGACCTGGATTCGATCCTGACCTCGGGTGCTGTCTGTGTGGAGTTTGCATGTTGTCCCTGTGACTGCGTGGGTTTCCTCCAGCTGCTCTGGTTTCCACCTACATCCCAAAGATGTGTGGCTTTGTATGTTAACTACCCTCTGTAAATTGCTCCAAGTGTGTAGGAATTGGATGAGAAAGTGGGATAACATAGAACTTGTGTGAATGTGTGATCGATGGTCTGCTTTGACAGTGGGCCAAAAGCATGTTTCCATGTTGTATCTCTAAACTAAACTAAAATTTACTACCGCTGGAAAAGAAGATGTCACCTTGTTAAAAATATTATTACTGTGTAGTTGCTTTAGTTGGTTAAGGGCTTGTCCCAATTACGCGACTTTTTCGGCGACTGCCGGCACTGTCATAGGTCACCGAAAATTTTCAACATTCAGCGGCGACCAGAAAGACGCTACGACTCTTTGGGTGACTAGGAGACCTCTCATGACCATACAGGCGACCCCTGGCGACATGTTACAGGTGTCACCAGGGTGCATGTCGCCAGGGGGTCGCCTGTATGGTCGTGAGAGGTCGCCAGGGGGTCGCCTGTATGGTCTCCTACTCACCCAAATAGTTGTAGCGTCTTTCTGGTCGCCGCTGAATTTTCAACATGTTGAACATTTTCGGCGACTTATGACGGGTGCCTGCAGTCGCCGAAAAGGTCGCGTATGTGGGACAGGCCTTTAAATGGTGTTGCTTTTAATACTTCCTATTATAGTCAAGAAATTATACTTCGCATTAATATAACTTCACCATCATATTTTAAAAATGAGGCTGTTTCTCATTAGATTAGATTAGATTAGATATAATTTATTGCCACACAGCCAGGCTGGTGGAAATTTGGATTGTAGAACTGAATCTTGTGGGTTGTCGATTAGTTGATAAGGGATATTGAGGGTCTGGTCTGAAAAAAAGAGGTGGTATATGTCAAGTAAAAGCAGCTGGGATCAATTGCGTCCCTTGAAGAATATAAGGAATGTAGGAGTAAACCATAAAAAGTAAGTTAGGAGGGCAGAAAGGGTCTATGAACAATCCCAGTCAGATAAAGATGATAATTCTGAAAGTTTTATTAGTATACTAGACCAAGTGGGACCCGTTGGGCCCCGTTTCCCCAACGCAATATTCCACCACTCACCCATAGCCCCCAACAGCGCAGGCGCGGCTCATTTCCCCTCATCCCTGTCGAATGACCCAGTCATACTCACGAACATGGTACAACAGTATTTATTGAAAAGCACATATAACTTTTGCTTTTGCTGTGAAGCACAAGTTGAGTTGCGATAATATGAACAGTGTAGTAGGCGGAGCTTCTAATAATAGAGCACTACATTGGTTAGTAAGTGAAGTAACCAATCTACACCTTTCCTTGTAGAAATAAAAGTGAAGCACATCTAAATAAAAGTGACCTATAAGAATAAACACATTACTGTGTGATGACTGAATAATACGCTACTAGCGCATACAGGGACGTACAGATGGTTTAAACGAAATCCCCGTATCTAAGGGGTGGCCTACAAAGCCGTCCCATGCGCGTACGGTGCAGATCCGCGTTTCCTCCCTTCGCCGGCGAAACAGCCAGGGACCTATGCGGCGAGGGCAGTGGTGACCCGGGGGATGAACACGGCGAAGCTGGCGAGCGGGGCACCGAACGTGGTGGTGAGGGCGCAGGGGGCATAACCAACTGTTGGTCTGCAACAGCAGAGCACGAGGGAAGAGACAGTCCGACAGTAGAAGGGTAGATCAGACGCGTTGCATTAGGATACGAGACAGCAGGATGTGGTTCCTTCACAGGAGGGAGATGTCGACGGTTACGTCTAGATCCCTTCGTCGGCGCTTACCAGGTACAAGCTCGGCTCTTTTGCAGGGCTGTGGATGTGACCCAAACAGCCATAGCCCTTGTCGGTCTGAAGCCGAATGACTTGCCCACTGGAGAGAAGTTTAAGTGGTTTGCTGGATTTGTCGAAAAATCGCTTCTGGGCATCGCGTTTCAGCTGGAGTTGTTTCTGTACAACAGGTGGTGAACGAACCTGTGGCTGCTGCAACTGCTGGGGCACGGGCAGGGCAGCACGGGTCTGCCGAGACATCAGGCGTTGGGCTGGAGACCCTAGTATTGGGTTGAGGGGGATGTTCCTTAAGTTGAACAGGTCCAAGTGGACATCGGATTTAGCAAGGTGTGAGGGCTCCATTAATTGTTTGGCGCTCCGGACAGCCCTTTCTGCGAGTCTGTTTGACTGTGGAAATTCAGGACTGCTGGTGACATGGCGAAAATCCCATAGTTGAGCAAAGTTTTTGAAACACTGGCTGGTGAACTGACTGCCGTTATCTGACGGGAGGCGTGCAGGGGGGCCGTGCACGGAGAAATGGCACGAGAGCTTTTGGATGACAGCATTGGATGTGATGCTTTGGAGCAGGTCGATTTCGAACCAGCCCGAATACGAGAACCAGATACTGTTTGCCACGCCACTCAAATATGTCGGTGGCGACCGTGGACCAAGGCAGAGGAGGAACAGGGTGTGAGAGCAAGGGCTGCTTCTGTTGGTGTGGCGTCAGGCTGTTGCAGACAGCGCAGTCTTCAACTTTTGCGCGCACATGCTCTGTCATCCCAGGCCAGTAAAACATGCTCTTTGCTCGTTGTAAGGTCGCTTCCACGCCGGTGTGGCCCCTGTGAATGGCGTCAGAGTGCTTGTCCCGTAGAACAGCTGGGATGACTGCCTTGTGACCCTTGATTATGACCTCGTCCTGCAGTACCAGTTCGTCGCGAATCAGGAAGTATCGGCGAATCGCCAGTGTTTATCCAGCCAGTTTTCTTTTTTCATTTTTTTTCATGGTACAACAGTATTTATGGAAAAGCACATATAACACACTACAGCTTGTTGCTTCTGCTGTGTCGCAGCATGATCTGCAACACAAGTTGGGTTGTGATAATATGAACAGTGTAGTAGGCGGAGCTTCTAATAATAAAGTACTACATTGGTTCAAAGGTTCAAAGGTTGATTTATTGTCACATACACGTAGATGTAGTGAAATTCCTTTTGCCAATGCAGCACATAAGAAAGAATACAAACATAACAATAATAAATAGCTTTAACATAAAAACATCCCCCCACAATGGTTCCCATTATGGGGGAAGGCACAAAGTCCAGTCCCATCCCCAATGTCCACCCATAGTCGGGCCTATTGAGGCCTCCACAGTTGCCTCTACGGAGGCCCGATGTTCCAGGCCGTCCTCGCCGGGTGATGATGTTCCGGCGTCGGGAGAGTCCTCTCAGCGGCATGGGAACCCTGGAACGGCCGCCTCCCTACTCGAGACCGTGGCTTCCGGAGCCGACAAGGCCGCGCCGAATGGAGCTCAACTGGCGATCTCGTCGCGAGATCCCAGGCTCCCGATGTGAAGTTCAGCGCCGCCGCCCGCAGCTCCGCGATGTTTTTAACGCCGGTCCCAGCTCACCGGAGTTCCAGCGCGGCGACCCAGGCAAGGCACCGCCCGCCCCGCAATGGCGCTCCAGCGCTGCACCGCCGTCCTCACACCCGCAGCGCCGCCGGTGCCGATGCCGGTGCCGCCGATGCCGATGCCCCGGGCGGTCCCCTCGCTCCTCAGCTCTGCCGATGCCGAGGCTCCGGGCGGTCCCCTCAGGAAATGCCGCTCCAGGCCCGCTGGTAGGCCGCGAGGACGGGTCGAAAGTGCAGCCCGGAGAAAAGCTGCATCTCCGACCAGGTAGGGACCCTGAAAATTAGTTTCCCCTTCCCCCCCCCCCCCCCCTCCCCCCCTCCCCCACACATAAAAAAGCTAGAACTCCTTAAAAACAAAACACTAAACTAACTAAAAATAAGAAAAAAGAAATGAAAAACAGACAGCTGCAGGCTAGGCAGCCATACCCCCTACAGGTTGGCGCCAATTAGTAAGTGAAGTAACCAATCTACAATCTACAATCCCCCAGCACTCCCTTCCCCTCTTCACACCCCCCCCTCTTCTTTCCCCTCTCCTCCTCCCCTCCTCCACTCCCTCCCTCTCCTTTCCCCCACCCTCAGTCACACCCTCCCTCCCTCCATAACCCCTCCCCCTCCCTACCCCCATCCTCTCCTAGCTCCCTGCTTCCCCACTCCACACCTCTCCCCTATCCCACTCTCCCACTAAACACAATGTTTAAATAACATTTCTCCTCCTCCCCTCCCCCACTCCCTCCCTCTCCTTACAGCAATGTAGTAAATCTCTCATTGCACTGGGACTCTTGTCATTTGTTAACATTGTAGTGGGCAGGGCAAGTTTTAAAGTGAAAAGTTTGATTTTTTTTTTAATGAAAACTGAATTTTTTGAAGTTTAAAATGTGAATAACTTTTAAAATATAACATCAATCTGAATGGAACGCTGCTGGGTTTTTGTAAACTGAGTTTTTTCTTTTATGTAAATGAGATCCCATTGTGATGTAATTGTGGGGTGGAACACTGCTGACGGGCAGTTTATGTAAATGAGATCCCATTGTGACATCATACGCTGCTAACTGCCAGTGCAAGTTCAAGTGATTTTTGTCAAACTGGATTTTGTAAAGTTTAAAGACTAACTTGTAAAATATACGATCAATCTGAACGAAATTTGATGCACCCAGAACAATGGTGAGTAAGGTGGGCCAAAAACTGTAGCGCTATCGTGTACTCTGGTGTAATTTCAGGACCATCCAGACAGACAGACAAACAAGATGAGAGTTCCAGTAATATATAGAAGATTAAGAGTAAAGTGGAGCTAAGGAGAGAGCCCCCTAACAATCAAAGCCTTTTCTACATGGAGACATGGGAAATGAGTGGTGTAAAGTGAATACTTCTGTATTTACCATGAAGCAGTACATGGAAGTTAATGAGTTTGGGGAAAGGAAGTGCTATTCTGGACCATTACATAAGAGGGAGTGTTGGAGATTCTCCAATGCAGAAGGTGATTGTCCCGGGCCTAACCAGATGTACCCAAGGAAGTTATGGGGAGCAAGGGAGGACATTTTTGTAACAATCCATTAGTCACTGCTGAGATACTAAGGGGGGGGGGGGGGGGGGGGGGGGGGGGGGGAGAGCGAAGGGCCCTGTTTCCCTACTGTATCTCCAAACTAAACTAAGCATGTTTTGTTTTGTTAACTGTTTTGTTTTGGAGGCCTTTTAGTCTTTTTAATGTGGGGGAATAGTGAACATAGAGGAAGTGGACTGAACTTTGCTGCCTTCCCTCACAGTGGGAAACGTTGTGGGGGGATGTTTTTATGTTTACTGTTAAATTCTTTAATATTGTGTTTATTTTATTGGTGTGCTGCAATGGCAACTCAAATTTCACTACACCGATTGGTGTATGTGACAATAAATGCCCATTATCCTTTGCCCTTTGGCAAGGACAGATTTCGTAAAGTCACTGTGACTTTGTGCATGTGAAAACATCTCATGCATTTGATTTTCCAGAGATGCTGTCTGACCCGCTGAGTTACTCCAGCTTTTTGTATCTATTTTCGGTTTAAGCCAACATCTGCAGTTCCTTCCTACACAGGTTGTAGTGGAGTGTTGTTTCTCAGATTGAAAGCCCGTGACCAGTGATGCGCCACAGGGATCGCTCCAGTGCCCTCTGTTGTTTGTCATGCATGTTAATGATTTGGATGAGAATGTAGGTGGCATAATTAGTAAAGTTATAGATTATACCAAAATCAGTGGAAGAGGGGGCAGTAAATAAGCTCGTAAAAGTTATGACAGGATAGTGATCAATTGGAAAAGGGGGTGTAAGAATGACAGATGCAATTTAACTCGGACAAGGGCAAAATTAAGCATTTTACAAATGTAAACCAGGGCTGGATGTACACAGTGTATGGTCGGGCCCTGGGGAGTATTATTGAACAAAGAGACCTAGGAATGTAAGCATGTGGTTCCCTAAAAATGGCAACAAAGGTACCCAGGGAAGTAAAACAAACTGCTGGAGGAACTCAGCAGATCAGGCAGTATCTTAAAAAAGGTCACCCACAAAAATCTTTAAATTTCCCTCCACAGATGCTATCTGGCCAGCTGATTTCCTCCTGCAGTTTTTTTCTCAAAATTCCAGCACCAACAATCTCTTGTGCCTTCACGCAAGACTGCAATCTCTTGTGCCTTCACATGAGTCTACATAGGTTGGGGTCTGCATAGGTTAGATAGAGCTCTTAAAGATAGCGGAGTCAGGGTATATGGGGAGAAGGCAGGAACAGGGTATTGAATGTGGATGATCAGCCATGATCACAGTGAATGGCGGTGCTGGCTCAGAGGGCCGAATGGCCTACTCCTGCACCTATTGTCTATTGTCATTTGAGAGCATGAATTATATTGAGATAGAATAGGTTTAATCAGTTTTCCCTGGAGTAAAGCTGACAATAGAGATGAATAAAAGTATGAGAGGCTGAGAGAGAGTAGCCAGCCCGGGTCTGTTTGCCATGGTAGGGGTATCTAAAACCAGAGCTATTGGTTTTAAGGTGGCAGGGAGAAGGTTTAAAGGGGATCTGAAGGATAAATCTTTTGTATCAAGTTAAGTTGAGTATATTGAGATACGTACAGTAGAGAAGTACAGTAAGGTGCAGAATACAATTAATATTTTGCTTGCAGCAGCATCGAACTCACAAAAACATAACTTATTCATAAATTACATCTATCCTACCAGACAGTGAAAAGGTGTTTCTTCCTCGTGACGATTGAGAAAAAGCAAGACGTTAGTGCCAAACACAATTAGAAAACAAGCCCATGGTAATACAAGAGGTAGTCTGTAGTGTTTTGTTGCCAAGGTAGGATCATGGTTGTGAAGGTTGGTTCAAGAACATGCTAGCTGTAGGATGTCGGGTAGGTGGTGTCTGGTATGATCTACCAGAGGTGGTCATGGAGGCAGGACCAGTAACAATGTTTAAGAGACATCTGGACAGGTACAATGTTTAAGAAGGAACTGCAGATGCTGGAACAATCGAAGGTAGACAAAAATGCTGGAGAAACTCAGCGGGTGAGGCAGCATCTATGGAGCGAAGGAGTGGGTGACGTTTCGGGTCGAGACCCTTCTTCAGTGATGAGGGGATGGGGGGGGGCGGGAAGAAGAGAAGACCCTTTCCCCAGCATTTTTGTCTACCTCTGGACAGGTACAGGTTCATTGGTACTTTATTGTCAGGTGTACCTAAGTACAGTCACATATATTTTTGGAAACAATTCAGTGACAAACTGCTATACGTTAGGGTTAGGCACAAACATACTAAATACAAGAGGCTAAGACTGTATAGTACACTATCAACACAAGAGTAGCCATGTTTCAGGTGTCATCTTGTACCGTTCAAGTCCAAAGTTTTTTAAAATATTAAGAGTCTTAACTGGACAAAGGCCTGCTATCCTGGGGGCGGCACTGATTTGGAGTTACTGGCTAGACACAAAATGCTGGAGTAACTCAGCGGGACAGGCAGCATCTCTGGAGAGAAGGAATGGGTGATGTTTCTGGTCAAGACCCTTCTTCAGACATGATTCAAGCTGGGATTGTCCTGTGCAGGCGATGTGTTGATATCCTCTATCACTGCTCCACTGCTACATGCAGCTGCAAGCCGCGTCTGATCCGCGCGCTCGGCCTCGGGCTGCTTCAGGGCCTGCAGCGGTCCACTCCGCCCACTCTGCTACTCCACCTCAACATCAGCCTGTGAACACGCCATCCCTGGCCTCCGACCCACGTTCGGCCTCTGTTCCCTGGGCCTCCAGCAGCCGACCCAGAGCACCTCTGAGGCTGTGGGAAGTTAAACCCCGAGCCTGCCCACCAGCATTGACAATTCCTTCCTTCCGTCTGCTGCCGCCGCCACCGTCATTCCATATTCCAGGCTCAGTCGCTGCTCCACTCAGCCTCTTCCCCCCCCCCCATCCGCCACCTCCCTTGCCCAGGGACGGGAACTATGCAGATCTCAGAGCCCATCCATGGAGCTGCTCCTGGAGCAAAGCGCTGCTGTCAGTGCCTGGGTCCAGCAACTCTCCATACCCAGCTGCTTTAAAACCCCTTCCGCTGCTCATGAGAGAACGGCGGTTATAGGACTGGGGGGGACTGCACGTTCCACTGTCACATCAGCAGCCAGGGCGCGGTTGTCTCTGAGTAATGAAAGGGTTCCATTTTGCAGGAATATATGTCTATCTTGTCCATAAAGTGAAAATGTGGTAACCATACCTCCACATACCTCCATCAAAGCACATCAAGAACGCATATCGCTCTGTTCCCCGGGCTGGTCTAGGTCTCCCTGATCATTGTCTAGTTTATTTATTTCAACCTACAGGCAGAAACTAAAATCTGCTAAGCCTGTGGTCAGAACAAAGAAAAGGTGGACAAGAGAGGGCATTGAGAACCTACAATCCTGCTTTGACTACACGGATTGGAATGTGTTCAGGGAAGCTACACAAGCCTCGATGAGTATACGGACACTGTATCATCATGTGTCAGCTTTTGTGAGCACAGTTGCATTCCAACAAGGAACCTGGTTCAACAACGACAAGCCCTGGTTTACTGCAGAACTCAGACAGCTCCGACAGTCTAAAGAGCAGGCCTGCAGGAGCGGGGATGCAGACCTCCACAGGCAGGCAAAGTACAAGCTGAGAAGAGGAATCAGAGCTGCCAAGGAAAGGTACTCTGAAGTTGAGGAGCAATTTCTCAGCTAGTGACACTTCTTCAGTTTGGAAGGGCTTGCAAGAAATCACCAGCTACAAGAAGAAAGCTCCCCGCTCTTTGGACAATTGTCAGCTGACCAACGACCTGAATGAGTTCTACTACAGGTTTGGCAAGCAGAAACGTAACCCTGGCACCCCCTCCCCCCCTCCCCAACAAACACAGCCAGACCCCAGTCTGCAAAGACTGGACCCTTCTACACCCACTTCTCCCCATTCACCACTTCACATCTACTTCAAGCGAGACTCCAGTCTGAAAAGACTGGACCCTTTCCCACCCACCCCTCTCCAATCACCACTTCACACCCAATTACCCATCCCCTCCATGCTGCACAACATCATTTCTCCATCATCAACAATAAAAATAGAGGAGAGGCTGTTCAGAAGACAGAAAAGCCGGAAATCTCCAGGACCGGAAAATGTTTCCCCCTCTACTCTCAAGCTCTGTGCCGAACAACTGGCACCGGCCTACACAGACATTTTCAACCAGTCCCTGCATACCTATACTGTCCCTGCCTGCTTCAAAGGCTCCACTATTGTCCTTGTACCCAAAAAGGTAAGGATTACTGGTCTTACAGTCTACAGGCCTGTCGCACTGACCTCTGTAGTCATGAAGACCCTTGAAAGGCTTGTGCTGGCCAAGCTGAAAAAATCACACACCCTCTGCTGGACACTCTGCAGTTTGCATATCGGGCCAATAGATCTGTGGATGACGCAGTCATCCTGGGCCTGTACTTCATCCTCCAGCACCTAGACTGCCAGAGGACCTATGCGAGGATTTTGTTCGTTGATTTTAGCTCTGCATTCAACACCATTGTGCCCGAGCTACTACACTCTAAACTTTCCGAGTTGACTGTGCCTGAACTCCTCTGTCGGTGGATCACCAGCTTCCTGATGGACAGGAAGCAGCATGTGAGGCTGGGAAAGCACTTCTCGGACCCGCAAACCCTCAGCATAGGAGCACCTCAAGGCTGCGTACTCTCCCCGCTCCTCTACTCTCCACACCAATGACTGCACCTCCACTGACTCCTCTGTCAAGCTTCTCAAGTTTACGGACGACACAACCCTGATTGGACTGATCCAGGATGGGGAGGAATCTGCCTACAGACAGGAAGTGTCACGGCTGGCATCCTGGTGCCATCACAACAACCTGAAGCTCAATGCTCTTAAGACAGTGGAATTGATAGTAGACTTTAGGATAGCTCCCCTCCCTTCACCATCTGTGGAGTCTTTTAAGTTCCTGGGATCCATCATCTCCAAGGACTTTAAATGGGGAGCTACCATTGACTCCGCAGTCCAAAAGGCACAACAGAGGATGTACTTCCTGCGGCAGCTGAGGAAGTACAATCTGCCACAGGCAATGATGGTCCAATTCTATACGGCCATCGTAGAGTCTGTCCTCACCTTCTCCATCATGGTCTGGTTTGGCTCAGCCACCAAGCACGATATCCAGAGGCTGCAGCGAATCGTTCGATCAGCTGAGAAGGTTGTTGGCTGCAACCTTCCCTCCATTGATGAACTGTACACTGCAAGGGCCAGAAAGCGGGCGGGTAAGATCATCTCTGACCCCTCTCACCCTGGCCACAAACTCTTTGAATCACTTCCCTCTGGAAGGCGACTCCGGACTGTCAAAGCTGCCACAGCCAGACATAAAAACTGTTTTTTTCCACGAGTAGTAGCTCTAGTCAATAACCAAAAATCTGGAGCCTCCTTTTGCTCTGGTATTTTATTTAATTCACATGTTTAATCAATAATGTTTTATTATTAATGTTTAATGTTTTATGTGTAATTCCTAACTGTCACTGGTGTCGTTGTTACTTGCGGGCAGAGCACCAAGGCAAATTCCTTGTATGCGAATACTTGGCCAATAAACTTATTCATTCATTCAAAACTGATATGAAAAAATAATGACTAAAAGTGAAGAAAGAGGAGAACCTAGTTCTATCGTTTTGTAAAAAACAATTGTATTTTCCTTTCATGCATTGGTATTTTGCATTTAATTACTTTGTAGGAGTTTGTTCACATATAGAGGTATCCATCCATAAATTGGGCATTGGTAACCCTGGGCCAGCCTGGACTTGAATGTGCAAGGTATGGTGTGATGAAATGTATTTAGGCAAGTGGGATTAGTGTAGATTGGCATGAAGGCCAACAGAGGCCCAGTGGACCTGAGGGCTGTTTCATATACTGCATAGCTGACTATATTGAATTTATTAAGGATCTGTTGGATTTACTGTGCTTTGTGATTATTTAACTGAGATTTAACATTTATTATTCTTAAAAGGGTGACTGGTGGACCATCGGGGAGAAGTGGTCATCGTATGGCTGTTTGTAAGAGACAGATCTTAGTGTTTGGTGGATTCCATGAAAGTACAAGGTAATAACAGATTTTAATTATTATTATTTTACACAAATTTAAAAAATCATCATGCTTTAATTTTGAATTTTGAGGATTTTTTTGACTGGTTTCATAATCTACACTCTACCTGAGACATAATTGAATCTACTGGTGAAGTAAAAACGAGAATGGATGTTGATGTGCTACATCTGCCACTTTCGCTGTGCTTCTACATGCTCCTGACAAAGATCCAAGGATTGTTAGTGCCATCTTGGATGTTCCTACTCCACTTTGTACAGTCATGGCATTCCCATGGATCTAAAAAAACACTGTCAATTCTCTTATCCACTTTAAGTGAGTGAACTAATGGTGCTAGGCTTTCTAGTGTGCCAGTTACATGCTCTGGCTGCTTACTATGGCTAGATGACCAAACTGGGTTGACCTGGTTATTCGAGTTGAGTAAATGCTGAAGTTGTGTTGAATGTTTTCCAGTTTGAAGGTTAGCTCCACTCCAGCATGATGTTTGTTGCAGGTGAAGTGTAACATTTCGTGAGAAAGATTGAGTCAGAGGGATGACACTCCAGCACTCTTGTTTGATCCCAATCGGCACTGTTTTTGGGTCTGATGGTGGGCCTGTCGGCTAGAGTCAAAGCTTGCATGGCATTTACAGAATGGAGAGATATTTTAGTGGCGGGGCCACTAGATTTGAAAAGTTGAAACTTCAAATTCCTCATAGTTAATATCACCAACAATTTTTCCTGGACCACCCATATTGAAGCAACGACCAAGAAAGCACAACAAAGCCTCAACATTCTTAAGGGGCGTCCCACTTGGGCAACCTAATTGGCGAGTTTAGGAGAGTTTGAAAAAATGTCAAGTTGAAGACCTCCTTTGACTACCACCCACATCAAATAATTTCTGTTTCACAGTAGTATTGCCATGTTTTTCTTTCATTTGAATGCCTTTTGTAGTAATTGCAATATCACAAGTTAAAGTTCACAAAACTCTGTTATAGTCAGTTCAGTGAATCATGTTGCATTTTTTACTTTTATGCAAATAATTTCTTAATTTTTCATTTATGTAGCTATTGGTTGTTTTCATTTTCATTATTTCCTAATCATGATATATACAAAACTCTTTCTTTTCAAGGTAGAATTCACATTTATCTTTACTGCAATAATAAATACAAATGTAGTGTAATACATTAAAATGGTTAACTGCTTATTATTTAGATAGAGGGGCTTAATAAAATGTATTTTTGTTTCAGGGATTTTGTGTATTATAATGATATTTACTCCTTTAACCTGGATAAATTTACATGGACAAAGGTGTGTCCATCTGGAACTGCTCCATGCCCTCGCTCGGGCTGTCAAATGGCTTCCACACTTGATGGTAACAACGTCATTTACGGAGGTTATTCAAAGCAGGTAATTTATTCACTTCTGAGTCTCTTCCACTTGTTCAGTTTAGCATAAAATAGTACAGGGAATATCCATGTAACAGGCTCAAGGATTTAACGTGGAACAGTACAGGAATGGTCCCGTCTGTCCAAATATTTGTGCTGAGCATAATGCCAAGTTAAACTGATCTGATCTACCTGTACCAAATCTCTATCCCTCGATTCCTTGCACTTTTACGTGCCTATTTAAAAGCCTCTTAAATACTCTTATTGCACCTGCCTCCACCACCACCCTTGGCAAAGCATTCCAAGCCCCCACCACTGTATAAAAAAAAGAAAGGTGGATTTAAACGAAATTGGCAGGGGGGTGGGATCCGATACAGGACCAAAAAGCTGGAAGTTGGTATGGAGGGTGAGGAAAGTTTAGTTGACAGAATAGGGAAAGGGAGGGAATGAGGAAGAACTATTGGTTTGAATTGTACTTATTTTAACGCGAGAGACCTGATGGGTAAGGAAGATGAACTCGGGGCATGGATAGGTACGTGTGACTGGGACGTTGTAGCCTTTACAGAAACCTGGTTAAGGGACGGACGGGACCGGCAGCTCATGTTCCAGTATACAGGAGCTTCATGAGAGACAGAAGTCAGGGTAAAAGAGGAGGGGGTGTTGTGTTATTGATTCAGGAGGATGTCACGGCAGTGGTCAGAAGTGACATTAATGATGGATCGTCCACTGAGGCTATATGGGTGGAGCTGAGAAACAAGAAAGGTATGATAGACACAAAGCTGGAGTAACTCAGCGGGACAGACAGCATCTCTAGAGAGAAAGAATGGTGATGTTTCAGGTCAAGACTCTTCTTCAGACTGAAACGTCACCCATTCCTTCTCTCCAGACATGCTGCCTGAGTTATTCCAGCTGTTTGCGTCTATCTTCGGTTTAAACCAGCATCTGCAGTTACTTCTTAAGCAAGAAAGGGAAGATCACCTTGATGGGAATGTACTTCAGGTCCCAAATAGTCAACGCGAGTTGGAAGAGCAAATATGCCAGGAGATTGTAGGCAGCAGCAGTACTAATAAGGTTGTTTTATTAGGGGATTTTCACGAGTTTGAGTTTACTTTATTGTCATGTGTACCCAGGTACAGGGAAAAGCTTTTGCTGCGTGCTAGACAATACATGATAACAATCGAGCTGTACACATTGGATAGATACTTTCCCAATATTGATTTGGAATGTCCTCATGCCAAAGATTTAGATGGGACAGAATTTATCAAATATGTTCAGAAACATTTCCCCTGTAAATAGTAGTGGGCCTTTGACGGGAGAGGGCCGCACTGGATCTAGTCCTGGGAAATTAGGCACAGCAAATGGATGGGATGTTCGTGGATGAGCCTTTTGGGACCAGCAACCACCTTGCCAATAGGTCTAAGATAGTCAGGATAGTTAAGACAGATAGCACGCAAAAAAGGAAATCAGGAGGGCAAACAAGAGATTTTACGTTCATAAAGGGGGAAAAAAGATAACCAGAGAGAGAATGGGACCCCTCGGGAATCAAAGCAGTCAACTTTATGTGGAGCCACTGGAGATGGGTGCGGTCCTCAATGGGTATTTCTCCACTGCTTTACCGAAGAGAGAATCGGAGAAACTTGGGGCAGTCAATGGAAGTGTGTTGAGGGCAGTCAGTATTATCGTTGAGGAGGTACTGAAGATCCTAACGTGTATGAAGATAGAGAAATCCCCGGGCCTGATCAGATTGATCCAAGGGCACTGAGAAACTAGAGAGGAAATTGTGGGTGCCCTGGCAGAGCTTTATGAGTCAACATTAGGTACATGTACGGTGCCGGTAAAGGGATGGAAAAGGGCTGATTTGATAGTCAGCATGGTTTTGCACATGTGACCAAAAGGATGGTTGAGGGGAGAGCTATAAATGTTGTATATATGGATTTGGATTTCAGCAAGGCATTTGACAAGGTTCTGCACGATAGGCTACTCTGGAAGGTTAGATTGCATGGGATTCAAGGAGAGATAGCTGACTAGATAGAAAATTGGCTTCATGGAAGGAAGCAGAGGGTGATGGTGGAAGGTTGCTTCTCGGACTGGACGGCAGTGACTAGTGGTGTGCCACAAGGTTCACTGCTGGGCTCATTACTGTTTGTCATCTATATCAATGATTTGGATGAGAATGTACATGGCATGATTAGCAAATTGGGCGGTATTGTAGATAGTGAAGATGTTTGTCAAAAATTGCAGCAAGATCTTAGTCGGTTGGGCTGGTGGGTTGAGGAATGATGGATGGAATTTAATACAGGGAAGTGAGAGGCATTGCATTTTGGACAGCCTGAAAAAGGGCAGGACATGCTAAATGGCACTGCTTGGGGAAGTGCTGTAGAGCAGAGGAATATAGGAGTGCAAGTACATAATTCCTTGAAAGTGGCATCACAGGTATATAGGAGAATCAAGAGGCTTTTGTCAAATTGGCCTTCATCAGTCAGAGTAGACAATAGGTGCAGGGGTAGGCCATTCGGCCCTTCGAGCCAGCACCATCAGTATTGATTAGAAGTTGGGAGGTCACGTTACAGTTGTGTAAGACATTGGTGAGGCCACATTTGGCGTGTTGTGTTCAGTGTTGGTCATGAAGTTACAGGAAAGATGTCAAGCTGGAAAGGGTGCAGAGAAGATTTACCAGGATGTTGTCAGGAATCGAGGGCCTGAGCTATGAGAGGTTGAGCAGTTTAGGACTTTATTCCTTGTAGCACAGGAAGATGAGGTGATTTTAATGCATGTACAAAATTATGAGAGGAATCGATGCACAAGGGTCTTTGTACAAGAGTTGGGGAATCGAGAACATGGGGTCAAAGGTTTAAGGTGAGTGGGGGAAAAATGTAATATGAAGCTGAGGGATAACATTTTTACACAAAGGTAGGAGGGTATATTGACGAGCTGCCAGAGGAGTTGAGGCAGGTACTATCATAACGTTTAAGAGACATTTGGACAGCTACATGGCTAGGATAGGTAGAGGGTTATGGGCCAAGCACAGGCAGGTGGGAATGGTGTAGATGGGGCATGTTGGTTGGCATGGGCAAGTTGGGCCGAAAGGCCAGTTTCCACACTGTATGAGTCTATGACTCTGACTCTATAGGGACTGTCCCACTTGATGATTTTTTCAGCATCTGCCGGCATCATTGACAGACATATCAGGTCAACGAAACGTCGCAGCGTGACGCGGCAGTGGCGCGCCGTGACGCAGCTTAATGACGTATGACGTGCTGTGTTTTTGCCAAGTGGGACAGGCCCTTATGACTCTTCAGCCTAAGCCTCAATGGCCCACTCTTGCGCTGTCCACTTTCACTATAGCTACAGTTAAACTTACCTCCCTTTTATTGGCAGCTGATAATTAGCCGGGTTGTGAGATTTGCCTTTTAAATTTCCCCCCCCTCGCTGTAAATCCCGAGAGATGACTTATCAAACTGAGAGTCTTGACTTTTCCATTCTTCCTGCTTTTGCTGCAAATCGCAACAGTTGCGATTCACCAACTGTGAGATTTACCTTTTGAATTCATCCTGCTCTCACTGGAAATCTCAACAGATGATGGTTTTCAAAAGCTTCCCAATCCTCTAGCTTCCTACCAATCTTTGTCATAGTAGTTGCTTTTATGCTTTTGCTTTTCTTTTATCTTTTGCTTTTAGTTTATTTTATCTTTTGCTTTTATGCTGTATTTGACTTCCTTCGTCAGCCATGCTTGCATTATTCTCCCCTTAGTATGTGTGTTAGAATGAAAATATCTTGAGTCTTCTGAATTACTCCCAGAAGCTCTTTCCATTGCTACTGCACCACCATTCCTGCTAGGGTCCCCTTCCAATCAACTTTATCTCCTGTATTACAACGAGACCTGGGTGTCCTTGTACACCAGTCACTGAAAGTAAACATGCAGGTACAGCAGGCAGTGAAGAAAGCTAATGGCATGTTGGCATTCATAACAAGAGGATTTGAGTCAAGCAGTAAAGAGGTCCTTCTGCAGTTGTACAGGGCCCTGGTGAGACCACATCCGGAGTATTGTGTGCGGTTTTGGTCTCCTAATTTGAGGAAGGACCTCCTTGCTTTTGAGACAGTGCAGCGTAAATTCACAAGGTTAATCCCAGGGATGGCGGGACTGTCATATGAGGAAAGATTGGAAAGACTGGGTTGTATTCACTGAAATTTAGAAGGATTAGAGGGGATCTTATAGAAACATATAAAATTGTAAAAGGACTGGAAATGCTAGATGCAAGGAAAATGTTCCCAATGTTGGTAGAGTCCAGAATCAGGGGTCACAATCCAAGAATAAAGGAGAGGCCATTTAAAACTGAGATGAGAAAAAAACGTTTTCACCCAGAGTTGTGAATTTGTGGAATTCTCTGCCACAGGAGGCAGTGGAGGCCAATTCACTGGGTGGATTTAAAAGAGAGTTAGATAGAGCTTTAGTGGCTAGTGGAATCAAGGGATATGGGGCGAAGGCAGGCACGGGTTACTGATTGTGGAAGATCAGCCATGATCACAATGAATGGTGTTGCTGGCTTGAAGGGCCAAATGGCCTCCTCCTGCACCTATAATATAAATAAATGCAACTGATGTTGGCTTCTCCCCTTCAAACTGCAGGTTGAATTTCTATCATATTATTTGCCTCCTAGGGGTTCCTTCACCTTCAGCTCAGTAATCAAATCTAATTCATTGCACAACTCCAAAGCTCTAAAGGGCCATTCTTTGGAAAGTGAACCCAAATGTCACACAAGTGGCCAGATGTAGTCACATAAAGTCATACATTAAAAAATTATTGTAGGAGATTGATCGTATTCTTTGCAATTTTCCTACCTCCAGAACTATAATGCATGTCTGCTAAAGATATGAACGTTCTAGTTTTTTAAAATTCACAGTTTGTAAGATAAAACTGAGTTATGGGGAAAAAAAGCTTCTGTGGGGGTCACATACGTGACCGGTCATCTTTGACCTCTGACCCTAAACAAATAATGTCAGCACAACATAAAAATTTCAGTTTATTAAAAAAATATATGAATCATGTATGCAATACATAACAATATACCAGTAATACGTTCAGAATTAGAAGAGATGTTTCCACAATTTTTCATGTTTTTGGTCACACACATGACTAAGAATGACCCTAAAAAGCCATCTCTTAGGCATTCTACAAATTCCTTCTCTTGGCACCCAGTACCAATCTGATGTTCCCAATCTACCTGTATATTTAAATCCCTCACGACCACTGTAACATTGCCTATCTTACATGCCGTTTCTATCTCCTGATGTAATTTGCACTCGACATCCATGCTGCTATTTGGGGGCCTGTATATTATTCCCATTAGGGTATTTTTACCCTTGCAGTTTATTAACTCTACCCACAAGGATTCTACATGATCTGATAGGATGTGTATCCTTTGATGTTCAGCTCCTGGCTCTGATCCTCTTTCAGCCAGGAAGGAATCTGTGCTGCCCACAACATCTATCTGCCAATTTCTAACTGCTTTGTGAGCTCACCTTCAGCAGGAGGCCTAACTCCTCATCCATCCATCTTGTTAAATTGGTTTTATGACACGATACCATACGATAGTTCTTTATTCATCCCAGGAGGGAAATTAATCTGCCAACAGTCATAAAAAAAAGATCCATGAAACATTAAATGAAAGTGACGAGTGGAAAGGATCGGGGATGTGCAAGGATTTGGGGAGGGGGGAGGAGAGTCAGTCAGTTACAGTACAATTTGATAGCCACAGGGAAGAAGGATCTCCTGTGATGGTCTGTAATGCATCTTGGTGGAACCAGTCTGTTGCTGAAGGTACTCCTCAGCTTGATTAGTGTGTCATGGAGGGGGTGAGCTGTATTGTCCAGTTTGAAGAGCATCCTCCCATCCAAAACCACCTCCCATGAATCCAACTCCACCCCCAGGACAGAGCCAGCCTTTCTGATGAGTTTGTTAATCTCTAATGATTTTGCTACATCTAAACAAGCATAGCCAGTTCATAAGTGGTAGGAACAGAATTAGGCCATTCATCCCATCACGTCTACTCCACCATTTAATCATGGCTAATCTATCTTTCCCTCTCAACCCCATTCTCCTCATGCCTTCTCCCCATAACTCCTGACACCAGTATTAATCAAGAATCTATCAATCTCCACCTTAAAAATATTCATCCACTTGGCCTTCACAGCCTCCTGTGGCACCTAATTCCACAGATTCACAACCTTGTGACTAAAAAAATCCTCCTCATCTCCTTTCTAAAGGTATGTCCTTTTATTCTGAGGGTATGGCCTCTGGTCCTAGACTCTCCTACTAGTGGAAACATCCTCTCCACATCCATTCTATTCAGGCCTTTCACTGTTTGATAAGTTTCAAAGAGGTCCCCCCTCATCGTTCTAAACACCAGCAAGTACAGGCCCAGTGCCGTCAAACACTCATCATATGTTAACCTAATCATTCCTGGAATCATTCTGATTAACCTCCTCTGGACCCTCTCCAAAGCCAACCCATCCTTCCTAAGATATGAGCCCCAAAACTGCTCTCAATACTCCAAAACCGTTTGACCAGCGCCTTATCAAGTCTCAGCATTACATCCCTGTTTTTATATACTTGTCCTCTTGAAATAAATGCTAGTGTTGCATTTGCCTTCCTTACTACTGATTCGACTTGCAAATTAACCTATTGGGAATACTTCGCCAACACACCCAAGTTCCTTTGCGCCTCCGATTTCTGAATTCTCTCCCCATTTAGAAAATAGTCTGTGCCTTTATTCCTACTACCAAAATGCATGACTCCACACTTTGCTAAGCTACATTCCATCTGCCACTTCTTTGCCCACTCTCCCAATTTGTGGAATTTCACAGATTTGCCAGTGAGCAGTAAGTAAAGGAATTTTTACTTGCTCAAATATGAAGATATTAGGTGCAAGAGATCTGGGGCTCCTTGTTAAAACTGCACATTGTAGTCACCATGCATTTTTATGAAAACAGCTTCCCCTTGAAACATTGGTTACGTGAAGGGTCTGCGCAACTAGGCAGAATGCCAAGAACTATTTACATATTAATTTCTGGAACAAATTATAGAGATAGTTTAAAGGAAATCCTGTCAAATTCAGAGTGGATAGAAAATAAATCTCTGGTTCCAGTTTGTTAGTTTGAAACATTTAAGGTCTATCGTTTAGCCTGCTCATGCTAGAAGTTCAGTTGATTTGTGGAAGATTCTTCTGTTTATCTTTCCCTTCTACCTTTTCACATTTTTTATTCCTAATTCCTTAATTTGTTTTTTTTCTCCGTTTAGTTCCTTTCTATACTTTATATCAAGTATTCCTCTCTTTCCTCTTTCAACTTCTTCTCTCTCTTCCCACACTCTTTTTCGTCTCTATCTGTACGGTTTCACTATCCGCTCTTCCCTGCTATTTCTTGTGCTGTTGGTGACTTAATTGTGGCTTGATTTCACTCCTCTGTTTGTTATTCTCCGTCATTGTGCTTTTCCTTGTTTCCAACCAGCAGTTTACACCTCATCAATCACCTCAGACCATCAAAATCAATGTAGTTTGCACGGTGCCATAGCGGTAGACTTGCTGCCTTACAGTGCCAGAGACCCGGGTTCCATCTCCGACCACTGATTTGGATGAGAACCTACACGGCAAGATTAGCAAGTTTGCAGATGATACAAAAGTGGGTGGTTTTGCAGATAGTGAAGATGGTTGTGAAAAATTGCACCAGGATCTTGATCTATTGGCCAGGTGGGCTGAGGAATGGTTGATGGAATTTAATACAGAGAAATGCATTTTGGTATTTCTAACATGGGCAGGACCTACACAATGAATGGTAGGGCTCTGGGGAATGTTGTAGGGCGGAGGGATCTAGGAGTTCATGTGCATGGTTCCTTGAAGGTGGACTCGCAGGTAGATAGAGTGGTCAAAGAGGCATTTGGCACTTTGGCCATCAGTCATAGTATTGAGTATAGAAGTTGGGAGGTCATGTTGCAGATGTATAAAATGTTGGTGAGGCCTCATTTAGAGTATTGCGTTCAGTTCCGGTGCATCATGTTATAGGAAAGATGTTGTCAAGCTGAAGAGGTACAGAGACGATTTACAAGGATGTTGCCTGAACTAGAGGATCTGAGGTGTTGAGAGAGGTTGAGTAGGCTGGGACTCTATTCCTTGGAGCGCAGGAGGGTGAGGGGTGATCTTATTGAGGTGTTTAAAATCATGAGATGAATAGATTGGGTGAACGCACGGTCTCTCTGAGATCTTTGGTTTCCACTCACACTCCAAAGAAGTACAGGTGTGGAGGTTAATTGGCTTGGTATAAATATAACAATGTTCCTAGTGTGTTTAGGTTAGTGTCAAGTCAAGTCAAGTCAACTTTATTTATCACATACACATACAAGATGTGCAGTGAAATGAAAGTGGCAATGCCTGCGGATTGTGCAAAAAGCTACAGAGCAGAATAGAACAGAAACAGTATTTACATAATAGGAAAAAAAACAGCACTTTTAAAAAGACACAACATAACAGTAAATTAGCTGTCTGAGGTGGTAAAGGCGAGGTAGTCATTCAAAGAAGCTGGAGAGGCATTCTTTGGTACAGGTACAATGATGGATCTTTTGAAGCAGGCAGGAACTCTTTCTACGCAAGATTCGAGATGGGCAACATCACCCCTAGCTTGCCGGCTAACAACAACACCGCCAGCGCGCTGGCTAGCGAGGCTGGAGGGAGGCCCACCGCTGGGGATGTGCACACAGATGGTATATCTGGGCGAGTACTTAAGTCTTGTGCTACTCAGCTAACTCCAGTCCTCACCACCATATTGAACCAGACTTAAGTACTCGCCCATGGAGTTAGCGGAGTAGCACAAGACTTAAGTACTTGCCCAGATATACCATGTGTGTACACATCCCCAGCGGTGGGCCTCCCTCCAGCCTCGCTAGCCAGCGCGCTGGCGGTGTTGTTGTTAGCCAGCAAGCTAGGGGTGATGTTGCCGGTCTCGAATCGTGTGTAGAAAGAGTTCAGGTCGTCAGCTAGGGAGGTGCCAGCACTTCCGGTTGAGGGGGGGCTGCTCTGGTAGTTAGATATAGTCCATAGTCCCTGCCAAAGGTGGTCCTGCTCCATCTGCGACTCCATCCTGTCCCTGTACCTCATTTTTGCGTCCTTCACCGCCCTTTGCAGTCGGTAGGATTCTACCTTGTAGTCGTCCATATTTCCGGATGCCAGAGCAGAGTTGTAAGGTGCGAGGGTCGCTGGTCGGTGCAGACTGATGGGCCGAAGGGCCTACTTCCGTGCCGTATCTCTAAACTAAACTAAACTAAGAAGTTGTTGTTCTTGGACTTGAGGAATTGCTTAACAATAACTTGATTTGGGGTGCAGATAACATATGCATCTTTCCATTACAATTTAGGAATAGTGTTCATGTTTTCTCTGGAATGTTTAATGCATTTTCATAGAAATTCCATCAATAAACATGATAGTAATTTCTGAGATATTTGACAGTTCAGGACTGAAGATATCTATATTTCCGATATCCATTCTCTGTTACTGATATTAGCATTTAGTGAATAGTTAGAAAAATCACTGTTTTTGTTCACAAGAAAAGGAACGTGTCTTGCTGATGCCGACGGGCATTTTCAATTCAATGTTTAGTTACTGAGAAATTAATTGAGAATGGTGCAGGAACTAGCTTTAAAAAGGAGCAAAGTTAATTTGGAACAGTTATATTCACTAAATGGAAAACCAAATTTCCAGGAGCTTAGACGTTCACAAAATGCTGGCGTAACTCAGCTGGTCAGGTAGCATCTCTTGAGAAAATGGTTGGGTGATGTTTTGGGTCGAGACCCTCTGAAGAAAGGGTCCCGACCTGAAATGTAGTTCATCCTTTTTCTCCAAAGATGCAGTCTGCCCCGTTGAGTTACTCTAGCACTTTGTGTCTATCTTTGGAATAAACCAGCACCTGCAGTTCTTTGTTTCTACATTTTCTAGGAGCTTACATGTGTAATAATAGCGCAGGAATTTTACAGGATTCTGAGATTACAGTCAGTTCTTTGTCAGATTGGGTGAGAGCCTAATGGAAGGACTATTGTTAAATTCAAATGGAAAATAGACCATGGATTTCAAATGAACAGGGACTGTGGAATACAAATATTTCTTGATACGCAATTCTAGCACAATGAATTTATGAATAGTCCAGTAAATGTTTGCAGTGAATGGCAGGGCTTTGGGGATGTTGTAGAGCATAAGGATCTAGAAGTGCAGGTACGTAGTTCATTGAAAGAGCTGGCACAGGTAGATAGGGTGGTCAAGAAGGCTTTTTGTCCATAGGTCTTCATCACTCAGGGTACTGAGTAAAGATGCTGGGATGTTACGTTACAGTTGTACAACATGTTGGTGAGGCCACAATTTTAGAATTGTGTTCAGTTTTGGTCACCCTACTGTAGGAAAGATATTGTTAAGCTGTAAAGAATGCAGCGAAGATTGACGAGGATGCTGCCAGGTCTTGAGGCCCTGAGCTTTAGGGAGATGTTGGGCAGTCTAGGACCATGACGTGTAGGAGGATGAGAGGTTAAGACTTTATTACTTAAAACTTTATTCCTTGGTGCACAGGGTGAGAACGGGTCATCTTACAGATCGTACAAGATCATGAGGGGAACAGATAGGATAGATACACAGCATCTTTTTCCTGAGAGTAAGGGAAGCAAGAACCAGAGAAACAGCTTTCTCCTCCATTTAACTCGTATTGTTACTTCACAAAGTAGCTAGCAACTTTCTTAAATATATATTTAGTATTTTTTCAACTTGGTAAATGTTTTATATTGTATACCTTTTCTTCCTGTAGCGAGTGAAGAAAGATGTAGAAAAGGGCATTGTATATACCGATATGTTTCTCCTGAAAAATGAAGGGAAGGAAGATGAAGGTATGTGCCATGTGATTAATATAGAAACATAGAAAATAGGTGCAGGAGGAGGCCATTCGGCCCTTTGAGCCAGCACTGCCATTCATTGTGATCATGGCTGATCATCCACAATCAGTACCCCGTGCCTGCCTTCTCCCCATACCCCTTGATTCCGCTAGCCCCAAGAGCATTATCTAACTCTCTTTTAAATTCATCCAGTGAATTGGCCTCCACTGCCCTCTGTAGCAGAGAATTCCACAAATTCACAACTCTCTGGGTGAAAACTTTTCTCATCTCAGTTTTAAATGGCCTCCCCTTTATTCTTAGACTGTGGCCCCTGGTTCTGGATTCCCCCAACATTGGGAACATTTTTCCTGCATCTAGCTTGTCCAGTCCTTTTATAATTTTATATGTTTCCATAAGATCTCCTCTCATCCTTCTAAATTCCAGTGAATACAAGCCCAGTCATTCCATTCTTCCCTCATATGACACTCCTGCCATCCTGGGGATTAACCTTGTCAACCGGCGATGCACTGCCTCAACACATTAATCCCTACTCTTTGTTTCCTGTCTGCCAACCAATTTTCTATCCATGTCAGCACTCTACCCCCAATACCATGTGCCCTAATTTTGCCCACTAATCTCCTATGTGCAACCCGTCCCTTTTGTACAATTCACCCTTACCCCAAAACAGATCCCAGTGGTCTAAGAATCTAAATCCCTGCCCCTGCACCAGTTCCTCAGCCACACATTCAGATCCCCTATCTCCCTGTTATCTGCCCTCACCAGCACGAGGAACTGGAAGCAAATGTTGCAGAGCATGAAAACAGGCCCTTCGTCATAACTTGCCCATGCCGACCAAGATGTTCCATCTACACCAGTCCAATGTGCCTGCATTTGGCCCATATCTTTCTAAACCTTTCCTATCCATGTACCTGTCCAAATGTCATATGAAACGTTGTTATACTACCTGCCTCCTCTGGCAACTCATTCCACACACACATCACCCTCCACGTTGCCCTTCAAGTACTTACCAAATATTTTCCTCCTGGTCTTAAAACTATGTCTTCTGGTTTTTGAGCCCCCTACTCTGGGTAAAAGTTTGGGTGCATCTACCCTATCTATTCCCCTCATCTTATACACCTCTATAAGATCAACCTACATCCTCCTGCACTCTCAGGAACACGCAATACTCCAAATGTGGCCCAACCAAGTTCCTACAGAGCTGCATTATTGTTTCCTGTCTCAATACTCAATGTCCCTAGCAATGAAGGAAAGCATACCATACGCCTTCTTTACCTCCCTATCTACTTATGCTGCCACATTCAGTGAGCAATGAACTTGGACAATGCTGTTAAGGATCTTGCCATTAACTGTATACTTTTCTCTTGCATTCAACCTCCCAAAGTACTACACCTCAGTCTTGCTCGGGTTAACCTCCATCTGCCAGTCCTCTGCCCATTTCTGCAGCTGATCAATATCCCGCTGTATCTTCTGGCAGCCTTCCACCAAAACCCTCTGTCTGCTATAAATAAGCCCGTTCTGAATCCATACAACCAAGGCATCATGAATCCCGTACATCTATATCATCTTTATCCACAGATTACATTGTTATCTAGTTATCTGCCTTGCCCCATTTAAGTATCTTACCCCTCCTCCCCCCCCAACATCCAGACCTATCCCTATTCAAAACAATTTTGCAGTTGTGATTATTATCTCCAAAAATGCCCTTCCACCGTAATACCAATCATCTGTCCAGGCATAAGTCCCAATACAAGGTCTAGCAAGATAGACAATAGGTGCAGGAGTAGGCCAATAGGCCCTTCAAGCCATTACCGCCATTCATTTTGATCATAGCTGATCATCCACAATCAGCACCTAGTTCCTGCCTTCTCCCCATATCCCTTGACTCCGCTATCTTTAAGAACTCTGTCTAACTCTCTTGAAAGCATCCAGAGAATTGGCATCCACTGTCTTCTGAGGCAGAGAATTCCACAGATTTACAACCCTCTGTTCGTCTCATCTCCGTTCTAAATAGCTTACCCCTTATTCTTAAACTGTGACCCGTGGTTCTGGACTCTCCCCAACATCAGGAACATGTTTCATAGAAACATAGAAAATAGGTGCAGGAGGAGGCCATTCGGCCCAACGAGCCAGCACCGCCATTCATTGTGATCATGGCTGATGGTCCCCAATCAATAACCCGTGCCTGCCTTCTCCCCATATCCCTTGATTCCACTGGCCCCTAGAGCTCTATCTAACTCTCTTAAATCCATCCAGTGATTTGGCCTCCACTGCCCTATGTGGCAGAGAATTCCACAAACTCACAACTTTCTGGGTGAGAAAGTTTTTTCTCACCTCAGTCTTAAATTTATTCTAAGACTGTGGCCCCTGGTTCTGGACTCGCCCAACATTGGGAATATTTTTCCTGCATCTAGCTTGTCCAGTCCTTTTATAATTTTATATGTTTCTATAAGATGCCCCTTCATCCTTCTAAACTCCAGTGAATGCAAGCCTAGTCTTTCCAATCTTTCCTCATATGACAGTCCCGCCATCCCAGGGATCAATCTCGTGAACCTACGCTGCACTGCCTCAATCACAAGGATGCCCCTCCTCAAATTAGGAGACCAAAACTGTACGCAATACTCCAGATGTGATCTTACCAGAGCCCTATACAACTGCAGAAGAACCTCTCTACTCCTATACTGAAATCCTCTTGTTATGAAGGCAAACATCCATTAGCTTTCTTCACTGCCTGCTGTACCTGCACGCCAACTTTCAGTGACCGTTGTACAAGGACACCCAGGTCTCGCTGTACCTCCCCCTTACCTAACCTAACCCCATTGAGACAATAATCTGCCCCCTTGCTTTTGCCACCAAAATGGATAACCTCACATTTATCTATATTATACTTCATCTGCCACGCATCTGCCCACTCACTCAACCTGTCCAGGTCACCCTGCAACCTCCTAACATCCTCTACACAGTTCACACTGCCACCCAGCTTTGTGTCATCTGCAAACTTGCTAGTTAGTGTTGCTCCTAATTCACTCTTCCAAATCATTAATATATATGGTAAACAGTTGCGGCCCCAACACCGAGCCTTGCGGCACTCCACTCGCCACTGCCTGCCATTCTGAAAAGGATCCGTTCACTTCTACTCTTTGCTTCCTGTCTGCCAACCAATTTTCCATCCACGTCAACACCCGACCCCAGTACCATGTGCTCTCATTTTAGTCTCCTGTGCGGGACCTTATCAAAGGCTTTCTGAAAGTCTGGCTCCCCTTCATCCATTTTACTTGTCACATCCTCAAAAAATTCCAGAAGATTAGTCGAGCATGATTTTCCTTTCATAAATCCATGCTGACTTGGAATAATCCTTTTACTGCTATCCAAATGCCCCATTATTACTTCTTTAATAATTGACTCCAGCATCTTTCCCACCACCGAAGTCATGCTAACTAGTCTGTAATTCCCCGTTTTCTCTCTCGCTCCTTACTTGAAAAGTGGGATAACATTAGCTATCCTCCAATCCACAGGAATTGATCCTGAATCTATTGAACATTGGAAAATGATCACCAATGCGTTCACTATTTCTAGAGCCACCTCCCTGAGGAACTTGGGATGCAGACCATCAGGCCCCGGGGATTTATCATCCTTCAGTCCCATTAGCCTACCAAATACTATTTCTCGCCTAATGAAAATTTATTTCAGTTCCTCGACCCCCTTAGATCCTCTGTTCTCCAGTACCTCCGGGAGATTGTTTGTGTCTTTCTTAGTGAAGACAGATCCGAAGTACCTGTTCAACTCTTTTGCCATTTCCTTGTTGCCCATAATAATTTCACCAGTGTCTGCCTTCAAGGGACCCACATTTGACTTTGTTACTCTTTTTCCCTTAACATATCTAAAGAAGCTTTTATTGTCCTTTATATTCCTGGCCAGCTCCCCTTCGTACTTCTTCTTTTACATAGAAACATAGAAAATAGGTGCAGGAGTAGGCCATTCGGCCCTTCGAGCCTGCACCGCCATTCGATATGATCATGGCTGATCATCCAACTCAGTATCCCATCCCTGCCTTCTCTCCATACCCCTGATCCCTTTAGCCACAAGGGCCACATCTAACTCCCTTTTAAATATAGCCAATGAACTGGCCTCAACTACCTTCTGTGGCAGAGAATTCCACAGATTCACCACTCTCTGTGTAAAAAATGATTTTCTCATCTCGGTCCTAAAGGACATCCCTCTTATCCTTAAACTGTGAACCCTAGTTCTGGACTTCCCCAACACCAGGAATCAATCTGGTGAACCTTCTCTGCACTCCCTCTATGGCAAGAATGTATTTCCTCAGATTAGGAGACCAAAACTGTACGCAATACTCCAGGTGTGGTCTCACCAAGACCCTGTACAACTGTAGTAGAACCTCCCTGCTCTTATACTCAAATCCTTTTGCTATGAATGCTAACATACCATTTGCTTTCTTCACTGCCTGCTGCACCTGCATTCCTACTTTCAATGACTGGTGTACCATGACACCCAGGTCTCGTTGCATCTCCCCTTTTCCTAATCGGCCACCATTCAGATAATAGTCTACTTTCCTGTTTTTGCCACCAAAGTGGATAACCTCACATTTATCCACATTATACTGCATCTGCCATGCATTTGCCCACTCACCCAACCTATCCAAGTCACCTTGCAGCCTCCTAGCATCCTCCTCACAGCTAACACTTCCCCCCAGCTTTGTGTCATCTGCAAACTTGGAGATGTTGCATTCTATTCCCTCATCCAGATCATTAATATATATTGTAAATAGCTGGGGTCCCAGCACTGAGCCTTGCGGTACCCCACTAATCACTGCCTGCCATTCTGAAAAGGACCCGTTTACTCCTACTCTTTGCTTCCTGTCTGCCAGCCAGTTCTCTATCCACATCAATACTGAACCCCCAATATAGTGTGCTTTAAGTTTGTATACTAATCTCTTATGTGGGACCTTGTTGAAAGCCTTCTGAAAGTCCAGATATAACACATCCACTGGTTCTCCCTTATCCACTCTACTAGTTACATCCTCGAAAAATTCTATAAGATTCGTCAGACATGATTCACCTTTCATAAATCCATGCTGACTTTGTCCAATGAATTCACCACTTTCCAAATGTGCTGCTATCCCATCTTTAATAACTGACTCCAGAATTTTCCCCACCACCGATGTTAGACTAACTGGTCTGTAATTCCCCGTTTTCTCTCTCCCTCCCTTTTAAAAAAGTGGGGTTACATTAGCTACCCTCCAGTCCTCAGGAACTACTCCAGAATCTAAAGAGTTTTGAAAAATTATCACTAATGCATCCGCTATTTCTGGAGCTACTTCCTTAAGTACTCTGGGATGCAACTTATCTGGCCCTGGGGATTTATCGGCATTTAATGCATTCAATTTACCTAACACCACTTCCCGGCTAACCTGGATTTCACTCAGTTCCTCCATCTCATTTAACCCCCGGTCCCTTGCTATTTCCGGCAGATTATTTATGTCTTCCTTAGTGAAGACAGAACCAAAGTAATTATTCAATTGGTCTGCCATATCCTTGTTTCCCATGATCAATTCGCCTGTTTCTGACTGCAAGGGACCTACATTTGATTTAACTAATCGTTTCCTTTTCACATATCTATAAAAACTTTTGCAGTCAGTTTTTATGTTCCCTGTCAGTTTCCTTTCATAATCTATTTTCCCTTTCCTAATTAAGCCCTTTGTCCTCTTCTGCTGGACTCTGAATTTCTCCCAGTCCTCTGGTAGGCTGCTTTTTCTGGCTTCATCTTTTGTTTTGATACTATCCCTGATTTCCCTTGTTATCCACGGATGCACTACCTTCCCTGATTTATTCTTTTGCCAAACTGGGATGAACAATTGTTGTAGTTCATCCATGCAGTTTTTAAATGCCTTCCATTGCATATCCACCGTCAACCCTTTAAGAATCATTTGCCAGTCTATCTTGGCCAATTCACGTCTCATACCCTCAAAGTCACCTTTCTTTAAGTTCAGAACCCTTGTTTCTGAATTAACAATGTCGCTTTCCATCCTAATGAAGAACTCAACCATATTATGGTCACTCTTGCCCAAGGGGCCACGCACAACAAGACTGCTAACTACCCTTCCTCATTACTCAATACCCAGTCTAGAATAGCCTGCTCTCTCGTTGGTTCCACTACATGTTGGTTTAGAAAACTATCCCGCATACATTCCAAGAAATCCTCTTCCTCAGCACCCCAGCCAATTTGATTCACCCAATCTATATGTAGATTGAAGTCACCCCTTATAATTGTTTTACCTTTGTTGCACGCATTTCTAATTTCCTGTTTGATGCCATCCCCAACTCCACTACTACTGTTAGGTGGCCTGTACACAACTCCCACTAGCGTTTTCTGCCCCTTAGTGTTTCGCAGCTCTACCCATATCGATTCCACATCTTCCAAGCTAATGTCCTTCCTTTCTATTGTGTTAATCTCCTCTTTAACCAGCAACGCTACCCCGCCCCCTTTTCCTTTCTGTCTATCCCTCCTGAATATTGAATATCCCTGGATGTTCAGCTCCCAGCCTTGGTCACCCTGGAGCCATGTCTCCGTGATCCCAACTATATCATATTCATTAATAACTATCTGCACATTCAACTCATCCAGCTTATTACGAATGCTCCTTGCATTAAGATACAAAACCTTCAGGCTTGTTTTTACAACATTATACAATTATGTTGAAAAGTGGCCCTTTTTGATTTTTGCCCTGGATTTGTCTGCCTGCCACTTTTACTTTTCACCTTGCTACCTATTGCTTCTACCCTCATTTTACACCCCTCTGACTCTCTGCTCTTGCACCCATCCCCCTGCCACATTAGTTTAAATACTCCCCGACAGCACTAGCAAGCACTCCCCCAAGGACATTGGTTCCATTCCAGCCCAGGTGCAGACCGTCCTGTTTGTACTGGTCCCACCTCCTCCAGAACTGGTTCCAACTGGTCCAGTATGACAATAAAGGTATTCAATTCAATTCAATGCCCTAGAAATTTGAATCCCTCCCCCTTGCACCATTTTTCAAGCCACGTATTCATCTGCAATATCCTACTATTTCTACTCTGACTAGCCCCTGGCACTGGTAGTAATCCAGAGATTATTACCTTTGAGGTCCTACTTTTAAGTTTATCTCCTAGCTCCCTAAATTCACCTTGTAGGACCTCATCCCTTTTTTTACCTATATCGTTGGTGCCAATATGCACCACGACAACTGGCTGTTCACCCTCCCCCTCCAGAATGTTCTGCAGCCGTTCAGTGACATCCCTGACCGTTGCACCAGGGAGGCAACATACCATCCTGGAGTCTCGTTTGCGGCCACAGAAACGCCTATCTATTCCCCTGACAATTGAATCCCCTAATACTATTGCCCTTCCAATCTTTTTTCTCTCCTCCTGTGCCGCAGATCCACCCATGGTGCCATGAACTTGGCTGCTGCTGCCTTCCCCTGATGAGCCACCTCCCCCAACAGTATCCAAAATGGTATACCTGTTTAGGAGGGAGATGACCGCAGGGGACTCCTGCACTACCTGCCTACTGCTCTGCTGGCTAATGGCCACCCGTTCCCTTTCTGTCCTCTTACCTTTTACCTGCGGTGTGACCAACTCACTGTACGTGCTATTCACGACTTTCTCAGCATCGTGGATGCTCCAGTATGAATCCAACCGCAGCTCCAATCGTTCAATGCGGTCTGCCAGGAGCTGCAGCTGGACACACTTCCTGCAAACGTAGTCACCAGGGACACCGACCATATCCCTGATCTCCCACATGTTGCAAGATGAGCAAACCACGGGGCCAATCTCCACTGACATAGCTTACTCCCAAATTAAATCAACTCCATCCATCGTGTGATGTCACAATGCCCAATCTTCACATATGTCCAATCGGAATGGATCCATTTACATATGCCTATGCAGGAGCCCAAGCCAATGGTGAACGTTCCATCGTGTGATGTCACAATGCCCAATGTTCAAATACATCGTTGCCATAGAGAGGGAGTACAGAGAAGGTTCACCAGGCTGATTCCTGTTATGTCAGAACTTTCATATGAAGAAAGACTGGATAGACTCGCCTTGTAATCGCTAGATTTTAGAAGATTGAGGGGGTATCTTATAGAGACGTTTAAAATTCTTAAGGGGTTGGACAGGCTAGATGCAGGAAGATTGTTCCGGATGTTGGGGAAGACCAGAACAAGGGGTCAAAGTTTAAGGATAAGGGGGAACGCTGAATCGCCGACATCTTTTCCATTTTGGTAGAGATTTCTCTTTTCTTTCTAAGTATCCGTTCCTCATTACATTTCGACGTGTTTAAGTGTACGTTTTTAATCAAATCCTAAGCCCCCCCCCCCCCCCAATATTTCAAAACTAAACTGGCTTCACACCCACAGAACCTTCACCAGCCCCAGCCCCTGCTGAGCGTTCCATCGTGTGATGTCACATTGCCCAATGCTCATAGACATCGTTGCCATAGTGACAGTACAGAGAGTCAGATGTGGGCCGAGGAGCCTTCAAGACAACATGAGATGTTCCCATATTGTGTGAAAATATTTACGTCATTCACCCCTGAACCTCGATAAGAACACCACCTGCACATCTTAATTAAATTAGAGAAAAACGGAAAAGAGGTCGGGCATTTACACTTTTAAGGCTCTGTGTGTGTCGAAGCTTCGTGTGTGTGATGCCGCACCGCTAACCCCCCCACCACCCCCCCCACGCGTTGCCGAGACGGACCCGACTTCGACGACTTCAAGATACGATATTTTAAGACGGCAGGGACCCGACTTCGACGACCAAATCTCCCCTGGGGGCTACAGGTAGGGAACGGTCTTTATGCACTTTTCAAACTCTGTGTGTGGGGGTGGTTAGTGTGTGTGAGGCGCCCGCCCCCCACCCCCCCCCCCCGTGGGGGCTACGGGTAGGGAACGGCTGCGTTGGGGGATCAGACCCAACGGGTTTGCCATTGGTCGTCGTGTTTAAGTGCACGTTTTTAATCAAATCCTAACCCACCCCCCCCCCCCCCCAATATTTCACAACTAAACTGGCTTCTCACCCATAGAAGCAGCACCAGCCCCAGCCCCTGGTGAACGTTCCATCGTGTGATGTCACAATGCCCAATGTTCAAATACATCGTTGCCATAGAGGGAGTACAGAGAAGGTTCACCAGACTGATTCCTGGGATGTCAGGACTTTCATATGACGAAAGACTGGATAGACTCGGCTTGTACATGCTAGAATTTAAAAGATTGAGGGGGTATCTTATAGAAACTTACAAAATTCTTAAGGGGTTGGACAGGCTAGATGCAGGAAGATTGTTCCAGATGTTGGGGAAGTCCAGAACAAGGGGTCACAGTTTAAGGATAAGGGGTAAATCTTTTAGGACCGAGATGAGAAAAACATTTTTAACACAGAGAGTGGTGAATCTCTGGAATTCACTGGCACAGAAGGTAGTTGAGGCCTGTTCATTGGCTGTATTTAAGAGGGAGTTAGATGTGGTCCTTGTGGCTAAAGGGATCAGGGGGTATGGAGAGAAGGCAGGTACAGGATACTGAGTTGGATGATCAGCCACGATCATATTGAATGGTGGTGCAGGCTCGAAGGGCCGAATGGCCTACTCCTGCACTTAATTTCAATGGTTCTATGTTTCCCTCTCCGAAACCCCTCTCCCACCCATCCCTCTCTCCCCCACCCCCCTTCCCTCTCTACGCCACCCCCCTTCCTCCTACCCCTCTGTCCCTCTTCCATCACTCCCCCTACCCCTCTCCACCTCCCTCTCCACTCTTTCCCCTCTCTCCCCCACCCCTCTCCCCCTCCCTCCCTCCTTCCCTACCTCCCCATCCTCCCCCATACTATAAAAATCTTTATCCTTTAAACTGTACCTTTAGCAATAAATACTGTACCCTTAACTCACAGAACCCTTAACTCACTGAACCCTTAACTCACTGAACCCTTAACTCACTGAACCCTCAACTCACAGAACCCTCAACTCACAGAACCCTCAACTCACAGAACCCTCACCTCACAGAACCCTCAACTCACAGAACCCTCAACTCACAGAACCTCAACTCACAGATCCCTCAACTCACAGAACCCTCAACTCACAGAACCCTCAACTCACAGAACCCTCAACTCACAGAACCCTCAACTCACAGAACCCTCAACTCACAGAACCCTCAACTCACTGAACCCTCAACTCACTGAACCCTCAACTCACTGAACCCTCAACTCACTGAACCCTCAACTCACTGAACCCTCAACTCGCAGAACCCTCAACTCGCAGAACCCTCAACTCACTGAACCCTCAACTCACAGAACCCTTAACCTGAAAGCAGAAATGCAAACCTGGGGTTGCACCCAATCAGCTGCTTCCTCTGGTCCTCTTCCACCAATCAGAGGCTTCCACCAGACCCCTTCTCTGTAAGTGAGATGGAACGCTGCAGATTGGGTAACTCCTCCTCTCACCAACGGCTCCCCGGGCCTCTGTGAAAGCAAGCCCCGCACTCGATTTTTAACTCACCGCCCAGATAACTCCTCTCACCAACGGCTCCCCGGGCCTCAGCCCGTATTGCCCGTTTTGTTTCCTTCTGTTGTCCTATGAAAGTTTCCCAATCCTCTGGCTTCCGGCTACTCTCTGCTGTATTATACATCTTTTCTTTTAATTTTATTCGATCCCTAACTTCTCTTGTCAGCCACGGTTGCCTCCTACTCCCCTTAGAATCTTTCTTCCTTTTTGGAATGAAATGATCCTGTGTCTTCCAGCTTGTGCAAACCCTTGATAATCTTATATGTTTCAATAAGATTTCCTCTCCTCCTAAATTCCAGAGTATATTCCCTCCTTGAGTTGGACTATTCACTTAGGAAGCCTTCTGGAATACACTGAATAAATTCTTCCCCATCTAATTCTCTTGCAATGAGTAAGTCACAATAAATATTGGGGAAGTTAAAGTCACCCACTACAACAGCCCTGTGGTTCTTGCATCCTTATGTAATCTGATTCCATCCTCCATCTTCTGCTGGCTATTGGGTTGCCTATAATGTAATCCCATTGGAGTATGTGATCCTTTCTTATTTTTGAGCTCATCTCGTATGCCTCTGTTGACATAACCTCCAGTATGTCCTCTCTGTGTATCGCCGTGATATTCTCCCTTATTGCTAAAGCAACTCCTCTACCTCTTATCATCCTCTTTATCATGTCTGAAACGTCAAATCCCTGGCCTGTTAAGCTGTCAGTCATGTCCTTCTTGCAACCAAGTTTACGTAATGATAACATCATAATTCCAAGCACTGATCCAGGCTCTAGGTTTATATGTTTACCCACATTGAAATAAACACACTTCAGCCCGTTATTATATCCATATTTATGAACCTCTCCCTGCATGTCCTTCCTTTGAGACTTATTTGTCATATCCTCGCATTTCTCATCAGCCCTTTCATTTGCTGACCAGCATCCCCCTGCATTCTAGATCCATCCTCCTGAGTAGCGCCAGCAAATCTCCCTGTAAGGGTGTTGGTGCCCCATCGGTTCAGGTACAACCTGTCCCTCTTGCACAGGTCACTTCTGCCCCAGAATAGATCCCAGTGGTCCAAAAATCTAAATCCCAGTCCCCTGCACCAACTCCTCAGCCACGCATTCATCTGTTGCTCCTATTGCCACCATCACTAGCACATGACATTGGTCATAATCCATAGATAACCACCCTCAAGAAGCTGCATTTTAATCTTTTGCCCAAGTCAAGATGCAAGGCAAGAGTCGAGTCGTATGTCCAAAAAGAAACAATGAAGTTCTGACTTGCAGCAAAATGCCAGATATGTAAACATAGTACTCTGTAAACACCATCAACAAAAATATCTGATTTGCCGGGGAATGGCCACAGGGGATGGCAACCGGAGGTTGCAGGTAGTTTTTTTCACCCAGTTTTATTCCACTAGGGAGGTCTTACCATCCACAACCTGCAACCTCCGGCAACCACCTTCAACTAGCATCGCAACCGGCTTTGACTAAAAAATTACCGATTTTTAAAATGGCAACCTATTTTTAGTCGCGGCCGGTTTTGAATTTTTTTTAAATAATCGCCGGAAAATAGAAGAAGCAGAAAACACTTTCGACCATTAGGGAGACTGACAAAAACCTCCAGGAACCGCACGGAAACCTTGGGTGGGGCGCAAAGTCTCCAGAGATTTCTGTTCAGGTTTCCTAAGTGGAACAGGGGCATAAGTGTGACCTCCTCACTATAACTCCTATCTATGACTTGTCCACTCTCCAGGATGTGCCGGAGGTTGTCCAGCTGCAGCTCCAGTTCCCTAACTCAGTCTTTAAGGAGCAACATCTGGAAGCTCCTCCTCCAAATGTTGTCCTCATGGATGCTGGATGTCTTCGTGAGTTCCCACATGCCACTGGCCGAGTATTCCACTGTACTGCCTTCCATCTCCCCCACACTGAGACCAGGTTGCATTCTGAAAACAAGTGACAGACCGAACCTTATCCCTCACCAAAGCCTCTCGAGCCTAAGCCTCAATGTCCTAATCTTACTGTGTCCATTCCCACTATGCCAATCCCAATAATGACGGCAAAAATGGTGGCGTCAGCATGTGTAATATATGCAAAGAGAGTTTCACTGTGTAGTTGTATATGTGACAAACATAGTGCTATATATAGTTCTATATATATATATATATATATATATATTGCTACTGAACCATGTCCACTTCACTTGTCCTATCTTCCTTTTATTGGTAGCTGTTGATTGGTCAGTTAACCAAACTATGGGACTTGCCTTTTTGAATTGAACTTTACTTTAGACTTTAGAGATACAGTGTGGAAACAGGCCCTTCGGCCCACCATGTCCCCGCCGACCAGCAATCACCTCGTACGCTAGCACTATCTTACACATTAAGGACAATTTACAATACTTACTGAAGCCAATTAACTTGCACGTCTTTGGTGCGTGGAAGTAAACCGGAGCACCCGGAGAAAACCAAGCGGTCACAGGGAGAACTTGCAAACTCTGCACAGACAGCACCCGTTGTCAGGATGGAATCCGAGCCTCTGGAGCTGTAAAGCAGCAACTTTACCGCTGCGCCACTGTTCCACCTTTGCTCCTTTTCACAGCTAAATTCCAACCGGTAAAAACTTTCAACTGTGGGACTTGCCTTTGTGAATTGGTCCTGTTCTCACAGCTAAATCCTGACTGATAACAAGTATCGCATTATTTAGATGAAGGAATTTCTCTGGAACGTTCTGTTGCATTTTAAGCGACTATTTGTATTTCTGGCTCCTTGTCTTCAATTGGTATGTTAAAGGAAGCATTTTTCCTGTTTTGTTCCCTTCATTAATCATGAAGACTTCTTTCTGATGAGCCCTTGGCATTGATTTTTTTCCAGATAAAAAAATCCCAGGTATATTACTGTGCCTGCTTATGATTTCAAGGTTTCAAGGTCAGTTTATTGTCACATGTACCAATTAACATACAGTGAAATTTGAATTACCATACAGCCATACTAAAAAAAAGCAACGAGACTCACAACTACATAGAAGTTAACATAAATATCCACCACAGCGGATTCCCCATGTTCCTCACTGATGGAAGGCAATAAAGTCCAAACTTCTTCCCCTTTTATTCTCCCGCGGTCGGGGCAGTCGAACCATTCGCAGTCCGGGCGATTGAAGCTCCCGCATCAGGGCAGTCGAAGCTCCTGCGACTTGGAGTTCCCGAAGTTGGTCTCGGACTAGAGACAGCGAGCTTTGTGATGTTAAAGTCCCACAGACTCCCGCGATGGAGCTCAGAGGTTGATCCCTGGCAAAAGGATCGCAAGCTCCGTGATGTTAGGTCCGAAGGCACCCGCGGTGGAGCTCTCGTAGTCGGTCTCCTGCAAAGGCCGCCAACTCCTCGATGTTAGGCCCCAGTGCAGACAGAGATACGATACGGAAAAAAAATTACATGTCCGTCGAGGTAAGAGATTAGAAAGAGTTTCCCCCAAACCCCCATCCCCCACATAATACAAGCTAAAGAACATTAAAAACATAAATTTAACTCAAACAAACAAACAACAAAAGAAGGAAGGGACAGACAGACTGTTGGCGAGGCCGCCATTGCTGGCGCCACCTGGTGGATATCACATGGTGACCACGTAGTAGTGAAACCAGGTGCTGGAGCTCGGTGAACAAGTTCAAATAATTGACTGCTTTTTAATACTGTAAATAAAGCATTGCAGTGATCGTTTTTGCTCCTGATTTTATAATTATGACACTTTATATCTTGGATATGCGTACCCACAGATAGTTTATCTGCTCCATTGAGATAGATTTTCCAAGGCATACATTTTTGTTAGTAGACTAACAATATATATTACAGACTTGTATGGTTGCCAATTATATGTAAATTCTTAAAATTAATTAGGGCTTCCTGTATTTTATTAACATTGTCCCATATATTGACTAAAATCTCAATATGGTATCATTGCACATTTTAAATTTGTGTTTCTGAATTTTGAATCTGTCATGTATCTGTCAAACAAGTTGGATCTCAGCGCAGATTCTTTGGACAATTCTTTCTTGCCATTTTCCACTCGGGGAAACTACCTTTAAGCGCACTCGATTTTGTAATTTATTATCATTGAGTCCATGTGTTCTGACCTTCCTCGGGAGTCAACTCTGAATTTCCATTTTAACAAGTATGCAATATATACTTATTTTTAAGTTTATTGTTCAGAAAAACAAATACATGGCATTGTAAAAACTAAAATTAGGATTGAAAGCATACATGATTATGTACCAAAGCATTCTGAATTAAAGTTACTTAAAGTTATCAATGTGTAATTATCTGAAATATCAAATGCTGATAATACTTTTTGATTGAGCATTGACTTTTAGAATTGAGAATTTTATTTTTGTTTGATTTATCATGTCTTGCCAGTTAAATACCTACAGGTTTAAATGCCTTTGTGACTCAGTTACAAAATGTTGTTAGGACTTTCACAAAGCGAGAGAGGATTGGTAATTAGTCCTACAGCTTGAGCATTTAGCCTTGTTCACAGCCACCTCCCTCCTTAACTAAATGAGTACTTAGATTCCCTGTCAATAGAGAGAGATCCAAATTGGCCAAGTATTTTATGATATCATCATCAGTTGTGAGATTTTGTTTGAACTTTGTAGAGCAAAACGAATATTCAATGGGATTACTCATCTGATTAGGGTCTTCTTTAAACTAAAGGTGAGATTTCAGTGTACGTAAAATGTATTAAGCAACATTTACAAGGTGAAAAGCTTAAATAAATATCACGATTCTAATGTTGGCAGAAAGGCTTTTATCTGTTTCTGATCTACCTTCATTTTTCCTTTCCATATTCAAAAACTAATATATAAACTAACATATAACCTTTATTGTTTATATTGGGGCTGCTGAAACTTCACATTAATCATTTGTCCAAATATAATAATAATAATAAATTTTATATTTAATGGGCGCCTTTCATACAAAATCTCAAGGACACCTTACATAGTAATCGGAATAAAAACATATAATCGGAGTAAAACAAGTAATTAAAGACATCACAATGACACAAATTAAAAACAGAATTCAATCCAAAAACAGAAAATCAAAAACACAGTGTGAAGAGAGAGCAGCGGCAACCAATTCGTGCCAGCGTCCACTCTCCCTTCACGGCAGCCATCTTGGACACAGACCTACAAGACTACAGTTAGACAAAAAAAAAAATCATCCCCCCACAGTGGATAGCACTGTGGAGGAAGGCACAATGTCCAGTCCCCACCCCATGTTCACCCCAAAGTCAGGCCTATTGGGGCCACCGCAGTTGCCTCTACGGAGGCCCGATGTCCCTGGCCGTTCTCACCGGGTGGTCTTGCCCCGGCATCGGGAGAGTCCTTTCGGCGGCTGGGCCACTTGGAACGGCCGCTTCTTGGTTGGAGCCCGCGGCTGCCGAAGCCAACAAGGCCGCGCCGGTTTGGCGCTCCCAGGCTCCAGATGAAAAAGTCGGCGACCGCTCTCCTCACTGCCGCCTTGCCGCCTCTACGCACGCCGCCTCTCCGCTCCGCAAACCCGCAGCCCGGAGATGTTGCTCACGGCGGTCCAGCTCGCCAGAGCTCCAGCGCGGCGACCCAGGCAAGGCATCGCCCGCTCCGCTCCAGCGCTCCAATGCAGTGCCGCCACGCAGGCCGAGGTGCTGGGTGGTTCCCGCCAAGAAACGGCGCTCCAAGCCCGCTGGTAGGCCACGACGACGGGTCGACGGGCAGCCCGGAAAAAAGGCTGCCACACCGACCAGGTAGGGACCTATAAATAAAGTAACACCTACCCCCCCACATTAAAAGACCATATCCCCTACAAACAAAAAAACAGGACTCACTAAAAACTAGAAAAAAAACGAATTTAAGACAGACGGCTGCTGCTAGCAGCCGTTCACCAAGATGGCTCCTCCTCCTTGAATATAGAGAGAGATGTACACAAAATGGGTCCTTTCTTCAGCTCCATTCCTGAGAACTATTCAAGATTCAAGAGAGTTTATTGTCATGTGTCCCAGATAGGACAATGACATTCTTGCTTTGCTTCAGCACAACAGAATATAGAACAGATCAATGTGTCCATATACCATTATATAAACATATACACACATGAATAAATACACAGATAAAGTGCAAATACACAGATAATGGGCTATTAATGTTCAGAGTTTTGTCTGAATTGAGTTTAATAGCCTGATGGCTGTGGGGAAGCAGCTTTTCCTGAACCTGGACGTTGCAGTCTTCAGGCTCCTGTACCTTCTATCTGAAGGTAGCGGGGAGATGAGTGCGTGGCCAGGATGGTGTGGGTCCTTGATGATGCTGCCAGCCTTTTTGAGGTAGCGACTGCGATAAATCCCCTCGCTGGTAGGGAGGTCTGGGCAGAGTTTATTACTTTTTGTAGTCTTTTCCGCTCCTGGGCACTCAAGTTGCCGAACCAAGCCACGATGCAACCGGTCAGCATGCTCTCTACTGTGCACCTGTGGAAGTTAGAGAGAGTCCTCCTTGACATACCGACTCTCCGTAATCCCATCTTGCACATAAAAACTATATTATTTCCTAAATTCCTGGATTTCTGCATTTCATGAACCCTGCTGTGTTTGCCACCAGTTAATTGGCCATTGGTATTTACTGCCATTTCCCCTTAACTGTATCATGACTTCCAGTTGCAGGCAGGCATACCATATGCCTCCTTCACTACTCCATCTACTTGAGTTGCCACTTGTAAGGAGGTATGGACTTCGACCTCTAGATCCCTCTGTACATCAATGCTGTTGAAGTTCATGCCATTAATTGTATATTTTCCCCTTGCATTTGACCTCTAAAAATACACCTTGCTTTTGCTCGGATTAAACTCTATCTGCCACTTCTCCGCCCAGTTCTGTAGCTGATCTATATCCTGCTGTATACCTTGATAGCCTTCCTCGGTAATCTTTGTGTCATCTGCAAATTTACTAACCAATCCATCTGCATTTACATCCAGACAGCAGAGGTCCCAGCACAGTTCCCTGCAGAACTCCACTGATCACATTACTCCAGCCTGAATCCAATCTTTCCTCCATAACCCTCTGTCTTGTATGAATAAGCCAGTTCCGAATCCATACGACTGAGTCATTATTAATCCCGAGCATCATAATCTCCTAGATCTGGAGAACTTTATCAAATGCTTTCGTAAAATCCATGGAGGCAACATCCACCACACTACCCTCATTGATCACCTTGGTCACTTCCTCAAAAAAAATCAATCATGTTAGTAAGACACAATCTGCAGTAAACAAGCTATGCTGACTGTCCCTATCTAACCCGTACTCCTCCAAATGTGAGTAAATCCTAGCTCGACGCATCCTCTCAAATGGCTTCCACACCACTCTGAGGCTAAACAACCTATAATTCCTCTGGGACCTCACCTGTGGCTAGCGATGATCTTCGTCCAGGCTCTGGCAATTCTTCTCTTGCCCCTCTGAATAACGTGGGATAAATCCCATCAAGTTTTAAGGATTTATCCACCTTAATGCTCTTCAAGAGCCCCAACACCATCACCTCCTTAATCTCTCGACCCGAAAGGTCGCCAATTCCTTCTCTCCGTAGATGCTGCCTCACCCGCTGAGTTTCTCCAGCATTTTGTGTCTACCTTGCATATTAGTGATCTCCAGACTTATCTCCTGTCCTCCATTTTCTTCTCCTTGGTGAAAACAGATGCAAAGTACTTGTTTAGTACATCTCTTACAATCCCTAGACTCCATGCACAAATTCCTTTCTTGATACTTAAAAGGGTCCTACCTTTACCCTCTTGTTGTTAATATCCGATTTGTCAAAGACATTTCTTGGCTGCTTTTGGCCCTTCTATTTGCCTGCTTGAGTTATTTCCTTTTTTTTAATTTTCCACAAAGGCCCTGTATGATTTCATCCTATTAAATCTTGCATATGCTCCCTTTATCTTTATGACCATATTAGCAACCTCATTGATCATCCAAGGTTCTCTTACTTTACCCCCTTATACCCCCCTCCACACTGGAACATGTAGGTTCTGAACTTCAAATAACTGGCCATTAAACCATTCCCACGTGTTAGATGTAGACTTACCTGATAACAATTTCTCCCAGTGTACCCTCCCAAGCTCCTGCTTGGCCCTTACTGCTTGTAATTGTAGTTGACCTTTCTCCTGTTTAGTACTTTCCCACAAGGTCCAGCCTTCTCCCTATTCAAAACAATTTTAAAACATGAAGTTGTGATCTCTATCCCCAAACTGCTCTGTCACTGAAACACCAGTCACCTGGCCCAGCTCATTTCCCAACAACAGGTCAGGTATGTTCCCTTCATGAGTTAGACTATCCACATACTATTTCAAGAAACTCTTGGATGCACCTCACAACTTCTGCCCCATCTAAGCCTTTGGCACAGAGCAAGTCCCAGTCAATATTGGTGAAGATAAAGTCCTGCGCTAAGACAAGATTTGGATAAATTAAAGAATTATTATTTTTCATTCACCTACAGGTATTCGATATGAAACTGTTCTGCACATTTTGAAGCCTCATTTGTTGTTATTGCTTTTCCCACAGACAAATGGACGTGGGCTCGCTTGAACCCAACAGGTGTGAAGCCATCAGCACGATCGGGGGGCTCACTTGCTGTTGCCCCCAATAATCGCATTGTCCTCTTTGGTGGCGTATACGATGAAGAGGAAGAGGAGAATATTCAAGGAGAGTTTTTTAATGACATTTCTATCTATGATATGATAAAGAATCGCTGGTTTGCTGGGAAGTTAAAGGAATGCAAAGGAGAGAAAAAAAAACGAAGACGTGGAACAAAAGAGAGAGAAACTGTTGAAGAGGCAAATGAAAGCCCAGAACCCAGGTGTTCCACAGAAATTGTGAAGGAAGTAGTTACCGAAGATGGCACTGTGATGACTGTGAAACAGGTTTTGAACAGCCCTGATACCAAACCAATCACAGAAATTGAAGAAGAAGAGGAGGAGGAGGATGATGATGAAGATGATTCTGAAACGAGTACGTCCATTGAACCATGTCCTCGGTCCAGTGCCATGGCAGCAATTAAATATGGTGTATTATATATCTATGGTGGCATGTTTGAAGTGGGAGACAGACAGTTTACTTTAAATGACCTTTACTCCATTGATCTACACAAGATGGAGAAATGGAAAGTTTTGGTGGAAACTGATCCAAGTAAGTTTGACTTTTGGTGAACAAAGCATATTTGAACTATCACTTGACAGAGTCATATGTTTCCTTGGGGGTAATCAGCCAATCAAGGGTATACCAACTCTCAGACCAATCCCATTCTTTGTTATTTCCCTGTAACCTATTTTCACTGCATAATTGGAGTAACCTGCCAACCAACACCCTTTGGGATGTGGGAGGAAAACAGATTGCTTGGGGGATCCGCATTAGTCTTAGAGAGAAGGTGCAAATCTTACACAAACAGCAAAGGAGGCCAGGATTGAGCCTGGGTGGTTGGGGCTGTGGGGTAGCAGCATTAATCGCTACTGTGCATCCCTAAAACATTGCCGAAAGAATCCATTGGCCTCATTGAGGTTTGTTTGCTCCCAGCAATCCCGCCAATTCCATTCCCCTGTATTTCTCCATTACCATCATTAGTGTCTATCCAGTTCCTTTGCTCGATTGTCTCTGGCTTCCACCATCCTTAAGATAATGAGTTTCAGAGCAGTGCTCTCTGTCTTTTTTTAAAGAAGGTTTTTCCTCTCTTCCCCCTTGTATTTTTTTTTACCAGAATTTGAGATCTATGCCCTTAGTCTTGAACTACCTGGTAATGTGAAATCCCACACATTCTTCAGGAAATGTGGTGACCAGAATTGGTTGCTTTATTGCATTTTTGGCCAGACCAGCGTTTTATAAAGTTCTGAATAACATCACAGCTTTTTCATTTTTTGTCTGTTTATGAATACCAGGATTCTATATGCATTATTAACCGCAAGCTTTTAATGATCTGGGGGTCATATGCACCTCAGTTCCATTGTTTATGCACTTATTTTACCATTGTGCCTTTTAATCTGTCTTTTGTTCTTTCTGCCAAGGGGATTCTTTGTAGAGTTACAGAAACTTTTTACCCATGTTATATTTCCTCTGTACATTTTGGCATCCTTTCCTTGAGCTCTAGCAAACTGTTACTATCCAAGTTTGGAATCATCAGCAAATGTGTACATTTTATCCAGCACATCCTTATCTAAAACATACATTTTTTCCCAAACAAGCAATAATCCCAGCATTTCTTCTTGGGAACAATGTTGTCTAACATGCACTTGTTCTGAAAAATAACTGTTTACTACTCTTATTTTGCCTTTAAGTTAATTATTCGTCCTTATAACAAGTAAACCTTTTAAGTTTTACAAACCAGCCTTTTATGCGGCAATTTGTCAAACTCCTCCTGAGAATCTGTGTAAGATAACAACTACAGCATTCTCTTTATCAGTGTACCTCAGTAAAACATTGCGAGTTTCCTTCAACAAATCCATGTATTAACTCCTCTCCTGTATTAACTCAACTTCAAGTGGCTACTTTTTTTTACCTGGTTGTGGAGAAGCTTTTAGAAAAGGTAAAACTGCATGGCTTTTGCATGGGTATGACTTTCACCCGTGCTTGCTGTTTAAAACTAAAGAATTTGGAAAGTTAACAAAGTTGGGTGAATGAATAACAAGCATACTACATATAAAATGATCTTCTTGTCCATTAGATATTTCTGCAAATAGTTGTCAACTGCAAGCTTGCAGATTATAGATTATCGATCATATAAAATTATGAGGCATAGATAGGGTGGACAGTCAGAACCTTTTTCCTCATGTGGAAATGTCCAACAATAAAAGGTATAGCCAGAAGGTGACAGGGAAAGTTTAATGGAGGTGTGCGAGGCTAGCGTTTTGTGGTGGCGACTTGGAACGGACTGCCAGGGGTGGTGGTGGACGAAGAAATGATAGTGGCATTTAAGAGACTACTATTGGATAGGCACATGTACGTGCAGAGAATACAGAATAGATAATGTACAGGCAGATTAGATAAGTGTAACATGGCATCATGTTCGACACAAATATTGTGGGCTGAAGAGCCCATTCCTGTGTGTTTTATCCACCAAGTTTTTATAAATATTTGTTATAAATATATAAGCCTATGTAAAAATAGCATCTCACATATAGAAATGTTTGGCTATACTGAAATATTGCAATATATATTTAAAATGGATGTAAATCCCAACTAAAGATTCAGATTGATTACCTATTGATAAACTCCCACAAAACATAAGCATTTCTATTCTACCTTAGAAATCATTTGAATGATTGGGCATCATTGAATTGTCTGCAGTATAGGTTTTCAATCTTGTCAATGAAAAGTAACGTTGAAAATCAATTTTCTTTAATTACTTCAAGAAAGTAACGCCTTAACTTATTTCTCAAAGGAAGAATGTTATTCCAAGAAGAAATGCTGTTAAGTTTGGTGAATGAACAGAATATATTTTTGGTAATTTAAATGTCATATAGAGCTCTGTTTCTCTGGCATTGTGACCAAATAACTTTGGGCACCAAAGAGAGGAAAAGATGCTGAAAATCTGATTCCAAATATTTCCCCCTATATCTTGTCCAGACATTACCTGTGTGCATAGAGTCGTTATGCCCAATACATGCAAACCTTGAAACTATAAACAAATAATGTTTCATCTGGTCCTTTTTTTAATGAAGTACAATGTGAGCTGATGGTTGGTCTGAAAGCTTGTACTGTGGGTTATTCAGTCAGATGGAATGCAAGTTCCTTTTCTTGCATCAAAAGGTGCAGCAAAAAGCACTGATGGCCTGGAGCTTTTCTGCCCACTGTCTAAGAAATAGTCTTCCTTGCCCACAATGAAGAAAATGTTGTGAGGATAATGTCTGGACTACTATTATAATTTAATTCAGAACATGCCGGTTGCATCTCCTTGTGATAGCACTGTGAAGATTTCTTTGATCTAAAGTACATCATTCATCGACTTAGATTTATATTGAAGGTGGCTGTTGTTTTCTTTGCCTTCGCACTTCTGTAGAGACTCAGGAATGGCTGGACGAAGAAGAGTCAGAGGGTGAGGAAGAATGTGAAGGAGCTGCAGGAGGGGAAGATGAAGAAGAGGACGATGACAGCAGTGAAGAAGGTCATTATTTTAGCATGGATCGGCATTACAGTTATTTAGTTGACTTTAATGTATTTCATCTCATGAATAATTGAAAGGATCTGCAGAAGGTTCATTTAACAAGCCAAAGACTTGTGTGAAAAATCAGGCAGGGAGGGAATTGTAGATTAATACTAAACTTGTTTTTTTTCTCCTTCCCAGTACTGACAAAGAGTCTTTGACTTGAACATTCTCTTTCCACAGTTGCTTCCTGACCTGCAGAGTGTATTTAGGATTTTCAGAAGATATAGTTTCATGGTTTTTTCTTCATAAAATGAATCTGCAATGTTATTTTTTGTTTTCACTTCTGGAATTTTATCTTAGAGATTTGGCCATGTACATGAAACGCAATCTCCGGGTTCCCAAACATATTAACACCCATTCCCATACTGATTTTTCAAGCAAACCATACTGCTTCTGTAATGATAGGATTGGGCAGAATTGCAATACATTTATAAAAGTAATATCATGTAACATGGCATGGAAACAGGCCCTTCTGCCCAACTTGTCTATACCGACCATGAATCCCCATCTAAGATAGTCCCACTTGTCCACGTTTGGCCCATATTCCTCTAAACCTTTCCTATCCATGTACTTATTCAAATGTCTTTTAAATCCTGTTAATTCCAACCTCAACTATTTCTACTGACAGCTTAATCCATATGTCTACCACCCTCTGTGTGAAAGAATTGCCTCTCAGGTTCCAATTAAGTCTTTCCCCTCTCACCTTAAACCTATGTCCTCTGGTTCTTGATTCTTCCTACCATGGGTAATACTCTATCCATTCATCCTAACTACTCCCCTAATAATTTTATACATGTTTATAAGATCACCCATCAGTTTCCTACACTCCAAGAAATAAAATGCTAGCTTGCCCAGCTTATCCCTATAGCTCAGGTCCTCGACTCCTGGCAACATCCTTGTAAATCCTCTCTGTACTCTTTCCAGTTAATAACATCCTTCCTGTAGCAGGGTGACTGAAATTGAACACAATGCCCCAAACATGTCCTCATCAAGGTGTATAACATCTCAACTTATGTACTGCATCCCCAGATCGATGAAGGCCAATGTACCAAAAGCCTCCGTTACCACCCTATCTACATGTGACACCACTTTCAGGAAATTATGTAGCTGTCCTCCTAGATCCCTCTGCTCTACAACACTCCCCAGGGCCCTGCCATTCACTGTAAAGGTCCTGCATTGGTTTGGCTTCAAAATTGGAATTTTAGAGGTTTTCCTTTTAGAAATGATGAGGGCAAATGTTTTTGTTGATGTTGTATATTTGGTCTTTCAAATAGGCTTCAATAAGGTTCCAGACAGGAAATTATTCAGTAAAAACTGAGCATACAATATTAAAAGCAGTGTATTGGTGTTGATTCAAGATTGGAAAAAATGGGAGTAAACACAAGTAATAAATGATCTTTTTCATTTTTTACTGAAAAAGGAATATGTAGGGTGCTTCAGGGATTAGTGTTGGGGACTCAGCCATTCAGTTTTTATCTCTTATTTTGATGAGTATATGTTAAATTTATCCAAGTTTGATGTTATGACGGTATGGGATTTGGGAATAATGTAGGTTTTATGGAAATATAGATATGCTGAGTGGATAGATGAGGACATAGTAGTTATAATATAATGTGGGAAAAATATGAAGCCAATCACATTGGTGGAAAAAAAAATAGTATTGTGGGCAGAGAATACTTTAAATTATTTTTCAAAAGGTCTGAGTAACCTCTCTTAAATATAGTAACTTTGATATTCTGGGTCATTGCAGGAAATTGCAGATATATAAGATCAGCCATGACCTTATTGAAAGGCACAGACTCAAGGAGCCTTACTTATGTACTTACAATTGATGTAGGCTTCCACAACATAATAAATGGCTAAGACGATAACATTTCCAAATTGGCTTTCATTTTCATTAATTTCAAAAATATTTCCAATAAAAGGTTAACAGAAACAGGAGAAAGCCAGTTGAACCCTTGCTGCTCCCCCTTAATCAAAAATATCCCACCTGATATTGTGGCTCAAGTTTGATTTCCTGCCTTCATGCTATATCCTCTGATTCCCCAAGTATCCAAATATCTATCATTCTCAGGGTTGAACATATTTAATAACCAAACAAACACAAGTAGGGAATTTCAATGGCTTGCTATTATAACCATATAACCATATAACAATTACAGCACGGAAACAGGCCATCTCGACCCTTCTAGTCCGTGCCGAACACATAATCTCCCCTAGTCCCATATACCTGCGCTCAGACCATAACCCTCCATTCCTTTCCCATCCATATAACTATCCAATTTATTTTTAAATGATAAAAACGAACCTGCCTCCACCACCTTCACTGGAAGCTCATTCCACACAGCTACCACTCTCTGAGTAAAGAAGTTCCCCCTCATGTTACCCCTAAACTTCAGTCCCTTAATTCTCAAGTCATGTCCCCTTGTTTGAATCTTCCCTACTCTCAGTGGGAAAAGCTTTTCCACGTCAACTTTGTCACTATTAAGTTTCCCCACTTTTCAGTTGGAAGTGTCAACCCATTAGTCGATGGCCAAGTGGAAGAAACAGCCTCTCAGCATAACGCTGTGAGGATGTGATCACCTTTCATTCCTCTAAACTCCAGCATGTACATGTAATCTGACATAATCACTCGAGGCTGTGCCTCTCATCCCATGACTAAACAGAGTGAATCCAGGCTCAAGGTATCTTTCAGTACACAAACCTAAACTGGGCACAGCTCGCATCTCATCAAAGCCTGGTATAATCTTAGGAAGAGTTCATTACTTTTACACTGCAGTTCTTTGCCTTATGACTAACAAATAATATGCCTTCCTGTGTACGAAGGAACTGCAGATGCTGGTTTACACCGAAGATAGACAAAATACTGAAGTAACTCAGTGGGACAGGCAGCATCCCTGAATAGAAGGAATGGGTGACGTTGCTGCCTGTCCTGCAGAGTTAATCCAGCATTTTGTGTCTATCTTCTAATATGCCTTCCTAGTTGCTTGCTTTATTTTAGCTTCTGTGTTTCATATCACGATTCCTTTGTGCACTAATGCTTCCCGGAATTGAAACATATAATAGGGATGTAAATATGGACTAGTAGTTGTTGTGACTTTTTAGATTATAAGATTTATAATTGCGATTGCAAGGAATGATTAATTATTTATTTTCCTCTATTAGGTGATGAGCATCCTGCAGTGCAGCCACCCGAGTCTTATTCGGAGTATTTGTCACGCACTGAGTCTTACTGGATTAAAGTGGCCAAGGATAATATGGGCCAGAATGCCAAAGAGAAGAAGACTTTGAAGGTGGCACAAGCAATGGCAAAGGCTTTTTATGATAGTGTGTGATGGTCAGAAGTTATGTAGAAATGTACCATGGTGAATTTAATTTGTTAATAGGCTATAATTTTTGCCTCAACAGAAAACTACAGTTTATTGTTCATTTAAGTAATTTCAATTACTTTATATATTTTGAAAGCTAATCTTAAATAGATTGAACTTTACTGTTACTTTTTTCTAAATCTTATATTACACCAGAGATAATGACCATAGTTTTTTGTCAATCAATTGATTCCAATACATTGATTATGTTGCTCTATTATGGGCCTGTCCCACTTAGGCGATTTTTCAGGCGTCTGCCAAGTCGTAGCTGGTTGCTGAAAACCCGCAACTGGAACGGCGACTGTCAGAGTGGAACACACACATGCACACAGCGCTTCCTTCACCAGCCAGTTATGCAGGCGGGGGGGGACAGAGCAAGCGGGGGGGAGCGCTGACTAAAAAATTCACACTTTGCAAAGCCAATGTGATACAGACACACACCGCGATGAACAGGAAGGTTGGCACTGTAATTAAGACGGTGAAAGCACAGTGTATGGGAAAGGTCATTTAAGTCCTTGAAAAGAAGGGGGAAATGGGGTGGGGAGAAGGAGTGGAGACAACTTTTAAGAAGCCAGAGATGCATGGCTGTGAAGCTCGGCGGACATTAACATTACCAGTCGGTATCCTTGGTTCTGAAAACTACTGTTTACGTTTTCATTTCCCCAATGAGCCAATGAAATTCAGCGGTCAACACCGGCGACCACCTATAAGAACCTACGACAACCTTCGACCTCCTGGCGACCCACTACCACTGCACCTACGTCACGAGAATTCTCGCTACTCTCCATGGCGTCAAAATTCTGGTCGCCGCTAATTTTTCAACAGTTTGAAAAATTAGCGGCGACCAGAATGAAGTCACAGCTAGTTGCGAGAATGCGGTAACTACTCACGACCATGAAGGCGACTCCCCGGCAACCTCCGGCGAACATGTAGCGACCTTGTGGCGACCTCATAGTCTCCTGTAGTCGCCTCAAAAGTCGTGTAAGTGGGACAGGCCCTTTCATACTTAAATATGTTGTTTTTTCCCCCATAAATTCTTAACTCCAAAGGGAAAGTATTTGCATTTCTGCACCACCTAATAATCATAATCATAATAATACTTTATTAGCCAAATATGTTTTGCAACATACGAGGAATTTCATTTGCCATACCAATAAAAAGCAACAGAACACACACAACACATTTTAACATAAATATCCACCACAGTGACTCCTCCACATTCCTCACTGTGATGGAAGGCAAAATAAGTTCAATCTCTTCCCCTCTTTGTCCTCCCGCAGTCGGGGGCCTCAAGCCTTCCGTTGACGGGGGGATCTTGGCTCCTGTATTCAGCGGTCGAGCCCTCCGCGTCAGGGCGATCAAGCTCCAGGCATCAGGGGGCGAATCTCAACTCCGCCGCGCTGGGCGATCTGACCCCAGGTTGGGGCTGGTTGAAACCTGCATCATTTGGAGCTCCTGACATCGGTCTCTGCCCGAGACTGCAAGCTCCTCGGTGAAATCCGCAGGCCGCGGTTTGATCGTCGATCCCAGGCAAGGGATCGCTGGCTCCGCTGGTAAGTCCACGTCCACGCCGGTGGGGCTCAAAGTCAGTCCTGAGCAAAGGCCGCCAACTCCATGATGTTGGTCCACAGGGCGACCGGAGATACGATCCGGAAAACAATCGCATCTCTGGCAAGGTAAGAGATTGAGAAAATTTTCCCTCTGTCTTTGGGATGTGGGAGGAAACCCATGCTGTCACAGGGAGAACGTGCAAGCTCCACACAGACGGCAGCCAAGGTCAGGATTGAACCTGCTTCTCTGCTGTGACGCATCATCTTTATCAGCTGCCGCACACTGCTCAGCTGTCAATGGAAAATAAGTTGTAGCATTAGCACAGGGAAGTTAAAAGCAAAGATATCAACAACTAATTGAAATGTAATAACAAAGAACTGCAGATGCTGGTTTATACCGAAGATAGACACAAGCAGGGTCTCGATCCAAAAAGTTACCTATCCATTTTCTGCAGATGCTGCATGACCCAATGAGTTTCCCCAGCATTTTGTGTCTATCTAAGGAATTGAAATTTGCTGCTTAAGAACAGAACAGCACAGGAACGGACCCTTCGGCCCACAATGTTTGTGCCAAGTTAAACTGATCTCATCTGCTTGTACATAATCCATATCCCTCTATTCTTTGCACTTCCTATCTAAAAGCCACTTAAACGCCATTATCTTGTCTTCCTCCACCACCACCCCTGCGAATGCGTTCCAGGCCCCACTATGTGTGAAAAAAAACTTGCCTTGCACATCTCCATTAAGCTTTCCCTCTCACCTTTTAGCTATGCCCTCTAGTATTGGACATTTCAACCCTGGCTTCCACTCTATCTATAACTCTTATACCTTTATATACTTCTGTCTTCAACCTCTGACATTCCAGAGAGAGCAGTCCAAGTCTATCATACTTCTCGCTGAAGCTGTAACCCTCTAATCCAGGCAGCATTCTGGTAAAACCTCCTCTGCACCCTCTCCACAGCCACCATATCCTTCCTGTAATGAGGTGACCAGAACTGCATGCAATACTCCAAATGCACACCATACGCCTTCTTTACTCCCTATCTCCTCATGCTGCCACCTTCTGTGAGCTATGAACTCCAAGAGCCCTCTGCACATTAACGCTGTTATGGGTCCTGCCAATAACGGTATACATTCCACTTACATTCAACCTCACACTTGCTCGGGTTAAACGCCATCCACCATTTCACCACCTATTTTTGCAGCTGATCTATATCCCACTGTATCTTCTGACAGCCCTCCTCACTGTCTGCAACTCCTCCAATTTTGGTGTCATCAACAAAATTACTCACCAATCCATTTACACTTACGTCCAGGTCATTTCTATACAGCACAAGCAGCAGAGATCCCTGCGGAACTCCATTGGTCACAGATCTCCAGTCACAATATCTATCGTCCACCATAATACTCTGTCTTCATTGAATATGCTAGTTCTGAATTCATACTACCAATTCATTGTGAATCCTGTACATCCTCTGGACCAGCCTACCATTAGGGACCTTATCAAACGCTTTTCTAAAATCTCCATCGCCCCACCTTCATCAATCTCCTTCATCTCCTCCTCAAATAACTCTAAATCAGAATCAGAATCAGAATGCTTTATTGTCATTGCATGTGTCACATACAACGAGATTACTGTGTCTCTCCATTTAAAAGAACTTCAAACATTCACATACTCATACTTTTTACACTCCCTCCCTCCCCAAACCCACCCATGGATTCACATTTACATAAATTAACACTGTCTCCCACCCCCCCTCCTTCCCCATAACCCGCTCCCGAGACAGAGTTCAGTTCCAAGATTGCTGATGGGTAAAAGCTGTTCTTGAGTCTGGCAGTGCGTGACTTTAGCGACCTGTACCTTTTTCCTGAGGGCAGCAGTGTGAAAAGGTGGTGACAAGGATGTGTAATGTCTTTCACGATAAATCAACTTGGTAATACAAAATCATGCTGGCTATCCCTAATTAGCTAATCTCATCTAAATGGGACTAAATCCATTCACAAAGAATTTGAGTTTAGTTAATTGTCACACATACTGAGGTACAGTGAAAAACATTTGTTGCGTGCTAACCAGGCAGCGGAAAGACAATACATGATTACAGTTGAGCCATTGATAATGTACCAATACATGATAAAGGGAATAACATGAATAACATTTAGTGCAAGATAAAGCCAGTAAAGACTGATCAAAGGTAGTCTGAAGGTCTCCAATTAGGTAGATAGTAGTTCAGGACTGCTCTCTAGTTGTGGTAGGATAGTTCAGTTGCCTGATAACAACTGGGAAGAAAGTCTCCCTGAATCTGATGGTGTGCATTTTCACACTTCCTATACCTTTTGGCTGATGGGAGAAGAGGGAGTGGCCAGAGTGCGACTCATCCTTGATTTACCGGGTGGCCTTGTCGAGGCTGCATGAGCTATAATTGGAAGGGAGGTTGGTTTGTGATGATCTGGGCTGCTTGCACAAACTCCTGCAATTTCTGGTGGTCTTGGATGGAGCTGTTCCCAAACCATGCTGTGATGCACCCTTTCGATGACGCATCTGTAGAAGTCCATGGGAGTTGTTGGGGACATGCCAAACTTCCTATACTTTCTAAGGAAGTAGAGGCGTCGGTGTGCATTCGTGACCACTGCTTCAATGTGGGTGGTCCAGAAGAAAATGGTAATATTTACTCTTAGGAATTTCAAGTTTTCAACCATCTCTACTTTGGTGCCGTCAAAGCATGTACCACTTGTATGAGTACCACTTTGCTTCCTGAAGTCGATCACTATTTCCTTTGTCTTGCTGATATTAAGAGAAAGGTTGTTGTCTCGACACCAGTTCCCGAGGTTCTCGATCTCTGTCTTGTACCTCGTCATCATTATTTGATATCCAGCCCACAATGGGGGTGCAAATTTGTAAATTGAATTAGATTTGTACATGGCTGTACAGTCATGGGTGTACAAGGAGTAAAGAACGGGGTTGTGAACGCATCCTTGCGGAGCATCAGTGTTGAAGATTATCGTGGAGGAGGATTTGTCCCCTATCCTCACTGATTGGGGTCTGTTGGTCAGAAAGACGAGGATCCAGTTGCAGAGATGAGTGCTGACGAGTCCCGCGAATATGGTGTTGAGCTTGGAGAGAATAATATACAGTGTTAGGGCAGTGCTGCAGTCTATGAATAGGAGTCTAACGTAGGTGTCTCTCTTATCCAGGTGTTCCAGGGATGGGTGTAGGGCGTTCCCGGGTGATGGCATCGTCAGTGGATCTGTTGTGGCGGTAGGCGAACTGTAGTTGGTCAAGGCCGCTGGGTAGACTGGATTTGATGCATTCCATAACTAGCCTGTCAAAACATTTCATGATGGTGGATGTCAAGACCACAGGACGGTAATCGTTTAGGCATGAGATCTTGCTTTTCTTCTGCACCGGGATGATGGTGGTTTTCTTTAGGTAGGTGGGTGCCACATACTGGAGTAGGGGGAGAAAATATATATATATTTTAAAAAGTATATGGAACTTCGTCTGGCAACTTGTTCCATATACCCTCCACTATGTGAAAATGTTGCCCGTCAGCTTCCTGTTAAACCTTCCCCATCTCATCTTAAACCTATGCCCTCAAGTTCTTGATTCCCCAACTGTAGGGAAACGACTTTGTGTGTTCACCCGATCTATTCCGCCCAAGATTTTATACACCTTTATAAGATCATCCCTCAGCCACCAGCACCACTAGTAATAAAGTTATTGCCTGCCCAACCGCTCCCTATATGGTGCAGGCTCTTGTCCTGGTCAGAATCTGACCAAGTCTGACTGCTGATAAAAAATACTTTGATTGTTAATTTCTTGCCTTACTCTTTATTCTCTCTATGTTCTTGGGCTTTGTCCTTTCATTTAATAGGACAGTATTAAATGAGACAGATTTTTTTAACAAGACTTTGTTATAAATATCATTAGATTAGATTAGATCCTTTATTTGTCATTTAGACCTTTCGGTCTGAACGAAATGTCGTTGCCTGCAGCCATACATATAATAATAAACAACAAAACACACAATAAACACAAATTAACATCCACCACAGTGAGTTCACCAGGCACCTCCTCACTGTGATGGAGGCAAAAGTCTTAAGGTTACTGTCTCTTCCCTCCTCGTTCTCCCTCTGCGCTGAGGCGATATGTTGTTACCCCACTGGGCGATGGTAGTCAGTCCCGCGGCTCAACCGAGCTCCGCGAACGGGCCGGTTTAAGCTCCGCGGCCAGGGGTGGTCGAAGCTGCAGCCCTCCAGTCCAACGAACGCAGCTGTTGATAGAGATAGAGAACCTCATGTCCTGGTGTCGAGACAACAACCTTTCAAGCCAAAGGAAATAGTGATCAACTTCAGGAAGCACATACCCCAGTGTAGTGACAGATTTTTATCTCGGTTCAAGAATTTAGTCCTTTAGTCATTTTAATTGAAGACGGGATCCGAAGATAATCCATACGCACCCACGAGCTCTCCACCAGACACTCAATGCCGGCAAAAGATAAATCTTCCAAACACAGTCTCTTGATTAATAGTTTCTTTATTGTAGTAGTAAAACAATAAGATATTCATCCAAACTTGTATAAGTGCATTTCAATTCCATCGTGGTCATGCTCGTGTATGGTCAAAAGCTATGACCTCTCCCCCATTCTTCAAACTAAACTAACTACTGGGGATTCTGCACGAGAATCCCAGCCGCAAGCACGCCTCAGACTACCTATAAATCTCACCCACATAATTACAGGCAGATAAAATGTAAAGGTAAGTGGTTATAGTTACAACATACTGAGTTAAGCTAAATGGCTACTACAGCCAGTTTGCATTGATGGCGCTGAAGTAGAGATGGTTGAAAGCTTCAAATTCCTAGAGGTAAATATCACCAACAACTTCTCCTGGACCACCCACATTGAAGCAAAGACCAAGAAAGCACACCAACGCCTCTACTTCCTTATCAAGAAGGCTTAGGAAGTTTGGCATGTCCCTAACAATTCTCGCCAACTTCTACAGATGCACCATAGAAAGCATTTTATCGGAGTGCATCACAGCTTGGTTTGGGAACATAGACACAAAATGCTGGAGCAACTCAGCGGGACAGGCAGCATCTCTGGAGAAAAGGAATGGGTGACGTTTGAGGTCCAGTCCCTTCTTCAGACAGATGTCAGGGGTGTGGGCTGTACAGGGATAAAATGTAGTTGGAAACAGTAAGACTGGTCAGAGAACTGTTAGGGGGAGGGGATGAAGAAAGAGGGAAAGCAAGGGCTACTTGAAATTAGAGGTCAATGTTTAAACCACTGGGGTGTAAGCTACCCAAGCGAAATATGAGTTGATGTTCCTCCAATTTGCGTTGGGCCTCTGACAATGGAGGAGGCCCAGGACGGAAAGGTCAGATTGGGAATGGGAGGGGGAGTTAAAGTACTGAGCATCCGGGAGATCAGGAAGGTTTAGGTGGACTGAGTGAGGTGTTCAGCGAAACGATCGGCGAGCCTGCGCTTGGTCTCGCCGATATACAGGAGTCCACACCTGCAACAGTGGATACAGTAGATGAGGTTGGAGGAGGTGCAAGTGACCCACTGCCTCACCTGAAAAGACTGTCGGGGTGCTTGGACGGAGTCGAGGGGGGAGGTATAGGCCCAGATGTTGCATCTCCTGCTGTTGCTGGGGAAAATACCTGGGGAGGGGGTGGTTTGGGTGGGAAGGGATGAGTTGACGAAGGAGTTGCTGAAGGAACGGTCTCTGCGGAAAGGGGTGGAGATGGGAAGATGTGACCAGTAGTGGGATCCCATTGGAGGTGGCTAAAATGTTGCAGGATTATATGCTGTATGCGCCGGCTGATGGGGTGGAAGGTGAGGACAAAGGGAACTGTCATTGATACGAATGGGGGGAGAGGAGAGCAAGAGCGGAGCTGCAGGATATCGTGGAGACCCTAGTGAGAGCTTCATCTATAATGGAAAGGGGCACCCCCATACCCTAAAGAATGAGGACATCTCCAATGACCTGGTATGGAACACCTCGTCCTGGGTGCAGATGCGGCGTAGACGGAGGAATTTGGAGTAGGGGCTTGGAGTTTCTGAATCGGCCACTCCCGAAGTCTACAGGCTATAGCATCTTTACAGGAAGCAGGGTGGGAAGAAGTGTAGTCTAGATAGCTATGGGAATCAGTGGATAGTCTGTCTCCTGTGATGGAGACGGTGAGAGCTAGAAACGGTAGGAGATGTCGGAGATGGTCCAAATGAATTTTAGTGTAAGATGAAAATTTATAAAGCAAGTCAATGAGTTCTGCATGGGTGCAGGAGGTAGGTTTGGGAACAGCTCCATCCATGATCGTAAGAAATTGCAGAGAATCGTGGGCGCAGCTAAAACCATCAGGCAAACCAACCTCCATTCCATTGACTCCGTTTACACCTATCGCTGCCACGGCAAGGCCAGCAGCATAATCAAGGACAAGTCACACCCTGGCCCCACACTCTTCTCCCCCCTCGGGCAAAAGGTATAAAAGTGTGAAAACGCGCACCTCTAGACTCGGGACGTTTCGTCCCAGCTGGAATCAGGCAACTGAACCATCCTCCCAACAACTATAGACAATAGGTGCAGGAGTAGGCCATTCGGCCCGTCGATCCAGCGCTTCCATTCAATGTGATCATGCCTGATCATCCCCAATCAGTACCCCATTCCTGCCTTCTCCCCATATCCCCCTGACTCCGCTATCTTTAACAGCACTATCTAGCTCTCTTGTGAAAGTATCCAGAGAACCGGCCTCCACCGCCCTCTGAGGCAGAGAATTCCAGAGACTCACAACTCTCTGTGTGAAAAAGTGTTTCCTCATCTCCGTTCTAAATGGCTTACCCCTTATTCTTAAGCTATGGCCCCTGGTTCTGGACTCCCCCAACATCGGGAACATGTTTCCTGCCTCTAGCGTGTCCAAACCCTTAATAATCTTATATGTTTCAATAAGATATCCTCTCATCCTTCTAAACTCCAGAGTATACAAGCCCAGCCGCTCCATTCTCTCAGCATATGACAGTCCCGCCATCCCGGGAATTAACTTTGTAAACCTATGCTGCACTCCCTCAATAGCAAGAATGTCCTTCCTCAATTAGGGGACCAAAACGGCACACAATACTCCAGGTGTGGTCTCACTAGGGCCCTATACAACTGCAGAAGAACCTCTTTGCTCCTATACTCAACGCCTCTTGTTATGAAGGCCAACATGCCATTCGCTTTCTTCACTGCCTGCTATACCTGCATGCTTACTTTCATTAACTGAGAGCAGTCCTGAACTATTATCTACCTCATTGGAGAACCTCGGACTATCTTTGGTCAGACATTACTGGCGTTATCTTGCACTAAACATTATTCACATTATTTTGCTTTATCAAGTATCTGTACTCTGTGGATGGCTCGACTGCATTCAAGTGTATTGTCTTTCTGCTGACTGGTTAGCACGCATCAAAACCTTCTCACTGTACCTCGATACACCTGACAATAAACTCAACTCAAACTCAGTAGGTGCGGAGGTCTCATTACTGTAGTATGTGAAGATCAATGTTGTAGGGTTTGGTTACATGGGTGTTCAACTTACTTAACCCTGACCACAACTACCGAGAGCCTGACCCTCTGTGATGAGGGTGTTAGGACAGTCACGGGTTAGAGCCCGAAAGAAGAAAAAGTAACCTTTGTCTTCTATTACTGTCACATTCAGGTAATGTTGAACCTTATTGGGTTGGATATTCCAGAATGATGCTCTACACCCACAAGGACATTATTCCAAGATTTATTAAAGGGGTAGTTACTTGTGTAACGACAGATTTTTATATCGTTCAAGAGATTACTCCCACTAGCTGCTAAATGGACTACATGGTTAATGGGAATGTCGTTATTCGCATGCGAGTTCACCGTCAGAGACCTTCAGAGCTTCTTCACAGATAAGTCTTCAAAAACACAGTCTTTTGATGAATAAATTCTTTATTGTTGATGAAAAACAATAAGGTACATCCAAACTTCCGACTCGTTACTATAATCTTCATCGAACTCCAGCTTATCGCTTTAATCATTAGAAAATTCCTCGTGTCGCCGTTACACTTTGCATGGTCAAAGGGTAAACCTCCATGCTGGTTCCAAACTAAACTAACAACTAAGCTTCTGCGCAAGAATCTTAGCTCCAAACATGCCCTAAAATACGTCATAAATCCCACCCACAATATAAGTGCAGTCTAAAATTTAAAGACATATGCCATTATTAATGACACACAAAACAAGCCAAATGGCCACTACAACTTGGAAAAGGGATAAAAACACATTGAATTTGAAGAAGACTAGTAGGATATGCAGCAGGGCTATCCACAGTATGTACCAGGACTTAGTGAACAATTAGAACAGCTGAGAGAGAAGATAGAGATGATAAAGAGAATGTCAGCAACTGTGTAAAGATGCTGAGACATTGAGTAAGGCAGAGGGGTGAGCAGTGCAAGCATTTCTTAAAGAAGCTAAATACTCAAACATATGAGGGGACATTAATTAGAATGTCAGAGAGTAATATTTCTCGGGAAGAGCATAGGGAACAGGTGTGTGGAGTTTATCCCAATGGCTAATGTCTCAGGTACAGGGTGGCATTCTACAACCTCCAGGTCCCCAGCTGGATATCAACTTAACAACTGAACATACATCCTGACTGTCATCTATAAGAGCTGACTCTAGCTGGTCAAGTGGATCAGATATACCAAGATACTCGGGAAACATATATTATTGGAGTTGTTATCCATGTTTCACACCAGCTGAAGAATAAGACTTTTACCCTATAGCAGGGGCATGATATTGAACAATATAAAGAGGGAGCTTGGATAACAGTGTACAATGCTACTGATCATGCTGTAATAATTGATGAAGAACCAAGAATGGACAGATGTCAAAGAGGGAATCACTGGGCCTGCCCAGAAGAAGAGTCTTTTTGTGGATTAACTAAGTTTGTGATTAATGTAAAACCTAATGCTTCTTTTGTGCGTGTTGCTCTATTACTAGGAAAATATTATGTCTCTATCTCTGCCAAATGGTATGGAAAGAATGGCCGGAAGTGTACTCTACCTGGATACAATCCAGGGTTTTAGAGACACATCACTACCGGAGACAAGGAATAGATGATACCGTTGGGAGGAAAATTTAATAACGGTAAACTTGGTTATTGCTTGGTTATTAAACTTGATGATGCGTGTCCCACTGAGTTACTCCAGCATTTTGCATCTATCTTCAATATAAACCTGAGCTGCTAAATTCCTCTACAGATAACCTCTCTGTAGAAGGAAGAGATGACACTATATATTAAACTGGCTATGGCAAATAAAGCAGAACTCAAGTTCAAGTGAGTTTATTATCATGTGTCCCTGTATAGGACAATGAAATTCTTGCTTTGCTTAAGCACACAGAAAATAGTAGGCATTTACTACAAAACAGATAAATGTGTCCATATACCATGCTAGAGTCAGTTATTAAAGATGGGATAGCAGCACATTTGGAAAGTGGTGAAATCATTGGACAAAGTCAGCATGGATTTACAAAAGGTAAATCATGTCTGACGAATCTTATAGAATTTTTCGAGGATGTAACTAGTAGCGTGGATAGGGGAGAACCAGTGGATGTGGTGTATCTGGACTTCCAGAAGGCTTTCGACAAGGTCCCACATAAGAGATTAGTTTACAAACTTAAAGCACACGGCATTGGGGGTTCAGTATTGATGTGGATAGAGAACTGGCTGGCAAACAGGAAGCAAAGAGTAGGAGTAAACGGGTCCTTTTCACAATGGCAGGCAGTGACTAGCGGGGTACCGCAAGGCTCAGTGCTGGGACCCCAGCTATTTACAATATATATTAATGATCTGGATGAGGGAATTGAAGGCAATATCTCCAAGTTTGCGGATGACACTAAGCTGGGGGGCAGTGTTAGCTGTGAGGAGGATGCTAGGAGACTGCAAGGTGACTTGGATAGGCTGGGTGAGTGGGCAAATGTTTGGCAGATGCAGTATAATGTGGATAAATGTGAGGTTATCCATTTTGGTGGCAAAAACAGGAAAGCAGACTATTATCTAAATGGTGGCAGACTAGGAAAAGGGGAGATGCAGCGAGACCTGGGTGTCATGGTACACCAGTCATTGAAAGTGGGCATGCAGGTGCAGCAGGCAGTGAAGAAAGCGAATGGTATGTTAGCTTTCATAGCAAAAGGATTTGAGTATAGGAGCAGGGAGGTTCTACTGCAGTTGTACAGGGTCTTGGTGAGACCACACCTGGAGTATTGCGTACAGTTTTGGTCTCCAAATCTGAGGAAGGACATTATTGCCATAGAGGGAGTGCAGAGAAGGTTCACCAGACTGATTCCTGGGATGTCAGGACTGCCTTATGAAGAAAGACTGGATCGACTTGGTTTATACTCTCTAGAATTTAGGAGATTGAGAGGGGATCTTATAGAAACTTACAAAATTCTTAAGGGGTTGGACAGGCTAGATGCAGGAAGATTGCTCCCGATGTTGGGGAAGTCCAGGACAAGGGGTCACAGCTTAAGGATAAGGGGGAAATCCTTTAAAACCGAGATGAGAAGAACTTTTTTCACACAGAGAGTGGTGAATCTCTGCAACTCCCTGCCACAGAGGGTAGTCGAGGCCAGTTCATTGGCTATATTTAAGAGGGAGTTAGATGTGGCCCTTGTGGCTAAGGGGATCAGAGGGTATGGAGAGAAGGCAGGTACGGGATACTGAGTGGATGATCAGCCATGATCATATTGAATGGCGGTGCAGGCTCGAAGGGCCGAATGGCCTACTCCTGCACCTAATTTCTATGTTTCTATGTTTCTATGATATAAATATATACACACATGAATAAATAAACTGGTAAAGTGCAAATAACAGAAAGTGGTTATTAATAATCAGAGTTTTGTCCGAGCTAGGTTTAATAGCCTGATGGCTGTGGGGAAGTAGCTATTCCTGAACCTGGTTGTTGCAGTCTTCAGACTCCTGTACCTTCTACCTGAAGGTAGCAGGGAGATGAGTGTGTGGCCAGGATGGTGTGGGTCTTTGATGATACTGCCAGCCTTTTTGAGGCAGCGACAGCGATAAATCCCCTCGATGGAAGGAAGGTCAGAGCCGATGATGGACTGGGCAGTGTTTACTACTTTTTGTAGTCTCTTCCTCTCCAGGGCGCTCAAATTGCCGAACCAAGCCATGATGCAACCGGTCAGTATGCTCTCGACTGTGCACCTGTAGAAGTTAGAGAGAGTCTTCTTTGACAATCCGACTCTCTGTAATCTTCTCAGGAAGTAGAGGCACTGACAGACATTATTGGATAGCATAGATATGTGCCATTTCGGGTCAATACCGTTCTTCAGATTGGAGTCTGAAGAAGGGTCCCAACCTGAAACATCACTTATCCATGCTTTCCAGGGTTGCTGCCTGACCTGATGATTACTACAGCACTTTGTGTCTTTTTTTGTAAACCAACATTTGCAGTTCCTTGTATCCTGACAGAAATTAATATTGTACATCATTGATGATATAGGAAGGAAATTATACCCTGTGGAAGAACCTACTAACTATACCCTGAAGAATATGTTAGTTGTATTTTCAGGCACATTGTAACCTGCCTAGAAATGAGGCAGTTGCTGCTATCAGTTCTTTATATGCACCCAGATGCAGAGAGAATCTTTTGTCACTTGCTTAATAGAGTAAGATTGTTAGAACTTCATAGCAGCTGTTGTAGATATAATGGACGTGCTTATCAGAGATCAGATAACTTGTGGAATTTGGGAGTGTGATCTGAGGGAATGGCCATTACATGGACAGAATTAATTGGAAAAGTACTCAGACATGTATAGGTGGAGAGCTATCAAAACCTAGGCAATAAACATTGGATCGCCAACAGAATAGAATATGTAGATATGTAGAACTGCAGATGCTGGTTTAAATCGATGGTAGACACAAAATGCTGGAGTAACTCAGCGGGACAGGCAGCATCTCAGGACAGAAGGAATGGGTGACGTTTTGGGTCGAGACCCTTCTTCAGACTGATTTCAGAGGAGTGGGCGGGACAGAGATTAAATGTAGTCGGAGACAGTAAGACTGGTGGGAGAACTGGGAAGGGGAGAGGATGGAGAGAGAGGGAAAGCGAGGGCTATTTGAAGTTCGAGAAGTCAATGTTCATACTGCTGGGGTGTAAGCTACCCAAGCGAAATATGAGGTGATGTTCCTCCAATTTGCGCTGGGTCTCACTCCGACAATGGAGGAGGCCCAAGACAGAAAGGTCAGATTGGGAATGGGAGGGAGAGTTAAAGTGTTTAGCAACCAGGAGATCAGGTAGGTTAAGGCGGACTGAGCGGAGGTGTTCAGTGAAATGATCGCCGAGCCTGTGCTTGGTCTCGCCGATGTACAGGAGTTGACACCTGGAACAGCGGATACAGTAGATGAGGTTGGAGTAGGTGCAAGTGAACCTCTGCCTCACCTGGAAAGACTGTTTGGGTCCTTGGATTGAGTTGAGGGGGCAGGTAAAGGGACAGGTGTTGCACCTACTGCGTTTGCAGGGGAAAGTACCTGGGGAGGGGGTGGGAAGGGACGAGTTGAGCAGGGAGTGGCGGAGGGAACGGTCTCTGCGGAAAGCAGAAAGGGGTGGAGATGGGAAGATGTGGCCAGTAGTGGGATCCTGTGAGAGGTGGCAAAAATATTGGAGGATTATATGCTGTATGCGACGTCTGATGGGGTGGAAAGTGAGGACAAGGGGGACTCTGTCCTTGTTACGTATGGAGGGAAGGGGAGCAGGAGCGGAGCTGCGGGATATCAAGGAGACCCTAGTGAGAGCCTCATGTATAATGTAAAAGGGGAACCCCCGTTTCCTAACGAATGAGGACATCTCCGATGACCTGGTGTGAAAAACATCATCCTGGGCGCAGATGCGGCGTAGATGGAGGAATTGGGAGTAGGGGGTAGTTTCAAGTTTAAATTTATTGTCACATGCACCAATTGGTACAGTGAGATTTGAGTTACCATACAGCCATACGAATAAAAATAACACAATACATGATAGAATTTAACATGAACATTCCCACACGGCAGAATCAACGTTTCCCACTGTGAGGGAAGGCAATAAAGTTCAGTCATCTTCCTCTTTGTTCGCCCGTGGTCGGGGCCTCGACCCCTCCGCAGTCGCTGCTACGGCGGCCCGATGATCAGGCCCTCTCGCCGGGATAATCGGAACTCCGACGTCAGAACGGAAGAACATTATCAGCGGCTTGGAGTTTCCGAATCGGCCACTTCTTACCGGAGACCGCAGCTCCCGAAGTCTACAGGCTATAAGAAGTGTGGTCTAGATAGTTATGGGAGTCAATGGGTCTGTAATAGATGTCAGTCGCTAGTCAGTGGGAGGGTCTAGGACTAGAGGTCATAGCCTCAGAATTAAAGGATTATTTTAGGAAGGAGATGAGGAGGAATTTCCATCTCAAGTCTCAAGAAGAGCTAACTGCACACCACTATGTGGCTCCTGAACCAATCATTTCTTTCACACTCCATCTCCATACGTCCTCTTGCTCTTCATTGGACTCCATTATTGTACTTTAATTAAAAAACATAGAACAGCACAGTGGGCTCCAGCTGTGGCGAAGAATTCCACCGATTCACCACCTTCTGACTAAAAAAATTCCCCCTCATCTCCTTCCTAAAAGAATGTCCTTTGATTCTGAGGCTATGACCTCCAGTCCTGGACTCTCCCACTAGTGGAAACATCCTCTCCACATCCACTCTAAACCAAGCCTTTTGCTATTCTGTATGTTTCAATGAGGTCCCCCCTCATTCTTCTAAACTCCAGCGAGTAGAGGCCCAGTGCCGTCAAACGCTCATCATAGGTTAACCTACTCATTCCTGGGATCATTCTTGTAAACCTCCTCTGGACCCTCTCCAGAGCCAGCACATCCTTCCTCAGATATGGTGCCGAAAATTGCTCACAATATTCCAAATGCAGTCTGACCAGCACCTTATTTTCTTTTGCACTGTTTGGATTTTGCACTATAATCTTCACATTGAGCTGAGTTGCTTTCATTGTATTTACTGTTGTATATATCATTACTATGTGCATTGTTTACTCTGTGGTCTTCATGTGAACAAAGAATTTCATTGCTCACTGGTGTTTATGACATTAAACTAATCTGATCAAATCTTACATAGACACAAAAAGCTGGAGTAACTCAGCGGGACAGGCAGCATCTCTGGAAACATAGAAACATAGAAAATAGGTGCAGGAGTAGGCCATTCAGCCCTTCGAGCCTGCACCACCATTCAATATGATCATGGCTGATCATCCAACTCAGTATCCTGTACCTGCCTTCTCTCCATACCCCCTGATCCCTTTAGCCACAAGGGCCACATCTAACTCCCTTAAATATAGCCAATGAACTGGCCTCAACTACATTCTGTGGAGGAGAATTCCAGAGATTCACCACTCTCTGTGTAAAATATGTTTTTCTCATCTCAGTCCTGAAAGATTTCCCCTTTATCCTTAAACTGTGACCCCTTGTTCTGGACTTCCCCAACATCGGGAACAATCTTCCTGCATCTAGCCTGTCCAACCCCTTAAGAATTTTGTAAGTTTCTATAAGATCCCCCCTCAATCTTCTAAATTCTAGCGAGTCCAAGCCGAGTCTATCCAGTCTTTCTTCATATGAAAGTCCTGACATCCCAGGAATCAGTCTGGAGAGTAGGAATGGGTGATGTTTTGGGTCGAGACCCTTCTTCAGACTGGTCAGAGATAAGGGAAACGAGAGACGCAGATGATGATGTAGAGAGATAAAGAACAATGAATAAAAGTTATGTAAAAAAGTAACATTAAGGAAACAGCCCATAGTTAGCTGTTTGTTGGGTGAAAACGAGAAGCTAGTGTGACTTGGATGGGGAGGGATAGAGAGAGGGAATGCTGGGGTTACTTGAAGTTAGGGAAAACAATATTCATACCACTGGGCTACTAGCTGCCCACATGAAATATGAGATGCTGTTCCTCCAATTTACGTTTAGCCTCACTCTGACAATGGAGGAGACCGAGGACAGAAAGACCTGTGTGGGAATGGGAAGGAGAATTAAAGTGTCCAGCAACCGGGAGATCAGGTAGGTTCAGGCGGGCTGAGTGAAGGTGTTCCGCGAAACAATCACCCAGTCTGCGTTTGGTCTCGCCGATGTATCAGAGTCCACATCTTAAACAACGGATACAGTAGATGAGGTTGGAGGAGGTGCAAGTGAACCTCTGCCTAACCTGAAAGGACTGCTGGGGTCCGAGGGAGGAGGTATAGGGACAGTTATCTTACACCTGAAATGAAAAAGACACTCTAACATAATGAATATACACCATATCTTTATCCAGTTTTATGATTTGATATTTTTATATTTTTTATTATTTTTCGTAATTTATTTTTTTAGAATGGAATAAAGAATTTTCCTCAATATATTATTAATATTCTTTCCACCTCGTGTTCGTTCAACTCTTATTGGACTCTTCCTGAAAAGACTAATTTATATTTTATTTGGTAACTAATTTTGCATGTTACTGTGCATCGTATGAGCTGAAAGCTAAAGGTTCCACCTGGTCGGCTGCTCTGGAATGTTAGATCACATGAGATCCAAGGAGAGATAGCTGAATGGATAAAGAATTGTCTTCATGGAAGGCAGCAGAGGGTGATGGTGGAAGGTTGCTTCTCAAACTGGAGGGCCTGTGACTGGTGGTGTGCCTCAGGGTTCGATGTTGGACTAATTAATCTTTGTCATCTATATCAGTGATTTGGATGAGAACGTACACGGCAAGATTAGCAAGTTTGCAGATGACACTAAACTGGGTGATATTGCAGATAGTGAAGATGGTTGTCAGAAATTGCAGCAGGATCTTGATCGGTTGGCCAGGTGGTCTGAGCAAAGGTAGATGAAATTTAATACAGAGAAATGTGAAGTGTTGCATTTAGGAAGACCAACAAGGGCAGGACTTACACAGTGAATGGTAGAACTCTGGGAGTGTTGTGCAGCAGAGGATGTTATAGTGCAGGTACATACTCCTTGAAGGTGGAGTCACTGGTAGATGGGGTGATCAAAACCTTTTTGGCACATTGGCCTTCAGTCAGAGTATTGAATATAGAAGTTGAGAAGTCATGTTGCAGTTATATAAGACATTGGGGGAGGGGGGGGGGGGCATATTTTGACTATCATGATTAGTTCTGGGCACCATGTTATAGGAAAAATGTTGTTAATTTGGAAAGGGTGCAGAGAAGATCTACAAGGATGTTGCCAAGTTTCGAGGATCTGAGCTATAGGGAGAGATTGAGCAGGATAGGACTATTCCCTGGAGGGCAGGAGAATGATGGGTCATCTTATAGAGGTGTATAAAATCATGAGAGGAATAGATCGGGTGAACGCACGGTCTCTTGTCCAGACTAGAGGAATCGAGAACCAGAGGACATAGTTTGATGTTGAGGAGGAGAGATTTTATAGGAATCTGAGGGGTGACTTTATCACGCAAAGGGTGGTGGGTGTATGGAATGAGCTGCCGGAGGAGGTAGTTGAGGCAGGGACTATCCCAACATTTAAGATGGTACATGGACAGGACAGGTTTGTGGGAATATGGGTCAAATGCAGCCAGGTGGGACTAGTGTAGATGGGATATGTTGGCCGATGTGGGCAAGTTGGGCCGAAGGGCCTGTTTCCACGCTGTAAGTCTGTGACTCTATGACTCTAGTTGTGAAGAAATCTATGGCCCAGCCTATTCAATCTGCCTGCTTGAGTAGCAAGAAGAAAAATAAGAAGAAATGCTGAACTATTTTCAGTTTTGTTTGTTTCTCTTCTCACATGAAACTACAAAGAAAATAAAATCAGTCAGATCTGCATGTGAAATAAAAGCATCTAAAAGTTGATAATAGTTCTCCTTTGTGGCTGAATTGTTTATTTTTTGCTTAGTTTAGAGAAACAGCACAGAAACTGGGCCCTTCAGCCGACCGAATCTGTGCCGACCAGCGATCCCCGAACACTAGCATTATCCAACACACTAGGGCCAATTTACAATTTTGACCAAAGTCATATTAACGTACTAACCTGTATGTCTCTGGAGTGTGGTTGGAAACCAGTGCACCTGGGGATAACCCACACGGTCACGGGGAGAACTTACAAACTCCGTATAGACAGCACCTGTAGTCAAGTTTGAATCGGGCTTTTCAAGATTACTGCGTGGAGCTTAGCAAGAGCACAATTTCATAAATAATTAGTTAAATCTCGCCTGAATTTCTTGAGACAGGGTATTTGTGGCCTACGGCAATGTTGCTGACTCTGACCTGATTGTAACCTGAGTGACTTACAAGAATGGTACTTCAGATTTGTAATGCCACAGAGCAAACTGAAGCAAAGTGTGGAGGCAGCAAATGTGAAGCAGGAGACCATTCAGAGTCATATTGAGGAGACCATTGAGGAGATATCTATAAATACTAATGACATGTATTAATGCTGGATGGGGATGAATACAGGGTTGGAAGGGTTTGTGAAACTTCTTTGAAGAAGTTCAATGGCCATGATGACGGAATGGATTTTCAGATACTGCCTCCCACTGACGGTTGCACTAGCCTCACACGATGCTCACTGCACCTTTTGCCAGAACTCTTGCCAGATCTTTGGTTTCCTCCCACACTTCAAAGACGTACAGGTTTGTAGGTTAATTGGCTTGGTACGAGTGTAAATTATCCCTAGTGTGTGTTTAGGATAGTGATAATATGGGGCGATCATTAGACTTGGTGGGCCGAAGGGCCTGTTTCCACACTGTATCTCTAAACTAAACACCATCACAATTAACGTTGTTCCATCTTTCACATTTTGCACAAAACAGGCATAGAGTTGACCACAAGTAGAATTATTAACACATTTCTTTCACCCTCAGAGGTCACGGATGACTAGTATTGTGGCCATCAGTAACTTACAAATGGGTGACAGGCAGGCCAGCAACATTGAGCTGTGAGGGTCAATGCTTGCCACTCTTTAGTTAATAGCCAATGGCAGGGAAACAAAAGATCAAAAAGGACAGCACAGTGACGTCGCGGTAGAGTTGCTGCCTCACAGCGCCAGAGACCCGGGTTCAATCCTGTCTACGGGTGCTTGTCTGTTCAGAGTGTGTACGTTCTCCCCGTGACCTGCGTGGGTTCTTTCCAAGATCTTCCGTTTCCTACCACACTCCAAAGACGTATTGGTTTGTAGGTTAATTGGCTTGCAATATATGTCGAAATGTAAAAATGTCCCTCATGTGTGTAGGATAGTGTTAGTGTGCGGAGATCGCTGGTCGGCACGGACTTAGTGGGTCAAAGGGCCTGTTTCCGCGCTGCATCTGTAAACTATACAGTAACCTGATAACTAAGCCTCCTTTTCACATTCCACTTACAATCATTTCATAATCTCTCCGAATGAGAAAGCACAGATTGTGTCAGTTTACACCTCTTATCTCTCCAACGTGTCCCTTTCTTCATTTAGAGAGCAAGGAATAGCAACCTGTGAGACGTTTGATAAAAAAAACAGGTAGAAACTAAAGGTGCATGCATAGCATTATTTAATTTACACATTCCCAGCTCAGCTATTAAGGCTGGGCATAATTTAGAGCCCAGTTTTGAGACAGATTCTGCATGATCTGAACCAGGCATGATGGTCTGCAACCAGAGCACGGGAAAAGCAGAGCGGAGGTGCTAGATTTTGGGAAGGTTAGGCAAATGCTGCTGCATCAAACTCAGATGAGGACCTTAAAGGAATTATTTTTGCAGATAGTGGGTCAGTTATTCATCTGAAACATTCATTGTGATTCTCAGTCCACAGATAACCTGTGTGGAATATCGAGAAGTATGGAAAAATCCAGCAACAACTTTGCATCAAAATTGGAAGCCATTCTTTCCTGCAAGGAAGAGGCGGAGAACTCCATTACCTTGAAGAAATATTGGAGAAACTCAGCGGGACAGGCAACATCTCTGGAGAGAAGGAATGGGTGACTTTTTGGGTCGAGACCCTTCTTCAGACCTGAAGACCTGCTTCAGAGATGCTGCCTGTCCCGCTGAGTTACTCCAGCATTTTGTGTCTATCTTTGGTGTAAACCAGCATCTGCAGTTCCTTCCTGCCTGCTCCATTATCTTGCTGGTGTTAATATCTACCAATAGGCAGATATCTCAATAACACAGGTGGAAGTCATCATTTTTTCTTTCCCCACCCCCCATCAGTCTGAAGAAGGGTTTCGGCCCGAAACGTCGCCCATTTCCTTCGCTCCATAGATGCTGCTGCACCCGCTGAGTTTCCCCAGCAATTTTGTGTACCCTGGAAGTCATCATTGTCAAGGTGCTGTAATGAAAGCTCTGCCACTCAGTACCATTGCCTGTCTGTGACCAGTTCATGTTGAGATGAGTAGTCTGCCACTGGGCCTTTTAGATCAACAACTATACATTGTTTTCCTCCAAGCCATCTGCAGTCTTCTGCACTGTAAATCAGTGACCTTCACCAACCAGTCCACTTCCAGGCATTTGGCACTAGTTTGCAGGATTAGAGCAAGTAAAATGGTAGACACCAAGGAAATGAACAAAGTCAGTGCTTAACACCTTTTGGATCATAAATGTATCTGTTAATGTAAATTATCCATAGATAGACAACATGTGTTTGAAGGAAATGCAGATGCTGGTTCCTATTGAAGATAGACACAAAATGCTGCAGTAACTCAACAGGTCAGGCAGAATCTCTGGAGAGAAGGAATATGTGAAAATTTGGGCCAGAACCTTTCTTCAGACTCTTAATATGAATAATATAAATTGTCTGTACACAAAAAAGCTGGAGAAACTCAGCGGGTGCAGCAGCATCTATGGAGCGAAGGAAATAGGCAACGTTTCAGGCTGAAACCCTTCTTCAGACTTGTCTGTTGGCTTTGACAAAAGGTAATTGAAACCCTGAAACATCACCCATTCCTTCTCTTCAGAAATGCTGCCTGGCCCGCTGACTTACTCCAGCTTTTTGTGACTATCTGCGGTCAAAGGGAGAACGTACAAACTCCAAATACAACTTTAAATAATTTTAAAGTCATATCCTCACTCTTTTGCAGTATCATATAGATAAATGTGAGGTTATCCACTTTGGCGGCAAAAACAAGGGGGCAGATTATTATCTCAATGGGGTTAGGTTAGGTAAGCGGGAGGTACAGCGAGACCTGGGTGTCCTTGTACACCAGTCACTGAAAGTTGGCGTGCAGGTACAGCAGGCAGTGAAGAAAGCTAATGGAATGTTGGCCTTCATAACAAGAGGATTTCAGTATAGGAGTAAAGAGGTTCTTCTGCAGTTGTATAGGGCTCTGGTAAGACCACATCTGGAGTATTGTGTACAGTTTTGGTATCCTAATATGAAGAAGGACTTCCTTGTGATTGAGGCAGTGCAGCGTAGGTTCACGAGATTGATTCCTGGGATGGCGGGACTGTCATATGAGGAAAGATTGGAAAGACTAGGCTTCTATTCACTGGAGTTTAGAAGGATGAGGGGGAATCTTATCGAAACATATAAAATTATAAAAGGACTGGACAAGCTAGATGCAGGAAAAATGTTCCCAATGTTGGGCGAGTCCAGAACCAGGGGCCACAGTCTTAGAATAAAGGGGGGGGCATTTAAGACTGAGGTGAGAAAAATATTTTTCACCCAGAGAGTTGTGAATTTGTGGAATTCCCTGCCATAGAGGGCAGTGGAGCCCAAGTCACTGGATGGATTTAAGAGAGAGTTAGATAGAGCTCTAGGGGCTAGTGGAGTCAAGGGATATGGGGAGAAGGCAGGCACGGGTTATTGATTGGGGACGATCAGCCATGATCACAGCTGGCTCGAAGGGTCGAAAGGCCTCCTCCTGCACCTATTTTCTATGTTTCTATGACAGGTAGAATGGGACAATCAGTTGACTTCCAGCTGAAAACTTCAATAACTTTCTTTACTCAACAGTGGAGGACAAATTATGAAATATTGTGCATGTGTCTATCCCAAGCATTAACAAGTCAACAAGGAAAGATTCATTCCAGTGTCATATCAACGAGCCCAGTTCTTTGGCACTTGCTTTGATCAGAGTATGCATGATATTTTGATAAGAGCATGCTTGGAAAATGTCTGACCTCTTTCACAGAGATCATTCTCTTCCGAGGTTCAGTTCCAAGAATCACTCGCTGAAAGGTCTGGGGAGATATTGTGTCTAGTTGGCATTTCTCCAGCACTGCCCCTTCCTCTTGTAACACCAACACTAATTGATGCAGCCCAACTCCCCCCAATGGGACTAACTTGTTTGTGCTAAAGTTTGAAGTCAAAACAACATCTTTAAACAGCCAGCCTGTCACTTACAGCAATTGCAAGTCTACAAAACACCAAATCTTTGTTCAATTGAAATAATAACCAATGGAACAATTGGGCAGCAGCGGCATCATATTACAAAATGCCATGAACATTCTGCACTCATTATATTCACTATTAGGGCTCAGATCAACCAGAATGACGTGCTTTTAATGACCATTTGTATTTGGGCTCAAAAATGTGACGGTGAGCCCCCTACTTGAACTTCTGCAGAAGGTTCTCTCACAGCCTGTTGCAGTGGGAGTTCAAGGTTTAGGCCTAGTAACAATAAAGGGACACCAACATTTATCCTAGTCAAGATGGTGTGTGATTTTGCAGAACATGCAGATGGGGGGGTTTTGTGCATCAGGAGCTCTTGTTTTTCTTAGTGAGAGAAATTGTGGGCTTGGAAGATGTTGTCATAGAGACATAGAGTGATACAGTATGGAAACAGACCCTTCAGCCCAACATGCGTTTGGTCCATAACCCTCCAAACCTGTCCTACCCATGTACCTGTCTAACTATTTCTTAAATGTTGGGATAGCCCCGACCTCAACTGCCTCCTCTGGCAGCTTGTTCCATGCAACCACCACCCTTAGTGTGAAAACGTTACCCCTCAGATTCCTATTAAATATTTTCCCCTTCACCTTGTCAGAATAACCTAGGCGAGTGATTCAGTCATTATTACACTCCAGTGTTGCAAGATGATGCAGCAGCCAAATTGCCTCCAGTGCCTTGGTTTAAGTTGTACTCTTCACAATTGTTGGCGCTGTGTTCAAACAAGCAAGTGGAGAATATTCCATCTCGTTCCTAACTAGACAGTGGAAAGGCTTCGGATGTGAGAAGGTCACTCTTCACAAAAGACACAGCTTGTGCCCTGCTCTTACAGCTATAATAATGAAGCAGCTGCTCCTGGAGCATCTGATCAAGGGATCCCAGCAATGGTAAAACCACTAAATGTCATCATCTAGTTATGACTCTCTTATTGAAGGTATCCACTGTCATTGTATGTGTCCATGTGTATTATATTCCACCTGCTGATGTGTTGCATGCAGGCATGGACTGTTCCTTTTACTGATTTTGTTTAGTTTAGAGGTATAGCGCGGACACAGGCCCACCGGGTCCGCGCCGACCAGCGATCTCCGCACACCAGCACTGTCCTACACACGCTAGGGACAATTTTACATTTATACCAAAGCCAATTAACTACAAAGCTGTACTTCTTTTGGAGTGTGGAATGAAACTGAAGATCTCGGAGAAAACCCACGCAGGTCACGGGGAGAACATACAAACTCCGTACAGACAGCACCCGTAGTCAGGATCGAACCCGGGTCTCTGCCGCTGCAAGGCAGCAACTCTACCGCTGCGCCACCGCGCCGCACACTAATTTGTTGCAAATGGAATTGAACATTGTCCAAATGTCAGCAAATATCCTACTTCTGATGAACCTGCTGGAGATGATTTAGGCCACAAGTTCCTTGAGGAATTGCTGCAGTGATGTCCTGTAGCTGAGATGATTGGAACTCCAACAACTGTGACCATCTTTCTTTGTACAAGGGGGCCAACAACATTGGATGCCCATTGACCAGTTTTATCAGGATTCTTTCATGCTGCAAATGTTGAATTGCTCAAATGTTGTCCAGGGCAATCATCTCATTTCTAGAATTTAGTGCCTTAGTTTAGAATAAGGCTGTGGTGACATGTGAAGTTTATTGGTGCCAGTGAGTGGATTATTGGTGAGCAAGATAGACCTAAAACGTTAGCATTCATAGCAAAAGGATTTGAGTATAAGAGCAGGGAGGTTCTACTGCAGTTGTACAGGGTCTTGGTGAGACCACACCTGGAGTATTGTGTACAGTTTTGGTCTCCTAATCTGAGGAAAGACATTCTTGCCATAGAGGGAATACAGAGAAGGTTCACCAGACTGATTCCTGGGATGGCAGGACTTTCATATGAAGAAAGACTGGATAGACTTGGCTTGTACACGCTAGAATTTAGAAGATTGAGGGGGGATCTTATAGAAACTTACTAAATTCTTAAGGGTTTGGACAGGCTAGATGCAGGAAGATTATTCCTGATCTTTTGGGGAAGGTGTGACCTGTACAGAAAGGACAGGTTGCACTTGAACTCGAGGGGGACCAATATCCTGGCGGGGAGATTTGCATAGGCTACTGGGGAGACTTTAAACTAGTATGGTTGGGGGGAGGCACTCAAATTGGGAAAGCTAGCAGTCAGTGTGTGAGGCAGGAGGCAGAGAATGGTAGCACTCTGACCCAAAATGTAGGGGAGAGAGAAGAAAAAGACAATAAACAGAGAATAAGAGAGGGTGGGTTTCTTAAATGTGTATATTTTAATGTTAGGAGCATTGAAAGAAAGGTGGATGAACTCAGAGCCTGGATTGACACCTGGAAGTATGATGTTGTGGCGATCAGTGAAACACGGTTGCAGGTGGCTGTGATTGGAAACTAAATATTCCAGGATTTCGTTGCTTCAGGTGTGATAGAATTGGAGGGGCAAGAGGTGGAGGTGTTGCATTGCTTATCAGGGAAGATATTACAGCAGTGCTTTGGCAGGATAGATTAGAGGGCTCGTCTAGGGAGGCTATTTGGGTGGAACTGAGAAATGGGAAAGGGGTAGCAACACTTATAGGGGTGTATTATAGACCGCCAAATGGGGAGCGAGAATTGGAAGAGCAAATATGTAAGGAGATTGCAGATATTAGTAGTAAGCACAAGGTAGTGATTGTGGGAGATTTCAATTTTCCACACATAGACTGGGAAACACATTCTGTAAATGGGCTGGATGGGTTGGAGTTTGTAAAATGTGTGCAGGATAGTTTTTTGCAGCAATACATAGAAGTACCTACTTGAGAAGGAGCGGTGCTGGACCTCCTGTTAGGAAATGAGACGGGTCAGGTGGCAGAGGTATGCGTTGGGGAACAGTTCGGGTCCAGTGATCACAATACCATTAGTTTCAATATAATTATGGAGAAGGTCAGAACCAGACCTAGGGTTGTGATTTTTGATTGGAGAAAGGCTAACTTTGAGGAGATGCGAAAGGATTTAAAAGGAGTAAATTGGGACAGTTTGTTTTATGGGAAAGATGTGGAAGAGAAATGGAGTGCATTTAAAGGTGAAATTTTAAGAGTACAGAATCTTTATGTCCCTGTTCGGTTGAAAGGAAATAGTAAAAATCGGAAAGAGCCATGGTTTTCAAGGGAAATTGGACACTTGGTTCGGAAAAAGAGGGAGATCTACAATAATTATAGGCAGCATGGAGTAAATGAGGTGCTTGAGGAGTATAAAGAATGTAAAAAGAATCTTAGGAAATAAATTAGAAAAGCTAAATGAAGATATGAGGTTGCTTTGGCAAGTAAGGTGAAAGTAAACCCAAAGGGTTTCTACAGCTATATTAATAGCAAAAGGATAACGAGGGATAAAATTGGTCCATTAGAGAGTCAAAGTGGACAGCTATCTGCAGAGCCAAAAGAGATGGGGGAGATATTGAACAATTTATTTTCTTCGGTATTCACCAAGGAGAAGGATATTGAATTATGTGAGGTAAGGGAAACAAGTAGAGTAGCTATGGAAACTATGAGATTCAAAGAAGAGGAAGTACTGACACTTTTGAGAAATATAAAAGTGGATAAGTCTCCAGGTCCGGACAGGATATTCCCTAGGACATTGAGGGAAGTTAGTGTAGAAATAGCAGGGGCTATGACAGAAATATTTCAAATGTCATTAGAAACGGGAATAGTGCCGGAGGATTGGCGTACTGCGCATGTTGTTCCATTGTTTAAAAAGGGGTCTAAGAGTAAACCTAGCAATTATAGACCTGTTAGTTTGACGTCAGTGGTGGGCAAATTAATGGAAAGGATACTTAGAGATAATATATATAAGCATCTGGATAAACAGGGTCTGATTAGGAACAGTCAACATGGATTTGTGCCTGGAAGGTCATGTTTGACTAATCTTCTTGAATTTTTTGAAGAGGTTACTCGGGTAATTGATGAGGGTAAAGCAGTGGATGTTGTATATATGGACTTCAGTAAGGCCTTTGACAAGGTTCCTCATGGAAGGTTGGTTAAGAAGGTTCAATGGTTGGGTATTAATGGTGGAGTAGCAAGATGGATTCAACAGTGGCTGAATGGGAGATGACAGAGAGTAATAGTGGATGGTTGTTTGTCAGGTTGGAGGCCAGTGACTAGTGGGGTGCCACAGGGATCTGTGTTGGGTCCACTGTTGTTTGTCATGTACATCAATGATCTGGATGATCGTGTGGTAAATTGGATTAGTAAGTATGCAGATGATACTAAGATAGGTGGGGTTGTGGATAATGAAGTAGATTTTCAAAGTCTACAGAGAGATTTATGTCAGTTGGAAGAGTGGACTGAAAGATGGCAGATGGAGTTTAATGCTGATAAGTGTGAGGTGCTACATCTTGGCAGGACAAATCAAAATAGGACGTACATGGTAAATGGTAGGGAATTGAAGAATGCAGGTGAACAGAGGGATCTGGGAATAACTGTGCACAGTTCCCTGAAAGTGGAATCTCATGTAGATAGGGTGGTAAAGAAAGCTTTTGGTGTGCTGGCCTTTATAAATCAGAGCATTGAGTATAGAAGTTGGGATGTAATGTTAAAATTGTACAAGGCATTGGTGAGGCCAATTCTGGAGTATGGGGTACAATTTTGGTCGCCTAATTATAGGAAGGATGTCAACAAAATAGAGAGAGTACAGAGGAGATTTACTAGAATGTTGCCTGGGTTTCAGCAACTAAGTTACAGAGAAAGGTTGAACAAGTTAGGGCTTTATTCTTCGGAGCGCAGAAGGTTAAGGGGGGACTTGATAGAGGTCTTTAAAATGATGAGAGGGATAGACAGAGTTGACGTGGATAAGCTTTTCCCACTGAGAGTAGGGAAGATTCAAACAAGGGGACATGACTTGAGAATTAAGGGACAGAAGTTTAGTGGTAACATGAGGGGGAACTTCTTTACTCAGAGAGTGGTGGCTGTGTGGAATGAGCTTCCAGTGAAGGTGGTGGAGGCAGGTTCGTTTTTATCATTTAAAAATAAATTGGATAGTTATATGGACGGGAAAGGAATGGAGGGATATGGTCTGAGCACAGGTATATGGGACTAGGGGAGAATACGTGTTCGGCACGGACTAGAATGGTCGAGATGGCCTGTTTCAGTGCTGTAATTGTTATATGGTTATATGTTGGGGAAGTCCAGAACAAGGGGTCACAGTTTAAGGATAAGGGGGAAATCTTTTAGGACCGAGATGAGAAAAACATTTTTCACACAGAGAGTGGTAAATCTCTGGAATTCTCTGCCACAGAAGGTAGTTGAGGCCAGTTCATTGGCTATATTTAAGAGGGAGTTAGATGTGGCCCTTGTGGCTAAAGGGATCAGGGGGTATGGAGAGAAGGCAGGTACAGGATACTGAGTTGGATAATCAGCCATGATCATATTGAATGGCGGTGCAGGCTCGAAGGGCCGAACGGCCTACTCCTGCACCTATTTTCTATGTTTCTAAGTGCCTTGTGAGGAAAGTGAAAGTCTTTGGCTCAAGAGTCTTCGGCAAGGAGGCTACACTTGATCGCAATTTGTGATTTTTGACCACTGAAGAAATGGCAGGCATGTTGGTGCAGTGTGTTTCCTGCAGGATGTGGGAAGTCAGGGACACTGCTGGAGCTGCTGGAGACTGCACCTGCAGAAATTGTGTCCAGGTGCAGCTCTTGAACAAACGTGTTGGGGAACTGGAGCAGCAGCTGGATGACTTCCGAGAAAATGAGAATTTCCTGGACAGGACCTACAGTGAGGTTGTCACACCAAGGATACAGGAAGAGCGAAGGTGGATGACTGGGTGAAAGGGGAATAACCATGGAGTCCTGGAGACCCCAGTGGCTGTACCAAATGAAAACATGTACACCCTTTGGTGCTGTCGGGGCAGACGACGCTTCCAGTCCAAGCGGCAGACAGGTCGGTGGTTCCAATCCTAGCGATGAGACTCGACTGGTGAGACCGACTTCGGGCAGGGCCATAGTGGTGGGTGACTCCATTATCTGAGGAGCGGACAGTAGATTCTGTGGCGGCAGACGAGACACGTGGATGGTCTGTTGCCTCCCTGGTGCCAGGGTTCAAGATGTCACAAACTGACTTCAGTACATTATCGAGAGGAAAGGTGAACAGCCAGAAGTAGTTGTGCACGTGGGCACGAACGACGTCGGGAAGAAGAGGAAGGAAGTTCTGCAACGTGAGTTTAGAGAGTAATGCCCCTGTCCCACTTAGGAAGCCTGAACGGAAACCTCTGGAGACCTTGCGCCCCACTCAAGGTTTCCACGAGTCGCCAGAGGTTTTGGTCACTCGCCTGGAAAGCCTCGCCGAAGCGCGAGCTGCATCTACTGACCAAAGATCCTACAGGATCTTTGCTACCGACCGCACACACCCACACACACACACACATCACGAAGGTGGGGGCCAGGGACAGCGGAGGAGTCTGCACGATGAAGAGGAAGGTAAATGGCTGCCACAGTGCACGGTAAGTCCTTTAGAGAGTGCGGGAGGGAGGGAGAGAAGGAGAAAGAAGGGGAGAGAAGGGCAGAGAAGGGGAGAGAGAAGGGGAGAGAAGAGGAGAGAAGGGGGAGAGAGAAGGGGAGAGAAAAGGGGAGAGAGAAGGGGAGGGAAGGGGAGAGAAAGGGGGGGAGAAGGAGTGGAGACAGTTTAAAGAAGTTTAATAAAGTTAGCGGGCATTTTACCTTCCGCCGGATCTTCTAGGTCCTGAAAACCAAAGATCATAGGATCTTTGCTGAAAACTCCAATGAGCCAATCAAAATGGCCGGTCAGCGAAGGAGATGGCTTTCGACTGCCTGTAAGTAAATAGCGCCCCCACTCCACTGGCTTCGACCAAACGGCAACCTGTTTTTAGTCCAGGCCGGTTTTGAATTTGTTGAAATAATCGCAGGAACATAGAAGAAGCCTCGACTACGCGGAAACCACTTTCGACCATTAGGGAGAGTGACCAAAACCTATAGGAACCTCACGGAAACCTTGGGTGGGGCGCAAGATCACCAGAGGTTTCCGTTCAGGTTTCCTAAGTGGGACAGGGGCTTTAGGAAGAAGGCTGAAACACAGGACTTCTAGGGTGGTTATCTCTGGAATGCTTCCAGTACCTCGTGTTAGTGAGGGCAGGAACAGGGAGATAGGGGATCTGAATGTGTGGCTGAGGGGCTGGAGCAGGGAGCAAGGATTTAGATTTATAGACCACTGGGATCTCATCTGGGGTAGGGGTGACCTGTACAAAAGGGACGGGTTACACCTTAACTGGAGGGGTACCGACATTCTAGCAGGCAGGTTTGCTAGGGCTACACGTGTGGGTTTAGACTAAATAGTGGGGGGCAGGGATTGACAAATTGGGAGTATAAAGATGGAGTTGAAGAGGAAGTGAGTACAGGAAAAATTACAAAAGAAATTGGCAAGTATGATGTTGTGGGAATTACAGAAACATGGCTGCAAGAGGGCCAGGGCTGGGAACTGAATATTCAAGGGTACACCTCATATCGAAAAGACAGACAGGTGGGCAGAGGGGGTGGGGTTGCCCTGTTGGTGAGGAATGAAATTCAGTCCCTTGCGAGGGGAGACATAGAATCAGGAGATGTGCAGTCAATATGGATAGAACTGAGGAATTGTAAGGGTAAAAAGACCCTAATGGAAGTTATCTACAGGCCCCCAAACAGTAGCCTGGACATAGGGCACAAGTTGAATCAAGAGTTAAAATTGGCATGTCACAAAGGTAATGCTACGGTTGTTATGGGAGATTTCAACATGCAGGTAGGCTGGGAAAATCAGGTTGGTACTGGACCCCAAGAAAGGGAGTTTGTGGAGTGCTTCCGTGAGCAGCTTGTACTGGAGCCTACCAGGGACTAAGGAAGACACAAACAATCTTCCTGATGTACTAGTGGCCAGAGGATCTGGGGAGGCGGGGGAACTGAAGGAACTCCACATTAGGCAGGAAATGGTATTGGATAGACTGATGGGACTGAAGGTTGATAAATCCCCAGGGCCTGTTGGTCTGCATCCCAGGGTACTTAAAGAAGTGTCTCTAGAAATCGTGGACGCATTGGTGATCATTTTCCAATGTTCTATAGATTCAGGATCAGTTCCTGTGGATTGGAGGGTAGCTAATGTTATCCGACGTTTTAAGAAAGGCGGGAGAGAGAAAACAGAATTATAGACCAGTTAGCCTGATATCGGTGGTGGGGAAGATGCTGGAGTCAATTATAAAAGATGAAATAGTGGACAGATGCATGACAGATGCAGTTTAATGTGGATAAATGTGAGGTTATCCACTTGTTGTAAAAACATGATGGCAGATTATTATCTGAATGGTGTCAAATTGGGAAAAGGGGAAGTACAACGGGAACTGGGGGTCCTTGTTCATCAGTCACTGAAAGTAAGCATGCAGGTACAGCAGGCAGTGAAGAAAACGAATGGTATTTTGGCCTTCATAACAAGAGGAGTTGAGTATAGGAGCAAAGAGGTCCTTCTGCAGTTGTACAGGGCCATGGTGAGAACACACCTGGTGTATTGTGTGCATTTTGGTCTCCAAATTTGAGGAAGGACATTCTTGCTATTAAGGGAGTGCAGTGTAGGTTCACCAGGTTAATTCCCGGGATGGCGGGACTGTCATATGTTGATAGAATGGAGCAGCTGGGCTTGTATACTCTGGAATTTAGGATAAGAGGGGATCTTATTGAAACATAAGATTATTAAAGGTTTGGGCTTACTCGAGGCAAGAAACATGTTCTCGATGTGGGGGAGTCCAGAACCAGGGGCCATAGCTTAAGAATAAGGGGTAGGCCATTTAGAACGGAGATGAGGAAAAATGTTTTCACACAGAGGGTTGTGAATCTGTGGAATTCTCTGCCTCAGAAGGCAGTGGAGGCCAATTTTCTGGATGCTTTCAAGAGAGGTTTAGATTGAGCCCCTAAAGGAGGCAGGAATGGGGTACTGATTGTGGATGATCGACCATGATCACAGTGAATGGCGGTGCTGACTCGAAGGGCCGAATGGCCTACTCCTGCACCTATTGTCTATTGTCTACCATGCAATCATGGCTGATCTATCTCTCCCGCCTAACCCTATTCTCCTGCCTTCTCCCCTAACATCGTACACCTCTGACATGTTGGGGGAAGGTACTGTACTGGGGGAAAGCAGATTACAATGCCATTAGGCGGGAGCTAAGGAGGGTAGATTGGGAAGCAGTTGTTATTAGGTATAAGGATAAAGTAGGGAATCCATGCTTGGAGTCGGAGGATGTAGGCGAGGTGCTAAACTAGTACTTTGCAAGACCAGTGTGGAGAACACAAATATCTAGGGGAGTTTGAGATCAAGAACTAGGTGGGGCTGAGGCTCTTGAAGAACATTAAGGTTAAAAAGTCCCTTGGGCCGGATGGGATCTATCCAGCGTTATTGAGCACGGGATGTGATTGTGGGGCCTTGATGAGGATCTTTGTTTCTACTTTAGCCACAAATAAGGTCCCGGAGGACTGGAGAGTGGCCAATGTTGTTCATTTGTTCAAGAAGGGAAGTAGAGAGAATCCAGGGAACTATAGGCCTCACATCAGTGGTAGGGAAACTATTGGAGAGAGCTCTTCGAGATTTGCTCCCATTCAGAAGAGAATGAGCTAATTAGGTCTAGCCAGCATGGCTTTGAACACGACAGGTCATGTCTTACTAACGATTGAGTTTTTTGAGGATGTGATGAATGAGATTGATGATGGTAGGGTGTTGGATGCTGCATGCATGGATCTTAGTAAGGCTTTTGATTGTCCCTCATGGTACCCTGATCCAGAAGATAAAAATGCATGGGATTCACGCTGATTTGGATAAATGGATTCAAAACTGGCTTATTCATAGAAGACATAGAAGGTTGTGGTGGATGGAAGATGTTCTGGCAGGAGGTCTGTGACCAGTGGAGTTCCGCAGCGATCTGTGGTGGGACCTCTGCTGTTTGTGATATATATAAATGACTTGGACATAGATGGGTGGGTAAGTTTGCAGATGACACCAAAATTGGAGGAGTTGCAGACAGTGAGGAGTGCTGTCAGAAGAAACAGTGGGATCTAGATCAGCTGCAGAAATGGGTGGAAAAATGGCAGATGGAATTTTATCCGAGCAAATGTGAAGTGTTGCACTTTGGGAGGTTGAATGTAAGGGGGAGAGTATACAGTTGAAGGCAAGACCCTTAACAGCATTGATGTGCAGAGGGGTCTTGGAGTCCAAGGTCAAAGCTCACTGAAGGTGGCAGCACAAGTAGATAGGATGGCAAAGAAGGTGTATGGTATACTTCCCTTCATTGCCAGTGACATTGAGTATAATAGTCATGAAGTCATGATACAGCCCCATAAAGCTGGTTTGGCCGCATTTAGAGTTACCCCATTACATAAAGGATGTGGATGCTTTGAAGAGTGTGCAGAGGAAGTTCACCAGAATGCTGCCTGGATTAGAGTGTCAGCGAGAAGGAGAAGTTAGATAAACTTGGATTCTTATCTCTAGAATGTCAAACGTTGATAGAAGCATATCAAATTATGAGGGCCATAGATAGGGTAGACAGTCAGAATCTTTCTCTCAGGGTGGACATGTACAACATCAGGGGATATAGCTATAAGGTGAGAGGGGAAATGTTTAATGGAGATGTGCGGGGCATGTCTTTTACGCAGAGAGTGGTGGGGGCCTGGGACACATTGGCAGGGGTGGCGGTGGAGGCAGATACGACAGTGGCATTGAAGAGGCTTCTAGATAGGCATGAGGAAGTGCAAGAAATAGAGGGATATGGATCATGTACAAGCAGACGAGATCAGTTTAACTTGGCATCATGTGCGGCACAGATATAGTGGGGCCAGTTCTATGTTCAAACTGATCCTTCGATCCTGGTACCCCACCACTGCCACAGTGAGGCCACACACAAACACCACCTCATATTCTGCTTAGGTAGTTTGCAACCTAACGGTATGAAAATTGAATTCCCCATTTTAAGGTCCTGCTGCTAAACCACAGAGATTGATTTCACAAATTGAATATTTGAGCTAATTTATAGTATGAATCCAAAGAAAAATTACACTAATGCAAATTTCATGAAATATTTAAAAAACTCAAAATTAATATTACATGTGAGCATTGTTATTTGGGTTAATCTAAGTATCATTTGTACACTAGGGTGAATATGCAATGTTGATATCCCAAAAGACTATCAACACATTGAACAAGGGTGCTTTGAAAGCATATTCATTGATATCAAATGTTATAAATGTAAAAACAATATTTGCATCACCTCAATAGGTTACTGAAGGGATTTAATTGTCACAATGTTTTAGATTTAACCATTCGCAACATTTGTTAAGCAAGGCATTCTTAATTATTTCTGAGGGAAAACAGATGGTGAAATAAATATGAAACAAAAGACAAAGACCTGATGAAACTTCGAACTATTTCTTTAAAATTAAATCATGAAGAATATAATTTGTCAACATTCCCTTTTAAAGCATAAAATCTTCACACATTATCAGAGTAAACATCTGCTTACATGCAAAATAAAACATTTTTTTTTGTTGAAAAAGACTGACAAATTCATACCATTGAACTCTACTTTGAGTCACAAAAGGCAACAACTTTTTTTATGTTAATAGGCATTTTTGTGCTGTCTGAGGCAACTTGTAATATTTGAACAAAATTCTCGGTTGCATGTTATCAACTGCAGGAATTTTCTGTCATGCAATTTTCAACAAAGTTTAAAATAATACAGAAACTGTAGTTGTACATTGGATATTGGAAACCATACAGAAACAGAATTGTATATTTGAAATTCATGATGTCCTGAAATCATAATTAAAAAACTGAAGCATCATTTTTTTCCAGATAAATTTCACAAATCATAGTTTATCAAACCATAGACATGAATTGGGCTGAATTAGATATCAGTGATAAAATAATTATGGCCATCAAATACAAAATGTTTAAAGGAAATTTGGGGACAAATATAACTTTAAATTTTTTTTAATTGAAAAACTCATATCAGAGTATTCAGAGAATTATTTTATTCATTATAATCTATGGAAACCCTGCATTCATTCATCAGGGATTGGAATTACCAAACCAAATGAATTTTCACTTTACATTTTTTGATATTGATAATAAACTATCACTGGTCTCTGATTGCCAATATAATTAATCAGACAAATAACATTTCTGTACTGTTCAATGATTTACTACAGTTAGCAGTTGAATTCTAACCAAACCAGATGAAAGCAATATCTTCTGACAGGCCGATGTGTACAATGTTGTTGCAATAGCTTGCCAAGCTCTGTGCAGAACTGGAACATGCAGACTGTACATTAATTGGCTAGATTACAGACGATGTACTTCATCAAAGCCCCCAGCACAATATTCGTAAAGTAGATCTTTTTAGTAGTTTAAAAGCTTGTTGCATTTAACCTTTGTAGATAAACTGTTACATTGATGACACATGCAAAGAAACGCACAGGGTCATAATAATAGTCGATACTTTTTACTAAAAATGAAACATGTGTGTATTATCTATATTCCAAGATTTCAATTTTTTTCAGCCAAAGTCATTTTGTTATATTCTTCATTCAAAAGATCATGGCCTCCGTCAGCTCCGGACTTCTCTATGACTGCAGTTTGGTCATTTGAAGGCACTCTTGTAGTTGGGATAGTTGTATAGAATTAATAAATTGCTTGCTTTGCATCAATGGCTGCCAGTCCTAGATCTGAAACAATAATATTGAAAAAAGGAGTGCTGATACTTAGGTAATTCTCTCGACTAGCCCACAAAGTCAGTCAGATGCTCTCTGGCTATGTTTTATTTTATCAGGTTGTCATCTGCCAAGTGAAAACGCCCACAAAATGCATAGAAAGGTGGAGAATTGATGGAATAGTCTCCAAGTGGCCCTTGGTTTTAATGAATAACGTGTGGATGGTACATGCACCTTGACAAAAGTCCAGTTATCAAAGAGTAGTTGATTTTGCTCCTATGAAGCACCATGTTATTTTGTTCTATGTTAAAGATGCTATATAAATACAAATGTTGTTGTTGATCTGCTTCTGGCCTCAACAATGTCTTTAATCAAGATATTTGATTTTACAAATGTAAGATCATATTGCCAGTTACAGCAGAAGTGCCAGACTACATCATTATATTGTACTTCTTCATTAAACCTTTCCATGTAGTTTAGATGAAATACAATTGAGTGTATAGTGCCTCCAAGAATGGTTATTGAATGTATGTTACAGAAGCTTCAATTTTTATTGATTTCTCTGGAGCTTTAGATGTGATTCATAGGAAGAACAAGATCTCGATTTTAGTACCTTGGAATTCTGAATTTTCATATCCAGATATAATTTCAGTTTTTTACTGGAACAAAAATGTTACATGTTGTATCCACCCATAGCCCTTTTTGGTGGGCTGCAAGTCTGTGCCTGTAATTCCCATTCCGTGTTTTTCTAAACTTAAATGAGGCAATAATTGGAAGCTGAGGAACTAAGAAGGGGACATTTCAAGATCCATTTCTCTGGTAGACCAAAAGCTGGGAGACTTTAAAGATACAGTGCGGAAACAGGCCCATCGGCCCACCATGTCTGTGCCGAACAGCGATCATCCCGTACACTAGCACTATCCTACACACTAGAGACAATTTACGATTTTACCAAAGCCAATTAACCTACAAACCTGTATGTCTTTGGAGTGTAGGAAGAAACCGGAAGACCCGGAGAAAACCCACGCGGTCACAGGGAGAATGTACAAACTCTGTATAGACTGCACCTGTAGTCAGTATCGAACGTGGGTCTCTGGCGCTGTAAGGCAGCAACTCTACCACTGCGCCACTGTGCACCTTTGAATTAAATTTGTCTTCAGTGGGTTGACTTGTGACAAAAGGGCGTCTCTAAAGTACATTCTAAAAATTGTATTATACAATGGTGATTTTCCAGGCTTTCTCAAAGTTGATTTGTTTAGTTTAGAGAATCACCATGGAAACAGACCCTGCAGCCCACTGAGTCCACATCGATCATCGATCACCCGTACACTACAGTACATATGTCCTACGCACTAGAGGCAATTTACAGAAGCCAATTAGCCTACAAACCTGCACGACTTAGGAAAGTGGGAGGAAACAGGACCACTCAACGAAAACCCATACGGTCACAGAGAGAACGTACAAAGTTTGCACAGGCAGCACCTGAAGTCAGGATCGAACCTGGGTCTCTGGTGCCATGAAGAGACTGTGCAAAAACACCCAGTATATTATCGAGACACGAGAAACTGCAAATATGGAGCAGCAAAAAATCTGCTGGAGGAACTCGCTGGATCAGGCAGCATCTGTGGAGAAAAATAGACAGCCTTCATTTTAGGTCAGGACCCTTCATCTGGACCCAAAAGGCTGACTGTGCATTTCCCTCCACATTTGCCCCCTGACTCGCTGAGTTTGATATATTATCTCTATGCTTAAATCAATCTGAGATACTCCCTTCAAAATTGAGGCACTTATTGTAATGACATTTGGGAAGAGGCCCGATGGGATATCCTTCTTTGAGCTCATACGATTATTATGAGTCTTATTTAGTCGCGATCACCATCACATGGGTTCTAATGAATCAAGCAAAACTGTACTATTTCAATTTAACAAAGTTCAGAATTCCTCTCTATTACGAAAGGGTTTCAAATGAAATTGTTAAGCTTGGATGGAAGCAAACAGTATTCATTTGCTTAAATTTTAATCTTAAGGAACATAATCATCAGCGATTTAAAAAAGAAAGATAATACATTTGGTCTTATGCTTCAGGGGAAAATACGATGCTGTGCAAGGCATTAATACAACTTGAAAATCAGTCACTGAATTCTATTTTCCAGAAATACGAACAATATTGTTTTCACGGAATTAGGTAGAGATATTCCTCACCTCCAGGTTTAATATCCTTTGTCTATTACATTGGGTGCAAATCCAAAATGTCAATCATGTACAGTGGGTGACAGCAGCATGGTGGCGCAGCAGTAGAGACCAGGGTTCTATCCTGACTACAGGTACTGTCTGTACAGAGTTTGTACATTCTCCCCGTGACTGTGTGGGTTTTCTCTGGGTGCTTCGGTTTCCCCCAACACTCCTAACACGTGCAGGTTTGTAGGTTTATTGGTCTCTGTGAATTGTCCCTCATGCGCAGGATAGTGCTCGTGTACGGGGATCCCTGGTTGGCGCAGACACGATGGGCCGAAGGGCCCGTAATCACGCTGTGTCTCTAAAAATTAAACTAAAACCACAGTTAGAACGCTTAAGAATGTTTCCCTTTTTTGAGGAACTCATTCCATATCATCATTCTCTTTTGTTGGACCTTTATTATGGGAAGTAAAAATAAATAGTTTGTGGTGACCCCAGAGCTTGGGATGAAGCAGTGATTAAGAAGACATTTAGCGGATGACTCATTTAGTCTTGAGTTACAGGACAAAGAAGATTAATTTCAAAGTATTGCTACAGGATACGAGTGATGTTAAATCTATGTACTTATTTTTGAACTATTCAGCCACAGTGTAGCAAGTATTTTAAAATGCATTTTGAAACTGCTTACATTTGTCTTTTCGATGTGTACTTAGCACACGTTAGTGCTTAGTCAGCATAGAGCCTCGAAATGCAATCATTGTTTAGTATGCATTTTCTCTGCTAAGGTTGCACAAACGGTTATTAAATAATTCTGCTTTTCTCAAAGCTCTGATGCATTGGCATTGAAGGTTAATCTGAAACCCTGATTGTAGTATTTTGCCATTTAGTTAGGTGGAGATCGCTGGGAAAATCAGCTTATTTTGCTTTCAAGTGAGTTGTAGTCTTTGCGATAAGGTTTTATTTAAATTAAAATCTCCTATCAACAGGGTATGGAATAAAAATAGCAAATTGACCTAAAAGAACCGTTTTCTACCTTGTAAACGGCAGAGGAAGATTAAGAAATATTTTCTCTGTAGCTCACTATGCAAAACCTTGATTTTTGGATAAAATCAACGGACTTTAAAATCCTAAAGTTGAATGATTCTGAAAAAGGTATGAACGAAGTCTTAAAGCACCAGAACTAGATGTTGTGGGTAGAATATATTTTAAGTAAATTTATTCACTATCATTTTGGACATCTCTAGATTTTGTTGGACTTTTATTATGGTTAGTTTAAAATAAAAAAATCTGGTGACACAAGAGCTTGGGATGAAGCACTGATTAAGAAGAAATTCTCGAGTTAAAGGACAAAAGTGATTAATTTCAAATTATTGCTACAGGATTCCAGTGATGTTATGTACTTATCGTTGAACTGTTCAGTCTCAGTGTAGCAAGTCTACAGGTGTATATCTTTATAGTATGATTGCCCAACCTGTGGTCCAGTTCTTGCACATTTTTCATGCATTTGCAACATATATTGCTCAAAAATGTCCTATTCAAACCAATCTAGGTAGACATGTCTAGGCAAAAGCACAATTCACAGAGCGATTACTGATTTGTGTGAATGTTTGACATGTGGTATGTTGTCTATAAAATGATATTTATTGACTGTATTGTCAATGTACTCTCTGTAAACTGGAGCACCACATAAACTCTGATGCCTGGATTATATCCTCTTCACTAACTGTTCCAGTATTTAGAGAGTCATAGAGCCATACAGAACAGAAACACTCCCTTTGGCCCAGCTTGCCCCTGCCGACCAATGTGGCCCATCTATACTAGTCCGACCTGCCCATGTTTGGCCCAGACCCCTCTAAACCTTATGTTGGAAGGAACTGCAGATGCTGGTTTAAACCAAAGATAGACACAAATTGCTAGAGTAACTCAGCGGGACAGGCAGCATCTCTGGAGAGAAGTTTTGACCCGAAACGTCACCCATTCCTTCTCTCCAGACATGCTGCCTGTCCCGCTGAGTTACTCCAGCAATTTGTGTCTATCTTCCCTCTAAACCTTTCCTATCCCTGTACCTGTGCAAATGTATTTTAAATGTGGTAGTTTGTGCCTCAACAAGCTCCCTCTGGCAGCTCATTCCATACACCCACCGTGTGAAAATGTTGCCCCTCAGATTCCCATTAAGTCTTTCTGCTCTCAATGTCCTCTGGTTTATGATTCCCCTGGGTAAAAGACTGTGGATCTACCCTATAGTTACTCACATGATCTTATACACCTCTATAAGATCATCTCTCATCTTCCTATGCACCAAGGAATATAATCCTAGCCTGCCCAAACGCTCCCGATAGCTCAGACCCTCATGTCCTGGCAACATCCTCGTAAATGTTTTCTGCACTCGTTCCTGCTTAACAACATCTTTCCTACAGAAAGGTGACCAAAACTGAACACAATACTCCAACTATGCTCTCAGCAGCACCTGCACAGCTCTAACATAGAAACCCAACCTCTATACTCAATACCCTGACTGATGAAGGCCAATGTAGCGTAAACCTTCCTGACCACCTTAACAACCTGTCACACCACGTTCAAGGAACTGTGTACCTGCACTCCTAGAACCCTCTGCTCTACAATATGCTCCAGGGCCCTGACATTTTCTGTGAAGGACCTGCCTTGGTTAGACTTCCTAAAATATGTGCAAACTAAAAATGATTTTTTGTCGCATAATAATTTTTTTAGAACTTTTCATCCTTGTCCTCACATCCTTCCATGGTCTCATCCATTCCAAATCTCTGGAATCTCCTCCACCACAGCCCTTGTTCTCTGATTTTGCATCTTGGTTATCCCTGCATAATCGCAGGTAGTCATGTCCACAGCCTCAGGCATGCCTGGATCGGGCACTGCTCATAAGAACTAGAGTGCAGATTGGAATTTGAAAGTGGTGCTGAGACCTGGCGACTGTTGCATGTGAGCTCAATGGACTAGTTCTGTACAGTTTGCCAATCGGGGATGTGCTTAGGTCTTACTTTATTGGACTTAATGTAAGAAAATAAATTCACTTGGCGTTTGTGTTGTCACAAATATAAGCACCATTGAGGTTTCAACCTGAAATCTAGATTTCATATTCTTAAACACTCCATTGGTATTATCTTAAAACCTATCTCCCTATTCCAAACTATTAATCATCTACCCTTATATCTCCTTACATTAGGTCAATTAATACAATTGTGTTCCAATGTTCAATATTTTGAGGAGGAGTTGAAAATTTAAGGTGCCACAAGGAATCTTCTCTCTAAAGACTTGCTACAGCACAGAAGAAGCTCTTTCAACCCATTGAGTAAGCACCAGTTCTTTGTGCAATAATCTTGTCAGTCCCACTCTCTTCCTATAGCCTTGTAAATTCTTTACCTTTAAATAGTTATACAAATTATTACTGAAAGCAACAGGTGAATCTGATCAACTGCTTATTCGGGGCCAGATTATAATTTGTATAAAAAAGATTTCCCTTGTGAAATCTCTGAGCATTTGGCCAATCAATTTAGACCTTTGTCGTCTGGTCACAGAGAGCACCAAAATTGTTGTCATTCTTGTTATAACATTAAATAACATATTTCCCTAAATTTGCCAATAACATTTAAAGCAACTGCTGAATACGTTAACTTAGAGATATGGATTGAAGTATTATGAGTTTGATATCTAACCTCCCATTCAAAGTTTAGTTTAGTTTAGAGATACAGCATGGTAACAGGCTCTTCGGCCCATCGAATCCACGCAGACCAACAATCCCCCCATACACTAGTTTGATCTTACATTCCATGGAAAATTTACAGAAGCCAATTAATTGCACGTCTTTGGAATGTGGGAGGAAACCGGAGCACCAGGAGGAAACCCACGTGGTCACAGGGAGAACGTGCAAATTCCGTACAGACAACACCCATAGTCAGTATCTAACCAGGGTCTCTGGCTCTTGGAAGGCAGCAACTCTACCGTTGTACCACTGTGCCGTTCGACTGCAGACTTGCCTGATTCTTTGCTTCTGTCTTATATCCCTTTGTACTTTTTGCTATAATCAATCAAATTCAAATTTAAGATTAACAGTTAACCAAGCAGCAATTGCAATCTATTGAAGAATTTCAAAAAGCTATGCCTCACTGCTTGTAGAAATGTTTCCTAACTTTACTCCTGTAACTAAAGTCTAAAGAAGGGTCCCAATCTGAAACATCACCAATCCATGTTCTCCGGAGATGCTGCCTGACCTGCCGTGTTACTCCAGCACTTTGTATCTTTTTTTCTTAGCTCTCTAAGGCCTAGTTATAATTTTTAGACTTTTGTCATTGTTTCCCAACTGGCAGAAATAGTTTGTCTCCATCAAACTTGCCCTCCTTTAATAACTTAATATTGTTAATTGAATCATTAAGGACCCCTCACACCCCAACCATGGACTGTTTGCCCTCCTCCCATCAGGGAGGTGGCACAGGAGCCTCAGGTCTCGCACCAGCAGGCTAAGGAACAGCTTCTTCCCCAAAACACCATTACCCTGCTGAACTCACAGGCCCGGCACTAGCCCCCCTCCCCCCTTTCTCATCAGTATTATTTATAGTTTACACAATCTACTGTTAAGCTCTATTCACCAGAATATAGCACGTTAATCTTTCATCTGTATATATTTATTTGCCTATGTACATAGATCAATATATCCTCATTTGTATATATTGTTTTAATCAGCATTTTACTACTTTGCACTCTGATTAGATGCTAAACTTCATTTTGTTGTACCTGTACTTATATTTGTGCAATGACAATAAAGTTGAATCTAATCCAATTTAATCTAATCTAATCAGAACATTCCTTCCACATTTCAGAGAATGCTACTTTTGGGTTTGTACAATCTGTCTTTGGTTATCCCTGGAGTTAGAGAATAATTCTAGTAAATAACAATGGCACCTCCACCAAGACAAATGTTCTTAAGATGATGCACCATAACGACTCTCTGTACTCTGTGTGTGTGGTCTGTCTGTACTCTGTGTGTGTGGTCTGACCAAGGTTTATACATGTACAGTATATCCACATATGCCCTTCGGGTAGAAAGACCACCATTTTGTTTGGCTTTATGATTATTTTCTGCACGATCCCATAAACTTTTCATCTGCACTGCTTTCAAAGCCACATATCTTTGCATGGTCAGGCAACATCTCTGGAGAACTTAGAACAGTACAGCACACATGCACAGACCCTTCAGCCCACAATGTCTGTTCCAAACATTCCCAACTCAAGACCAACACTTATCCATTTAATCCATTTCCTCCACGTGCCTATCCAAAGTTTCGTAAATGCCACAATCGTATCTGCCTCAACCACCTCTCCTGGCAGCACATTCCAGGCACTCACTGTGTAAAAAAACCTGCCTTGCACATCTCCTTTAAACTTTACCCCTTTTATCTTAAAGCCATTTCCTCTAGTATTTCATTTTTCCATTGTGGGGAAAAAAGCTCTGACTGCCTACCCTATCTATGCCTCTCATCATTTTATATATTTCTATCGCATCTCTCCGCTACTCTGATGTTCCAGATAAATCAATCTAAGTGTCCATCGGCTCCCTGCAGCTCATACCCCCTAATCCAGGCATAAACCCTCATCTGCATCCTTTCCAAAGCCTCCACACCCTTCCTATAATGGTGTGTCCAGAACTGCACGTAAGAATCCAAACGTGGGCTAACCATGGAGGACTTGGATTGAAGCCATTTTGGGTCATTACCCTTCTTCAGACCCGACCCAAAATGAAACCTATCCATATTCTCCACAGATGCTGCCTGATCCATTGAGTCACTCCAGCACTTTTTTTGTAAACCAGCATCTGTAGTTCATTGTGTCTCCAGATACTTTAGCATTTTGGCAAACCGGAATATGTGGCACTCAATCAGTTTATTTCAACTGAAGAAATGATTGCTCAATATTTTCCAGATTACTTTAATGATTTTGAAATAGCATCAATATATTTTGTTTTATTTATTGGGGACATCATGCATTATATTATGAATTTATTTAATGGAAATGATGCAACTCATTTAGTTAAGTTTTGTTTATTATCGGCATGTGTACAGTGAAAGGCATTTTTGTTGCATGCTATCCAGTCAGTGAAGAGCCTACACATGATTACAATCAAGCCGTCCACAGCGTACAGATACAGGATAAAGGGAATAATGTTTAGTGCAAGGTAAAGTCCAGTAAAGTCTGATTAAAGATAGTCTGAAGTTCTCCCATGAGGTAGATGGTAGGTCAGGACCCCTCTCTACTCAGTGATAGGGTGGTTCATTTGCCTGAAAACAGCTGGGAAGAAACTGTCCCTGAATCTGGAGGTGTGCGTTTTCACACTTCTGTACCTCTTGCCCGATGGGAGAGGGGGGAAGAGGGATTGAGACACCCCAAGGGTGAGACTCATCCTTGATTATGCTGGAAAACCAAATGAAAAATTGAAAGGAAGTCAAAGACTGCACTAAATATTTTTGGAAAAAGAACTATTAGTATATTGCTAACGTTGCGCTTATATGAGATAACCTGAATTTATCAAATTCTTGGCGTTTTAAAACATCTTAATCTATTACTGCTGTTCATTGTTAATGTGTAATTTATATATTTTTCTTTGGATCTTATTGGTAGCAACAACTTCAGAATTACATGCCTTTTCACCAGGATGAATGGCTCGTGTGAATCGGTGATTACCCAAGTGCACACAGTATTGTGCCCTGTAGCCCATATGCTAAATATCTTGCTGATGCACCTTTTCAAGTCGTCCATGAGCTGGTTAGCAGCACTTTCTGATCAAGACTAACGCAACCATTAAACATTTATAATTCCCCTGATTTTTAAACATGGCTGGGATTCTAGCAGACTAAAACATCAGAATGAAAATTCATCTTTAACCAAAGACTTTCCCTTTCTCTGTGAAATCCAAAGACAATCACCATTTTGGATGGGAAACTTTACAACAACAGTTATTGCAAAAACCTTTAAAAATGGCAAAAACATTTGCAAATGTTGTCTTTTCTCAAAACTTCTATTATAGGAATATTATTTGCTCCCAAATGCTAAAAATGACATAAAATAGCATTGTTCATGCATTTAGTTTGTTTGATAGAATAGCATTGAGCTCCAATGAATTCTGAGTAGGCAAGGCCAGAAGATAAAACAGCATCTACGAGCCACAGAGAAAATATATGATTAGACAGTCTTTGTGACTAAATATAGGGTTAAATAATTAAAATTCTTCATCCTAAGAATACCCAGGAAAGGTAGCGAAACAACCAATACAGATTGATTAATTAATCATTTCTGAAGAATTTGAGGGATTGGGTGAATAAGTCGAGTTGAAATGAACAGAAAAGCAATCTGTTTCAAGGGGCGAATGATTTGTGCATTACATTCTGTTCCACGGAGTGTGGGGCCTTATTACTGCACACTGTGCCAATTAACCCTGACTTAATTTCTCCCCTCATCCACCATCGATTGTCCCCAGCATCTTGATAACCCCCCCCCCCCCCTATTTTCGCCCCTTCCTCTGATCTCTGCCATTCCCTGTCTCTCTCCCCAGTCCTTCCTTGGAGAGAGTTCTCTCACTTTCTACTAGGCAATGTGAAACATGATGGCAACCAATAATTTTGGAAAACCACCAATGTTGAAAGTGTGTATCTCCTTTAAGTGTATGAAGTCCATGATAACGTTTTCTCAAAGTAATGATGCCTCAGTTTCTAATTTTTTTTAGTATCACCCAATTTGGCATCAGAGCAGAACACCGCACCCTAAATGGGCAAAATCCATTTTCTTGGTTAATATATTTTTGGAAATGGGCAATTATGGGTTAACGCTGTCATACACATGGGAATTTCATTCAAAAAGATTATTAGCGGCAAAAAGTCAAGACTGGACAGCGTAATACTAAATAATCTAGAAACAAGGAACTATAGATGCTGGTTTTTCAAAAAAAGACACTGTGCTGGAATAACTCAGCGGGTCAGGCAGCATCTCTGAAGAACATGGATAGGTAACGTTTCAGGTCGGGATCCTTCTTCAGACTGAATACCTACACCATTTTGCAAGTGAGAATCGCTCATATGGTTCACGAAGTTTTATTACTGATTTGTTGTTTGCTTATGTGTGTCAAAATGATATAAAACATTTACAAAACAAGCATTGTCATCTTAACGTAGCTAAATTGAAATCTCTATACAAATCTGTGCCAATTTTTTGAAGGACTATGGGGCTTTGTATCAATGTTGGTTTACATTTAAAATTGCTTGATTTTAAAAGAAGAAACATTTATGTGTGAGACTAGAGCATGAGTATTATATGGATTGAATAATAGATCACAACCTGTGATGTTTGCAGATGCAACAGAAAATTAAATCAAATAACTCGTTGAACACAACGTTGGACTTTCAAAGAGGTTTTCCAGATTAAAGAAACATTGCATGCAGAACACATCTTTCACAAAATGTGTCCCATTACTTTTGTGCGAAGTTTTTACTTTTGTTATTTTGGCTCTAAATGTTTGTTGATTTAAGTAAATTGCACGTAATTACAAACAGGAAGACATCGTAAAAATACAAGTAGCACAAGGACCACTTGTAAACGACTGGCACATTCTATTTTGTTTTATCTTTTTAGTTCACCTTTGCAGTCATGGGGTGGTATATTTACCTGCATCAATTTTACCACAAGTTTTCACGGCTTTGTTTCACTTGTAAGTGCTTCTGTGTGCGATTGTAAGATGCTAGCCCTGTATTTATGCTGAGAAATGCTATCAGTGTGAAATGAAGTGGCCACCCAGCTTGAAGAATAGAATTCTTATGCAGGGACAACTTAAAATGGCTCTGGCGTTGCTAATATTATAGTTTCTTTTGATAAAACATATTTGCATGGGGAAGTGCATTTGGAAAATGTTGACAAGATTTGTAAGCTTGCCAGATTGTTATTTTTTATTAGTAAATTTGTTAAAATATCAATTTCACATCACACTTACAAGTCACTGATAAGATATTCTCAATGGTGATAATTAGGATTCATTAATAAAATAGTTGTTAGAGAAGCCTTTTAAAATGGGGCAAGTGATCTAAGGGAATCATATTTGTATTGTTCTTTTTGCCGTGGATGTAAAATGACTACCAAATTAACAGAATAGGCCTAAGCAAGCAAGGTTTGCATCGAAAAAATTATGCATTTTACTTATTTGTGAAGTATATAAAAATTCTGCCATGCCTAGTTTAGTAGGTAGACAAAAATGCTGGAGAAACTCAGCGGGTGAGGCGGCATCTATGGAGCGAAGGAAATAGGCAACGTTTCGGGTCGAGACCCTTCTTCAGACTGATGTGAGGGTGGGGGGGGGGGGGCGGGAAGAAGAAGGGAAGAGGCGGAGACAGTGGGCTGAGGGAGAGCTGAGAAGGGGAGGAGAAAGCAAGGACTACCTGAAATTAGAGAAGTCAATGTTCATACCGCTGGGGTGCAAACTGCCCAAGCGAAATATGAGGTGCTGCATCTCCAATTTACGGTGGTCCTCACTCTGGCAATTTAGTAGGATAGTATGTCCATACAAATAAAAGTCCTTTTTGATAATGAATTTCATCTAAATCCTTATTTGCTTATTAGTTATCTCAAAATATTTAGTTGACACATATGAACCAAGGGCCATGCAAAGGCATGCATTTTAAATATCAAGAGACTATGAAAAAATAACATTTTATTTAGTTCCTTGTGAGTGTTAGCTTTAAATTTGGAAGGATTCAAAACAAAAATGAGCACATAAACAGTGCCGGCACTTCAGTGAAGAAGCGCTGTATTTTTGAAGTTGTTGCTTGTGGGTGCCATGTTAGGCAGGCCTTTGTTTACATTGGTGCACATAACAAACTTCACGGGACCATTTGGGAAGGATTATGGGAATATTTCTGCTTTCCTGGCCACCATTTATCTTCCAAATAATATAAATTAGTCCGTAAATTATCTTATTGTTATTTATGTGCTAATGGCTGTTGTGTTTGCATGCTTTACACCAGTCAACACATTACATAAGCATTTCAGGATCTTCACAATACTTTACAAGTGGTAGTCAAGGGGAAGTCCTTTCTTGTTCTAATTACTTGTTCCCCTCATTGTGTTCACAGCTGATATTTTAATTGCAGTCAATTGTAAAATTTGTTAATTTCTGTGTTTAAGAAGGAACTGCAGATGCTGGAAAATCGAAGGTACACAAAAAAGCTGGAGAAACTCAGCGGGTGCAGCAGCATCTATCGAGCGAAGGAAATAGGCAACGTTTCGGGCCAAAACCCTTCCTCAGAGAAAGGGTTTTGGCCCGAAACGTTGCCTATTTCCTTCGCTCCATAGTTGCTGCTGCACCCGCTGAGTTTCTCCTGTTAATTTCTGTGACAGTTTCAGGCATTAAAATGGGTTGCTTGTGGACAGGTGACTGATACTGTGTGGAGATGAAGGCATGGAGATGCAGCTGGATTTCTCTTGACAAGATAGTTTTATCATCTCTATCATGTCTAGGCTTAAGCTATTGACAAGATTTAGGAACTATTGTTGTTTGAGCAATTAATTACAATGCTCATGTCTTTGTAAATTATTATTATTAAGTTCAAAATAATACCTAATTGTTAATAATTTATAAATCCTTAATGTGGACTGATGTCAATATTTGATAACTAGTTGGGGAGATGGCACTATTTATTGGAATTAGGTAATTTTAATTGGATTGATAACCATTAAAGATGCATATTTATAGCAATTTCCTTTTATGTTAGACTACCAACATTAAATTCCATAATTATCAAATCTCTATCTCAAAGTCAGATCTTCTTAATTCCACAGCTTGCCTGCTATTTACAAGTGTTTTTTTGTTAATCTTTTCAACATTTCATGTCAGTTACAGCTTTGGAAGCAGTCCCATATTGAAGGACCATGAAAAGCAATTGAGAAAATATATCTGTTAAAAATCAGATGCAAAAGGCACAAATTCTTGAACTCAGAATTAACTCCTTAAGTGCTGAATTGTTTTTATGTGACTTTCAAGATGTGTACATTTTCATGTCAGGAAAATTAGTTCCATTAAAATTTTAAATATTGAATATTACAAAATAGAATTATAGAAAAGGTTTCATTTGAATCATGAACATTTCTTCTTTCACATCCTTGGAAAGAACTAAACAGCCATTTGCAGGTTCTGATTTTTGTTGTGGTGCAGTAATACTACTGTTAATCAAAAAATGAATACATCCTCTCTCACCTTTCAAGGTCAGGAGTCTTCTTTTCTAAAAAAAAAGAACTGATTAAAAAATATAAAATAATTGTAAAGGCTTGTAATAGAACCTAATGAGTTGATTAATATGGTATAATTACTGTCTTCAGCTCATTTTAATCAAAATATTATGAATGTATCCACAACAATAAACAATAGAACATTATAGTTTTGAAAATTGACTTGAGTAGACCAACAAAAAATACAGTAAACTACAGCATCTTGAGTACATTCAGAGTAAATCCTCGTGGATAACCAAATGGTCTTTTCATTTCTTGATGCCAAAACTAAGATAATGTTACCTTTTGTCTAGGTTGTCTACAGTTCTTCTCTTCAAACAATGCATATTAAATCATTGAAGTGATGGGGAAGCATATTTTACCATTCTGTCATGCCACAGAGCTATTTTATTTATGCCATTAACTTTGACTAAAATCCAGTATTGATATCTAGGAAAGGCAAAATGTGAAGAACTTGACCACGTTCTCAGACTTTTTCATATTGAAGTACATCAGTTTTCTTTTACACAGTTCATTGACAAATAGGCATTCAAATAAAAAAGTGGATAAACAAAATGGCGACACCAATGTTTAGCAAAATCACCATAGCAACCAGAATGGGATTGGAGCCCTAAAAGAAAAAAGAGACAAGATTTACAAGTCATTAATATTATGTGCCCACAGCAAATCTCACAAATACATACCTGACATATTTTCCCTTTTTTTTTTAAAAGGAAATGTATCTATATTATTATTTAAAGATGTTAATTATTATGAATCATAATCTCCTAAATAGTTCATCTTCATCTGTTATCCCATAATTAAGTTAACATTTCCAAAAGATGGAATTTGTCTGTACACATAGACTTGAGCCCAACATTCTGTTCATAATAGTCACCATTTAAACAAAAGTATTTACATGAAAACAAAGCAAAGGACAGTTGAAATTAATGTCAAATGTTTTCATATAATTCATAATATCTTACATAATTAAAGTGATTTAATAATATTTTGTGTTTCAAGTCTCCTGGCCATGTGATCCTACCCCTGGATCATTAATTGTGAAGAAATCACGACTTAAAAATTGTGAAGAAAACCTGTCCATTTTGCTGGAAGAAACTTCACTCTCCCTTCCTTATCAAGAAGTGTCTTGAAAGCATACTTGGGTTGGTGAGTGCTTACCAAAATTATTTCAAAAATGGCAAAAGTGTCTACAATACCGGGAATTATGATGTTATGTTTTAAGTGAAAAATATGAAGTGCCTCTTAGCCAACTAACATTTTGAAATTCTATCCATAAAATCAATCCTGGATCATTACAATTTTTCATTTTGTGATTTGTCGCTTCAGTGTACAACAGCAAATAATTGTTTTAAGTTATTAAGGTTTAGTCTGTGTTCACATATAACAAGACAACCTTCAAACATCAACTAATAAGGACAAGTAGCATATGTGGCTGATAAATGTTAGGTGAAGGCGGTCTCGAAGTATAGAAAGTCAAAGCAGATTCCCTGGATATTTGCTGATAGACACATGTGGCAGAATCTGCGGAGAATTCAAATATCAAAATTCTTTGGTTCAGCAAAGACCAGAAACACAAGTGCATCAACTGTGCCTTGTCTACAAGGACAGAGACCTTATTTAATGTTATCTCCTTTCTGCAATCTATGAGGCACACAGGGACTGCTGGAATACACTTTGCATGACCGGATAGGTGCAGGTCCTACAACAGTCAAATACCCTGGCATTATGCTGGATAGACAACTGATCCTTGATAAACACGCGTTACTTCAACCACCACCAACATAAGGTAACCTGTAGCAACTTATTAAAGTTTCTTCACTACATTTCCCAGTACCATGTCCTCCAGTGCCCAATGAAGGACAGCAGGACTAGGCTGCTGCCAATTGTAAGTTCCAAATTACTTTATAATGACTTGAAATATATTAAATATATTACCAATTCTTTATCATAGCTGAATGAAAATCCTGGAAATCCCTGCAGAATAGTTCTGTGGGAATAATTTCTACAACCTGATTCTAATGCTTCCAGGAGGTGGCTCACTCCCACTCTATCAAATGTAATTACAATGGCCTTGAGAAATAAAAATACGCTCATTTGCACCTTGTACGATTTCATAACGCCTCTGATAGCTACTCGTAGAACCATTTACTGTATCAGAAACCCATCAACTCTCTCAAGATTCTGCCACATACCTATACAATGTACAATGGCTGTAACCTACTGGTCAGCAGTTGTTTGGGATATGGGGGATCCCATAAAATGACAGGGAGAATGAATAAAGCCAACACAGACAGGACAGGGGATTTACACCATGCAAACACAAGTTATTTAGGTAGCTTAAAACCCAATGGTATGAACATTGAATTCTCCAATTTTAGGTAACGTACCAGAACCACAATTCCACTCATTCCCTCCCCCAACTCTCCTTCCTGTTGCCCACCTGGTCATGCACTCGTTTCTCCTCTCCCCACCCCTCCCACCTACATTTCCTTCTCTGGTTTCACTGTTCGTATGTCACATCTTTAGTCTTTCCATCCTTGGCTTTTGATGAACCATCTACTATATGCTCCCTGTATCCACCTATCACTTGCCAGGCTTTGTCCTGCCCGCCCTCTCATCAGTCTGAAGAAAGATCCTGGGCCAAAACATCACCTATCCATGTTTTCCAGAGCTGCTGCCTGACCCTCTCGGTTACTCCAGCACTTTGTATCTTTTTTTTTTAAACCATCATCTGCAATTCCTTGTTTCTACATTTTGTGCTTTGTCTAACTCAATTTCTATATGTGTATCTTTAAGCGTTATGAAGGAATGTAAAGCACTTTTTCCATGAATTATTTTATGACTACCTAAGTGGATTGATGCACCATGTGTGTAGGAAGGAACTGAAGATGCTGGTTTACACCGAAGATAGACAAAAATTGCTGGATGTAACTCAGCGGGAGAGGCAGCATCTGGCTGTCCTACTGAGTTACTCCAGCATGTTGTGTCTATTTTCCATGCACCATGTTGTACATTGTAAAGTCTATGATGTTATTTGACTCGAGGTAGCAAACTAAGAATCTCTCTTCAGGGGAAAAAAAAAATGAAGAAATATTTCCTTGTCTTTTTCAACATTTAGTGTGTTTCCATGAAGGCCCAGAAACAGCCATTGTCAAACCTTGCAGGATGATGGGAGAGAAAGAATTTAAAACTGAAAAGAAAAATAATTTAATGAGAGGATAAGGAATGTTTAATGCTTTCTGCACGATGGATTAATATGCCATTGTAGAAGAATATTAATATCTACATGAGAAATGAACAATAATAACCAAGGTTTATCATGCATTATATTTTAGATGATGATAAATGTTTCAATTTAATATTTCTGAGCATAGGAATCTTCAAAAGACACTATCTGTAGTGTAACGAGCCTTTGTTTCCCTCCCTTGACCTGACTTATATATGAAATCTTATCTGACCAAAATGTGAATTCTGCTTTTAATCAAATCTTGCATTTTACAATGACAACAAAACAGTTATGCATATCATACTCCACTGCAGTGGAGATTAAAAGCTGTTTGCTTTATGCAGGCACAATCCAAAGATAATTTATAATGTCCTACAGGAACTTAGATTAAGCACATAATGCCAAGTACTGAATCTGAGCCTGGATTACATGAACCACTTTCATCAGCCTTTGAACATACTATGAAAAGGGTGCTTGCTGGATACGTATATATACTCTTGAAAAATGATTTTGTAATTAGTGTGTATTAATATTTTCTATACAAAGTAGTGTTATTTAGATGCAGGTAGCACCATTCATTTCTGGTACTTCAAATGAAATCCAGTGAGCCTTTAAGGTATAAGCTGTTGCTAGGTAACTACCCAGAAAGCCAATGACATGCCTGTATTTCATGCCTCAGCAGGTTGGAGGTTGTTGTGCTTCTGAAAATGAACTACATTGGGTTCGGAAAAAACCTTGCAATATATTGATGCTTGGATATGAATTGACTTAATAATTAGATATGCCTCCTTGATTCCTTGGTGCTTAACATGAATAAGTGATGTATCCATTACAGGATGTGAACAGCTGATTACTATAAGTTGATTACACCTATCAATTTCATAAAAATATGTTCCCAGCACTGTAATATTATTTTTCTTATCAGGCATATTTCATTACTTACTTTGCACAATGGCAGTAGCAGTACACCATCAGAATTAGATTTAGTTAGCTGATGCAATTTGTTATATTGTACTTTATTCCATGTTTTATCCTCACACTTCCACTCAAGCAAAATTAATAACTCTCTCCACAGGTGGACCTCTCAATCGCATTGGTCAAATGTTCTTTTTATATAAGAGATATAGTGTTGAAACAGGTCTTCGGCCCACCGAGTCCACGCCGACCAGCAATCCTAGCACTAGCCTACACACTAGGGACAATTTACACTTTTACCGAAGCTAATTAATTTATAAACCTGCATGTCTTTGGAATGTGGAAGAAAACTGGAGCAATCGGAGAAAACCCATGCGATCACAGGGAGAACGTACAAACTGTGTGCAGACAGCACCCGTAGTCAGGATTGAACCAGGGTCTCCGCTGCTGTAAGGCAGCAGCTCTACTGCTGCGCCACCGTACTACCCTATGGATAAGAAACTCCAGTCCATTGTGTTTTTATTGGAGGTATAGGCATTAATTTGACATAGTTGTGTTAAGTGTATGCAATAAAATTCACGGCCTGAATTACATCTCCCAGTTTATATTTCTGTTGAAGATGGAACTGATTGTAGAATTCTTATTGCCAAAATGTTTTACCTGCCTTCTCATGGGAATTAAAAGCCTTCAGTTATGTAATCTTATGCAATCCTCCAACAACAGGGAAGTACACTTCTTTATTGCAGTAAAGTCAATCTTTATACCTTGAGTGGGATGAAATATATAGGACGTGTGCCAAAGCCAAAGGCTGCTGGTCTGTTTCAGCCTATGCCTGTTGCAATAGGTTTTAAGGTGGAATTAATACATTCAATAAGGGCCATGAAGAGTCGTTAAATAATCCTGGTATATATACAACTGATGCGGATCTGGGTATGTCAATGATACAAAACTTTGCAACATAGTAAAGTGAACATACTGTAGAACAAGTGAACAAGATATTATCAAACTTTGCAAGGCCTTGGAATGAAATGGGTAACCTCCTGGCAGTGTAATCTAACTGGTACTACTTTGATGTGCATGCACGGTGGCTCGGCAATAGAGCGACTGCCTTACAGCGCCAGAGACCCAGGTTCAATCCTGACTACGGGTGCTGTCTGTACGGAGTTTGTACGTTCTCCCCATGACCTGCGTGGGTTTTCTCAGAGATCTTCTGTGTCCTCGCACACTCCAAAGACATACAGGTTTGTAGGTTAATTTGCTTGGTATAAACGTAAATTGTCCCTAGTGCGTGTAAGGTAGTGTTAATGTGCGGGGATCGCTGGTCAGTGAGGACTCAGTGGGCCAAAGGGCCTGTTTTGGCTCTGTCTCTCTAAACTAAACTAATTTGGGGAGCTTTTTTCTAAATTCCTGAAGATGGCACAGCAAGTTGATAAAGCAATTAAGAAAACATACTTGCCTTTGTTATTTGCATTATAGAATACGGGGACGAGATATTAATGGCAAAACTTTTCAAATCACCGGCTAGGTTTTAACTGCAAAATTATGCAAAATAATTAGACAGGCTATGTAGAGAGGTCAGCTGGAAAGCTTCCAGAGATTAGAAAGTTCCATTTTATGATTGGAAAAGATGGGAATGTTCTCCCGGAGAAGAGAAAGTTAAAGGGAGCCTAAAGGGAAATATTCACAATTTGGAGGGGCTTTGATTAAGCCACCTGGGGGGAGCTGTTTCAGCTGCTGGCGGCAAGTCATTATAAATCATAGATTGAATGTACTTGGTTGGAAGGATTCATAAACTGAAAACAATGACTAAATATTAGAGAAATCAAAATAAATTCTTTGCAGCCAGAGGGTTGTTAAAAATCTGGAACGTTCTTCTAAAGAGGGTGAAGAAATAGACTCAATAGGAAATTTCAAAAGGTCACTGATTAAGTGCTTGACCAATTTACACAATTGCAATGGTACAACTGGGAGGGTGAATGAATGAATGAATGAATGAATGAATGAATGAATGAATGAATGAATGAATGAATGAATGAATTAATGAATGAATGAATGAATGAATGAATGAATGAATGAATGAATGAATGAGACGAGTCACAGTGAAATTCTTTGTTTTGCATACCCAAGGTAATTGAGAGGTGAGATGAAGACAGGTGGAGTGTAATGATGAACAATTAGAGGTTGTCATCCACTATGGTGCACACAAGAGAAAGGTGAAGTGTTTATTACATGGCGAGAGACTGGCTAGATGTGTTTCTGTACATAAATCATTTAAAACCAACATGCCCAAGGTATGCAAAGAGTCGTCACATAAATGACACTAAATAGAACAGCTGACTTTAACAGCTTGCACAGGTATGTGGGAGCAATGAGCTTATTCTAGGACTCTATGAATATGTATTGATCAAGTTTCTTATCCTCTGCTGATTAGGTTTTTGGAAGAAAGCAGAGTAAGATTCTTAGGAAAGGAAAAGTGACTTGCATATAAAACATAAATTGCCATGGCAGTATTCTTGTTATGTTAATAAAATATATTTTGTCTGTATGTTACAACTACATTCCAACTTGTCTCACTATTAAACCATTTACTGGGACTACAGATCCTTCTGTGATCAGTTCATTTTCTTATTTGAGCTATTTGAAAGTTTAGTTTAGTTTAGAGATACAGCACGGAAACAGGCCCTTCGGCTCACCGAGTCCGCGCCGACCAGCGATCCCCGTACACTAACACTATCCTATACACACTAGAGAGAGTATTTACCGAAACCAATTAACCTACAAACCTGAAGGTAGACAAAAATGCTGGAGAAACTCAGCGGGTGAGGCAGCATCTATGAAGCAAAGGAAATAAGCAACGTTTCAGGCCTGCTCATCCTCACCCGCTGAGTTTCTCCAGCAATTTTGTCTACCTTCGATTTTCCAGCATCTGCAGTTCCTTCTTAAACCCACAAACCTGTACGTTTTTGGAGTGTGGTTGGAAACCGGAGCATCTGGAGAAAACCCACACGGTTGTGGGGAGAACTCCATACAGACAAGCACCTGTAGTCGGGATCAAAACCGGGTCTCTGGCGCTGTACGGCAGCAACTCTACCGCTGCGCCACCATGCCGCTGTAATGTTGGTAGATTTTTGTAAAGTGTACATGAGAAATGAAGCAAAGACTCAAAATACAGTTGCGTGTAAACCCCACTGAATAGCAAAATGGTGGTGAGAAGCTGTTTGTCTTCCAGCTGTCCCTGTGTTTCTGTATTAAATTAATTGTTTACTTAATTAATTATGGTTGAGGCTGTCCTTAAATATTCTTATTTATGACTTGCAAAGAAACATTTCCCATTATTATTATTATCCAGAGAATGTGTGACAATTTATTAGCAGCAATTCCTTTTCCTCTTTAGATTTGATAAATTGAAAGCAGTGACAGGAGTGACCCCATGACCCTGTGAATCCTCTCTGTCCTTCAATCAGATCATTGCGGATCCCTAGCTTTGCTGCCTTATCCTCATATCCTCTGGATGTTCTTAAATTAACAACTAATATACTTAGCAATTTTGACATGTTCATTCAATTTTGTACCGAATTTGGTCTGAATATTGCAGCAAATCTGGATCTTTTTGCAGACAATGGGTTACTTATTTAATTGTATAATTATTGTTGCCTGACCCACGCAAGGTGAACACATTTAGTGCATTATTGCTGTTTGTTGCTGACAATGTGGTGTTGTGCAACAAATTATAACAATAAGGATCTCGGCGAAAGAGCTACTGCCTTACAGCGCCAGAGACCCGGGTTCAATCCTGACAATGGGTGCTGTCTGTACGGAACTTGTACATTCTCCCCGTGACCTCCGAGATCTTCGGTTTCCTCCCACACTCCAAACACGTACAGGTTTGTAGGTTAATTGGCTTGGTATAAATGGAAATTGATCCCTAGTGTGTGTGTCTGTGAGTGCGATAGTGTTAATGTGTGGGGATCGCTGGTTGGTGCTGACTCGGTGGGTCAAAAGGCCTGTTTCTGCGCTGTATCTCTAAACTAAACTCAACTCATCTAAAAAGAAACCTACATTTAAATCTACTGATTTCTATGACATTAAAATGACTGGTAGAATTTTATTTTCCGTATGTCAGCTGAACTCAGAATAACTCTGAAGAACCATGTACTCTTGTACTCGGCTTGTACTCGCTAGAATTTAGAAGATTGAGGGGGGATCTTATAGAAACTTACAAAATTATTAAGGGGTTGGACAGGCTAGATGCAGGAAGATTGTTCCCGATGTTGGGGAAGTCCAGAACAAGGGGTCACAATTTAAGGATAAGGGATGTCTTTTCGGACCGAGATGAGAAAAACATTTTTTACACAGAGAGTGGTGAATCTGTGGAATTCTCTGCCACAGAAGGTAGTTGAGGCCAGTTCATTGGCTATATTTAAGAGGGAGTTAGATGTGGCCCTTGTGGCTAAAGGGATCAGGGGGTATGGAGAGAAGGCAGGTACAGGATACTGAGTTGGATGATCAGCCATGATCATATTGAATGGTGGTGCAGGCTCGAAGGGCCGAATAGCCTACTCCTGCACCTATTTTCTATGTTTCTATATCTATGTTTCTATGATCTGCAACCAAATTGGCAGCATGAGTTGTAACGTCATCTTTACCCTGTGGTGCTTTCTAAAGTGAGGGGAGGCAGTGCTGTGAACATGGATACTGAGGTAGACACACCTTTGAGAGTCAGAAGCATAGTTACACCATTGGTAGTTATTAAAATAGACAGGAGCTGCTTTTGTTCTCTGGCCAGGAAACGTCAACAGTGGAAAAAAATAATATTTCTATTACACATTGGTAAGGTGGCAAGTTACTTACTGAATTAGATTTATATTGAACCATTGTTTCTTCATCAGACTGAGATATATTTACTGACTGTGAGTTTGGTGATGTACTAATGTCATGCCTTGATCGAGGCTCCAGCTTTACATTCATTCTCAGGTTGTCCAACCTCTGTACATTGGGCTCAGAGGGGGATATAAGTATAAAGTTCTCTTTATTTTGCATTGTGGGCTTTAGCCTCTGTACTCCATAGCTAAGGAAATCTGGATGGTAATCTTCCATCATGTTTCTGGAGCTGAGTTTATTGTGGTGTTGTTCTGAATATGTGTCTTGCACATAGGAATCCATGCGTTGTAAGGGTTTCATTTCCATTTCATAATTACTAAGTTTTTCTTCATCCTGTTCATGCAACTGTTTACTTGAATCATGATTATGCAACTGGTAGGATGTCCATGAAAAAGTTGGCGACTCGGCCCCCTTTCTGTCAGTGAGTCTATGGTTGTATTTGCATTCGTTGCCTCTCACCCTGATCTCTTCAACCAGTGACGTTGTGTTTGAGCTGCTGCTCCCTTTGCTGCCTCCTCTACGAGTTCCCGATCTCTGCTTCTCATTCCACTTGGCAGATCTTGGATAGTCACTCCTTCCCCCTTCCAGCAACATCTGAATGTCCTGCCCTTTGTCACATTCCATGTTCATCTGTCGGACAAGCCTGGTACCCTTTTTCCTGTACTTTGGTGGCGAGGTGGATGGTGAGGTGGATGACCGGCTTGGCACAGGACTATGTTCGGGAGTGAGATCCGGGGGTGTCGTTCCTTTCCTGTAGAGCTCTGGACTCTCTTCTAGTGGGAGACTCTCTGAGGAAATTCTGTCGATCTCATTCTCCGTTGAGTTTTGGAGTGTTGGCCTTTGATACTCAATTCCTGATGGGAAAAGAAAGAACACAAAATATTTAATACATAGCTTCCTGCCCCTTTGTCAACTACCACAGCATTGAATACCCACGGCACAGTTTCCTCCTGATCTGATTACAAAGGATAATCTGTAACAACCCTGAGCTGTCACGCTGTTCCTCTTAAAACACGTTATCACAGATTAGGTTGAATAAATGGAATTGACATCAATTGCAATTACCTTTGGATAACCAATAGCTTTGGTGGAGAATTATCTCCGTATTTGATACAAGGACAGTCATTTCCTGCAACAACTCAATCCAAGATTCACTGATAGACATCTGGCATATTAGATTGACAACTCTACCATACACGCTATTGTTTTATGACTGCTTTTCCTTTCTAATACATATTGATAGAGTTTGTAAAAAATAATTTTGGACTTAAGTAGCGTTGATTATCTTCACCTGTGGTAAGTTAATGCATAATTCGACTTTTTTTAAATTCTGGAATAAATGTAATAAAAAAATATTAACATTGCAATTTCACCCGGAGAAATGAAACTATAGTAGATGCTGGTTAAAATCCAAGGTAGACACAAAATGCTGGAGTAACTCAGTGGGTGAGGCAGCATCTCTGGAGAAAAGGAATGGGCGACGTTTCGGGTCGAGACCCTTCTTCAGACTGATGCCAGGGGAGGGGCAGGACAAAGATGGAATGTAGGCAGAAACAGTAATATTAGTGGGAGAACTGGGAAGGGGGAGGGGATGGAGAGGGAAAGCGAGGGCTATCTGACGTTAGAGAAGTCAATGTTCATACCGCTGGGGTGTAAACTACCCAAATGAAATATGAGGTGCTGTTCCTCCAATTTGTGCTGGGCCTCACTCTGACAATGGAGGAGGCCCAGGACAGAAAGGTCAGATTGGGAATGGGAGGGGGAGTTGAACTGTTGAGCTACCGGGAGATCAGGTAGGTTAAGACAGACTGAGCGGAGGTGTTCAGCGAAACGATCGCCGAGCCTGCGCTTGGTCTCACTGATGTAGAGAAGTTGACACCTGGAACAGCGGATACATTAGATGAAGTTGGAGGAGGTGCAAGTGAACCTCTGCCTCACCTGGAAAGACTGTTTGGGTCCTTTGATGGAGTCGAGGGGGAGGTAAAGGGACATGTTTTGCATCTCCTGCGGTTGCAGGGGAAAGAACCTAGAGAGGGGGTGGTTTGGGTGGGAAGGGACGAGGTGACCAGGGAGTTTCGGAGGGAACGGTCTCTGCGGAAAGCAGAAAGGTGGAGGTGAGAATATGTGGCAGTAGTGGGATCCTGTGGGAGGTGGCGAAAATGTTGGAGGAATATATGCTGTATGCGACGTCTGATGGGGTGGAAGGTGAGGACAAGGGGGGACTCTGTACTTGTTACGAATGAGGGGAGGGGGAGCAAGAATGGAGCTGCGGGATATAGAGGAGACCCTAGTGAGAGCCTCATCTATAATGGAGGATGGGAATCCCTGTTTCCTAAAGAATGAGGACATCTCCGATGCCCTGGGAAAACTTCATCCTGGGCACAGATGCGGCGTAGACGGAGGAATAGGGGATAGAGTCTTTACAGGAAGCAGGGTGGGAAGAAGTGTAGTCTAGGATAGCTATGGGAGTCAGTAGGTTTGTAATAGATGTCGGTCAATAGTCTGTTTCCTGTGATGGAGACGGTGAGATCTAGAAATGGTAGGAAGATGTCGGAGATGGTCCAAGTGAATTTGAGTGCAGGATGGAAATTAGTGGTGAAGTTGATGAAGTCAGTGAGTTCTGCATGGGTGCAGGAGGTAGCACCAATGCAGTCGTCAATGTAGCGGAGGTAGAATTCAGGGATAGAGCCAGTAGGGATTGTTCGACGTACCCTACAAAGAGGAAGTCATAGCTCGGGCCCATGCGAGTGCTCATAGCTACACCTTGGATTTGGAGGAAATGGGAGGAATTGAAGGAGAAGTTGTTGAGGGTAGGGACCAGCTCTGCTAGGTGGACATGGATACTGTTCAGGGACTGACATATTGCAAGTGGGAATTTCCGTATTTGCAGTGTCTTCTTAGTCCTAGCTTTGCTGCTTTACAGTTGTATAATAGTGTACAATACAATAAAGTTGTATTGCTGTATTGCTGCATTGAATACATGGATCATTGGCCTGCCTCTTTAATTAATATCTCGTGGCATCTTCAGTACGAACCGAGTCATTCTCAATTCCATTGTGGTCTTCAAAAGGATAATTAGGGATAGTTAATGGCCATTGAAAAAGAGCATGTTGATTTATTTTACTGACCTTACATTAAACACTTGTCCTTGCTTCATCTCAGTATTGCAGATTGTTACCTTTCCACCTGCATTGCAAACTTGCTCCCACTTTTCCCTGGAGTCCACTGTTCGTTCTATCATTGTAATGCTGAAACTACTTTGAAGTTGGAGTTGGTATTTTTTTAAGACTAATCAAATGCCATTTTCTGGTATAAAGTTGGAAAGCCCAGGCCCTGTGACCAGCTGGGCTCTTCACTTTTGAGTAGATATTGAAAGTGTCTCAGAACTTCTTGGTCTGGAAGTTACTCATTGTGTAAACATTGGACTTGGCAGGAAAAATGGTTCATCCGTGCAGGTTCATGGTTAATAATCAACGTTAGCGTAGATGGTACAGTAAAAAAAAGATCTGCTTAAAGTTTCAAAATGCCCAGACTTGTTATTTGAACAGGAATCCTGTTCTTGAATGTCGAAAGAAAGCACTCCAGATGCTGGTTAATAAACAAAAGGTCACATTGTGTTGGAGTAACTCAGCGGGTCAGGCAGCATCCCTGGAGAACATAGATAGGTGAGGTTTCAGGTCAAGACCCTTCTTCAGACTGATTGTGGTGGGGTGAAGAAAGCTGGGTAAGGGGAGAGGCAGGGTCTGCGGGGGAGGGGATGGGTCGCCACTAGTAAGGGAGAGCTTACAGGCAGCTCTTTGGACAAAGGACAAAGATAAAAAGGCAGGAAGGAGGATGTGAGACACGGTTGAAGAGTTGTGGGTTGTCAAGCCAGAGGGTGGAAATTGGCGGGAGGGGGGGTGGTGAGTGGAGGGGGGGTGAGTGGAGGGGGGGCGGTGAGTGGGGGGGAAGGGGGAGTGGTGAGTGGAGGGGGGGCGGTGAGTGGAGGGGGGGGCAGTGAGTGGAGGGGAGGTGGTGAGTGGAGGGGGGGCGGTGAGTGGAGGGGAGGTGGTGAGTGGAGGGGAGGTGGTGAGTGGAGGGGAAGGGGGGGGCGGTGAGTGGAGGGGAGGTGGTGAGTGGAGGGGAAGGGGGGGCGGTGAGTGGAGGGGAGGTGGTGAGTGGAGGGGAAGGGGGGGCGGTGAGTGGAGGGGAAGGGGGGGCGGTGAGTGGAGGGGAAGGGGGGGCGGTGAGTGGAGGGGAAGGGGGGGCGGTGAGTGGAGGGGAAGGGGGGGTGGTGAGTGGAGGGGAAGGGGGGGTGGTGAGTGGAGGGGGGGTGGTGAGTGGAGGGGAAGGGGGGGCGGTGAGTGGAGGGGGGGTGGTGAGGGGAGGGGAAGGGGGGGCGGTGAGTGGAGGGGGGCGGTGAGTGGAGGGGAAGGGGGGGCGGTGAGTGGAGGGGGGGCGGTGAGTGGAGGGGGGGCGGTGAGTGGAGGGGGGCGCTGAGTGGAGGGGAAGGGGGGGCGGTGAGTGGAGGGGGGGGGGTGAGTGGAGGGGGGGCGCTGAGTGGAGGGGAAGGGGGGGCGGTGAGTGGAGGGGGGGTGGTGAGTGGAGGGGGGGTGGTGAGTGGAGGTGGAAGTCCAGGTGGGGCACAGGGGAGGGAAACGGTGGGGGGAGAAGATAAGATGGGGTGGGGGGGTGGGGGGGGGGGGGGTTGGAAAGGTTAACTAAAATTGGTGTATTCAATGCTCATACCCTTAGCTATCCAAAGAGAATATGAAGTGCTGTTTAGTTTATTGTCACGTGTACCTTGGTACGATGAAAAGCATTTTGTTGCATGCTAACCAGTCAGTGGAAAGACTATAGATGATTACAATCAAGCCGTCCACAGTATACAGATACAGGATAAAGGGAATAACATTTCGTGCAAGATAAAGTCCAGTGCAGTTCATTTAAGATAGTCCGAGGATCTCCAATGAGATAAATGGTAGCTCAGGACTGCTCTCTAGTTGGTGATAGGATGGTTGAGTTGCCTGATAACATCTGAGGAGAAACTATCCCTGAAACTGGAGGTGTACGTTTTCATACTTCTGTACCTCTGGCCTGATGGGAGAGTGGGGAAGAGGGAGTGTCCGGGGTGAGACTCATCCTTAATTATGCTGGTAGCCTTGCTGAGGCCGCGAGAAGTGTAGATGGAGTCGAAGGAAGAAAGGTTGGTTTGCGAGATGGTCTGGGCTGCATCCACTTGTGCTTATTGGTTACAATTTGAGGAGTATGATGATGCTACTGAGTATGATATGCCAATATACCAGCTAGCAACTGATCTTCTCCATAAAGACTTGGTCATTTACTAGAAATTGTAATTTCTTTACCTGTCTGTTATGGACTTACAGCACATAATACAATAATATTAAAGTTCTGATCTTGAGAATATCACATTTTTGAATTAAGGCAGTCTGGATGTTTATTATTATTTCCATCACAACGGTCCATTTTGTAATGATCTACAATTAGGTAAATAACTAATTATATGCTTTAATTTCAGGTCATCCAAGTAAGATGTTTCATATTTGTTTCAGAATGCTTCAATCTATAATAACTGAACGTTATTCTCTAAATTTTTAAGAAAGTTATGGGCTTTTGCCTGTTCTCGATCACAACTTGTGTGTTAATCATTGGAAAAGCAATAGGGAACAAGATGCTAATTTCCAAGTATGAAAATTACCATAACGTTTTTAATACTGAAGATATGAAAGTGAATTAGGTGTCAAATTAAAGATCTTTTTATGCTTTATCTGATTTTTAGAATCTCAAAATTTTGTAACATTCCTAGCTATTGTGGTAAGATTTCCATTTACTGTTTTACATTATTCTCATTGGTGACCCTCGGGCTATCCTTGATCAGACTTTGCTGGCTTTACCTTGTACTAAACATTATTCCCTTATCATGTAATCATGTATTGTCTTTCAGCTGACTGGATCGCACGCAACAAAAGCTTTTCACTGTACCTTGGTACACGTGACAGTAAACTGACCTGAACTGTCATGTTATTCCTGGTAACCTTTTAGTCATAGACACAAAATGCTGGAGTAACTCAATGGGACAGGCAGCATCTCTGGAGAGAAGGAATGGGTGACGTTTCTTCAGATCTGAAGAAGGGTCTCGACCTGAAACATCACCCATTCCTTCTCTCCAGAGATGCTGCCTGGCCCGCCGAGTTACTCCAGCAATTTGTGTCTATCTTCGATTTAACCCAGCATCTGCAGTTCCTTCCTGCACAACCTTTAAGTCATGCCAGTCACCTTCCCATTGCAAGATTATGTACATTTCTCCTCTTGGATATTTCACTTTGCAATTACACTGGCTAGCAGAACAGAAAGATCTTTCAGCTCCCCATAGAGATCAAAACAGGTTTTAGCTTCACTGTCAATCCTTGGGGGGATGCTGCTCCATTTATTACATTCATTCAAGTTATAGCGAAGACTTTACTTGAACCCGCAAGTTGTAAATACACTTACTATAGTTACATTGAGAACTTGGTCAATTTGTGCCTTCCAAGAATGTTCTTCAGTGACAATGAAAGAGATATTATTGCGTTTATGAATCAAATTCTTATTTGATCTTTGATTAACGTGGCCTACGATCTTTAGTGGCCGAATCCTTCTTAAGTCGTACATTTGCTCAAAATGCTCCTTTAAGTACCACTAAACACTAAAATGTGGACATACTGTAACATAGAACAGTACAGCTCTGGAGAAGGCCCTTTGGCCCACAATGTTTGTGCTGAATATGATGCCAAGTTAAACTGATCTCATCTACACACCTCTGGTTCCACCAACACCACTGGTGCTGTGGTCCACGCTCCCACCCATCTTGGTGTAAATACACTTGCCCCACCCATCTCCATTAAACTTTCCCCTTCTCACCTTATAGCTATGCCCTCTGTTGGACATTCTCCACCCTGGGAAAAAGATTCTGACTGACTACATTCTGACTCTCTACCCTATCAATGATGAAGGAAAAAAAGGCCACGTAAAATTTATTAAAAAAACACAAAACTTTGAAATAATTATCAGAGGGAGTGCTAATCCAGCCATGCAAAATTAGTTGTGTTGGGACCTAAGTGATTGTTAACCTGTAATTATGGTTTTGTAATGTCCCAAAAGACAAGAGAACTTTATGCAATAAAGATCAAAGATTCAAAGAGGGGTTCATATATTCCTAGATTATTGCATTTTTGCTGATTATGCTGGAGGAGGCTGTATATACCTGTGCAAAATACTGAGTTATGAGACTATCTTCTGGATCTCCGTGGAATTGATATTTCAGAAGTTCCCCTCACTTCCTCTCCCCAATCAGATTGGAATCAGTTGGAGTTCAGAAAATAGGTGCAGGAGCCATTCGGCCCTTTGAGCCAGCACCGCCATTCAATATGATCACAGCTGATCATACTAAATCAGTACCTGGTTCCTGCTTTTTCCCCATATCCCTTGATTCCATTAGCCCTACGAGCTATGTCTAACTTGAATACGTCTCTTGAGTTCCTCTAATTGCAACGGAAAAAAATATTCATAAATGGGCCTAGATAATGTTCATATAGAGTGTTAAACAGGCAACAATGACAGGGCAGTGTGATGCTCATTTAGAATCTGACATACAGTTAAACAACTCTTCCTCCAGGTACCAATGTTACCAATTCACGCTGGATAATAATTGAACCAGTACACTGGATGTCTAAACTTCATGTGCCCATTTGGCTCATTTTATGAATCTCACTAAAGAAAGAAAAGCATCGCAAATGCTTTTTGAGTGAAAGCTGGAAATGTTATTCACAACTGGTTTATAGACACAAAATGTTGGAGTAACTCAGCGGGACAGGCAGCATTGCTGGAGAGATTTCTGAAGATCTTGCCTAGACCCAACACACTGATGCAATTATAAAGAAAGCCCATTAATGTGAGAAGATTACAGAGATTCGGTATGTCAGAGAGGATTCTCTTGAACTTCTACAGGTGTACAGTAGAGAGCATATTGACTGGTTGCATCACGGCCTGGTTCAGCAACTTGAATGCCCAGGAGTGAAAAAGACTGCAAAAAGTTGTGAACACTGCCCAATCAAGAAGAGTCTCGACCCAAAACATCACCCGTTCCTGCTCTCCAGAGATGCTGCCTGACCCCCTGAGCTACTTCAGCACTTTGTGTCTATCAACGTGTACTCACCTCCCCACCATCGGATGGGTTTTACCAGAATCGCTGCCTCAAAAAGGCAACCAACATCATCAGAGATACACATTTTACCCCTGCCATCGGGAAGAAGGTACGGGAGCTTGAAAACAGCAACATCCAGGTTCAAGAACAGCTTCTTCCCTACAGCCATTACGCTACTGAACACTAAAACCTGCATTAAGCCCTGAACTACATAGACTATTATTGCACTATTATTGTTTATTGTGTTTTTTATCTGTATGTATGTGTGCGTGTGCGTGTGCGTGAGTGTATACATACATAGATATATAAATATTATTTATGTATAGGATCTGTATACATGTATATATGTGAGTATGTGTATATATATATATATATATATATATATATATATATATATACCGACACACACACACACACACACTGAACTTTTTTTTCTCGTTTAACATGTTGTTTACATGTACTATGTTTACATATTGTGTTGTGCTGCTGCAAGTAAGAATGTAATTGTTCTATCTGGGATATCATATACTTATTGAAAGTCTGATCTTATACGTGTGTATATGTGTGTGTATATGCAGTTGTCTTTACATCTTTGCAAAAACACTACACTGTAACAATTACATTTTTACATATCCCGGTTGACATTTTTCCCTTCGAGGCCGGGACCACCTTATCTGAACATTTTATGCTGTATTTCTCGACTTATTCTCGACATTAATGATTAAAAGTCTAAAAAAAGTCAAAAGATTTTGAAATTAAAAGCACCAGCTTCAACTGATGACATCACAATGGCTTAGCTAGCAGAGACCAGCCTCATCCTATATTTGACACGTTATTCGCTATTAAAGCTTTAAATGTACCAACTTCCACAAGGTTTTTACAGATTCTGATTCACATTTCCCCCCTCTAGGCAGAGATCACTTTCACTGAATATTTTATGCTTTATTTCTCGACTTATTAGTGATTAAAGTTTAAAAAATCAAAATACCTTGAATTTCAAACCGACTAGCTTCAACTGATGACGTCACAATGGCAGCTTCAACTGATGACGTCACAATGGATAGACTAGCAGGGGAGGGCGAATAGCTATTGCAACACGCAGGGCAAGTGCAATTGGAATTTTATTTAAAGAGCACTGCTGAGGGAGGCAAGGGGAGTGGTGGAATCTTACGTTCTGGAACGGCTTGAGTTGGAGGACCATGCCTCCCGTGGGGGCTACGGGTAGGGAACGGGTGCGTTGGGGGAGCAGACCCAATGGGTCTGCACTTAGTCTAGTACAACAATAAAACACTCTTGACTCTTGAGAAGGAATCTGGGTCTGAAGAAGGGTCTCGACCCGAAACGTCACCCATTCCGTCTCTCCAGAAATGCTGCCTGTCCCGCTGAGTTACTCCAGCTTTTTGTGTCTCTCTTCGCTTCAATGACTGGTTTGGTAGGAAGGCCATTCATCCCTATGCCTTGAGCCACAATTTGGTGTTTTGCATGTGTATGTCACCTTACCTGATTGGAATGGCACTGTTTGCATTTCTCATTCAAAATCAGATAACTTCAGATGTAAAGAAATTTGAAATAAAAGCAGCAACTGGACTACTGGAAACATGTCAGCATCTGTGCAATGTTAAACACAGTTAACTTATCTGGTTGAAGATGTTCGTCTTCACATAATGAGCTCTTTCTGGGTGTGGCAGAGCTGACCATTTCTGCTGGAAGTGTGTGATATTGGTTATCCATTTGTACAGTCGCCATTAGAACGTTCAATGGTGCTTCATTATCACATGTGTGAAGTGCAAACGCACTATAACATTTTTTTCTTACAAACAGTCCAGTAGAGTATTGCCATACCTAAGCACACTCCCGATTAGCAATTGCCCAGTAGTAGTCTACTGAGCCTGCATGCATGAGGTGCCATGTTTTGCGCCCTTTTCCAAGTCCAGTCCACGCTCCATTTGTTTTGAGTGGTGGTAATTCAGGCAAGTCCCAGGCTGCTGTGGGCCTCCAGCCATTGCCTTCCTTGGTTGACCAGCAAGCAACATCCTCTCCTCGCCCGCCCACCTTTATTCCCGGGGAGCCTCCTGCAGCCGACCTTGAGGGCGCGGTAGGCCAGATCCCGGTTCCCTCTCCTCTCCTACCGGCCTCGCCTCTCTCCCGCCACATCCGCCGTCGTTGCCGGCTCCATCCTCCTGGCCTCTGGTCTTCGGGCGCCGGCTCTTATAGTCGGTCGTGGTCCGTCGGGCCTTGCATTTTCACTGCATTCCACCGGTATTGGCCGCGGTCCGCCAGGTGTTGTGATCGGCCGCAGTCCGCATGGTCGCGGTTCCCCTGTAGGCTGCAGTGCCATGTTTCTTTGATTGTGTTATCACTCTCTAATTGACCCTTTTAACCCATTTGACCAAAGGACGGCTACATCTTGGGTGCATGACAATCCTATCATCAATATTTGTGTTGCCCTGTCTTCAACCAGCATTCATTCTTTCCTTGTCTTCAACCAGCATTCATTCTTTCCTTCTTTTCATAAATGCAACCTAACCATCTTTTTAGTCAGAAACAAAAAGATGGAGTAACTCAGCAGGTCAGACAGCATTGTTAGCTGTGGGCATCCAAATGCAAATTGGAGGAACAGCACCTCATATTTTGTTTGGGCTAATTACAACCCAGCGGCATGAATATTAATTTATCTAATTTCAAGTAACCCTTGCATCCTCTCTCTCTCCATCACCGCCCCCCCTCCACACACACACACACACACACACACACACACACACACACACACACACACACACACACACACACACACACACACACACACACACACACACACACACACACACACACACACACACACACACACACACACACACACACACACACACATTCAAGTTATTGTACCAGCATCAGTCATCTTGTTGAGTCTCATTGTCTGTCACCAAGCCCGCAGCTAACAATGGCCTGTCTCCTTTATCATCATTACTTTTTTGCATATCTTTCATTCACTTGTTCTATGTCTCTCTACATCACCGTCTATATCTCTCGTTTCCCTTTCCCCTGACTCTCAGTCTGAAGAGGGTCTTGACCCAATACATCATCTATTACTTTTCTTCACTGAGTTATTCCAGCTTTTTGTGTTTATCTTCAGTTTAAGCCAGTATCTGCAGTTTCTTCCTACACATTTTGTTAGTGAGTTAGTTAGTTTAGTTTATTGTCACGTGTACCGAGGTACAGTGAAAAGCTTTTTGTGGCGTGCTACACGTGATTAGAATCGTCCACAGTGTACAGATACATGATATCGGATAAAATAAATAATGTTTAGTGCAAGGTGAAGTCTGGAGGTGTGGGTTTTCAAACCTCTGTACTTCTTGCCTGATGGGAGTTGAGAGAAGAGGGAGTGTCTGGGGTGTGACACGTCCTTGATTATGATGCTGGCCTTGCCGAGGCAGCGTGAGGTATAACTGGAGTCAATAGAAGGGAGGTTGGTTTGTGTGATGGTCTGGGCTGCGTCCACAATTCGCTGCCATTTCTTGTGGTCGTGGATGGAGCTGTTCCCAAACCAAGCTGTGATGCATCATGATAAAATGCTTTCTATGGCGCATCTTTTGAAGTTGGTGAGAGTTGTAGGGGACATGCCCAACTTCCAAAGCCTTCTAAGGAAGTAGAGGCATTGGTGTATTTTCATGGCCATTCGATGTAGCTAGTCCAGGACAAGTACTGGTGATATTAACTCTGAGAAACTTGAAACTTTCAACCATCTCTGCTTCTGTACCATCAGTGTATACCGGGGTATGTGCACCGCTTCCCACCCTGAAGTGGATCACTATCTCCTTTGTCGTGCTGAAATTTTGGGAAAAGGTTGGTGTCAACTACTCTTCCCCTTCCCACACTGACCTTTCTGGCCTGGGCCTTCTCCACTGCCAGAATGAAGACACACACACCAACTGGAGGAACAGCACCTCATATTCCGCTTGGGTAGCTTACAGCGCAATGCTATGAACATTGAATTTGCCAATTTTAGATAAATTCCAACAACCCCACCCATCCCATTTCTCGCTCTCAGTAGTAGGCAGGACTGTGGCACTGATCCTGGCTCTGAGGCACAGCAAGGAGGGGTAGTGTCAGGCAGAGTCACAGTGGGAGGAGGTTAGAATCTGCAGCAGCGGTCGAGACTCCAGGATGGTGTGTTGCCTCCCTGGTGCCAGGGTCCAGGACGTCTCGGAGCAGCTGAATGACATCCTCAAGGAGGAGGGTGAAGAGGCAGACGTCGTTGGGCACATTGGCACAAATGTAATGGGTAGGTAATGGGAAGAGGTCCTGCAAATGAATATAGGGAGTTAGGCAAAAGACTAAAACAGCCGGATCTCTAGGGTAGTGATCTCCGCATTACTCCTCGTGCCACGTGCCAGTGAGGGTAGAAATAGGAAGATTGGACAGATCAATGTAGTGATAAGTTACACCTGAACTGGGGGGAACCGACATCCTGGTAGGCAGGTCCGCTAGTGTTTCACGGGTGGGTTGTCATGGTAGGGGATTTTAACTTTCTCAATATAGACTGGGACTGTTATGGTGAAAAAGACAGATGGGGTGGAATTTGTCAAATGTGTTCAGGAACGTTTGCTCAGGCAATATGTAGAGGGCCTACATGGAGAGGGCAAAGCTTGATCTACTTGATCTACTTGAAATTGGGAATGGCTCATAAGGTCTAGGAGCAGAATTAGGCCATTCAGCCCATCAAGTCTACCCCGCCATTCAATCATGGCTGATTTATCTTTCCCTCTGAACTCCATTCTCCTGCCTTCGCCTCATATTAGCCTCTTAGGACCAGAGACCACTGTTCTATTAGCTTTAAGATAGTGAAGAATAAGGACAGGGCGGGCCCATTAGTTAAAATTCTGAATCAGGGCAAGGCCAAGTTTGATGGTATTAGACAGAAACGTGCTCAAGTTGATTGGACCTGGTTGTTGGTGGGCAAAAGAACATCCAGAAAGTGGCTGCTTTTAAAGGTGTTATAACACGAGTTCAGGGCATGCATGTTCCTGTTAGCGTGAAGGGCAAGGTAGGTGGGCATAAAGAAACAAGGATGATGAGAGAAATTGAGGCCGTGGTCAGTAAAAAGGAGTTATGGAGCAGGTAGAGGCAGCTGGGATCACGTGTATCCCTGGAGGAGTTTTGTGAAGAGAGGAGCGCACTCAAGCAGGGAATCAGGAGGGGAAAAAGGGGACAGGAGGTAGCTCTGGCAGATAATATTAAAGGAATTCTAAACAAATTTTACAAGTATATTAAAGGAAAGAGAGTGACTATGCAAATCGGGCCCTTCAGAAACCAAAGCGGAGCTGCAGGAGAAGAGCAAATCCCTCAATGAATATTTCTCCTCTGTGTTTATTGTGGAGAAAGACTGGGGAACTTGGGGACAGTTAATGGAGGTGTCTTGAGGACAGTCTGTATTATGTCGAGGAGGTGCTGATCGTCCTAAAGTAGATAAAGATAGATAGATCCCCCAGGCCTGATGAGATATGTCCTCGGGCACCGTGGAAAGCTGGAGAATAAATTGCAGGAGCCCTGTCTGTGATCGATGATTCACCATTCACTGCAGTTGAGGCGCTGGAAGACTGGAGGGTGGCTAATGTTGTGCCTTTACTTAACAAGGGCTGCCAGGAACAGCCTGGGACCTATAGACCAGTGAGCCTAACATCTGTGGTAATAAGCTGGTTACTGGAGAGTATTCTGAGGGATAAGATATATATACATGTATGCGTTTGGATAGACGGGTTAATTCGGGATAATCAGCATGGTTTTCTGTGTGGGAGGTGGAGTTTAGTGAAACTGATTTTTTTTTTTAAGTAACCAAAGGTTGATGAGGGCAAAGCCATAGATATAGTCAATATTGATTTCAGCAAGGTATTTGATAAGATTCTGCATCGTAAGCTCCACTGGAAGGTTAGACCGCATGGGATCCAGGCCGATGTTAGAAAATTGGCTTCATGGAAGGAAGCAGAGGATGATTTAAAAGCTTGCCTTTCGGACTGGAGGCCTGTGACTAGTGGTGTGCCTCAGGGTTCGGTGTTAGGCCCATTGCTGTTTGTGATTTATTTCAACGATGTGGATGAGAATGTAGAAGGCAGGATTAGTAAGTTTGCAGATGATACTATAGTGGGTGGCATTGTAGATAGTGAAGATGGTTGTTAAAAATTACACCAGCATCTTGATCAGTTGGGCAAGTGGGCTGAGGAACAGTTAATGGGGTTTAACGCAGCTAAGTCTGAGGTGTTGCACTTTGGGTAGTCAAACCAAGGCAGGACCTTCTCAGTGAATGGCGGGGCTCTGTGGAGTGTTGTCGAGCAGAAGGATCGAGGAGTGCAGGTACATAGTTCGTTTAGTTTAGCATAGAGATACAGGGCAAAAACAGGCCCTTCGGCCCAGCGGGTCCGCGCCGACCAGCGATCCCCGCACATTAACACTATCCTACACACACACTAGGGACAATTTTTACATTTACCAAGCCAATTAACCTGGAAGGTTAATTAACCTTGAAGATGGGAGGAAACCGAAAATCTTGGAGAAAACACACGCAGATCATGGGGAGAACGTACAAACTCCGTACCGCCAGGATCGAACCCGGGTCTCCGGCTCTGCATTCACTCTAAGGCAGCAACGCTACCACGGCGCCACCGTGATCCGCCCGTGAAAGTTCCTTGAAAGTTGAGTCACAGTTAGATAGGGTGGTCAAGAAGGCTTTCAGCACATTGGCCTTCATCAGTCAGGATATGAGTATAGAAGTTGGGATGTTATGTTACAATTGTATGATACATTGATGAGGCCACATTTGGAGTATTGTGTTCAGTTTTGGTCACCCTGTTATAGGAAGGCTGTTGTGAAACTGGAAAGAGTGCAGAGAAGATTTGTGAGGATATTGCCAGGACTCATGACCTGAGCTACCGGGAGAGGTTGTGCAGGCTATGACGTTATTCCTTGGAACGCAGGAGGATGAGGGGTGATCTTATTGAGGTGTATAAGATCATGAGTGGAATAGATAGGGTAGATACATAGTCTTTTATCCAGAGTAGGAGAATCAAGACCCAGGAGTCATAGATTTAAGGTGAGAGGGGAAAGATTTAATAGGAACCTGAGGGGCCACAGGGTGGTGGGTACAGGGAATGTGCTGACTGAGGAAGTAGTTGAGGCAGGTGCTATGACAACATTTAAAAGACACCTGGACAGGTAAATAGATAGGAACGGTTTAGAGGAAAAAGGGCCAAACGCAGGCCTGTGGAACAATTGTAGATGGGGCATCTGGGTTGGCATAGGCTGAAGGGCCTGTTTCCATGCTGTATGACTCTTTGACACCCCTCTTTCTCCCCTGTATCCCACCTGGACGCACACCATTATCTCCCTTTCCCCTTCCCTCCACCTACATCCCTCCCCCAATTGGCATCACAATTCACAACTGGCCTTTGTCCAACCATCGGCTTATCAAAAACCTCCCTCACTTGTGTTCACCTATTACCATTCACGCATTGTCCTGCCCCCACCCTCTTCTTTCTCCCCCCACCCCCACCCCAACCCCACCCCACCCCACCCCACCCCCCACCCCACCCCCCACCCCCCACCCCACTTCACCCCCTAGTACCCCACCCCCTCAACCAACCCCCACCACACCATCAACCCCATGCCACCCCACCCCGATCCCACCCACCCTCACCCCCCCCCCACCAACCACATTCACCCAGCCCCCCTCAACAAACTCCCAACCCCGACCCTCCACCCCTCACCCCACCCCCCCAACACACCATCACCCCCACTCCCACCCCACCCCGATCCCACCCCCACCCCGATCCCACCCCCACCCCGATCCCACCCCAACTCCACCCCCACCCTGATCCCACCCCAACCCCACCCCCACCCTGATCCCACCCCACCCCCCACCACCACCACCCCCACCCCCACCCCGCCCCCACCATTAGTCTGAAGAAGGGCCCCGCCCTGAAACATCACCTATCCATGTTCTCCGGAGATGCTGCCTGACCCGCTGAGTTACTCCAGCACTTTGGAGCTCATCAGCATTCTCAATTTATGATGTTTGTCTGTCACTCCCTGAGTAAAATCCGTTCAGATGTAGGTTTAGTTCGCTAATTTTTTAAGTTTACACTCGGGCATTTTTGAAACAATTCTAACCTGTTGATGTTGGTATAAATCCTTCATGTTATTCTCCTTTTCAATTTCAGCCTCAAACTAAAATGAGAGGAAGTAGTGTTTACTTCTTAGTCCCAATTTAAAAATCCAACTGTGTAAGAATGATTAATTAACGTTCTCGTGACGTCAAATAAATGATACAAGAGAAAGGTTAATTAGGTCCATAAATGTAATACGCATGCTATCATAATGGGAGATTTATGCCAATAAATCTGGTGAAATTACCATTCAAACCTTAGATTGAATTTTTTTTTTAAATAGATAAGGACGGCAGGATAAGGTGACCACGGATGACCAAGGAGGTCGTAAACTTGGTCAGGAAGAAGGAAGCATATGTTAGGTTTAAGAAGGTGACCTCAGATGTAGCTGATGAGGAAGATAAAGCCAGTAGGAAAGAATGTAAGCGGGCGATTAGAGGGGCCAAAGGTGGCCATGAAATCTGATTAAAGAAAATCCTTAGGCACACATTAAAAAATATCAGGGTGACCAGGGAAAAGATAGGAACACTCAAAGATAAAGGAGGAAGTCTATGCTTGGAGTTGGAGGATGCAGGTGAGGAACTAAATGAGTACTTATCTATATTCACCGAGAGAAGGACTTGGAGGATAGCGAGACCAGTGTGGAGAATACAAATATGCTCGGGCAGTTTGAGATGGTGAAGGAGGTGGTGCTGAGACTCTTGAAGAACATTAATGTGGATATATCCCCAGGACCTGATGGAATCTATCCCAGGTTATTGAGGGAGGTAAGAGAGGAGATTCAGGGAGCCTTATCAAAGATCTTTGCTTCTTCTCTTGTCACAGGGCAGGTCCCAGAGGACTGGAGAGTGGCCAATGTTGTTCTTTTGTTTAAGAAAGGAAGTAGAGAGAATCCAGGGAACTATAGGCCGGTTAGTCTCATGTCTGTGGTAGAGAAACTATTCGAGAGAATTCTTCGAGATTGGATTTACTCCCATTCGGAAGAGAATGGACTAACTACAGATAGCCGGCATGGCTTGTACACAGTTGGTCGTGTCTCAGTAACTTGATTGAGTTTTCTGAGGATGTGGTTAAGGAGATTGATGAGGGTAGCGTGGTGGATCTTGTATACATGGATTTTGGGAAGACTTTTGATATGGTTGATCATGGTAGGCTGATCCAGAAGATTAAGATGTACAGGATTCATGAGGACTTGGTCGTATGGATTCAGAACTGGCTTATTCAATAAAAGACGGACGGTTCTGGTGGAAGGAAGTTCTGGCTGTAGGTCTGTGACCAGTGGAGTTATGCAGGGATCTGTGCTGGGACCTCTGCTGTTTGCGATACAAGTGACCTGGATGTGAATGTAGATGGGTTGGTGAATATATTTGTTGATGACACCAAGATTGGAGGAGTTGCAGACAGTGAGGAATGCTGTCAGAAGATTCAGTGGGACATGGCTGCAGAAATGGGAGGAGAAGTGGCAGATGGAATTTAACCTGAGGGTGTGTGGAGGTGGTTGCACTTTGGGAGGTTAAATGTAAGGAGAAAGCAAACAGTTAATGGCAAAGGTACACAAAATTGCTGGGGAAACTCAGCGGGTGCAGCAGCATCTATGGAGCGAAGGAAATAGGCGACGTTTCGGGCCGAAACGGGCAGTTAATGGCAAGACCCTTAATTAACAGCAGTAATGTGCAGATGGATCTTGTGGTCCAAGTTCATAGTTCACCAAAGATGCAAATAGTTGCAAATAGTTGCACATGAGATGGTAAAGAAGGCATCTGGTATTCTTGCCTTCATTGCTAAGGGCATTGAATATAAAAGCTTTATAGGACTTTGGTTAGGCCGCATTTGGAGTTTTGAATTCTGTTCTGATCACCCCATTAGACGATTGGAAAGGGTGCATAGGCCTCGAGCAGTGGCAGAAGACTCATTTGATAGGTCTCGCAGCCGCAGAAGGCTGCCGGGATACATCGCGGAGCAGGCCGCAGGAAGAGCCGGTGGGTCCACGAGCGGTGGCAGACTGGGTTCACTGCCACGGAGACAGACACAGCGGGCCCCATCCTGCATGGGGAAGCTCAGATGCTGCAGGGGGCAGCTGGGATGCTGCAGGGGGCAGCTGGGATGGTGCAGGGGGCAGCTGGGATGCAGCACGGGGCAGCTGGGATGCTGCAGGGGGCAGCTGGGATGCTGCAGGGGGCAGCTGGGATGCTGCAGGTGGGTGCTGGGATGCTGCAGGGGGAAGCTGGGATGGTGCAGGCGGGTGCTGGGATGCTGCAGGGGGAAGCTGGGATGCTGCAGGGGCAGCTGGGATGCTGCAGGTGGGTGCTGGGATGCTGCAGGGGGCAGCTGGGATGCTGCAGGGGCAGCTGGGATGCTGCAGGTGGGTGCTGGGATGCTGCAGGGGGCAGCTGGGATGCTGCAGGTGGGTGCTGGGATGCTGCAGGTGGGTGCTGGGATGCTGCAGGGGGCAGCTGGGATGCTGCAGGAGGCAGCTGGGATGCTGCAGGGGCAGCTGGGATGCTGCAGTAGGCAGCTGGAATGCTGCAGGTGGGTGCTGGGATGCTGCAGGGGGCAGCTGGGATGCTGCAGGGGGCAGCTGGGATGCTGCAGGGAGCAGCTGGGATGCTGCAGGGGCAGCTGGGATGCTGCAGTAGGCAGCTGGGATGCTGCAGGGGGCAGCTGGAATGCTGCAGGTGGGTGCTGGGATGCTGCAGGGGGCAGCTGGGATGCTGCAGGGAGCAGCTGGGATGCTGCAGGGAGCAGCTGGGATGATGGGGGGCAGCTGGGGGCAGCTGGGATGTTGCCAAGCTCGTCCATGAAAACCGGAGAGTCAAGGTGGAGGAGCCACTGGCAACGACAGATGCAGGGACAGGGACTGGGGTGTCGCATGGTCGGCTGCAGGTGACGCCCCTGGGACAGAGGTGGTCGGGCGAGGAGAGGGACGTGGGTTCACAGGGCAAGCTGGTCGATGATGATTAGGGAACAGCAGCCTGGGCTTACCCGGATTGGGTGGCTCTCCAGTATATTGAGTGCCTGGACTTTGAACTTTTTAAACATGCCACCAAAGTATTGCGACATGCATGTGTGAACTATGCAAAAAGAATCTGACCGTGCAGTGTACACGTGACAATAATGAACCATTGAAGAGGATTACAGGGTTTCAGCTGCAGGGAGAGGTTGGATAGATTGTTTTCTGTAGAACGTTGGAGCTTGAGGGGAGATATGATAGCAGGATATAAAATGATGAGGGGTGTAGAGACGGTAGATGGTCAGAACCCTTTTCCCAGGGCGGAAATGTTGAACACTTGACATCATAGCTATAAGGTGAGAGGGGGAAGGTGTGGGGTGAGGGGTAGGTATTTTTACATAATGGTCTGGAACTCATTGCCAGTGGTGGTGGTGGAAGCAGATACAATAGTGGTGTTTAGGAGGCTTTTAGATAGGCACAGAAGTGCAGGGAATAGAGGGACATGGATCATGTGTGTGCTGATGGGGCCCATTCCTGTGCTGTACTGTTCTATGTTCCATGCCCCATGTGATGGCAGTTTCTACGTAATGGCTCCTACATACCATGAAGCCCAGAATAACAATCCGTTCAAAGCTTGCCAATGTGAGTTATATGATTGGCAAGTTGCAAGCAACTATCAATGTTTTCACATAATCAGCAATATAATCGATGGGAACAAGATGTCAATATCTGCACACAACTAGAAATAAAGAATTAAATCCTCTGGAACTGTGGGGCAGCAGAATCACAAGCTCGCTGATGAAGTGCATTTTTGGGAAAGTTTTATCCCATGAGAATCGTGTCCTACATGGTGCAATATATATTTTTCAGGCCATGGTAATGTTCAACAAAGGGAGTCTCACTACTGATGGGACAGCACAGTGTTACAGAGGTAGAGCTGCTGCCTTACAGTGCCAGAGACCCAGGTTCCATCCTGTACGGAGTTTGTACGTTCTCCCCGCGACAGGCGTGGAGCTTCGGTTTCCTCCCCCACTCCAAAGACGTGCGGGTTTGTAGGTTAATTGGCTTGGTACAAATTGTAAATGATCCCCAATATGTGTTAGTGTGCGGGCATTGCTGGTCGGCGCGGACTCGGTAGGCGAAAGGGCCTGTTTCCGCGCTGTATCTCGGAGAAAGGGCCTGTTTCCGCGCTGTATCTCGGAACTAAACTAAACTAAACTGGACTATGACATTCAACAGCATTATGTTGGTTGAGACCCCTGCCATCTGTCTTGTGGAGATCATCAATGATCAGAAACTTAATCAGGTGTTAGATAGTTCATTAGCCAATAAATATTTCAGTTTGAAAGTAGATCAGAAATTAAATGTTTAAGAACTAAGGAACTGCAGTTGCAGGAAAAACCAAAGTGGACAAAAGTGCTGGAGAAACTCAACGGGTGAGGCAGCATCTATGGAGCGAAGGAATAGGCGACGTTTCGCGAGACCCGAAATGTCGCCTATTCCTTCGCTCCATAGATGCTGCCTCACCCGCTGAGTTTCTCCAGCACTTTTGTCTACCTCAGAAATTAAATGATCTGCAGTTCAAAATCAGACACCCAGGCACTTTCCAAGTTCTATCAGTCATATGTCAGGATGATGAGTTAACACCTTAACTTGGTTTGAGAAGATGGGTATATGCTGAATGATTATTGATTGCTTTGTATTTAGGCTGGGGGAAAACACCACTACAATATCACAACAGAACACATTTACACACAGTACGATGGCATTTTGATACTCTTTTTGTTCGGAATACATCTGCTTGTGAAGCTATTATTTCAGTTTTACTATATTAATGGAACATGCTTTGTTTTCGCATTTAGATTCTACTTGCATTAAATGTGTTCTGTATTCCTGCGGTATAATTCATCCTTTATATTCTTTTCATTGTATAGAGCAGCACAAGAATGTGGACAATGACATTTTTGTAGATGTAAGGATTTTAATTGGGATTTTATAAAACTACTTGGAAGGTGGATGCTATAGATAGAATTCTGAGCTAATGCATGTGGTTATAATGAAATTGAACATATTACTTATAGTGTTGAATTATTAATTTTCATTAATTTAATTTTAAGGTTTCTGGCACCTAAAAAAAGAAATAGGTAATCAAGGATTAATCCATGTTAGTTTCATGTTAAGCCCCTGTCCCACTTTGCCGAGTTACTCACAAATTCTCCCGAGTTTTGCCCTTGATTCAAACTCGGAGATGCCAGCCGTTGGTACTCGGGGCTATTTATTTTACTCGTGGACATTTTTCAACATGCTGAAAAAAAAGTCCCGACTTAACTGATGCCCCAAGTACCTACGGCTGGCATTACGAGCTGCTACAAAATATCTACGGACTCCTACGGACATTCTCCGAGTTTGAATCAAGGGGAAAACTCGGGAGGATTCGTGAGTAACTCAGGAGAGTAGGACAGGGACCAACATGTTGGTGTTTTTACTTTCCATTTTGGGTCTCAAGCTTTGGAAATATTTAGACAAGAAATTGTTTTTTTTTTGCCAGGTTAAGATGTCATCCATCCTTAAAGACTAAAGTCCTATTACTTAACTTATTAGTTATTTAGACATATTTTTGGTAAACCTTTATTTGATTCAGGCGACATAGAGCGGAGCTCAGGCCACTGGAGATAGGGGGCGAGGAGGTGGAGAGGGTGCCTAGTTTTAAATTTCTGGGGATCAACATCAGTGAGGATCTTAAATGGTCTGTGAACTCTGCTGTAGTTGTAAAAAAGGCGCAACAGAGACTTTACTTCCTCAGAACACTGAGGAAGGCCCAACTGTCTGCTAAACTGCTGGAGTCTTTCTACCGCTGTTCGGTAGAAAGCATACTGACTTACTGCATAACTGCCTGGTTTGGGAACTGTTCAGCAGCTGACAGAGCAGCTCTCCAGAGGGTGATAAAAACTGCCCAGGGTATCATTGGACTCCCCCTGCCCCCTCTGGAGGACATTTACCAGTCCAGATGCCGCAGCAGGACCTGTAATATCGTGAAAGACATTACACATCCTTGTCACCACCTTTTCACACTGCTGCCCTCAGGAAAAAGGTACAGGTCGCTAAAGTCACGCACTGCCAGACTCAAGAACAGCTTTTACCCATCAGCAATCTTGGAACTGAACTCTGTCTCGGGAGCGGGTTATGGGGAAGGAGGGGGGGTGGGAGACAGTGTTAATTTATGTAAATGTGAATCCATGGGTGGGTTTGGGGAGGGAGGGAGTGTAAAAAGTATGTATGTGAATGTTTGAAGTTCTTTTAAATGGAGAGACACAGTAATCTCGTTGTATGTGACACATGCAATGACAATAAAGCATTCTGATTCTGAAAGAAGATAGACCAGAAAGGTTATGGATATTTCTTGTTATGATACACCATGTGATGCACAATGTCATTTATGTCATAAGCTATAAAAAAATGCCAGGGAATCTTTTAAGTTGCCTGTATCAATATGTAAGGAGAACAATAAATGGGTACAAAAGAAATGGTAGTTTGACCTTATTTGTTCTTTTTTATTCTCAATGATATTTCAAGAGTTATCACTAGCTGGCAGAATTACTCATGTTATAAAAATACATAAAGTGCAAGAGTAACTCAGTGGGGCAGGCAGCATCTCTGGAGACCATGTGTAGGTGATGTGTAGGAAGGAACTGCAGATGCAGGTTTACACCGAAGATGGACACAAAATGCTGAAGTAACTCAGCGGGACAGGCAGCATCTCTGGAGAGAAGGAATAGGTGATGTTTCAGGTGAAACACTTGTTCAGACTGAGTGTCAGGGGAGAGGGAGTCTAGAGGTATGGAAGGGCAAGGTGTGAAAATGACAGATCAAAGCAGACAATGTAGAATGGTTCATTGTTAGCTGAGGGGAAGGTGACAAGGAGGCAAACAATCAGTGAAATTAATCAGAAGGATTAAGCTGCCCAAACAAAACATGAGATGCTGTTCCTCCAATTTGTGCTGGGCCTCACTCTGACAATGGAGGAGGACCAGGACAGAAAGGTCAGTGTGGGAATGAGAGGAGGTTAAAGTATTTAACAACCGGAAGATCAGGTTGGTTTAGGCAGACTGAGCGGAAGTGTTCAGCGAAACGATCGCCGAGCCTGCGCTTGGTCTCATGGATATACAGGAATCTACACCTGGAACAGCAGATACAGTAGGTGAGGTTGGAGGAGGTGCAAGTGAACCTCTGCCTCACCTGAAAGGACTGTCGCGATCCTTTACGGATTTTTTGGGATGGGGTATAGGGACAGGTGTTGCATCTCCTGGGGTGTACCTGGGGAGGGGGTGGTTCGGGTGGGAAGGGACGAGGTAATCAGGAAGTTGTGGAAGGAACAGTCTCTGCGGAAACCGGAAAGGGGTGGAGATGGGAAGATGTGACTAGTGGTGGGATCCTCATGGAGGTTGCGAAAATGTTGGAGGATTATATGTTGTATGCGACGGCTGATGGGGTGAAAGGTGAGGACAAGGGGGACTGTGTCCCTGGTGCAAATGGGTGGAGGGGGATCAAGATGGAGCTGCGGGATACCAAGGAGACCCATGTAAGGGCTTCATCTATGATGGGAGAAGGAAAGCCCTGTTCCCTAAAGAATTAGGACATCGCGGATGTCCTGGTATGGAACACCTCATCTTGGGCGCCGATGCGGCGTAGATGGAGGAATGGGCAGTACGATAGGTGATGTTTTGGGTTGGAACCCTTCTTTTCATCTGAAGATGGGTTCCAACCTGATACGTCACCTATTCATGTTCTCCAGAGCTGCTGCCTGAAGGGCCTGCCCCACTTGGGCGTCATTTACGTGTCACACAGATGGCGCGCAAAGATTTTGTACATTCCAATATCCTGGGGCGCCGCTCGCGACTGCGCGTCACTGTCTACATCACCACGCACCATGCACGCGTCGTGACGCATAAACGATGTCGCGTAAATGACACACAAATGGCGCCCGAGTGGGACAGGCCCTTTACTCGCTGAGTTACTCCAGCACTTTGTGTCCTTTTGTACAAACCAGCATCTGCAGTTCGGGTAAGATTAATTATGCTAATATTTATGTACATGTACAGAAGAAAGTGTACAAAATCCAACATGACATGATTGATGTCCTCTTTAAACATTCACATGATACCACTAATAATGAAGGTTACACATTTTCTCACAGAGAATGGTGAGTCTGTGGAATTCTCTGCTTCGCAGGGCGCTGGAGGCTTTCAAGAGAGAGCTAGATAGGGCTCTTAAAAATAGCGGAGTCAGGGGATATGGGGAGAAGGCAGGAACGGGGTACTGATTGGGGATGATCAGCCATGATCACATTGAATGGCGGTGCTGGCTCGAAGGGCCGAATGGTCTACTCCTGCACCTATTGTCTATTGTTAAAGTTCTCAAGCACTGGCTTCAAACAGTAAAAGCATAATCAGGGGTAAAGGTTCAAACATTAATTTGCCTTTCGTCAAGTGGTGAATAATAACAGGTCCATCCCAGTTTGGGGAGAATAATACTAACTTTCAACTATTAAGTTTTAACTTAAGAATTTTGCAGGGTTTAATTTGATTGCCCTGGTAACCTCTGTGGATATAATGGGAATTCCAGCTTCCAAAAGAAGTGTTTTATGGATCAGGTTTTTAGTTTCAGTTTTAGAGATACATACGGAAACAGGCCCTTCGGCCCACCTAGTCCACGCCGACCAGCGATCCCTGTACACTAGCACTATCCTACACACTAGGGACAATTTACAATTTTTACAAAAGCCATTTTTACATAAACCTGTACATCTTTGGAGTGTGGGAGGAAACCGGAGCACCCAGAGAAAACCCACACAGTCACGGGGAGAATGTACAAACTCTGTACAGACAGCACAGGTAGCCAGGATGGAACTCGAGTATCTGGCGCTGTACGGCATCGACTTTAGCGCTGTGTCTACATGCCGTGCCATCCCTAATAATTGAAATGTTGAAATATTGCTTTTTAATGATGAACTGAAATACAATGAGGAATGTACAGCTGTTCAGAAAGTTTTAAAGGAAGCAAACGAGAAATAGTGGCCTGGATTTTCAGGGCTGGGGGGAGCCATCTACCTGGGTATTATTCATTCATTACTTAATAGAACAATTCAGTCGCTTTGACAAAAAAAAGAGTAAGAAAACGAGGAAGGAAAGGGATGATAAGAACAGAGGTGGTAAAACGGAAAGAAAATAAATAGCAGGGACAAGATAATGACTGAGAATTTGATTAAAATAGTAAATATTATGATTCATGTCATGTGATAGGAGCAGAATCAGGCCATTCAACCCATCGACTACTCCGCCATTCAATCATTGCTGATCTATCTTTCCCTCTCAACCACATTCTCCTGCCTTCTCCCCATAACCCCTGACACCATCATGAATCTATCTATCTCTGCCTTAAAATGATCCATTGACTTGGCCTCCACAGCCTTCTGTGACAATGAATTCCACAGATTCACCACCCTCTGAATAAAGAAATTCCTCCCCATTTCCTTCTTAAAGGAACGTCCTTTAATTCTGAGGCTATGATCTCCAGTCCGAGTTCAAGGATTCAAATAAGGTAAAATAACGTGAGTTGGAGTAAAGTCCTCAATTATGATTTAACTCTATTAGTTGTGAAAAAGTAATTGACCACTTTTACTAAAATTAACTGGAGACACTCGGCAGAGTTATCATTAGACTGGAACATTCATTATATTTCATCCTTTCCAGCTGCTGTTTTCACACTCACATTTTATAATGCAAACGCATGAATTGTGGGCAAGAATCGACCACTCAGTCCTTTACAAGACCATGGCTGATTTGATTGTAATCTCCACTCCACCCAACATAATCTTTTGTCTTCTTCCTTATCAAGTATCTATCTAGCTCAGCTTCAAACATAGAAATGTGGCCACTTTGCTTCTGCTGCCCTTTGAAATAAAAAAGTTCCAAAGACTCACAGCCCTCGTACAAAATATTTTGCCTAATTTCATCACAAGCCAATCCCCCCCCCCCCCCCCCCCCCCCTCCATTCCAGAAATTAATGGAACAAACCTCCTCTGCAATGTTCCTATTGCGTATGCAACTTTCCTTAAATAAGGAGACCAATATGGTGTACAGTATTCATAGAGTTATAGATACAGCGTGGAAACAGGCCCTTCAGCCCAACTTGCCCAACATCTCAGCCACACGTTTGGCCCATATCCCTCCAAACCTGTCCTATCCATGTACCTGTCTAACTGGGGTGGAAGATTGCAACCTTCACGTGGTCTGCCCTGTTTCGACGAATGCAATCAACCTGGCGGGCACAATCAAATAAGATCAAATAGAACAAGTTGTCCTACAACTTTAGGTTGTGTATTGTATTGTATTGTTGTATTGTATTGTATTCAAATTTATTGTCATTGTCTCAGTTAGAGACAACGAAATGAATTTCCCTTACAGGCAGTATCATAAAAATAAATAAATAATAATAAATAATAAAACATATTAAAAATAAAATATACGCAAGAAGAAGAAGAAGACCTAACTGTTTCTTAAACGTTGGAATAGTCCCAGCCTCAACTACCTCCTCTGGCAGCTCGTTCAATACACCCACCACCCTTTGTGTGAAAATGTTACCCCTCAGATTCCTATTGAATCTTTTCCCCTTCAACTTAAACTTATGTCCTCTGGTCCCCGATTTCCCTACTCTGGGCAAGAGACTCTGTGCATCTACCCGATCTATTCCTCTCATGATTTTATACACCTCTATAAGATCACCCCTTATCCTCCTGCGTTCCAAGGATTAGTGACCCAGCCTACTCAACCTCTCCCTGTAGCCCTGTAGTTCCCTCTCGTCCCAGCAACATCCTCATAAATCCTCTCTGTACCCTTTCCGGCTAGTCTGGATGATCTTCCAATATAACCGAACCATAACCTCGATACTTATGTCTTCAACTCGCCCAGCATAGTTGATAACATTCTACCAATAAACAATCAGTTCTCCAAAGGCTGACTTCACTACATATAGGTAACAACAAGGTGAAAGCTTCAAAAGGTAAAAAACTGTAGAATGTTGTTGTTACCTTGTTGTTGCATTTGTGTAGCATCTTTCACATCCTTTATGGTATATTCTAAAACATTTTGCAGCCAGAAAAGTGTATGTTAAACACGACAGTGTAAAAAATGTATAGCCAGTTCATACACAATAAGGTGCCATAAATAGCAATATGATAACAACAAGATAATCTGCTTTTCTGATGTATCGGAAGGAACTGCAGATACTGGTTTACACTGAAGATAGACACTAAATGCTGGAGTAACTCAGCGGGACAAGCAGCATCTCTGGAGAGAAGGAATGGCCCCAAATGTCACACATTCCTTCTCTCCAGAAATATCCTGTCCTGCTGAGTCACTCCAGCATTTAGTGTCAATTTGCTTTTCTGATAGTGACCAAGGTATAAATATTGACCAGGATACTGAGGATAACTCACCTGGTCTTCATTTAAAAGTGCCACGACAGCATCTTTCTCCATCCGAGAGCAGGTGAGGCCTTGCCTCAACATCTCATCTGAAAGATGGCATCACTGACAGTGCAGCAGTCCCTCACAACTGAACTCTTAACTCCACTTTCTGAATAGGATTTGAAAGTCCTGACGTGGGAAAGTGAATGCCACCAAACAAGTACAGCTGACACACATTTATTTTCTTTAGTTTAGTTTAGAGATACAGCGCGGAAACAGGCCCTTCGGCCCACCGGGTCCGCGCTGACCGGCGATCCCCGCACATTAACACTATCCTACACACACTAGGGACAATTTTACATTTACACCAAGCCAATTAACCTGCAAACCTGTACGTCTTTGGAGTGTGGGAGGAAACCGAAGATCTTGGAGAAAACCCACGCATGTCACGGGGAGAGCGTACAAACTCCGTACAGACAGCGCCCGTAGTCAGGATCTAACCCGGGTCTTTGGCGCTGTGAGGAAGTAACTCTACCGCTGCACCTCCGTGTCGACTTATTTCCACATTTCTATAAAGATCTGCATTTCTCAACAAGATTAACAGGTGAGTTCATCTGGTTGAGGGCATCTTTTCAGAATATAAACATCTTGAATGGAAAGTGAGTATTACCTCCTCTGCCGGGTATAATGTTATTATAAAATGAAATGATAGAAAGTGCTAAACCAGGCTTCCCATATCCTGTATTAGCAGACCATATATTTATCATTACGTTACAGAACAGGCGGTTTAGCAGCAAAAGACACATAGTTTGAAACAAATTGTGTCAACCTCATTATCCACACTGATGGCGGCAACTTCATTATACAGCATTATACTGACCGTTGCCTGGTTGCTGTGTGGATGGTGAGAACTCTTTGGCAGTGATCCTGGCAAGCTGGGCCTCATCCTGAGCTTTTTGAGCAGCTGTATCAGCCACGTCCGATTTTGATTTGGCGTGAGATGTCCTGTAAGGAAAGTGAAGAATTACAGATCTTTAACAACAATGACATACCCACTCACCAACGTGTCAAAATCAAAGCACTATTGTGACCAAGTCTACAACTTCCATTCAAAGGGAGTTTGGCCATTATGTTTTTGTAAGAATAAACCCATTATTAGTTTACTTGTTTAAGAAGGAACTGCAGATGCTGGAAAATCGAAGGTAGATAAAAATGCTGGAGAAACTCAGCGGGTGAGGCAGTATCTATGGAGCGAAGGAAACAGGCAACGTTTCGGGCCAGAAATGTTGCCTATTTCCTTCACTCCATAGATGCTGCCTCACCCTCTGAGTTTCTCCAGCATTAGTTTACTTGTTCTAAAGAATAAAAGTTAGATTGCAAACAACTCTATCCTTTGTCACCAATTTTGGATCCATATCTAATGTTTATCTTAATTATCGGAACAAATATTTTCTGTGCTATAACCTCACACAAAATTATCGAAGGAAGGTTTGATTTTGTGTTTTACTTCCCAAAATTGGAGAAGCCCTGCTCTCATCAACCTTCTTGGTTATTTCTTCAAATAACTCAACCAAATTTGTGAGATTCAATCTCCATTGCACAACCCCTATCTACCCACATCTTTCCAAATGCATGTTTATCTTATCCCTCAGAATCATCCCAGAATTGGCAGTGGAGGACAATTCACTGGATGCTTTCAAGAGAGAGTTAGATTTAGCTCTTGGGGCTAACGGAATCAAGGGATGTGGGGAAAAAGCAGGAAACGGGGTACTGATTTTGGATGATCAGCCATGATTGATCATATTGAATGGCAGTGCTGGCTCGAAGGGCCGAATGGCCTACTCCTGTACCTATTTTCTATGTTTCTAATTAATTGGCTAAGACTTATCTGAATTAAACTCTGTTAGCCATTCGGCAGCCCACTTACCCAGCTGATCAAGATCCTACTGTCATTCTTGATAAACATCTTCACTATCTATGATACCACCTATTTTAGTGTCATCTGCAGACTAACGAATCATGCCTTGTACATTCCCATCCAAGTTATTGGTAAAGATGACAAACAGCAATGGGCCCAGGTACCAATCCCTGAAGCACACACACGTCACAGGCCTCCAGGCTTCTTATCAAAGGCCTTGCAAAAGTCCTTGCAGACTATCTCTATGGCCCTGCCCTCATCAGCCTTCATGGTTACTTCATCAAAAAACTCAATCAAATTTGTGAAACTCGATCTCCAATTCACAAAACCATGCTACTACCCATATCTTTCAAGATGCATGTATATCTTATCCCTCAGAATCCTCTCCAGTAACTTTCCTACCACAGGTGTTAGGCTTACTGGTCTATTGTTCCAAGGTTTTTCTTTGCAGTCCTTCTTAAATAGAGGCACAACATTAGTAACCCTTCAGCCATCCAGCACCTCACCTATATCGAACGATGATTCATGTATCTCAGCTAGGACTCCTGTAATCTCTTCTCTAGCTTCCCACAGCGTCCTTGGATAAATCTGATCAGGCCTGGGATGGTTCCAAAGGTCCTGTTATTGTCATGTGTACCAATTAAGGTGCAATGATATGCAAATTATCATACAGCCATACTAAAAAAAGCAACAAGACACACAACTACATAAAGGTTAACATCAACATCCACCACAGCGGATTCCCCACATTCCTCACAGCGATGGAAGGCAATAAAGTCTAATCTTCTTCCCTCTTTATTCTCCCACGGTTGGTGTGATCGAAGATCCCGCGTCGGGGCGGTCGAAGCTCCCGTGTCGGGGTGGTCAAAGTTCCTGCGACCTGGAGCTCCTGAAGCCGGTCCCCAGCAGAGGCTGCTAGTTAGATAGTTATTTACCTTCATAAGTCACAGGTGTCCAGCATCTACTAGACTATAACGCGGTACGCCCTTGAGACAACTCCATTAAAGTTCCCAAGTTTCCAAATCTTTTGTGTTTCTCCTCAATAAAATAGAGGAGAAATATTAATTGCCCATCTCCTGTGGCTCCACATGTCTTTACCCCTCCCCGCGGCCTACCACCTTGATTGGTGCGGCCTTTCCTGACGGAGACCGGCCAGAGCCTCAGCTTCAGCAGCGGCACAGCACGGGATTCCATCGCGGAGCGAGCGGTGCCTTGCTGGGAATCGCCATGTTGGAGCTCCGGAGTGCTGGGACTGCCGACTTTGACACTGTGGAGCTGTGGTCTGCAGAGCTTCCAGCCGCAGGTGGCGCTGACTTTCCCGCCGCGGGCGGTGCTGTCGCTGACTTGACGTTGACGTTTCAGGTTGAGACCATTCTTCAGAGTCTGAAGAAGGGTGTCGATCCTGAAAGGTCACCCATTCCATCTCGCCAGAAATGCTGTATGACCCGCTAAGTTACTCCAGCATTTTGTGTCTATCTTTGGTGTAAACCAGCATCTGCAGTTCCTTCCAACACTTTCTATTATACTATCTTTTTAAAGCTATTTAGATAAAAGATTGAGTTGTAATGAGGAATATTGAGAAGAATGTAATTTTTGTTTGAATTTTCAAATTAATTTTGAACATTCAACGATTTAATTTATCTGTTTACTGAAAGAAAGCTGTTTCTTTATCTAAAAGTCAATAAAGGAGATGGTGACATCATCACTAGGTAGCTTTTTACTTAATGACCAACTTCAATGAAATGGCGCAGTTCAAGTTTTGGAGTTTCATAAATCATTAATGTTTGCTTCGTAATCAAGGAGAATAAATCAGTGAACCATCAGTCTTAGTTCATGGCAACTCCTGGAGAATATGGTGCCATCTTTACTCCACTCAAGCAAGACATTTTGCACTAAAATAACCTGTACCCATTTATTGTTTTTATTTGCTCTTAATTACAATAAATATCATAAACATTCCATGATGAAAGTTATTATTTTCCCAGTTTTTTGATGTCTATTGATTAACCAATATTGATTAATTTTTGGAATGGAATTGAATACTTTATCGTCATGTGACAATCACAGTGAAATCCTTTGCTTGCATATGCATGGTATGCAAATAGACGGTGCTGACAAAGTTACAATGTACCCCTGCCAGCTCCCCCTTTGTTCTTCCCCCTCCCCCTCCCATGGAGTTCCCCCACGCCCTCATCGACTGCCGACCGCAGGTTGACCCGCAAGGGTCCCACCATCGGCGAGGCTCCCACTGTCACCGAGGCTCCCACCATCGGTGAGGCTCCCACTGTCACCGAGGCTCCCACCATCGGCGAGGCTCCCACCATCGGCGAGGCTCCCACCATCGGCGAGGCTCCCACCATCGGTGAGGCTCCCACTGTCACCGAGGCTCCCACCATCGGCGAGGCTCCCACTGTCACCGAGGCTCCCACCATCGGCGAGGCTCCCACCTTTGGCGAGGCTCCCACCATCGGCGAGGCTCCCACCTTTGGCGAGGCTCCCACCATCGGCGAGGCTCCATTTTAACTTGCACTAAACGATATTCTCTTATCCTGTATCTATACACTGTAAATGGATCGATTGTAATCATGTATTGTCTCTCTGTGACTGGACCTGTAGCTTTTCACTGTACCTCGGTACACGTGACAATATACTAAACTGAAGTTCTGAAACAAATAAGATAAATCAAAATTGCTTTGGTAGCTAACAAGGGAGTGGAAAGTGGGTTAAAATCAAACATTGATGAAAACAATTTATCAGTCAGCACTTGTTATTGATTCATTGCGAAAGAAGGATTACTTTTAGAAAAATCATGATGAAGTATACAGTAATTTAGGACATGTATTAAATGTCGCACGAAGGGAAAGAAATGGCTGAGGCTACTGCTGTTAGAATTTTTTACAAAAGACTCTAATCAAAAGCTAGAGGGTAGACACAAAATGCTGGAGAATTCAGCGGGACAGGTCTCGACCCGAAACATCACCCATTCCTTCTCTCCAGAGATGCAGCCTGTCCCGCTGAGTTCTTCCAGCATTTTGTGTCTATCTTTGGTGTAAACCAGCATCTGCAGTCCCTTCCTGCACAAAGACAGGGCATAGCTTTAACTTGAGAGGGGCAAGGTTTAAATGAGATGTGCGGGGACATTTTCTTCACAGAGGATGGTGAGTGCCTGGAATACAATGCAGGGGGAAGTGGATGAAGCAGATATGTTAGTGGCATTTAATAGACCTTTGGATAGGCACAGGGATATACAGGGAAGGATCCAGATTATATGCAGGTAGATATGTGATGGACTTTGTATCATGGTCAGCATTGACATTGTTGGCTGAAAGTCTTGTGTTGTGCCGTTCTATGTTCTATGTTCTATGTTCTGCGTTTTATGAAGTAACCTTTCATCTTTTTTGTTTTAATTGAGGTAGGATGAGGGAACTGTCTAATATGAGGGTGAGAACACCCATTGGAAAACTGTTCTGCAGAGCAAAGGCAAGGATAATTAGTTGAAAATAGATACAAAAGCTGGAGCAACTCAGCGGCACAGACAGCATCTCTGGAGAGAAGGAATGAGTGATGTTTCAGGTCGAGACCCTTCTTCTCGACACGAAACATCGCCCATTCCTTGTCTCCAGAGATGCTGCCTGTCCCGCTGAGTTACTCCAGCTTTTTGTGTATATCTTCAGTTTAAACCAACATCTGCAGTTCCTTCTTACACAAGGATAATTAATGCAGTTCTGCTCTGAGATTTACGTCCTTTAAATATTTTGTTCAATTCATCTAGGTGTGAATAATGAACAGGGAAAATGGGGTCGCTAGGAAAGCATATCCATCCATTTCTGTTGATGTAATATTTATGTATTGATTATGCTGGCATTGATGCAGCGTTGGTCTTTGCGGATGATTGCGCTCTCCTGGCGTCCAATTAATCGTGTGCATATTTGCAGAGGCGGCACAGTTGTTTGGTCTTAATATCAGTCTCAGTAAGACAGAAGTCCCCCACTAACGAGCCAGCTCCAGGTGTACACATTGACACCACACAGCTGAAAACAGTTGACGCTTTCAAGTATTTGGGCAGCGTAATATCTTCTGATGGTTCGCTGAGTAATGAAATATCGACCAGTCAGCATGGCCAGTCAAGCACTTGGTCGACTCCGAGCATGGATGTTAAATCACCACAACATCAAGCTGTCAACTAGGCTGAAAGTCTACAAAGTTGCAGCAGTCTCCAGCTTGCTGTATGGATGTGAACATGGACCTTGTACAGGGATCACATCTGCCAGATTGAGAAATGCCGCATGCACTGACTCTCTGCGGTCCGTCACGGGCATCCTCTGGCAAGACAGGGTGATAATGTGGACGTGCTGGACTGTCTGGCTTCACGAGCATCGAAGCAATGATCATAAAGGCCCAGCTTCCATGGACAGGCCATGCGATCAAGATGGATGAATCCTGCATGCCTTGTCAACCCCTGTATGGAGTTCTGTCACTGGGTCAAAGGAACCCAGGGAAATGCCCAAAGAACCGGTTCAGCGACTGCATCACGGCCCACCTCCAGCACACAGGCCCAGCCCCTAAAGAACTGGAAACCTGTGCCAGTGACAGGACTGGCTGGCGTACAACCACGAGGAAGGCTGTCAGCAGTTTCGTAGACAATTGCCGAAGCCGACTGGTTCATGGCAGTGACCATCATTTCATTAGTTTTAAAGTAGCTATGCAGAAGGATAGGACTTAAAATCCTAAATGGCCCGGACTGGGTGGGCCGAAGGGCCTGTTTCTGCACTGTATCTTTAAACTAAACTAAGTCAGGGAGCTCCTGGCTGGTAAGACTGACGTCAGTAGTCTGAACGTTGGTGGAGACTCTTAGGAACAGGATCTACTACCATTTGGATAGGCAATCTAATATGGACAGTCTCACAAATCTGATAGAGATCTTTGTAGTACTCACCGAGGATTTATATGGACCTTAGCAAGCACTTTGACAACTGGAAGGTTATATTGGATGCAATACAAGGGGAGTTAGCCGATTGAATTCAAAATTGGCTTAGAGGAGGGTCAAAGGGTACTTATGAAGGATAGACACAAAAAGCTGGGGTAACTCAGCGAGGCAGACAACATCTCTGGAGAAAAGGAATAGGTGATGGTTCAGGTTGTTTTTAAGATTGGGGGCCTGTGACCACTGGAGTCCACGGCTGTTATTTATATACATCAACGATTTGATGACAATTAGCTTAGTTTACAGCATTTCAACGTTCTCGCACTAAATGTTCAACCCTTTATCTGTGGACAGCTTGATTGTATTCTTATATGGTCTTTTCTTCGACTGGATAGCACGGGGGAAAAAAAAGCTTTTGCTGTACCTTGGTACATGTGACAATAATAAATTAAACTAAACTAAACTATGATCTAGATCAGTTGGGAAGATGGCACACGACAAGGGGAATGGAATTGAACTTTGACAAGTGTGAAGTGTGTGGTGTGTCAAACCAGGGCAGGACTTTCACAGTAAATGATGGAGCTCTGGATAGACACAAATCTGAGCGTACAGATCCATAGTTCCCCCAAAGAAGCGAGAATCTCTTCCCTGGGAAAAATACTGTTAATATTCAACTTATCCATGCTTTCGTGATCTTGTACATCCCAATAACGTTACCCCTCAATCTTTTACGCTCCAAATCCCCAGCATATCGAACCTTTCTCTCTAACTCAAGCCTTAAAGGCCTGGGAACATATTGGTGAATCTCTTTGGCACCCTTTACAACTTAATGACACCCTCCCTCTACCTGGGCAGCCAGAACTACACGCAGGATTTCAAGTGTGGTCTCACCAACACAGTGACATCATGATGTCCCAACTTTTGAAGTCGATAGTTTTCCCAATGCTGTTGGATTCCGCTTCTTAGAATCCCCTCCAACAACTTTCCCTCAACTGATGCAAGGCTCACCGACCTGTAGTTCCCTGGCTGGTCAAACAACTTCATCAATACTTTGTCCACCTGACTCGCTACTTTTGGTTGTTTGACCAAACATAGAACACTGACCAGTACAGCACAGGAACAGGCCCTTCGGCTCACAATGTTTGTGCCGAACATGATGCCAAGTTACACACAATGTGCTGGAGTAACTCATCGGGTCAAGCAACATTTCTGGAGAAAAAGGATGTTTTTTCTCCAGGACGGTTATATTGGATGGAATCCAGGGTGAACTAGCCGATTTAATTCAAAATTGGCTTGGAGGAAGGATAGTTTAGTTTAGTTTAGTTTAGTTTAGAGATACAGCGCGGAAACAAGCCCTTCGGCCCACCGGGTCCGCGCTGACCAGCGATCCTCGCACATTAACACTATCCTACACGCACTAGGGACAATTTTTACATTTACCAAGCCAATTAACCTACAAACCTGTAAGTCTTTGGAGTGTGGGAGGAAACCGAAGATCTTGGAGAAAACCCACGCAGGTCATGGGGAAAATGTACAAACTTCGTACAGACAGCGCCCATGGTCGGGATCGACCCGGGTCTCCGGCGCTGCATTTGAGCCACGGTGACTGTTATGGAAGGTAGACACAACAAAGCTGGAGTAACTCAGTAGGTCAGACAGCATCTCTGGAGAAAAGGAATAGGTTACAATACGTTTCAGGTTGTTTTAAGATTGGAGGCTTTGAGTCAGGACCTTTAAGAATGGTCCCAACCCAAAATGTCCCCCATCCTGTTTCTCCAGTGATGCTGCCTGACATGCTGAGTTACTCCAGCACTTTGTGTCTATCTTTGGTATAAACCAGCATCTGCAGTTCTTTGTTTCGACTGTATATGATGCCAATTAAAATTGATCTCTCCCCGGCTGGTACATGGTTCATATCCCTCTATCCTCTGCACTTCCATGTGCCAATCTAAAAGCTTCAAACACCATTATCATATCTGCCTCCTCCACCACCTCAGGCAATGCATTGTAGGCCTCTACTACCCTCTATGTATAAAAACTCACTCCTCACCTCTCCATTGAACTTTTCCCCTCTCACTTACAGCGATGCCCTCTAATGTTGGACATTTACACTCTGGGATAAAGGTTCTGATTGTCTAGATTACTTTGGAATGTTTTTTTCCCTTGCTTCCAATGAAATATGTGACCTGATAGAATAAAATATACAAGCTCTTTACCTGTGCAAAGGGAAGCCCAGTCCATAAAAGAGAAATTGACATTGTTGACTAATTCTCCCCTTTTACTAATTAGCCCCATCATAATTATCTGCAATCTCCCTACAGGGCAACACAGTGGTTCAGTGATAGAGCTCCCGCCTTACAGCGCCAGAGACCCGGGTTCGATGCTGACTACGGGCGCTGTCTGTACGGAGTTTGTACATTCTCCCCTTGACTGCGTGGGTTTTCTCCGAGGTCTTCAGTTTGCTCCCACACTCCAAAGACGTACAGGTTTGTAGGTTAATTGGCTTGGTAAATGTAACAATTGTGCCTAGTGTGTGTCGGATAGTGTTAATGTGCGGGGATTGGTGTTCGGTGTGGACTCGGTGGGCCTGTTTCCGTGCTGTATCTCTAAACTAAACTACACATCTGCTCCCTTAATTACCACTGTCAAATGCAGGCAAATAGAAGTAGCTTTTGATGAGGCGGTACCCAGACGTGGCGTCGAAAGACGAGAAGCCGAAGCAAAGAAGTCGAAGCCAAATAACCGAAAACATTACGAAGCCGAAACACCAACGAACCGAAAGGGTGGGACGCCTAAATACAAACTAACCGAATGGCCGGGGAGGGGGGGGGGGGGTGGGACGAGATAAAATTGTTCGTTGCCATGCACGCTTATCATTTGCCCACCAGGAAATTTGTGTACCCCCTCCATGTTTTAAAAGCAATTTACTGTGGCTGCCAATGCCACGAGCCGTCTGTCCCCGCGGCCGGGGTGGGGGTGAATCACCCAGTGTGGGTGTCAGGGTCCGGGGGTCGGGGGGGGGGGTTGGGGGGAATCACCCTGGTGTGGGGGTTGGGGTCCGATGGCGGTGCACCGCGGTCAGTGACTCTGGGACCAGCCTGTCCCACACCACTGCTCCACCCGGCCCACAGCCCGTCACAGTGCGGCCGCACGGGGGAGATGAGGCGGAGACGCTGACACGTCCCGCCCCCTGGCGTCGTCATGTCCGTTATTTGACTTTTCGGCAGTGCGGCATTCGGTTCGTTGGCTTTTAGGCGTCCCACCCTTTCGGTTCATTGGCGTTTCGGCTTAGTTTCCTTTCGGTTATTTGGCTTCGACATCTTCGCTTCGGCTTCTCGTCCTTCGATGCCACGTCCGCACAGGGATGAGGCATCTTCTTCGGCATGGATGAGTTAGGCTGAAGGGCCTGTTTCAATGCTGCATGAATCCATATCAAATTGTCTTCCTTGAAATAAAATATATATATATCTGCAGAAAAATGTCAGAACCAAAAATTGGCCCATGCGTTATGCGGAAGCGTTATGCGGCAAGCGTTATGCGGCAAGCGTTATGCGGCAAGCGTTATGCGGCAAGCGTTATGCGGCAAGCGTTATGCGGCAAGAAAATGTACCCAATCTGGTCAGGAAAATAGCAAATGGAAATTAATCCCAGGAAGTGGTAGGTAATGCATTTCTGGATGTGCAAGGAGGATTGAATATGAATAGGAATCAGTTAGCGGTGAAGCACAAATGCTCCTTGGAGCATGTGCTGAAAGATCCTTAAAGGTAGCATGGCAGATCCTTAAAGGTAGCATGGCAGATCAATAAAGACATGCGTGATGCTATCATTTTTAGCTGTGGCATAAAATAAGAGTAGGCCAATTATGTTGGAAGCTGTATAAAACCTTATTTAGGCTGATGTCTGATAACCACTTTGGAGCAAAGTTGCAGGGTGTATTTACAAAGTTGTTGTAGGCACTTACTGGAAAACTGTGGTCAAGACAAAAGATAAAATACTACCATTTACCTCGAGGGAGCAAATGAGGGGGCAATTCCGTGGTATAAAGTGATGAGGGGCCCAGACAGTTTAGTTGAGTCTAGTTTAGTTGAATGTCAGGTGTACCAAGGTACAGTGAGAGGCTATTTGTTGCAAGCTAACCTGTCAGTAGAAAGACTATACAAGATTACAATCAAGCCATCCACTGTGTACAGACACATGATAAAGCGAATAACATTTAATGCAAGATAAAGTCCAGAAAGTCTGATTACAGATAGTCCGAGGGTCTCCAATGAAGTAGATAGCAGCATAGGACCGCTCTCTAGTTGATGAGCAGGGTGCAACATCGTTGATTATGCTGCTGGCCTTGCCGAGTCAGCATGAAGTGTAAATGGAGTCAATGAAAGGGAGGTTGGGTTTGTGTGATGGTCTGTGTTGCATCCACAATTCCCTGTAATTTCTTGTGGTCTTGGATGGGGCTGTTCCCAAACTATGCTGTGATGCATCGTGATAAAATGCTTTCCACGGCGCATCTCTAGAAGTTGGTGTAAGTTCTTGGGGACATGCCGAACTTTCTAAGCCTTCTAAGGAAGAAGAGGCATGGACATTGTTTCTTGGCCATTGCTTCAATATGGGTGGTCCATATTTGGTGATATTTACTCCGAGGAGCTATCAACCATCTCTATTTCGACACCGTCAATGTGTACCGGGGTATGTGTACTGCTTCACTTCCTAAAGTCAATCATTATCTCCTTTGTCTTGCAAACATTGAGAGAAATGTTGTTGTCTTGATACCAGGCCACAAGGTTCTCAGTCTCCTTCCTGTACTCTGTCTCATCTTTAGTTGACATCAGAGATGGCATCAGCCGTGGACCTGTTTTGCCAGTAGGCAAACTGCATAGAGTCACAGAATGATACAGTGTGGAAACAGGCCCTTTGACCCAACTTGCCCACACCGGCCAACATGCCCCAGCTACACTAGTAACACCTGCCTGCATTTGGTTCATATCCCTCCAAACCTGTCCTATCCATGTACCTGTCTAACTGCTTGTTAAATATTGGGATAGTCCCAGCCTCAACTAACTCCTCTGGCAGCTTCTTCCATACACCCACCACCTTTTGTATGAAAAAGTTACCCCTCAGATTCCCATTAAATAGTTTCCCCTTCACCTAAAACCTATGTCTTCTGGTCCTCGATTCCCCAACTCTGGGCAAGAGGCTCTGTGCATCTACCCGAACTATTCCTCTAATGATTTTATACACCTCTATAAGATCACCCCTCATCGCCCTGCATTCCAAGGAATAGAGTCCCAGCCTATACAACATCTCCCTATAGCTCACACCCTCTAATCCTAGAAATATCCTTGTAAATCTTCTCTGTACTCTTTCCAGTTTGACAATATCTTTCCTATAACATGGTGCCCAGCCAATGCTCTAAATGCGGCCTCACCAACATCTTATACAACTGCAACATGACCTCCCAACATCTATACTCAATACTGACTGATGAAGGCCAATGTGGCAAAAGCCTTTACATAGAAACATAGAACATAGAAAATAGGCGCAGGAATAGGCCATTCGGCCCTTCGAGCCTGCACCGCCATTCAATATGATCATGGCTGATCATCCAACTCAGTATCCTGTACCTGCCTTCTCTCCATACCCCCTGATCCCTTTAGCCACAAGGGCCACCTTATCTACCTACAACTCCAACTTCAAGGAACCATGCACCTGTACTCCTAGATCCCTCTGCTCTACAATCCCGAGGGCCTACCATTCACTGTGTAGGTCCTGCCCATGTTAGACTTCCCACAATGCATCACCTCACATTTCCCTGAATCAACCATTCCTCTGCCCACCTGGCCAATCGATCCAGATCCTGCTGCAATCTTTCACAACCATCTTCACTATCTGCAAAACCACTCACTTTTGTATCATCTGCAAACTTGCTAATTTTGCCCTGTATGTTATCATCTAAATCATTGATATAGATGACAAACAGTAACGGGCCCAGCACCAAATGCTGAGGCACATCACTAGTCACAGGCCTCCAGCCCGAGAAGCAAACTTCCACCATCACCCTCTGCTTCCTTCCATCAAACCAATTTTCTATCCATTCAGCTATCTCTCCTTGGCTCCCATGCGATCTAACCTTCCAGAGCAGCCTACTATGTGGAACCTTGTCGAATACTTTGCTGAAATCCATGTATACAACATCTACAGCTCTGGCCTCATTGACCTTTTTGGTCACGTCTTTAAAAAACGCAATCAGATTTGTGAGACATGACTCCCACATGCAAAACCATGCTGACTATCCCTAATCAGCCCTTGTCCATACAATTGCCCGTATATCCTATCCCTCAGAATACTCTCCAGTAACTTACCAACTACATATGTTAAGCTCACCGGTCTATAGTTCCCAGCATTTTCCCTGCAGCCCTTCTTGAAAAAAGGCACAACATTTGCCACCCTCCAGTCTTCCAGCATCTCTCCTGTATTTAAGGACGACTCGTAAATTTCAACCAGGGCTCCCTCAATTTCCTCTCTAGTTTCCCGCAATGTCCTCTGATATATCTGATCAGGCCCTGGAGATTTGTCTACCTTCATACATGACAGTACCTTCAGCACCTCTTTAACTGTAACACTAACTGCTCTCAAGACACTGCCATTGACTGCCCCAAGTTCTTCCATCCTACTGTCTTTCTCGGTAAATACCGAGGAGAAATATACATTGAGGACCTTGCTCATCTCCTGTGGCTCCACACAGAGATGACCACTTTGATTCCTGAGGGGTCCCACTCTCTCTCTAGTTATTCTTTCCCCCCTTATGTATTTATAGAATATCTTGGGATTGTCCTTAATGCTACCTGCCAGAGCTTTCTCCTGGCCCCTTTTGCCCTTCTGATCTCCATTTTTAATTTTCTCCTTAATTCCCAAAACTCCTCCAGGGATGCACTTGATCCCAGCTGCCTATACCTGTCCCATGCATCCTTCTTGTTTTTGAACAATGCCTCAATTTCCCACGTCAGCCAAGCTTCCTTCTGTTTGCCTGCTTTGCCCCTCTCTCTAACGGGGACGTACATGATCTTTCTTCAGTACAGTTTTAAAAACATCCCACTTGGGCCCATGTTCCTTTCCCCTCAAATAACCTGCTCCAGTCAACTTGAGCGAGACCTTCTCTCAAGGTTGGCCTTACCCCAGTTGAGCATTTTAACACATGGACCCTCTCTGTCCTTATCTATAACGATCTTAAACCTAATCGAACTCTGGTCACTGGACCCAAAATGTTCCTCCACAAACACTTCATTAACTTGCCTTCCCAATTTCTCAATACTAGATCCAGTGTTGCCCTCTCACGTGTGGGGGCTTTAGAAAACTCTCATGAACACTTCTGAGAAATTACACCCCATCTGAATCTTTCACGCTATGATTTCCCCAGTCTATATTGGGAAAGTTAAAATCCCCGACTACAACAACCTTATTTGACCTGCAGCTGTCTGTAATCTCCTGGCACATTTGTTCTTCTAATTCCCGTTGACTATTCGGGGGTCTGTAGTACACCCCCAACAAGGCGATCATCCCTTTCTTGTTCCTCAGCTCCACCCATATAGCCTCACTAGACGAACCGTCTGTAATGTCACCTCTGATCACTGCCGTGACATCCTCCTTAACCAACAATGCAACCCCCCTCCCCACCCCCCTCCTCTTTTTCCCTCACCCCTGTCTCTCCTGAAGCTCCTGTACCCGGAACATTGAGCTGCCAGCCCTGCCCTTCCGTTAACCAGGCTTCAGTAATGGCTACAACGTCCCAGTCGCTCGTACCTATCCATGCCCTAAGCTCATCTGCCTTCCCCGTCAAGCCCCTTGCATTAAATACATACATTTCTTCCTTCCTCGCTCCCTGCCTTTCTCCTGGTTATTCTGTCCTCTAATCTTTCTCTCACCATCCTCCACACCAGCTTCTCACCTCCCACCTGCCACTGTCCTGTATGAGAGCCCACCCCCCACCAATCTAGTTTAAACCCACCCGTGTAGCACTAGTGAACCTGCCTGCCAGTGGATCAAAGCTGATGGGTAGACTGGACTGGACAGCAATGATCTATTTCCTTCAGCAGAGAAGGCAAAATACAATTTAGAATAATTGTTAAATCAAAAGGTAGATAAGGAGAATTTATTACATCCAGTATGTGGTAGAGATTTGGAACTCATTACCTAAAAGGATAGTCTCCCATAGGGCAGAAGGTATAGATCTGTGAAAACGCACACCTCCAGATTTTTCTGTCCTTTCTGTCCTGAGCCTCCTCCATGGCCAGAGTGAGTCCCATCGCATATTGGAGGAGCAGCACCTCATATTGCGCTTGGATAGTTTACACCCCAGCGGTATGAACATTGACTTCTCCAATTTCAGGTAGTCCTTGCTTTCTCCCTCCTTCCCTTCCTCTTCCCAGCTCTCCCACAGCCCACTGTCTCCGCCTCTTCCTTTCTTCTTCCCACATCAGTCTGAAGAAGGGTCTTGACCCGAAACGTCACCTTTTTCTTCGCTCCATAGATGCTGCCTCACCTGCTGAGTTTCTCCAGCATTTTTATCTACCTTCGATTTTTTCAGCATCTGCAGTTCCTTCTTAAACATCTCCAGATTCAGGGACAGTTTCTTCCCAGCTGTTATCAGGCAAATAAACCACCCTACCACAACTAGAGTGCAGTCCTGAACTACTATCTATCTAATTGGTGACCTTTGGACTATCTTTGTTCATACGTTACTGGCTTTACCTTGCACTAAACGTTATTCCCTTATCATGTGTACACGTGTAGGGAATCTATACATTGTAAATGGCTCTAATGTAATCATGCATTGTCTTTCCGGTGACTGGTTAGCACGCAGCAAAAGCTGTTCACTGTACCTCGGTACACGTGACAATAAACAAAACTAAACTGAACTGGTGAAAGCAGAAACCCTCGACATGTTTAAACAACTTTGGGATGTGTTCTTTGAGGTCCGTTGACCCTTGTGACTATGGGCCTTGTACCAGAGAGTGGTATTGGTCTATTTTTATGTCCAGTGCATAAAAAATAGACCAAATCTGCTCTTTCTCTTTTATGAATGATTATTTATGATTCCCGGTTGTCAGACTGATGGTTTGTGGCGATGGCAAAATTCCACAACTTCCAATGAGCCGTCAGTGAATTGTTGCATGTTCCAAGTCACCAAAATCAAAGAACTTCTCATTCTGAGTGAGAAACAGTGAGGAATCTAAGAACACAAGAATACAGGAGAATAGGCGTAGGATAGCCAAACATATACTCTCATCCTCATGCTACCCAAGAGGACACAGTTTCAAAGAATCAAATATATACATCACACAAAGAAAGACACAAACCTTATGTTACTCTCACTCTGGGCTACACCACTTAAGATGAACATAACATAAGAGGTAGCACACAGCAGATGTAGGGTCAGCACATCACAGCGATGGGCAGTGGTGTAGCTGTAGAGCTACTGCCTTACAGCGCCAGAGACCCAGGTTTAATCCTGACAACGGGTGCTGCCTGTACGGAGTTTGTACGTTCTCCCCGTGACCTGAGTGAGTTTTCTCTGAGATCTTCGGTTTCCTCCCACAATCCAAAGACGTACAGGTTTGTAGGTTAATTGGCTTGGATTAAATATAAATTGTCCCTGGTGTGTGTAGGGTAATGTTAATATGCGGGGGTTGCTGGTCGGTGTGGACTCGGTGCGCCGAAGGGCCTGTTTCCGCGTCGATTATCTAAACTAAACTAAGCAGAAGGTAAATTACTTCAATAATCAAAATATATCTCCACAGAAAGACAACAACTCAAAATCACACAACAAAAACACAAATATACACAAAATTATTGCCTGAGCTTTTGAGATAACAAATGGAGTATGGATCGAACCTTGTTCTGCAAACTTCAGTACATTCCAACTTAATAAAGTTGATAACACAAGGCATACACCATAGAGATTACGATGGGCCTATGGATAATATGGGACAGAATCCATCTCTATCCTGTACCATAACTGATAAGCAACGTGTTGTTTCCATGCTGTATCTTTGAAATAAACTAAACTAACATGATGTATCAACTCATCAGAAAGAGAGAGGGAAATAGACAATTTGACCCTACTCATGCAGACTAACGGCACAGAAACAGGCATCTTAGCCCATCTCGTTCACACCAACAAACTTGCCCCATCTAAACTAGTTGTTTGCCGCATTTAGCCCAAAACCCTCCAAACCTTTTCTATCCATTTATCTGTCCAAATGTCTTTTAAATGTTGTCATGGTACCTGCTTCAACTACCTCCTCCAACAGCTCATTCCATATATCCACCAGGCTCTGAGTAAAAAATGCTGCCCTCTGTTTCTTATTTAATCTTTACCCTTGCAAATTATAAAAGGACTGGACAAGCTAGATGCAGGAATAATGTTCCCAATGTTGGGCGAGTCCAGAACCAGGGTCCGCAGTCTTAGAATAAAGGGGAAGCCATTTAAGACTGAGGTGAGAAAAAACTTTTTCACCCAGAGAGTTGTGAATTTGTGGAATCCCCTGCCACAGGCCAAGTCATTGGATGGATTTAAGAGAGAGTTAGATAGAGCTCTAGGGGCTAGTGGAATCAAGGGATATGGGGAGAAGGCAGGCACGGGTTATTGATTGGGGACGATCAGCCATGGTCACAATGAATGGCGGTGCTGGCTCGAAGGGCTGAATAGCCTCCTCCTGCACCTATTTTCTATATTTCTATGTATCTTAAACCTAGGCCGAGTTCTTGACCCCACTACCCTGAGATAAAAGACTATGCATTCACCCTATCAATTCCCCGCATGATTTTATACACATCCATAACGTCACCATTTTCCTGCGCTCCAAGGAATAAACTCCAGACGGATGAGTCCATTGAGTCCTGGCAGCATCCTCGTAAATCTTCTTTGCACTCTATCCAGCTCAGTGACATCCTTCCTATATTAGGGTGACCAGAATTGAACACAATACTCCAAATGTGGTCTCACCAACTGCAACCTGACATCCAAACTTCTATACTCACTACCCTGACTGATGAAGGCTGATGCACCAAAGGCCTTCTTTACCACTGACATTACTTTCAGGGGACTGTGTACCTGTACTGCTAGATCCCTCTGCTCTATAATATTCTCTGATACATAGCATTCACGGATAAGGTCGTAGCCTGGTTTGACTTTCTAAAATGCAACACCTCGCACCTATCTGCATTAGACTCCATTCAACGTTTCTTAGCCAACTTTATCGCAGCTGATCAAAATCCTGCTGTGATTATTAATAACTATAGATACATAGATACATAGAAAATAGGTGCAGGAGTAGGCCATTCGGCCCTTCGAGCCTGCACCGCCATTCAATATGATCATGGCTGATCATCCAACTCAGTATCCCGTACCTGCCTTCTCTCCATACCCCCTGATCCCTTTAGCCACAAGGGCCACATCTAACTCCCTCTTAAATATAGCCAATGAACTGGCCTCAACTACCCTCTGTGGCAGAGAGTTCCAGAGATTCACCACTCTCTGTGTGAAAAAGTTTCTTCTCATCTTGGTCCTAAAGGATTTCCCCCTTATCCTTAAGCTGTGACCCCTTGTCCTGGACTTCCCCAACATCGGGAACAATCTTCCTGCATCTAGCCTGTCCAACCCCATAAGAATTTTGTACGTTTCTATAAGATCCCCTCTCAATCTCCTAAATTCTAGCGAGTATAAGCCAAGTCTATCCAGTCTTTCTTCATATGAAAGTCCTGACATCCCAGGAATCAGTCTGGTGAACCTTCTCTGCACTCCCTCTATGGCTATAATGTCCTTCCTCAGATTTGGAGACCAAAACTGTACGCAATACTCCAGGTGTGGTCTCACCAAGACCCTGTACAACTGCAGTAGAACCTCCCTGCTCCTATACTCAAATCCTTTTGCTATGAAAGCTAACATACCATTCGCTTTCTTCACTGCCTGCTGCACCTGCATGCCTACTTTCAATGACTGGTGTACCATGACACCCAGGTCTCGCTGCATCTCCCCTTTTCCTAATCGGCCACCATTTAGATAATAGTCTGCTTTCCTGTTTTTGCCACCAAAGTGGATAACCTCACATTTATCCACATTATACTGCATCTGCCAAACATTTGCCCACTCACCCAGCCTATCCAAGTCACCTTGCAGTTTCCTAGCATCCTCCTCACAGCTAACACTGCCCCCCAGCTTAGTGTCATCCGCAAACTTGGAGATGTTGCCTTCAATTCCCTCATCCAGATCATTAATATAAATTGTAAATAGCTGGGGTCCCAGCACTGAGCCTTGCGGTACCCCACTAGTCACTGCCTGCCATTGTGAAAAGGACCCGTTTACTCCTACTCTTTGCTTCCTGTTTGCCAGCCAGTTCTCTATCCACATCAATACTAAACCCCCAATACCGTGTGCTTTAAGTTTGTATACTAATCTCTTATGTGGGACCTTGTCGAAAGCCTTCTGAAAGTCCAGATACAACACATCCACTGGTTCTCCCCTATCCACTCTACTAGTTACATCCTCGAAAAATTCTATAAGATTCGTCAGACATGATTTACCTTTCGTAAATCCATGCTGACTTTGTCCAATGATTTCACCACTTTCCAAATGTGCTGCTATCCCATCTTTAATAACTGACTCTAGCAGTTTCCCCACTACCGATGTTAGACTAACTGGTCTGTAATTCCCCGTTTTCTCTCTCCCTCCCTTCTTGAAAAGTGGGGTTACGTTTGCTACCCTCCAATCCTCAGGAACTACTCCAGAATCTAAAGAGTTTTGAAAAATTATCACTAATGCATCCACTATTTCTGGAGCTACTTCCTTAAGTACTCTGGGATGCAGCCTATCTGGCCCTGGTGATTTATCGGCCTTTAATCCATTCAATTTACCCAACACCACTTCCCGACTAACCTGGATTTCACTCAGTTCCTCTATCTCCTTTGACCCGCGGTCCCCTGCTATTTCCGGCAGATTATTTATGTCTTCCTTAGTGAAGACGGAACCAAAGTAGTTATTCAATTGGTCCGCCATATCCTTGTTCCCCATGATCAACTCACCTGTTTCTGACTGCAAGGGACCTACATTTGTTTTAACTAATCTCTTTCTCTTCACATATCTTCTCTTTCTCTTCACATATCTTCACTGTTTCCGACTCCACCTTACTTTCATGTCTGCTGCAAACTTACTGATCAACCCTTGTACATTCTCAACCATATCATTGATGATATACACCACAAACAGCAATGGGCTCAGCACCGATCGAGGCACATCAGTAGTCACAGGCCTCCAGCCAGAAAAGCAATCTAACATCACCCTCCTCTGCTTCATTTAATGAAGCCAATTCTGTATCCAATCATTTAGCTCTCCCTGGATCCCATGCAATCTAACTCTTCAGAGCAGCCAACCATGCTGAACCGTATCAGAAGCCTTACTGTTTATATAGACAATGCCTTGCCCTTGTCGACCTTCTTACTTACTTCTTCAAAAAGCTCAATCAAATTCATGAGGCACGATCTCCCAGGTACAAAACCATGCTGTCCTGCAAAGACTCTATCCCAATTCCTCCGTCTACGCTGCACCTGCGCCCAAGATGAGGTTCCACACCATCACATCCGAGACGTCCTCGTTCTTTATGGAATGAGGGTTTCCCTCTTCCATCATAGATGAGGCCCTCACACAGGGCCTCACGTATCCCGCAGCTCCGCCCTTGCTCCCCCTCCCCCCCAGTTGCAACAGGGACAGAGTCTCCCTAGTCCTCACCTTTCACCCCCATCAGCCATCGCATACAGCACATAATCCGCTGACATTGTCACCACCTTCAACGGGATCCCACCACCTCACATCATCCCATCTCCACCCCTTTCCGTTTTCCACAGAGACTGTTCCCTCTGCAACTGCCCGGTTAACTCATCCCTTCCCACCTCATATCTCGCTTGGGCAGCTTACAACCCAGGAGAATGAATTTTGATTTCTCAAACTTCAAGTAACCCTTGCTTTCCCTTGCTCTCCGTCCCCCCCCCCCCCCCCCCCACCCTAGTTTCCGACTAGTTTCATTGCATCCTGATTAATTTGACTGTGTTTACTGTTGCTGTAACCTTCCCCTCAGCCAACTATGAACCATTCTACATTTTCTTGATCATCTTCTACTTTGCTCTGCCATGTAAACACCTTACCCTTCCTGATCTCTAGTTTCCCTTTCCCCTGACTCTCAGTCTGAGGAAGGGTCTCGACCCAAAGTGTCACCCACTCCTTCTCTCCAGAGATGCTGCCTGTCCCACTGAGTTACTCCAGCATTTTGTGTCTATCTTCTGACTATCCCTAGTCAGCCCCAATCAAACCTCAAATCTATGCCCTCGTTCTTGATTCGGATGGCAGGCACTGGAATATTGCATCCAGTTCAGCCTCCTTATCGAAAACCTAGAGGAATATTCCTGGCCCTTCCAATCCACATGAATTCTTGAGAAAATATAACATTGGCTTGGCTCCCTGCAGCCCATGATGAAGGTGTCAAAGTATTTTTTGATGTTGGAGATTGTGTCTTTTCCAACTATTTAAGACCAGACTCTATCTCCTGCAGACAGACACAAGATGTTGGATTAGCTCAGAAGGACAGGCAGCATCTCTGTAGAAAAGGAATGGGTGACGTTTTGGATCGAGACCCTTCTTCCGACTGAGAGTCAGGGGAGAGGGGAGGGAGAGATACAGAGATAAGGAGGTGTCAGATGTGGGAACGAGACATCAAAGAGGGTGGACATCAAGGAAAATGTAGAATAGATCATTGTTAGCCAGGAGAAGGTGACAACAAAGTAAACAGAGATAAAATGTAATCAGGGACAGTCAGACTGGTCAGAGAACTGGGAAGGGGGAGAGATGGAGAGAGAGGGAAAGCAAGGGTTACTTGAAATTAGAGGTCAATATTCATACCGCTGGGCTGTAAGCTGCCCGAGTGAGATATGAGGTGCTGTTCCTCCACTTTGTGCTGGGCCTCACTCTGACAATGGAGGAGGCCCAGGACGAAAAGGTCAGTGTGGGAATGGGAGGGGGAGTTAAAGTGTGTATCTTTATCTCTATCTCCTGCACATGGATATATACTGCTCGAAGGTGCATTTTCATCTGGGCACGCACGGGAAAGATGGGAATAACAAATGCTCATTATTTTAACTGCCACCCACTCAATAGAATTGTGGCAATAATTTAACTGTTAATTTCTCATTAATTAATCATGCAAAATCCAATTATAAAATAGTGATCCATTTTGTTGAATATTTATACATCACAGGCTTAGTGGTAACCATGCTACAAGAAATTTAGGTCAAGTTGGTCGATGTTACTGTTTATACGGAAGCCTCATCTCACTAATGTGCCCCCATACAATTCTATTCCTTCCCCCTTACATATTTACAACGTTTTTCTTCTCATCCATCAGTGCTACCTTCTTCATCTACTGGCAGCATTCTTGCAATTCTTCAATAAAGAAATGATTCTTAATTTCTCACTTATTTGTTTTCATGGCGATTATTATGTGCTTGACTTGCTCACAAGTGATGCCTTCGCTCCTGCTCCACCCATGTAACCCTCTTCATAATGTTCAAATCCTATATTTGCTATATTAATATTCAGACATCTTCCATGCTTCAAGTCTGTGTGCCCTAGTTACATGCTTAAAGTACAATAGGGTGGTGAATCTGTGGAATTCATTGCCACAGAAGGCTGTGGAGGCCAAGTCAATGGATATTTTTAAGGCAGAGATAGATTCTCAATTAGTGTGGGTGTCAGGGGTTATTGATTCATTGATTCAAGAAGTTTATTGCCATGTCAACAAGTTGATAGGAATGTGTCTTGGTTCGCTCTCAGACAGATACAATACAGTACAATACAACCACCACATACACCACAATAAATAATACAGACAATACCGTACGAAGGACAATATATACAGGAAGGACAGTACCCAGCAGCGTCATGTTAAGCGTAAGTGCAAGTGCAAAGGAAAGTGCAAAGTGATTAGTGCAAATTCAAATATCTGATGGCTTGGAGGTAGGTGCTGTCTCTGAAGCGAGATGTTTTACTTTTAATGCTTCTATATCTCCTTCCTGATGGGAGGAGATTAAAGAGGTAATGTGCCGGGTGAAAGTGGTCTGCTATGATTTTTTTGGCCTTTCTGATGAGTCTTGTTGAGTAAAGTGATGTCACTGAGGGAAGTCTGCTGCAACCGATGATCTTAGAAGCTCGGCGCACTATTCTCTCCAGCCGAATGGGGAGAAGGCAGGAGATGAGAGGGAAAGATAAATCAGCCAAAACTGTAACGTTCAGGTTCAGGAACAGCTTCTTCCCCACAGCCATCAGACTATTAAACACAACAACGAATAAGCTCTGAACTGCAACAGACTATTAATATTATTGCATTATATTTGTTATTTATTCAGTATGTGTGCATGTGTATTTGAATTTAATTTGAATTTGATTCCTTTATTGTTGACTTGATGGGTCGAATGGCCTAATTCTGCTCCTATCACTTATGAACTTATGTACTTATGAATTCAAATGTCTCTGAATTTTGGCATTATATGCATGACACCAGCTAACATTCACAGCACGTCAAAGAAAGAGAATTCCAATAATCTATTTGTATAAAAGATTTCTGCTCAGCTCAGTCTTAAATGGCCCAAGTCTTATCCTCATTTTTGATTTTCCACTGAGGACCCACAATCCTGTTCACATCAATGGGACGCTGGTGGAGAGGGTCAAAAGCCTCAAATTCCTGGGCATGCATATTTCCGAAGAACTTTCCTGGACCCAGCACACTGATGCAATTGTAAAGATGGCACATCAACACCTCTGCTTCCTGAGAAGATTACGGAGAGTCGGTATGTCAAGGAGGACTCACCTGAACTTCTACAGATGCACGGTAGAGAGCATTCTGACCGGTTGCATCGTGGCCTGGTTCGGCAACTTGAACGTCCTGGAGCGGAAAAGACTACAAAAAGTTGTGACCATGGCCCAGTCCATCACCGGCTCTGAACTCTCCACCATCGAAGGGATCTATCGTAGTCGCTGCCACAAAAAAGCTGCCAAAATCATCAACGACCCACACCATCCTGGCCATGCACTCATCTCTCCGTTATCATTGGGAAGAAGGTAGAGGAGCCTGAAAACTGTAACGTTCAGGTTCAGGAACAGCTTCTTCCCCACAGCCATCAGACTATTAAACACAACAACGAATAAGCTCTGAACTGCAACAGACTATTAATATTATTGCATTATATTTGTTATTTATTCAGTATGTGTGCATGTGTATTTGAATTTAATTTGAATTTGATTCCTTTATTGTCATTCAGACCTTTCGGTCTGAACGAAATTATGTTGCCTGCAGTGATACACAGTAACAGTAAATAACAAAACATACAATAAACACAAATTAACATCCACCACAGTGAGTTCACCAAGCACATCCTCACTGTGATGGAGGCAAAAGTCTTAGTCTCTGTCTCTTCCCTCCTTGTTCTCCCTCTGCGCTGAGGCGATCGATCCAGGCCGAAGATGCCGCTCTCCAGTCCAGCGGACCTCCGTGGTGATGTCGCGCTGCCGAAAGCCGGAACGCCGTCTCCGCTCCGAGTCGGCCCACCACAGCCTCAGCTCCGAGTCCCGCTGCATCATCTCCGAGTCCCGCAGCCTCAGCTCCGAGTCTCGCAGCCTCAGCTCTGAGCCGCTGCCGAAAGCTGGAACGCCGCACCAGCGAGTCGGGCCACCGCTGCCTCGGCCCCGAAGACGGCCAGCCTCGCGTTGGTAAGTCCTGGCTGGCTCTGCCTCCGGAGCCTCGAGGTCGGTCGCAGGTTGGAGACCACCAGCTCCGCCATTAGGCCTCAGCGCAGACAGAGGCAGAGAAGGGGGATACGAAAAGAAAAAGTTGCATTCCCCCGAAGGAAGAGACAAAAAAACATGTTTCACCCCCCCCCCCCCCCCATAACACAACCCAACAAACTAAAACTTAGCCAAAACAAGCCAAAAAAACAACGACAAAAAGTAAAGACAGACGGACTGCAGGCGAGCCGCAGCTGTTAACAGTGCCGCCACTTCTGGTATACACACACTGAACATTTTTCTTCTCCTATTATTCACTATGTTTACATATTCTGTTGTGTTGCAGCAAGTAAAGGCCCTGTCCCACTTTCCCGAGTTACTCACGAACTCTCCCGAGTTTTCCCCTTGATTCGAACTCGGAGAATTACGGTAATAGCTGTTCATAGGTACTCGGGGCTATTTTTTTAACTCATAGACATTTTTCAACATGTTCCAACTTACCTGATGCCCCGTGTTCCTACAGCTGGCATTACGAGTCACTATGAAACATCTACGATTCCTATCGGCTCGCTACCGACATTTCCCGACATTCCCCGAGTTCAAATCAAGGGGAAAACTCGGGAGAGTTCGTGAGTAACTTGGGAAAGTGGGACAGACCTTAAGAATTTCATTTTCCTATCTGGGACATATGACAATAAAACACTCTCTTGACTCTTGACTTGAACTTAGGAACTTCTGAATAACTCATTGATACAGCTGATTATTGCAATGACCAGTCGATTCCTCGGATCATCACGACTCAGGCAGCAGCACAGATTGTTAAGTCTTGAAGCATTCTGCAAATATTGGGATGTCAGCTGCAAAATGATGGTTTCACATCCGCACATATAACAGCCAATGCTTCAACGCAGGTGAGGCCAATCCACATGAAGCTGTGGGGAGGATGGGGAAAATGCAACAGTATCAGATGTCGTGTGGTTAATGGAGAGGTGGTGCAGGATTGAGACCAGGCAAAACCTACGCACTTTATACTAATGAATATGCAACACTGATGGGGTGGCAGAGCCGGCAGCCTGGAGAAACTGCTGGAGGAAAACCTTTGAAAAATATTAAATTTCATGACAGCAACTATTGTTGTCAGGCTGATAATAATAAAATAATGTTTGGAAAAGCCCATGAAAATGCACAAAAGGCAGCTTACAACCCAGCAGTATGAATATTGATTTCTTTAACTTCAAGTAACCCTTGCTTTCCCTCTCTCCCCATCCCTCCCCCATCCTAGTTCTCCGACGTTCTACTGTCCTCCTGATTAAATATTACTGTCTGTATGCCTCGTTGTCACCTTCCCATCAGCTAGCAATGAACCATTCTACATTTCCTTATCATCATGTGCTTTGATCTCTCATTTTCGCTCCTTGCCTTCCATATTTCTGGACTCCCTCTCCCCTGACTCTCAGTCTGAAGAAGGGTCATGACCCGAAACATCACCTATTCATTTTTTCCAGAGATGCTGCCTGTCCCGCTGAGTTACTCCAGCATGTTGTGTCTATCTTCGGTGTAAACCAGCATCTGCAGTTCCTTTCTACATACAGTATATTTCACAGGGTTGCCACATCCTGCACATGCCTGTTCAGTATGCGTTTAGCTATAGTGCAATGCTAATTATTGGCCATTTTCCATTATCCACTGAGGAATTCTCCACCATTACACGAAATGATTGAAATCCCAATGTATTAAGCGTTGTGCTAGGGGAGATTTCTGAATAATAGCTCCACTTGAGAACTGTCCAGGTTTGATCCAGAGTCTGCAAGGGCTTCAGAATGATCTCTGGGGCACTGTAGCCTGAAAAATCTACACCTACCAACTCACCATCAGCCATCTCCCATCCACCCTACTCCACAAGGACAGATGTGCAGCTGTATTTTTTTAAATCAGCGCACTATTGAATCAACGCAGCACACTGATCAATGTGACAACAGCTCTGTGGAACATCACATGATTGCAGATTCAGAATTCCCTGCGTTATTGTGAAACTGAACCATTCGTACCCCAACTGGAGAGCAGTCCGGCTCTGCCACGGTCAGTTTTTCGGAGCCCCGCGCGATGTCGAGACCAGCTCCGCACAACTTCATACGGCTCTGGCAATCGAAGTGGGACCGGCCCCGCGAGGCCGTACGCCTCAAGCGACCACGTTAGGTCGCGCTTGCCGCATGGAGTCGCCTGCTCGTGGGACAGGCCCTTTACAAGCTTACTTAAATATGACTTTCAGGATGTCGAGAGCAAGCGTGCAAAGGAATCATGCATGTAGCTTTTGAATACGTTGATTACTTTATTGGATATCCCTATGAGAAGAACAAGTTACAATGTAAGGAATATGAGTTACAGGTTTTAGAAAGTACTGCATGGCAAGGACTGAGAACAAATGAGAAACAAGTAATTTCATACCACATGAACTCTACAGCATGTCGCCAGGGCAAGGTTCAATGCCTACTGTACCGTTAAAACACAGTGAAATGATTGCTACACTAAAATCCAGATTTAGCTCCAAATGCAACATACTTTCCGTCCAAATTTTATTATGTAATCACATTATCAATATTTCTGCACTGTAATATTACTCTGTTTCCATAATGTGGATTAATTAATCCTTTTGTATATTCTTGAAAGGCTTGTGTTCAAATAAAAGATATTATGTGGCTTTTTATTGTATTTTATATTAACAATACAACAAGGTATTTTTGAAATGTAGTTAATACTGTAACAGCCAATCTACATGGAGTAGGCTTCCACTAAGGGATAACCTGCCGGTAATCTTTGTTTTAATAAGATTAGTTGAGGTATAAATATGTGTTGGGTCAATAATCACTGACCTCTACAGGGTATGTCCCTGACAACTTGATTAGGCTTTGAGGCCTACTATGTAGTCATGCCTACTATGTTCTGTTGTGCTGAAGCAAAGCAAGAATTTCATTGTCCTATCAGGGACACATGACAATAAACTCTCTTGAATCTTGAATCTTGAACCTTGAGGTAACTACTTGGAATACTCAGCACTGAACGAGAAGCCTTTGTACATTTATGGAACTTTTGTGGGTTCCATTATCAGTGGTTGCCACTCAGAGCCACACTAGTTCAACCAATGTTGTGGCTACCCAAGTGCCAAGTCACAGCCTCCAGTTAGGTCTCAGTGTCAACTAACATCATGAGTTCCCAGATAGACACAAAAAGCTAGAGTAACTCTGCGGGTCAGACAGCATCTCTGGAGAAAAGGAAAGGGTGACATTTCAGGTCGAGACCCTTCTTCAGATTCAGTCTGAAGAAAGGTCTCGACCGGAAACGTCACCTATTCCATTCCTCCAGAGATGCTGTCTGACCCACTGAGTTACTCCAGCTTTTTGTGTCTATCTTCGGTCTAAACCAGCAACTGTGGTTCCTTCCCACACAACAAGAGTTCCCAGGCCTGACACTTCCATTTTGACCATGAAAAAACATTTAAAGATTCAAACTAATTTATGGAGCATTTGAACTAGTGTGCAACATTGGTGCAATGCTGACCTGTACCTCACGTATAAGGCTCAAACCAATGCAAGGGATACAGATGAAATGTGTAAGAAGGGACTGCAGATGCTGGTTTAAACTGATGATTAAAGATGGAGTAACTCAGTGGATCAGACAGCATTTCCGAAGGAAAGGAATAGGTGACGTTTTGGGTCGAGACCGAGAGTCAGGGGAAAGGGAAACGAGAGATATAGACGGTGATGTCGAGAGATTATAGAACAAATGGTTGAAAGATATGTAAAAAAGTAACAATGACAAAGGGAACAGGCCATTGTTGGCTGTGGCTTAGGTGAAAACAAGTTACAGACAACAATTGAACACTTTTTGTATCGCTGCTGGTCAGTCCAGACTCTTGCTTCAAGCTAGTGTGAGCTAATATTATTTTTATTTAAATATAAGCTTAGACGAAGCAATAAATCAGGAAAAAGTACTTGGTAAGTACAAAAAGCTGGAGTAACTCAGCAGGTCAGACAGCATCTCTGGATGGAGAAATCTGTTTCTTCTGTCCCGCTGAGTTACTCCAGCGTTTTGTGTCTATCTTCGGTTTAAACCAGGTTTAAACCAGCATCTGCAGTTCCTTCCTACACAAAAGGACTTGGTATGTATAAATGGGAAACCAGTATTATCTGGTTTTCCACATTTCTGCAATGCAACTGTTGCTGACAAAGACACTGCAGTAACATTTCCCCAGCAAGCATATTACATGCAAGCCCTGCAATTTCAATACCACTGCATTAATCAATTGTAGAAATGGTTCTTGAGTTTTAAAGGCACAAACAGATGGAGAGGAAATCTCTCCTGGGGATGAAGTGGCATTTTATTTCTACTCTCATGTTACTTTGCTCCCTGCAGCATTATTAGTTAGTATGAACTGGCAGGATCGTGCTTCCATATAGTACAGGCCAGGTAGTAATATTATTTACAGGCATCCAAAATCTGAATGTTGGTTAAATTCATTTTTATCCATGACAAGAAAATATTAAAATACTTGAATAAATACATCATCAATTAATGTTAGAAAGCTAATCACTGTTTAATGGCAGCCAATGAAACAAATATAATTCAAATAACCAGATATAATTAGCTTTTGGTTTTATTAGCTGTTAACCTGGGAAGCTGACTCAGCAAATGCAAATATCTGCAGAAGCTGGTCATCTAAAATAAAAACAAAAATGTTGGTAGTACTGAACATGTCAGGCTGCATTAGTGAAATAGAGTTAGTGGTTTAGGTCAAAGAACCTTCATCGTTTATGATGATGCGTATTCAGAGCTTCAAATGAGATATTTTTAAATTATTAACCTGATTTAGTTTAGTTTAGTTTAGAGATACAACGTGGAAGCAGGCCCTTCGGCCCATCGAGTCCGCACCGACCAGCGATCCCCGCACATTAACACTATCCTACCCTAGGGATAATTTTACATTCATACCACACCAATTAACCTACACACCTGTACGTCTTTGGAGTGTGGGAGGAAACTTAAGTTCTCAGAGAAAACCCATGCAGGTCACGGGGAGAACGTACAAACTCTGTACAGACAGCTCCCGTAGTCAGGATCGAACCCGGATCTCTGGTGCGCTGCGCCACCGTGCAGCCCTGATGTTCAAAAAAGTATTGTTCCTTTGCTCTTGAACACAGTACTCTAGATGTTGCCTCACCAACGTCTTGTACAATTGTAACATAGCATCCCAACTTTTATACTCAATACACTGACTCATGAAGGCCAATGTACCAAAAGCCCTCTTAACAACCCTTCTTAACCACCTCAGGGTAATATGCACCCTATTCCTGGATTCCTCTGCTCTACAAGCCCCACCATTCACTGTCTGGGAGCAACTCAAAGATATCGGGGGAAAACCCACACAGTCACGAAGGGAGAACGTACAAACTCCGTACACAGCACCTGTAGTTGGGATCGAACCCAGGTATCTGGCGCTGTAAGGCAGTAAATCTACTGCTGCGCCACCTTGCCACCCTGCAGACTTACTAATCATGCCTTGTTCATTCTCATCCAATTTGTTGATATAGATGACAAGCAGCAATGTGCCCAGCCAGCAGTAATCCATGAGACACTAACTAGTCACAGACCTCCTCCACCACCATCCTTCCTTGAAGCCAATTCTGTATTATTATTTATAAATGTACAAAATCATCGTTATTTCCCGCTTAAATATTAATTACAAACACATAAAGTCACAATTTAGGCTTTACCAGATAGTTGTAGATTCAAAGTACTGATTTAATCAAAAAAATGTGTAAACATGATTATTTAAATAGAAGATAGACACAAAATGCTGGAGTAACTAGCGGGACAGGCAGCATCTATGGAGAGGTAACGTTTTGGATCGAGACCATTCTTAAGTCTGAAGAAGGATTTTGACCCAAAACGCCACCCATTCCTTCTCTCTGGAGATGCTGCCTGTCCCGCTGAGTTACTACAGCTTTATGTGTTTATCTTCAGACTGAGAGTCAGGGGAAAGGGAAACAAGATATATAGACGGTGATATAGAGAGACATAGAACAAATGAATGAAATATATGCAAAACAGTAACGATGGTAAAGGAAACAGGCCATTGTTAGCTGTTTGCTGGGTGAGAACGAGAAGCTGGTGCGCCTTGGGTGGGGGTGGGATAGAGAGAGAGCAATCTAGGAGTTACTTGAAGTTAGAGAAATCAAATTCATACCACTGGGTTGTAAGATGCCCAAGCGAAACATGAGATGCTGTTCCTCCAATTTGCATTTGGCCTCACACTGACAATGGAGGAGACCAAGGACAGAAAGGTCAATGTGGGAATGGGAAGGGGAATTAAAGTGTTTGGCAACCAGGAGATCAGGTAGATCCAGGCCGACTGAGCGAAGGTGATCAGCGAAATAAATGCAATTTGATAAAAGCAGGGTCGGTGAACGGGAAGAGAATCTTGACTTGGCATAAATAATATATATTCAACATTGAGAGAGATGCAGTGATTTTCTTGCTAAATTTAATCTCTCTCTTTCTTGAAGATTGATTTAATTATTAATATTCTCCCTGGCTGAGAATGCTCCATCATGGTTTGTTCATAATAAAGAAAAAAGCCACTTGCTACTAACACTTAGTTAATTTTCTGATAATTAACACTGTTGCAATGGGTTTTAAATGTGAAAATTGTTTTAACTAAAGAAAAACACATACTTTTTCCCTCCTGCAGATTTCCCCAGTTTAGTTTCCAAGTAATATACGCTGCCCTTCTATGATCTGCACATTTGTTTTTAAAGCTATTTAATCTTGGTCTGTAATTATCTGCCTTTATTGTTTCAGCAATTTTTGTTGCAGAGTGATTCCTTAATAATTAATCTAGTATATTCCTTTCTTAATCATGGCATAAGGTGAGCAAGGAATGATCTTAGAACATACAAAGAACATAGAATATGCACCCTATTCACAATGTTTGTGCCAAAAACAATGCCTGGCTAAACTGGTCTCATCTGCCTGTACATGATCCATATCCCTCTATCCCTCACTTCCATGTGTCGATCTAAAAGCCTGTAAAACACCATCATTGTATCTGCTCCCACCTCCACCTAGCCCCCATCACTCTGTGTCAAAGAAAATGCCCCGCACATCCCGGTCTCACCTTAGAGCTATGCCCTCTAGTGTTGGACATTTCCACCCTGGGGAAAAGGCTCCGACTGTCTATCCCGAAGATAGACACAAAAAGCTGGAGTAACTCAGTGGGATAGGCAACATCTCTGGAGAGAAGGAATGGGGGACGTTTCTGGTCGAGGAGTTCAATGGTTCTGAAGAAGGATATTGACCCGAAACGTCACCAGTCTGAAGTCCGCCTGCTATGAGGAACCTTATCAAAAGCTTTACTAAAATCCATGTATACAACATCCTGCACGCTATCTTCATCAATCCCCTTTGCCTCAAAAAACCCAATCAAAATAGTGAGACATGACCTACCATGTACAAGCCGTGCTGGCTACCCCTGATTAGCCCATTCTCTTCCAATTGGGAGTAAATCCTATCTCAAAGAATTCTCGCTAGTAGTTTCCCTACCACTGACGTGAGGCTCATCAGCCTATAGTTCCATGGACTTCCTCTACTTCCCTTCTTAAATAAAAGAACAACAATGGCTAATCTCTAGTCCTCTGGGAGCCTTGGGATTTTCCTTAATCCGACTCCCCAATGATATTTCATGGCTCCCTTTGTCCCTTCTAATCGCCCCCTTGAGTTCTTCCCTCCTTGCTTTATCTTCCTCATCTTATGCCACCTTCTTAAACCTGACATGCGCTTCCTTTTTCTTCCTGACCAAGTTTACAACCTCCTTGGCCATCCACAGTTCCCTCACTTTGCCATCTTTATCTGTCCACCGTATATGCGGATCCTGCACTTTGATCAGCTGGCCTTTAAACGACTCCCATGTGTTGTCTGTGGGCCTACCCAATCACAACTGCTACAGAAGATCAGATCACTATGATTCTCACTGGAGCAGCTTAACCTTACAAGCATGTACATTGATGGAAAGAAGCGATAACAAGGATCTAAATATACTGAAGGCTGTACTTCACAGCTCTGCTTCACTGTAAATGTGCTATTATTACACCAACTATGAAGACAGTAGAAGCTGCAATCATAGGTAAATAATATCCATCAGAGGCTTTAATCTTCATGATAGACTAAACATCAACTTGGTTAATGTAACTTGGTGGGCAGGTTTATTAAATATTGTTGCGCATCATGAGACAAAGTTAAGATAGACATGTTTTAAATTTCATGTGCGATGCTCCGCTATTCCCTGGGAAACGTCTTTTCATTTTGCACTGTACAACTGTTGCTTGCAAGATGACAATAAAGGTTGATTGATTGATTGATTGATTGATTGATTGAAAAAGAGTAACTCAGTGGGTCAGACAGCATCTCTGGAAAAAAGGAATAGGTGACGTTTCGGGTTGAGACCTTTCTTCTGAAGAAGCGTTTTGTGTCTATTTTCAGTTTAAACCAGCATCTGTAGTTCCTTGCTGCACATTAGACAAAGTTAGTTGCTCTGTAGAGTTATCATAATGCAGAAGAACAGTGACATAGAAACATAGAGAATAGGTGCAGGAGGAGGCCATTTGGCCCTTCGAGCCAGCACCGCCATTCATTGTGATCATGGCTGATCGTCCCCAATCAATAACCCGTGCCTGCCTTCTCCCCATATCCCATAGAAACTTGAAGACCTTGAGAGTACAGTGTATGACAATACAAGTATTTCACCCTCACCTTTGGTTTTTCTGCCAATTACAAAAATCATGTTTTTAGTTTAGTTTAGAGATACAGCACGGAAACAGGCCCTTCGGCTCACCGCGTCCGCACCGACCAGCGATCCCCGCACATTAACACTATCTACACCAGGGACAATATTTTTTAAACATTTTATACCAAGCCAATTAACCTACAAACCTGTACGTCTTTGGAGTGTTGGAGAAAACCAAAGTTCTCAGAGAAAACCCACGCAGGTCACGGGGAGAATGTACAAACTCCGTACAGACAGCACCCATAGTCAGGATCGAAACCAGATCTGTCATAGTCGTAGCAGGTCGCCGAACCGGCGACTGGGCTATGATAACGTCTACAACAACCGGCGTCCTAGCCGACGTCAAGCTACGGCAAGCTACCGACCCATTAGGACATCCACCTACGTCCACCCACAACAAGCTACAACAAGCTACGACCATTCAGTCGCCGATACCTGTCGCCGGTTGACGTAGGTTCACGTAGGTAGTCGCCAATGGAATTCCCCAAAGTCAGCATCAGCGACAACCTACTTCATCCTGGTGACAACCTGTGTCATCCTGGCGACAGCACTACGTCAGGCTACGATCATTGGCGTCAAACCCACGGACGCCGACTGTCGCCGAAAAGTTTGGAACATTTCAAAATCCAGCGCCGACCAGAAAAAAGGTACGACTCTTTGGGCGACTGAGGAAACCATACAGGCGACACCCATGTGGCGACAGTACCTTGTAGTCGCCTTAAAAAATCACCTAAGTGGGACAGGGGCATAAGACAGCAGTTCTGCCACTGCGCCACCGTGCCGATGTATTTCTCCCAAATATAGTAAAGTGTCACAGAAAACAAAAGTGCACAGGCCTCCGCGTGAATGGTCACAGGAACCTCCACTAGTCACCTGCCTTTGAAGCATAAGCTTTCTTTCAGACAGTGTTTTCCACTGCAACTGGTTGGAGAGACCTAGCTTCACAGGGCAGTGCATTGGAGCTGTTCCCTAACTGTACGTAGCTGCCTGCATTCCCAGAATGGTTTAGACAGTTGCAAAAACCCCATGACCAAGCCCACCAGCTGTCAAAGCCATCACTGAACTCTAATGTGTGTGAATATCTTTTCATATGGACAAGCATTCATAATGTTTGGGGAACTATAAGAAATAAAAATATTTTTGAAAATAAAATTAAGACAAATCATAAAAAAGTTAAAATAATTAAATAGATGAAATGTTTTGACTTGTGTCAAATGCAATGCCTATTCACCCTTCTGTCTGCAGCTGTTTGCTCCAATCCCAGTGGGAATGCTGCATTTGTTCCAAGACTAACTTGGCACAGCTCAGCAGACATATGCTCGGCTCAAGAACTCCGACATTTCCATAAGTCTCCACTCCCTTATTGGACTCCAATGGAAGTGCAATAGTGTGTCACAGATGCCTCGTGGCCACACAGAGCCCATCAAAACACTGTACTTCACTCTGCTCTCAGAAATCCCAGGCATTTGCCCACTACACAGCACGGTGGCTCAGCGGTAGAGTTGCTGCCTTATGCCCCTGTCCCACTTAGGAAACCTGAACGGAAACCTCTGGAGACTTTGCGCCCCACCCAAGGTTTCCATGCGTTTCCCGGAAGTTTTTGTCAGTCTCCCTACCTGCTTCCACTACCTGCAACTTCCGGCAACCACCTGCAACCTCTGGGAACCGCACAGAAACCTTGGGTGGGGCACAAAGTCTCCAGAGGTTTCCGTTCAGGTTTCCTAAGTGGGACAGGGGCATTACAGTGCCAGAGACCTGAGTGTGATCTGCCAACGGGTGCTGTCTGCACCGAGTTCGTATGTCCTCCCTACAATCGCGCAGGTTTTCTCCAGGTGCTCCAGTTCCCTCCACATCCCAAAGATGTACATGTTTGTAGGTTAATTGGCTTTGGTAGGCATTGTAAATTGTCCCTAATGTGTACGAGAGTGCTGTGGACTCTGTATCTCTAAAGTACACAGCTGCCAGATACAAGCTTTTCATCGTGTAGCTTAAATACAATTTGGATGAATAATAGGAGATTACTATGTTGAACTTGACTGGGTCAACCCGTTAAAATAAAATCAAGCCTAACTTGAGTATTGAACAAAATACTTCCATTGGCAAATTGTGTGATACTATTCTTTACCATTACAAGTGGTGAAAAGGAACCATCATCATGGACAGTTTGAAGCGACAGAAACCATTATAAATACACTGCTCTGTGCCAACATTTTCATAAGGTCATAAGTGATAGGAGCAGAATCAGGCCATTCGGCCCGTCAAGTCTGCTCGGCTATTCAATCATGGCTGATCTATCTTTCCCTCTTAACCCCATTCTCCAGCCTTCTCCCCATCAACCCCTGGCGCCCGTACTAATCAAATTTTGTTCCATCATTTTTGTGATTTGGACTTTTATTGCATACCTATGACTGCAAAGTTGATTTGAGTTTTGTGATTATCATTGTAAAGTATTTATCTGATGTTCTTTGTACAAGTTTTATTTGGTGAAAGAGTTTTATTTGTTAAAACAGTCACTCCAAAATGGCTGTCAACTACACAATAGTAGCCACATACACCATTCACTGTTTCTCCAAGAACACTACCCACACCCTCCTCTCTACCTCTTCTACCTCTTCTGTCAGTCATAAAGCCCATTAATGCCAATACTTGAGAAGATTCAGTATTTCAACGAATACTCTCTTGAACTGCTACAGTATATTGACTGCTTGCATCACGGCCTGGTTCGACAACTCGAACACTCAGGAAGAAGAAGATTGCAAAAGGTGGTGAACACTGCCCAGTCTACCACTGATACCGGGCTCCCTGCCATGAAAGAGATCCACAAGAGTCGATGCCTCAAAGAGGCAGCTAGCATCATCAGAGACCCACACCATCCTGACCACGCTCTCATTTCACTTCTGCCATTGGGAAGAAGAATATAGGAGCCTGAAAACTGTAACATCCAAATAGTCTGAAGAAGGGTCTTGACCCGAAACATCACCCATTTCATCTCTCCAGGGATGCTGCCTGTCCAGAACTGCACACAGTACTCCAAGTATGGTGTCACTGGTGACATGTACAGTTAAAGCCCTGTCCCACGGTACGAGTTCATTCCAAGAGCTCTCCCGAGTTTAAAAAAAATCAAACTCATGGTAAGCACGGAGAATGAACGTAGCGGGTACGTCGGAGCTCGGGGACGTCTCTTAGCGGCTCGTAACGCTAACGGCAGGTACTCGGGAAGACTCACTAATGGCAGGGAAGCATGGGAAGACTCGTGAAGATTTTTCAACGTATTGAAAAATGTCCACGAGAGCCCCGAGTACCGACAAGTGGCCATTAACGTAAATCTCCGAGTTCGAATCAGGGCAAACTCGGGAGAGCTCTTGGAATGAACTCATACCATGGGACAGGGGTTTAATAATGTGATGTCCTAACTCCTGCACTTAATGCACTGACGGATGAAGTCAAGTGTGCTGAATGACTTCTTACCATCATGTCTGTATCAGGGATCAATACTGGCACACATGGAACAATAACAATGAAGCCGATGCCTTTGGGATGGGTGGGAAAATAGAACTAGTCCTAAATCAATTGGACATGTTCATAATTTGTAAAATAATAACATTCTAGCTCTGGTGCTGAAGACGCATGCTACAGAGCTGCTTCTGCCTTTGGCCAAGCTGTACCCGAAGCTTCAATACAGGCGTCCATCAGACAAAGTGATAAAATGCATCGAATGCAACCAACTATTGGCCAATCAGTCTACTCCTAGATTATCAAAAACATTGATCAACTGTGTCATAGACGATCACATGCATTTTCTCATCACTATCTTCCTCATTGACACTATGCTTGGATTTTTTCAGGGCCACTCAGCTCCAGCTCTGAACAAAAGCTTGATCAACATGTTGGCAAAAATAAAGCTGCATTCCAGAGTAAATGCCTTTGACATGAAAACAGTGTTCGGCTTGATACTGAGTACTGTATTAAGACCAAGGAACATTGAGGTCAATGGGAAATGGAAGGAAATTGGCTGGAGATGCATTTCATATCAAGGAATATTGTTATTGTTGTGGGGAGTTTGATATCTCAACCATAGGATAGTGATGCAGTTCTTTTCCACCAATCCATCGTCAAATATTTTACCAGTGGCTTCTTTCCATGGATTCAGAGGTGAGAACGTTGGCAGATGTTTGCAGTATATTGATTCACTTTTAAAACTCCTCAGATAATGAAACAGTCTTCCCATGTGCAACAAGATCAGATCAATATTCAGGCTTGGGTTTTAAGGTGTGATTTATGAAACATGAGTGCAAGGCAATGGCCATTTCACACAACACTGATCCCGGCTAGCTCCCCTTGATATCTGACAGCATTGCCATTGCTGAATCTCCCACAATAACTATTGAAAGCTAACAATATTCCATGAACTTAACTAGACCAAACTACCTGGTTGTAAGAGCAGGACAGAACTGGCTATTCTTCAGTGACTGTGTAGAAAAGGAATACGCGATGTTTCAATAGAGGGAAATGTTTCCCTTTCCCCTGACTCCCAATCTGAAGAAGGGTGTCTACCCGAAACGTCACCAATTCCTTTTCTCCAGAGATGCTGACTGACCCGCTGAGTTGCTCCAGCTTTTTGTGTCTATCTTTGGTTTAAACCAGCATCTGCAGTCCCTTCCTGCACATTCTGCAGTGACTGATCTCCTGGCTTTCCAAAGCCTCTACAAGACGAGGCAGGATTGAGGTGAAATACTCTCCACTTGCCAGGATGAATGGAGCTCCTATTCATGTGGATCCCAGGTTACGGTAATTTGGCAACATCCCAAGCAAAGCTGCCCTCATGATTACCACTGTATTCATCATCGTAAACATTCAGTCCCCGCACTACCAACACAAAGTGGTTTCAATTGCACTGTTACATTTCATCATGGATTCTTCTCGAAAGATGATCTCTGTTGCATGGAAGATGAAGGGCCTCGTGGACTTACCAAAACCTCCTTCTCACACACATGAAGAGCTATTTCTTCATCATGACAAGGTCAGAATGTAGAAACTTCTTATCTACCAACACAAGGGGAACTCATAACATTATATCATTAAGCTCACACAGTGTTACAGCTAGTTCCCCACAATCAGGTACACAGTGAACAGCGGAGACGGTGACAAAGAAATACATGGCAAGGATTCATAAGACACTATTGTACTATATACTTTGTGCTGAAAGGTACTTTAGAAAACTAGCCTCTTGTTCCACAGAATATAACATGAAATTCTTTCAATACATCTTTTTAAAATTAACCAGTCTGAAAAACATTTTAATGAGTTCCAACAAATCAATATAGATTAGATTAGATTAGATTAGATTAAACTTTATTAATCCCCTTATTCAGGGGAAATTCTGATATCCTAGCAGCACACTAATAAAAATACAACATAGCATTCAAAAAGAAGTTCAACACAAAAACATCCCCCCACAGTGATTCCCACTGTGGGGGAAGGCACAAAGTCCAGTCCCCATCCTCTTGTCCACCCAAAGTCGGGCCTATTGAGGCCTCCACAGTCGCCGCCACGGCGCCCGATGTTCTCGCCGGGTGATGGTGCTCCGGCATCGGGAGAACCCCCAGCGGCTTGGGGTGCCAGGAACGGCCGCCTTCCCACCGGAGACCGCGGCTTCCAAGCCAACAGACCGCGCCAGACGGAGCTCCGCACACTGGTGATCTTGGCGAGATGTAAGTTCAACGTCGCAGCTGGCCGCTCCGCAGAACCGCGGCTCCACGATGTTTTCCTCGGCGGTACCAAGCATACTGGAGTCCCAGCGCGGCGACCCAGGAAAGGCATCGCCCGCTCCGCAATAGCGCTCCAGCGCTGCGCCGCCACCAAAGCCGATGTTCTGCGCCGCCGCCAAAGCCGATGTTCTGGCCAGGTCCCCTCAGGGAAACGTCGCTCCAGGACCCGCTGGTAGGCCGCGAGGACAGGTCGAAGTCGCTGCTCGGAGGAAGGCAACCCCTCCGACCAGGTAGGGACTCGAAAAGCAGTTTCCCCCTTCCCCCCCACCACCCCCCACACATAAAAAGATTAGGCCCCCTGACTACACACTCAACGTACTAAAAATAATAAAAAAGAAGGGGAAAAAAACCGGACAGCTGCAGGACAGGCAGCCGTTCAGGACAGCGCCTCCTCCGGATCCGGTTATACACCTATGAGTGATGAGGAAACCATGTGAGAATAATTGATATTTTATTGGGGGTTTTTGTTGTTGCATCTAACGTGTCTGTAAAGCTGTAGCTAATAAGAATTTCATTTTTTCCGGTTCATACCATATGAAAAATAAACACTCTTGAATCAGAGTCATAGAATCATTCAGCATGGAAACAGGCCCATCAGCCCAACTCATCCTGCCACAGAGGGCAGTGGAGGTCAAATCACTGGATGGATTCAAGAGAGAGTTAGATAGAGCTCTAGGGGGCTAGTGGAATCAAGGGATATGGGGAGAAGGCAGGTACGGGTTATTGATTGGGGACGATCAGCCATGATCATAATGAATGGCGGTGCTGGCTCGAAGGGCCGAATGGCCTCCTCCTGCACCTATTTTCTATGTTTCTATGTTCCTATGTTTCTATCCATGCCAGCCAAGATGCCCTATCTAAGTTAGTTCCATTTGCACTTGGTTGGGTCATATCTCTTAAAACCTTTCTTATCCATGAACCTATCCAAGTGTCTTTTCAGACACTTGCTGTTATAGTAGCTGCCTCAACTACTTCATCTGCAGCTCGTTCCATAATTTCACCACTCTCTCGGTGAAAAGATTGCCCCTCAGGTTCGTATTACAACTTCACCTCAAACATTCTCCTACCCTGCATAAAAGACTCTGTGCATTAACCCTATCTAATCTATTCCCCGCATGATTTTATACACAGTACCTCCATAAGATCACTTCTTAGTCTCCTGCTCCAAGGAATCAAATCCAACCCAGCCCAATCTCTTCCTTGGGCACAACCCATCAAGTCCTGGCAACATTCTCGTACATTTTCTCTGCACTCTTTCCAGCTTAATGACATCCTTCCATAGCAGTGTAGCCAAAACTGAACACGATACACCAAGTAAGTCCACACCAACATCTTGTGCAACTGTAACATAACATCTCATCTTCTATGCTCAATTGCCTGAGTGATGAAGGACAATGCACCAAAGGCCTTGACCACCCCATCTATCTGTGAACACTTAAGTGGGTGGCAACTGACACTAAAATGGGTGCTATTGTAGATAGCGAAGATGGTTGCCAAAAATTGCTGCCAAATCTTGATCGGTTGGGCAGATGGCTGAGGACTGGTTGGTGAAGTTTAATACAGATAAGTGCAAGGCATGGTATTTTGGGAAGTTAAACCAGGGCAGGATCTTCACAGTGAGTGGCAGGGCTCTGGGGGGGGGGGGGGGGGGGTGTAGTAGAGCAGAGGGATCTAGCAGTGCAGGTAGAAAAAGTTATCCCCTCAGGCTCCTATTAAATCTTTTCCCCTTGAACTTATGTTCAGCCATGTCCTCTGGTTCTCAGTTCCCTTACTCTGAGCAAGAGACATTTTACCTCATCGATTCCTCTCATGATTTTGTACATATCCGTAAGATCACACCTCATCCTCCTGTACACCAAGGAATAGAGTCCTAGCCTGCTCAACTTCTCCCTATATTTCAGGTCCACGAGTCCTGGCAACATCCTCGTAAATCTTCTCTGCATCTTTCCGAGCTTGACAACATCTTTCCTACAACAGGGTAACAAAAACTGAACAATACTCCAAATGTGGCCTCACCAACATTTCGTACAACTGTTACATAACTTCCCAACTTCAATACTCAGTACTCTGACTGATGCAGTCAATGTGCCAAAAGCCTTCGTGAACACCGTAACTACTTGTGACTGCATTTTCAGGGAACCATGTACTTTCATTCCTACATCCCTCTGCTCAACAACACTCCCCAGAACTCTGCTATTCACTGTGAAAGTCTTGCCCTGGTTTGACTTCCAAAAATGCAACACCTCACATTTATCTACATTAAACACCATTAACCATTCTTCACAATCACAATAATACTTTATTAGCCAAGTATGTTTTGCAACATACGAGGAATTTCATTTGCCAAGTCTGTCATACAAAGCAAAAGCAACGGAACACATAAAAACACATTTTAGAATAAACATCCATCACAGTGACTCCTCCGCATTCCTCACATTCCATCAGGAAGGCGAAACAAAGTTCAAATCTCTTCCCTTTGCTCTCCCGCGGTCGAGGACCTTGAGCCTTTCATTGATAGGATGAGCTTGACTCCCGTAGCTGGCGGCGGGACCTCCGCGTGAAGGCGATAAGCTCCTGCATCGGGGGGATGTCAGCTCCCCTGCGCCAGACAATCGAACACCGCGTCGGGGCTGGTTGAACCTTCCGCGACGTTGGAGCTCCCAACATCCACGGCCTCTCCCGAGATTACGAGCTCTAGATGTAAAGTCTGCAGGCAATCCCAGGCAAGGGATCGACTATGATGTAAGTCCACGCCCCGCGGTGGGGCCCAAGGTCAGTCCGAGGAGGTCTCCAGCTCCATCGATGGTAGGCCGCAGAGTGACCGGAGAATGCCATCCGAAAATTAATCGCATCACCGGCAAGGTAAATAACTAAAAAATAAGTTTCCCCCAACCCTTCCCCATCCCCCCACATAAAACAAACCAGAGAACAATTACACAAACTTTTAACACTCACTAAAAAAATTTTAAAAGATGAAAAAAATAAACAGACTGTTGGCGGGGCTGCCAATCGTGCGGCGCTCCTGGTAGATTCTTCAGCCCACCTGCCCAACTGATCAAGATCCTGCTGCAAGTTTTGATAACCATCTTCGCTATCTACGATACCACCCACTTTAGTGTTTTCTGCATACTTACTAATTATGTCTTCTACATTCTCCTCCAAATCACTGATACAAAGCATAAACAGCAACGGACACAGCATCAATCCCTAAAGCACACCACCAGTCACAGGTCTCCAGTCCAAAAAACAACCTTCCACCACCACACTGTGTTTCCTTCCATGAATCCAAGCCTGTTCCAAGTTTAGCCAGTTCTTCCTGGACCCTATGCGATGTTACCTTCCAGTGCACCCTATAATGCGGAACCTTATCAAATGCCTTGTTGAAGTCTATGTTGTCCACATCTACGGCTTTGCCCTCATCAACATCTTCAAAAACCTCAATCAGATTCATGAGAAGCGACCTGCTACATGCAAAACCATGCAGATTATCCCTAATCACCCACTGTCTATCCAAAAGCATAAATACCTTATCCCTTAGAATTCTCACCAGTAACTTTGCCTGTAATATACAGATATACATTCACTGGTCTATAGTCCCCAGGCTTTTCCCAGCAACCCTTTTCCCAGCTTGTTCTTATGCTGTACAATTCTTTGTTCTATATATTCGATGCCTATGAGATGGTTTCTTAGAGCAGCTTATAGTTTAGCCTACAGGGCATGTCCCACTTGGCCGTCATTTACGCGACAGGCCGGTAGTGACAGTCCGCACATCGTGCGTCCGCACAGCCGCATGGAGCGGTGACATCATTTAAATACTCAGTTCATGATATTTACCCAGTTTATGATATTCACGGTGATTTTCTAAAATGTTCCAGTTTCTTGAGTGGTGCTAGCAATTGGAAAACTGCAGATGTGATGCCCCTATTCAAAAAAAGAGGTGAATGAAAAGTAGCAAGCTGCAGACCAAATTAATCTGTGGGAAGGAACTGCAGATGCTGGTTTAAATTGAAGATAGACACAAAACTCAGTGGGACCGGCAGCATCTCTGGAGAGAAGGAATGGATGATGAAGGGTCTCGACCTGAAACGTCACCCATTCGACCCGAAACGTCACCCTGTCCCACTTGGCCGTCATTTACGCGACAGGCCAGTGGCGCGTGAAGATTTCGGGCAGCATGAAATCCTGGCGAGCAGCGCGATACCGCGCGCAACTCCACACTCCTCCACGCCACTCCATGCGCCTGTCCCACACTACCCACACACTACCCACACGCTACCCACACGCTACCCACACGCTACCCACACGCTACCCACACGCTACCCACACGCTACCCACACGCTACCCACACGCTACCCACACGCTACCCACACGCTACCCACACGCTACCCACACGCTACCCACACGCTACCCACACGCTACCCACACGCTACCCACACGCTACCCACACGCTACCCACACGCTACCCACACGCTACCCACACGCTACCCACACACTACCCACACGCTACCCACACACTACCCACACACTACCCACACACTACCCACACACTACCCACACACTACCAGGTCGTGTAAATGGCGCGCAAATGACGGCCAAGTGGGACAGGCCCTTAACAGACAAAAGGTAATTCTGGATTTGGTATTGCTCAATGAAACGGATTGGATTAGGGAGCTTAAGGTAAAGGAACCACTAGGAGGTGGTAACCATGATATGATAAAATTCAACCTGCAATTTGAGAGGAAGAAGATGAAATCAGATGTGTTGATATTACTGTTGAAGAAAGGTGACTACAGAGGCATGAGGGAGGAGCTGGCTACAGTTGCTTGGAAAGGAACCCTCGCGGGATTCACGGTGGAACAGTAACGGAGGAATTTCTGGGAACAATTCGGAAGATGCAGGATCTTTTCATTTCAAAGAGGAAGAAAGATTCTAGGGAGAATGAGGCGACCGTGGCTGACAAAGACAAAGTAAAAGTGAAGGTATAAAACATTGCAAAGGATTGGGAAGCTCTGGCCTCTCACTGAAAAAACAACAGATAGACAATAGACAATAGACAACAGGTGCAGGAGTAGGCCATTTGGCCCCTCGAGCCAGCATCAACATTCAATGTGATCATGGCTGACTAAAAAAGCCAAATGGGGGGAGAAAAGATAAAATGTGAAAGTAAGCTAGCCAATAATATAAAAGAGGGTAGTAAAAGTTTATTCAGATATATAAAGAGAAGGAAAGAGGCAAGAGTGGACGTTGGTTTGCTGGAAAATGATGGGGAATAAAGAAATGGCAGAGGAATTTAATACGTTTTTTGCTTCAGTCTTCACAGTGGCCAACACCAGCAACGTGCCAGAAGTTCAAGAGTGGCTGTTACTGAGGAGAAGCTGAAAGGTCTTTAGCATGGAAACATGCTTTTTGTGCCAATCAATAAGCACGCATTTTCACACTGATCCTATATTGAAGCTGTTTATTCTCCCTATCTACCTGTCAATGGCCCAGCTCACCCATTCAACCATTCACCTACACACTAGGGGCGATTTATATGTTCATAAGTTCGTACGTTCTAGGAGCAGAATAAGGCTATTCGGCCCATCAAGTCTATCCCGCCATTCAATCATTGCTGATCTATCTTTCCCTCTCAACCCCATTCTACTGCCTTTGCCCCTTAACCCCTGACCCTCGCCACCCGTACACCCTTACTATTTACAGAGGCTAAGTAACCTATCAATGTTTTGGAATGTGGGAAGTACCAAAGCCACCCAGAGGAAACTCATACAGTCAGAGGAAGAGCATTCAAGCTCCTCACAAAGACCAGCCAAACTCAGATATCAACCCAGGTGACGAGCTACTAATTGTGCCCTCGTATTGCTCAAAAGCCTTCATCATCTGTTGTTGAATCATGAGATATATCTCAAACCTCAGAGCGCTGTATTTAGGATTTCCCACTTAAAATTATACTTGATATGATTTATATTCTTGGAGGAAGAGGGGCAACAGTTGGTTATGAAGAGGCAAAGTCATATGAGTAGAACTGGAAAAGATTCCGACATTTCCAGCACTCTCCATCCAGCAGGATCACTGTAAAGCTTGTAGTTAAGTTAATGTCAAACTCAAAAACTTCTGACACTGACAGAGAAAGTGATCACAATCCTATGCCACATGTTCATTCTGATCTCAATGGCTGCTGTGATCCCTCTGCAAGGCAGGCCACCATTTTCCTCCTTGCCAAGGCACAGAATGCACAGAATGTGACTGTGATAGGGCATGTTTGGAGGGATATGGACCAAACGCGGGCAGGTGGGACTAGTGTAGTTGGGACATGTTGGCCTGTGTGGGTAAGTTGGGCCGAAGAGCCTGTTTCGACACTGTATCACTCTATGACTCTGTCATACGCCTTCAGAAGGGCAAACGTTCTCACAAAGTAGGGATAAGAAATAAACAAAGTTTAACATTCAATGGACATTTCTGGTGCCCACCTTTTGGCCACCGAGCCCACCTTGCACAACATTATCTGGTCATTTTAAACAGCTAGGATATGCTTCACAATTAGTAATGAACTGCTGTTTGATTCTTGAGAATGCTGGAAAACGTAAATAGATCAATACCCAAAACACATAGAGTAGTGTCTCCCTGACATCTAAGAAGCAAAGATGTCCCCCCACATATACACAGCTAAAAAATAATAAAAACTAGAATCAAAAACATACATTTAACGAGACAAAAATTAAAAAAAAGACAGACGGACTGCGAGAGCCCCGAGAGTGGTCATTACCGTAAATCTCCGAGTTCAAATCAGTGCAAACTCGGGAGAGCTCTTGGAATGAACTCTCACCATGGGATAGGGCTATTAGTAGAGGCTGGTGGAATCAAGGGATATGGGGAGAAGGCAGGCACGGGGTATTGATTGGGGACGATCAGCCATGATCACAGTAAATGGCCGAAAGGCCTCCTCCTGCACCTATTTTCTATATTAACACAATATTAACAAATAAATATAAAACAATCAATAATGCAATAATTTATCAGTAATACTAGGTAGTCAGGCCATAATAGTGCAAACCGAGGTACATGGTGCAACCAAAACAAAGTCCATAGTAGATTGTTGCTGACATAGGACTTTGTCGTGAGTTTCAAGGTGCTTGTTGAAGTTGATGCAAAGAAACCATTCTTGAATGTTGAGGTAATTGTTATCAGGCTCCTGTACCTTCTTCGTAATGGTAGCAGCAAGATGAGAACGTGGCCAGGGTGGAGGAGGTCTTTGATGATATTTACCGCCTTTTTGAGGCAGTGCTTCCTAGACGTAGATCAATTTAATTGAAGTGATGTCAGGACTTGTCAGGACTGGGCAATATCCACTACTTTCTGCAACCATCTTTCTTTCTTGGTGTTTGAGTTCCTGAACCAGGCCATGGGGTGGGAGATTGCAACCTTCACGTGGTCTGCCCTGTTTCAACTAATGCAATCAACCTGGCGTGCACAATCAAATAAGATCAAATAGAACAAGTTGTCCTACAACTTTAGGCTGTGTATACCATACGCAAGAAGAAGAACCAGGCCATGATACAACCAGTCAGTATGCTCTCTAATATACACCTGTAGAAGTTTCATACAGTATTCATAAGCATGCCAACCTCCTCTGTCTTCAAAGGAGGTAAAGGAATTACTATCCAGAGATGCTGCCTGTCCCGCTGAGTTGCTCCAACATTTTGTGTCTGTCTTTGGTGTAAACCAGAATCTGCAGTTCTTTCCTACATGTTCATCTGGTTCATCTGGGAATAGATAGCGTTATTGTACAGAGTCTTTTACCCACCCTGGGTGTGCAATAACTATAAATTCTCATTCCTTCGCTCCAGAGATGCTGCCTGTCCTGCTGAGTTACTCCAGCATTTTGTGTCTGTCTAAAGGTATTGATGAGCTTTCTGTTGTTGATTGTACTGCCTCAAAAGTCTAAGTCTATTGGATCCAGCACAAACCTTCAAATATCTGCACGATCAGATACTTGTTGTTGTTGGCTCTCCCCATCACCGCCCCATTGTTGAAGACCAGTTCATGAATCATCAGCTCTCTCTTCCTGATCTTAGATATCTTCATTCCTTTCATCCCATACTTGGTGGCCATGGTGTTATCATTAGGTTTTGACATCTTGCATCTTCTACTATGATCTCTCCACCATTCTCTCATGTAAATCTACTTCTTTGATCAAACTTTCAGTCATTCCTCCTTATTTTCATCAATTAATGTAAACTTGAATATGTTTCTACATTTTCTCAAATTAAAGCTATGATATAAATATATGTCCATGTTTTCGTGTGTTCATTGTTTCTGCACGTGGCCTGTACTCTTATGTTTGATATTCCTTCTCGGGTATTCTAAACTTTACATTCACCCTAGAAACATAGAAATAGAAACTAGGTACAGGAGGAGGCCATTCGGCCCTTCGAGCCAGCACCGCCATTCATTGCGATCATGGCTGATCGTCCCCAATCAATAACCCGTGCCTGCCCTCTTCCCATATCCCTTGATTCCATGAGCCCCTAGAGCTCTATCTAACTCTCTCTTAAATCCATCCAGTGATTTGGCCTCCACTGCCCTCTGTGGCAGGGAATTCCACAAATTCACAACTCTCTGGGTGAAAAAGTTTTTTCTCACCTCAGTCTTAAATGGCCTCCCCTTTATTCTAAGACTGTGGCCCCTGGTTCTGGACTCGCCCAACATTGGGAACATTTTTCCTGCATCTAGCTTGTCCAGTCCTTTTATAATTTTATATGTTTCTATAAGATCACCCCTCATCCTTCTAAACTCCAGTGAATACAAGCCTAGTCTTTTCAATCTTTCCTCATATGACAGTCCTCTTTGTAATTTATTTAAGAAGGAACTGCAGATGCTGGAAAATCGAAGGTACACAAAAATGCTGGAGAAACTCAGCGGGTGCAGCAGCATCTATGGAGCGAAGGAAATAGGCAACGTTTCGGGCCGAAACCCTTCTTCAGACCATGTATCTTTGTAATTTAGTTCAGTTTAGTTTAGTTTCTTGTCACGTGTACCGAGGTACAGTGGAAAGCTTTTGTTGCGTGCTGACCAGTCAGCGGAAAGACAATACATGATTACAATCGAGCCTTTCACAGTGTACAGATACATGCTTGGGGAATAATGTTTAGTGCAGGGTAAACAACTGTCTGTTGTTCAATCAGCGTTCGATCAAAGATAGCCCAAGGGTCCCTGATGAGGTAGATAGTACTTCAGCACTGCTCTTTGGTTGTGATAGGATGGTTCAGTTGCCTGATAACAACTGGAAAGAAACTGTCCCTGAAACTGGAGGTGTGCGTTTGCGCACTTCTATTCCTTTTGCCCGATGGAGAGGAGAAGAGGGAGTGGCCAAGGTGCGACTCGTCCTTGATTATGCTGCTGGCCTTGCCGAGGCAGCGTGAGGTGTATGGAAGAGAGGTAGGATTGTGTGATGGTTCATAATTTGCTGCAATTTCCAGCCTTCTTGGATGGAGCTGTTCCCAACCCAAGTTGTGATGCATCCTGATAAAATGCTTTCAATGGCGCATCTGTAGAAGTTGATGAGAGTTGTGGGGATATGTCAAACTTCCTAAACCTTCTTAGGAAGTTGAGGCATTGATGTGCTTTCTTGGTCGTTGCTTCAATGTGAGTGGGCCAGGAGAAATTGTTGGTGATATTTACTGCTGGGAATTCAATCATCTCTGCTTCTGTGCCGTCAATGCAAACTGGGGTATGTGCCTCGTTTCACTTCCTGAAGTCGATCTCTATCCCCTTCGTCTTGCTGACATGGAGGCAAAGGTTGTTGTCTCGACACCAGGACAAGTCCAGCAGCAGCTTTCCATACCAACTTTTAAAAAGTTAAATCTTACCCTTTTGCCTTTTTTTGCTGCCAGTACAACGTGTTCTGAGAGTCAGGCGGCTCTTTAATCGTATGTAGGCATTTAATGTAGGTATGTAGGTATGTAGCCAGCAGTTGTCTGTCTTTTCACCGTTTTATTTTTATTTTTAGTTAGTTAAAGTGTTTTGTTTGGAGGTCTAGACATTTTTGTGTGGGGGGTGGGGAAAGGGGGAAACTGCCTTTCAGGGTCCCTACCTGGTCGGAGAGGCAGCTTTTCTCCGGGCTGCAGCTTCGACCCGTCCTCGGGGCCTACCAGCGGGCCTGGAGCGGCGTTTCCTGTCGCGGACCGCCCAGAACCTCAGCTTCGGCGGCAGCACAGCACTGGAGCGCTATCGTGGAGCGGGCGATGTCTTGCCTGGGTCGCCGCGCTGGAGCTCCGGTGAGCTGAGACCGCCGGGAACAACATCGCGGACCTGCGGGTCTGAGGAGCGGCCAGCTGCGGGCGGCGGCGCTGAGCTTTACACCGGGAGCCTGGGATCTCGCAACAAGATCGCCAGTTGTGGAGCTCCATCTGGCGCGGCCTTGTCGGCTTCGGAAGCCGCGGCCTCCAGTACGGAGGCGGCCGTTCCAGGGTTCCCAGGCCGCTGTGAGGACTCTCCCGACGCCGGAGCACCACCACCCGGCGAGAACGGCCAGGAACATCGGGCCTTCGTAGAGGCAACTGTGGAGGCCTCAATAGGCCCGACTATGGGTGAACTGAGGTTGGGGACTGGACTTTGTGCCTTCCCTCATGGTGGGAGCCATTGTGGGGGGATGTTCTTTGTGTTTAAGACTCTCATTGGTGTTATGTCTGTATTCTTTTTTTGTGTGCTGCAAAATGGCAAAAAGCATTTCACTTCATTACACCTCGGTGTATGTGAATGTGACTAATAAAAACCTTTGAATACTTTGAATACTTTGAATACAGAAATTAAATCTCTGCTCTGCTTCCTATCCTGAGTTTTCTCCCAAGTATGTGTGATATTGGTGGAGGGATTCCTTCATTTGTCCCACACATGATTTTTCATTTGCTGATCTGAAGAATGCTCTTTTTTAGTGTCTGTGCCTGTAAATCGATTTCTTCCATCAATCAGTAGTCTGACATTCTTTGAGCTTCCTATTTATACTTGAAGTTACTGGTTTCTGCAGGTGGAAGTGGTGCAACATTGATGCCATTTCATCAACATTACATCTTACATTGAATGCATTGGGACTGATTTTATCAGGTGAAAATGAGCAGAGATTTATATCACCTATTTTGTGCCACTAGTTTAGTTTACTTTAGGGAAACAACATGGAAACAGGCCCTTCGGCCCATCGAATCCGCACCAACCAGTGATCCCCACACACCAACACTACCCTACACACACTAGGGATCATTTTTACATTTACACCAAGCCAATTAACCTACACACCCCTAAGTCTTTGGAGTCTTTTGGGAAAGACTCCCACAAGTCTTTCCAGTCAGTGGGAGGAAACTGAAGATCTCTGAGAAAATGCACGCAAGTCACGGGGCGAGCATACAAACTCCGTACAAACAGCACCCAATATCAGGATCGCACCTGGGTCTCTGGCGTTGTAACACAGTAGCTCTACCATTGTGCCACCAATCTGCCCTTCATTCCTATCCCTTCATTTCCAGAGATGTTATCCTTTGCAATTGCTCTGATCAATTTATAATATTTGCCAACATACTTTATATCCGAGCTATACTACAACTGGCTGAATAAACAGTAGTTTAACATTAATACAATGTTCTTTCCTCTGATCACCAACAATTGGGAATTACTAAAAAACTTTGCTTGCATTGTGAAATACTATTCAAATCCAAACCAGTATTATATTTTATTCTAATTAAAAAATACTGCTTCTGCATATAAGCTTGCTTTAATAGTGTTTCATTTCTTGTTCCCTTTATCATGTACAGGAAGGAACTGCAGATGCTGGTTTATACTGAATATAGACACAAAATGCTGGAGTAACTCAGCAGGACTGGCAGTATCTCTGGATAGAAGGAATGTATAACTTTACGGGTAGAGACCATTCTTCAGACTGAGAGTCAGGGGAGAGGGAGACACAGAGATAAGGAAGGTTAAGGTGCGAAAACAAGACGTCAAAGGGTACAAAGTTCAAGGAAAATGTAGAATAGATCATTGACAGCCAGGGGAGTTGACAACGAAGCGTATAAAGATAAAGTTTAATCAGGAAGACAACCAGACTGGTTGGAAAATTAGGATGGAGAGGGATGGAGAGAGAGGGAAAGCAAGGATTACTTGAAGTTAGAGAAGTCGATATTCATACCGCTGGGTTGTAAGCTGCCCAAATGAAATATGAGGTATCATATGACCTATTGGAGTATATGTATCTGTACACTGTGAATGGCTCGATTATAATCGTATACTGTATTGTCTTTCCGCTGCCTGGTTAGCATGCAACAAGCTTGTCCCTGCAACTCGGTACACGTGACAATAAACTAAACTAAACTACATTTCTGATAGGTAATTGTAGCTTTACTCTCTGCAATCTCCTGTCTGATGAGTTCTTTATAGTTGATATTTAATGATTTTGTCCCAAGCATAGACTTGCATAGATCATAGATCAATACAAACTCAGGAAAACACAATTAGCTTTTTCCTCATCAGTACATTTGGGTGGCTGTAGATGTGGACTTTAACCACTGATTCAAGTCTTTGATTAAGTGTCCAGCCTGATTGTTGCCTCAAAACCTTCAATTTTATAAGCATGTTCCCTTAACTAATCATTTAAAGTGAATCTATCATTGTCCAACCACCCAGTTGATCTGCTCAATAAAACTTCAGCAGGTTTTTAATTTATTTTCATAGTCAATGAATTCAAAGTTAATAATGTCTACCTGGACAAGCTGAGTGTTGTGGGGATAATGAGTACTGGAGTATTAATGTCCACAGTCAGATCTGGGTGTGATGCTCTCTACTCTGTTCCTGATGTGAGCTGCAGGTTCAATTCCAATCAAGTTCAAGTTCAAGTGAGTTTATTGTCATGTGTCCCTGTATAGGACAATGAAATTCTTGCTTCAAGGCCGATTAGAGGCTGTGCTGCACCTCAACAAACAGACCCCGTGGCCAGCTGAGGGTAGCGGCCAAACCGGCCCATGCTTGGAGGACCCGACAGGAAGTGGAGCCCACCGAGCCATCGCTGCTCATCCCCGAAGACCAGAGACCAGGAGGAGACCTGGATCTGGACAGCCACGCCCTCAAGGTCGACTGCAGCAGACTCCCCTTGGAATAAAGGTGGACGGGCGAGGAGAGGGTCAATCAAGGAAGGCAATGGCTGAAGGCCCACGGCAGCCTGGGACCTGCCTGAATCAGGCATTGCTTAAAGAACTGGAGCGTGGACTGGACTTGGAAAATGGCGGCACAACATGGCGCCTCTTGCACGTGGTCAGTAGATTATTTCTGTGCAAATGCTAATTTGGGATGGTATGGTGATATCCAACTGGACAGTTTGTAAGAAAAGAACTTGACTGAGCATTTATACTTCACGCATGTGACAATTAAGCACCTTTATAGAAAATAGGTGCAGGAGGAGGCCATTTGGCCCTTCGAGCCTGCACAGCAGATCCATAACTGTAGCATGTGCCAGATAAGGAAAAGATGCAAAAACAATTTTAACAAATTTATAAAATACAATGTTCGTAACTCATTTTAGGTATGTTAGCAGCATTTTTTTGAAACAGCACAGAAACAGGCCCTTCAGCCTACCTTGTCCACGCCAAACAAGTTGGCATATTGGGCTAGTCACGTTTACCTGTATTTAGCCTAAAACCTTCTAAATCCTTCTTATCCATATTTCCCAAAATGTCTTTCAAAAGTCATAATTGAATCTGCTTCTGCAGCTTCCTTGAGCTGCTCTTTTTGGATACAGATTACCCTCCTAGTGGAAAAGTTGACGCAGCAATCCTTTTTCAATAACTCTCTTCTCACTTTAACCCTGTGCCCTCGAGTTTTTGAATTCTCTGCGCTGGGAATAAGATTGTGAGTGTTCACTTTATTCATGCCCCCGTGTGATCTTGTACACTTCAATAAGGCAGGTCGGGTCGCTGGCTAAATCTTGGAAGCGGTCACTTTTTTCCTCACCGAAGGATCTCAGAAGATAGGATGACTACCAAACATCCCAGCACGATGCTGACACATTGGCTTGGATATGTTGGACTAATTCTGCAACAAAAGGCTGCAAATCTGCCCTCCATTCCAAGAAAATATACCCTGGAATAAAACAATATATTCTCCAGATCCTCCAAGCTGATCAAAAAGGCACAGCAGCGCCTTTACTTCCTGAGGAGGCTCAAGAAAGCCCACCTGTCCCCCCAGATCCTGACCAACTTCTACCGGTGTACCATCGAGAGCATCCTGACCGCCTGCTTCACGGTATGGTACAGCAGCTGCACTGTTGCGGACAGGAAGGCATTACAACGGGTGGTGAAAACCGCGCAGCACATCATCGGTGCCCCGCTCCCTGCCATGGATGCCCTCCACCGAAAACGGTGTCTGAAACGGGCTGGGAAGATCATTAAAGACTCCTCCCACCCCAACCATGGACTGTTTGCCCTCCTCCCATCAGGGAGGCGGTACAGGAGCCTCAGGTCTTGTACCAGTAGGATGAGGAACAGCTTCTACAATCATACCGTCGCATTGCTGAACTCGGAGTCCCGCCGATAGATTCCTCCGGTCCCTCCGTCCCCATTGTTTAATTATTCTGTACTTTTTATTATTCTGTATCCTCTTTTTTTTTAAATTTCTATATTGCACTACTACGGACTGACGCAAAACTGCATTTCGTTGTACCCATACTCAGTATTTGTGCAATGACATTAAAGTTGAATTGAATTGAATTGAATTGAATGCAGCAAATAGCTACATTCCATGCAAAGATTTTGTCCTTTGCATCGTCCTTTTGCAGTGCAAGTAATGGCTGAATCTTTTAGACTTTAGAGATACAGCGTGGAAACAGGCCTTCGGTCCACTATGTCCGCGCCGATCATAGTGATCCCTGCACATTAACACTATCCTACGCACGCTGGGGACAATTTTACATTTATACCAGGTGAATTAACCTACAAACCTGTACGTCTTTGGACTGCGGGAGGAAACCGGAGCACTCAGAGAAAACCCACGCCATCACAGGGAGAACGTACAAACTCAATACAGACACCACCCATAGTCAGGATTGAGCCTGGGTCTCGGGCACTGTAAGGCAGCAGCTTTACCACTGTGCCGCTGAGACACCCTAAAGTGGTGTCTGCACACTTTGCAGCGTTCCACTCTGAAGCTCACATGAGCCAGCCTATCACTTTATTCCCTGACTGATATTGTGATTTGATTTAATTGGCCAGAGAGTTAGAGTCAACAGACCCTTCGGCCCAACTTGTCCATGCCGACCAACATGCCCCATCTACACTAGTCCCACCTGCCTGCAGTTGGCTCATATCCTTCTAAACCTGTCCTATCCATGTACCTGTCCAAATATCTTCTAAACATTGTGATAGAACCTGCCCTAACTATCTCTTTCGCAGCTCGTTCTAGGACCCCCCACCCTTTGTGTAAAAATCAATGAACTCCTTCCCCCCTCACCTTAAACATATCCTCTGGTTCTTGATTCCCCTACTCTGGAATAAAGACTGCACATTTTGCCTGTCTATTCCCGTCATGATCTTATACATCTCTGTAAAGTCACCCTCATCCTCCTGTGCTCCAAGGAATAGAGTCCTAGCCTGCCCAACCTCTCCCTATATTTCAGGCCCTCGGGTCCTGGCAACATCCTCGTAAATATTCTCCACACCCTTTCCAGCTTGACAACATCTTTCCTATAACAGGGTAACAAAAACTGAACAATACTCCAAATGTGGCCTCACCAACATTTTGTACAACTGTAACATAACTTCCCAACTTCTATACTCAGTACTCTGACTGATACAGTCAATGTGCCAAAAGCCTTCTTGACCACCCTAACTACTTGTGATGCCATTTTCAGGAAAACATGTACTTGCATTCCTACATCCCTCTGCTCAACAACACTCCCTAGAACTCTGCCATTCACTGTGAAAGTCTTGCCCTGGATGACTTCCAAAAATGCAACACCTCACATTTATCAGCATTAAACACCATTAACCATACTTCGGCCCACCTGCCCAACTGATCAAGATCCTGCTGCAATTTTTGACAACCATCTTCACTATCTATGATACCACCCACTTCCGTGTCATCTGCAAAATTACTAATCCTGCCCTGTACATTCTCATCCAAATGGTGTAAACCATAAACAGCAAAGGGCCCAGCACTAATCCCTGAGGCACATCACTAGTCACAGGCCTCAAGGCCAGAAAAAACAACCTTCCACCATCACCCTCTGTTTCCTTTCATGGTCAATTCTTTATCCAGTCAGCTAGCTCTCCCTAGATCCCAGGTGATCTAACCCTCCAGAGGAACCTACCATGCAGAACATTTTCATATGCCTTGCTGAAGTCCATATAGGAAATGGTTGTTGCTTAGCCCTCATTAACCATTTTAGTAATTTCCTCAAAAACCTCACTCAGATTTGTAAGGCACGATCTCCCACTTACAAAACCATGCTGACTATCCATAATCAGTCCCTGTCTATCCAAATGCATATATATATATTATCACTCAGAATACTCTACAATAATATGTCTTACACAGACATTAGGCTCATTGGTCTATATTACTCATGCTTTTCCTCACAACCCATCTTAAATTGAAACAAAAGATTAGCCACCCTCCAGGGCAATTTTTTTACATACAGAGTGGTGGGGGGAGGGGACACACTGCCAGGGGTGGTAGTGGAGGCAGATACGATAGTGGCATATAAGAGGTATTAGGATAGGCACATGGAAGTGCAGGGAAGATTATGGATCATGTACAGGCAGATGAGATCAGTTTAACATGTCATGGAGGGTGGCTAATCTTTAGTTTCTGTTTAAGATGGGTTGCAAGGATGCTGCCTGTCCCGTTGTGTTACTCCAACATGTTGTGTCTATCTTTGGTGTAAACCAGCATCTGCAATTCCTTCCTTCGCATTCATTTGGCATCATGTTTGGCATAAAAACATTGTGGGCCACAGAGTCTGTTTCTGTGCTGTGTTGTTCCAGGTAACTTTAAAGAATAAACAATTGTCTATAATACTACAACATGTTGGGTCTGGCGATCTGAAGGACAGTATGTGGAAAGATATCCCTTTTGTGTGGAGGTCAGAAATTAAGCTATTTATTCTGCAAGAGTGTAATCTTTAGTCATTTGCACGAAACACACTTCCAAATTGTTTGATTCTATTTAATTAAATGCAACTGGATTTGGTGCGGTCATACAATATCCAGCTGGGAAGAAATTTCTGCTCCTTCTTATTCAGCAATAGAATCAAAGTGTGATTGGATACAAATTGCATAAAAACAGGGATTAATTTAAAAGCTGTTTAATCCACACTCCAGCTTCCATAAACCACAGTTCACTATTGATGGAAATGCATCTAAGCACATCCAGTGAAGAAAATAAATTAGCTTTCAGGTCATTTCATTTACTTGATCCACAGTTATATGTGACTTCTCATAAAGTCATGGAGTGATACAGAGTGGAAACGGGTCCTTTGGCCCAACTTGCCCACACCGGCCAACTTCTATTGTGTAAGTAACCCCACAAAATTGAATTTGTTTATGATTTGTTTTTAATTTTTTATTCACGAAAAGGTAATTATTTGCCTAAAATACAATTATCAGGTACAAATGTAAGGCTCTCCTGTAGGACAAAGTACAAAGGACATTTATTGTCACATACAACAATTGGTGCAGTGAAATTTGAGTTACCATGCAGCACACAAATAAGATAAACACAACACTATAGAATTTAACATAAAACATAAAACATCCCCCACAGCGGAATCAACGTTTCCCACTGAGAGGGAAGGCAACAAAGTTCAGTCCTCTTCCTCTTGTTCACCCGTGGTCGGGGCCTATTGAGGCCTCCGCAGTCGCCGCAACGGCGGCCCGATGTTCAGGCCCTCTCGCCGGGATGATGGAACTCCGGCGTGGGAACGGAAGAACACTCTCAACGGCTTGGATTTTCCAAATCAGCCACTTCCTACCGGAGACCGCTGCTTCCGAAGTCCACAGGCCGAGCTGCACGGAGCTCCAACACTGACGATCCTCGGTGAAAGATCCCAGGCCTCCGCGATGTTTAAAGTCAGCGCCGCCCGTGGCTGGAAGCTTCGCAGACCACAGCTCCACGGTGTTAAAGTCAGCACGCCCAACACTCCGGAGCTCCAACATGGCGATCCTAGTAAGGCATCGTCCCGCTCCGGATTGATGGAATTCAGCGCTGCGCCACCGCTGAAGCTCTGGCCTGTCTCCGGCAGGAAAGGCCGCGCCAATCCAGATGGTAGGCCGCGAGGAAGAGGCAAAGATGCAGCTCGGAGGAAAGCCGCATCCTCGACCAGGTAGTGACTGAGAAAAATGGTTCCCCCCCCCACCCCACATAAAAAAGACTGAAGACCTCCAAAAACAAACTTTTTGACAGACTAAAAATAACAAAAAGGATGGCACCACCACTCAGAATTTAATGCTGTTCGGTTAAAAATGATCTACATAGGATAATTCTGGAAGTGCTATCTACCCCATCTTACATACACAAATCACAGGTTGATGGGCTACCATTTCATAAAAATGTAGTAATGTTAGACTGCTAGAATCACATATTTCTGCATTGATTTCAAACTGTTGCAACGATTAGCTTGGTGGATGCACGTGCCATAACTCCATGATATGTCATCTCATGTTTCTCTTTGTCACTAACTGCAATGCTCAGGATTTGACAATGCAGTATGTCAAACATGCAAAAGCTGCCAATGTCAGTACAGCATAAGAATAGAACAAAACCGTTTCAATCTTTTATGTTTGGAAAGGAGTTGAGTTATGGAGAGATATTTGAAACAAACCCTATCAAATACTGGAAGTGTGGAATGAAAACAGGAAATGAAGAAGACAGAAAACGGATCAAAATAAATGTCACTTTATATTTTGTGTTTATCTTTTTATGAGAAAATGGGCGGTAGTTCGTTACAGTAATACGTGTACTACCTGGAGCCGCAGGCTGACAAATAGGCCTGGATTTTGCTGAGACCAGCAATTCTCAGCTAAGTTGCCAGCACATTCAGGAGTGTTCCATGCACATACAAGTCTCGCAAATACTGCCCAGCATCATCATCATTTCCCATAACTTAGTTTAGGTTTATCAAGGTACAGTGAAAGACTATGTTTTGCATGTTGTCAAAACAGATCAGATATACTATAAATAAATACAATCAAATTAAACTCAAGTTTTATGGATAGAGCAAAGGGGAAGATGCAGAATGCAGAATATAGTTCTCAATATTGTAGCACAATAGACACAAAAAGCTGGAGTAATTCAGCGGGTTAGACAGCATCTCTGGAGAAAAGGAATAGTTGACTTTCGGGTTGAGACTGTCTTTCAGACCAGTCTGAACACTGGGCTTCAGCCCCATCCTACCCTTTCGAGCTTTGATTACTGCAGTTTATTTCTTGGAAAACTAGCTCAAAAAACTATGGTCTTCCCTAAAAGGTTATATTACAGTAAATTTGGGAAATATCCTGCTACTTTGAAATTAGAAAACTACAGGTAGAGAGAAAATCAGACAATACCCTCGTTATGGAAGGATTGTTCTGAGGCCTGATAACAGAGGGAAAGAAGCTGTTCCTGAGCCTGGTGGTGCTCATGTTCAAGCTTCTGTACCTTCTGCTGGATGGGATCAGGGAGAAGAAGCAATGACCTTGGAGGGACCAGTCTTTAATGATGTTGTCTACTTTTCCAAGGCAGAGTGAAATGTAGATGGAGTCAATGGTGGGAAGTCCGGTCTGTGTGATGGACTGCGCTCTTTCTACAACTCTCTGCACTTCCTTGCAGTCTTGGCAGAGCTTTTCCCAAACCTAGCTGTGATGCAACTCAACAACATACTGTATGCTTTCTATGCTGCTTCTGCAGAAGTTTGTAAGAGTCTAGGGGCTAGTGGAATCAAGGGATATGGGGAGAAGGCAGGCACGAGTTATTGATTGGGGATGATCAGCCATGATCACAATGAATGGCGGTGCTGGCTTGAAGGGTTGAATGGCCTCCCCCAGCACCTATTTTCTATGTTTCAATGGAGACATGCCAAATTTCCTCATTCTACTCTACTCTACTAGAGGTGTTATTGCGCTGCTTGGCTGTTGCATCAACGTAGTTGGTTCACATTTCCCTTGTCTCATATCTCCCCTATACTCTGAGGATTTATCTATCTTAGCCTTCCATAATGTCAATTCTTCCACCTCCACAGCTTCTGGAGTAAAGAATTCTAAACATCATCACTTGCTGAGAGAAGAAATCCCTCTGCTTCTCTGAAATGAGGCTGTCTGATGCCACATTCCCCAACAAGGCAAATGTCCCCCCAGGATCCACGTTCTAGAATCTGACATCTTTCAATACAATTGCTGGAATATAGATGAATTTGACGTATAGGCCCAAGTGCTCAGTCTTTCCTCATAACACAACTCTTCATCACACAATCAATCCAGTACATCTCTGAACTGCTGAGATAAAACAGAAAATGCTGCAAATACACAGCAGATCAGGCCATATTTATGGCAAGACAGTGCCTTCAACTTGAAATATTAATTATGTTTCTCCCCCCACAAAAGAAGCCTGCCCTGTTACAGCATTTTTTGTTACCAGCATCATCTGCAGTTTTTTTTTGTATTTTCACATCTCTAAACAGCTTCCATGGTGACCAAATATTTTAGCAGTGGTCTAGACCTTAGTTTAGTCCTTCTTAAACTGGTGAATGGTTCACCCAAGGGTGAATGAAATTACTTTGGGGTGAATGAAACTAGAGGGGTGAATGACAATTTATTCAGATATTCATATAATTTTTACTACACTTAAAAAAAGCATTGCCATTAGTAAGCTCTTATTGGTTTTAATGGCAGTGGAGCTGGAAATATGATATGTTTTTTTCTCTCTACCTATGGTTTTCTAATTTCAAAGTAGCAGGATATTTCACAAATTTACTGTAATATAACCTTTTAGGGAAGACCATGTTTTTTTGAGCTATTTTCCAAGAAAGAAACTGCGGTAATTAAAGCCCGAAAGGGTCGGATGGGGCTGAAGTGTTTAGATGTTGCAATATTTTTTTAATCATTCTAATCAAATGATTTTCCAAATCCAGTGGTAATCAAACTTCTTTCTTTTCACTCTGTTTTCTTTACATATTTTTAGGATGTTCAAAAAGTTGAATAAAATAAACACTTAAGAAATTAGTTAATTTATGTTTTTTGCTCATGTGACAAAATAAATTATATATAAAATTATACACAAGGGAGGATAAGACGAAAATTACCAAAAAACATAAGAAAGTTTAGGCGAGAGTGAATTAAATTTTGTGATAAAGACTCAAGGGTGAATGACACTGAAATAGTTTAAGAAGCACTGGGCCAGATGCGGTTTCACCACAGGAGTCTTCAGCACCAAAGACAAATTCATAAGGGGCTGAGCTCCAAGGCATTGCCTGCAGTTTCATTGATGAATACAACAGATAGACATCACATCAATATCTGCAAGGCACATGTCTTCCATCAGCTTGGCCCTGGAGCACCACCCATATTTCACAGTTGTACATTTAAAAACATGTCCTACTTTCAGAGGACTTCTGGGGTTGACCAAGTGAGCCTCAAATCCGTTTGATTGTGAAGTAATCATTTTACTTCAAGGGCAAAAATCAACTTTGACCAAATATCATGCACTGGTTAAATGTGTGCAGAAATCAACGTGCTGCAATACAGTTTTTGTAGGACATGGGACATTGAACTTTCCCACAATAATGCAAAAAAAATTCCACATCCCACAATAAAAAACATTCCCACTTTTATACATTACAAGACTATGTGGGGCCCGTTGGGTCCCTGTCACATGGGAGGTCTGGTCCCCCAACGCAACCTGTGCCCCAACGCAATATTCCACCACTCACCCGTTCCCCCCAACGCAACCCGTTCCCCCAACGCAATATTCCACCACTCACCCATAGCCCCTAACTGCACAGGCGCGGCTCATTTCCCCTCATCCCCCAGCACTCCCTCCCCCTCCTCTTCATCCTCCCTCTTATTTCCCCTCTCCTCCTCCCCAATCCCTTTCTCACCTCTCTTTTTCCTTTCCCCTACCCTCAGTCACTCCCTCCCTCCCTCCATAACTCATCTCCCCTCCCTATCCCCCCACCAATCCCCATATCCCCCATCTCCCCACTCCTCACCTCCCCTATCACCCCCCACTATCCCTCCTGACCTCCCCCACTGCCCTTCTCACCCTCTATTCCCTACTCCCTACCTCCCCTACTCCCCCCTCCTCTTCCTCTATTTCCCCTCCTTCCCCTTTCTCCCTCCTCACTTCCCCCACTTTCCCCCCACTCCCTCCCTACCCCCTCCTCTCCCTCAATCCCCCCACTCTCCCTCGTTGCCTCCCCAGGACCTCGAGGTTGCCGGAGTCGGCCTCAGAGTTGGCCTCGGAGTCGGCCTTGGAGTTGGCCTTGGAGTCCGACTCGGAGTCAGCCAGGCTCTGCCCGCTCCACTCCTTCAGCTTTATTCTTCCCGCTGGTGAGTGACAGAATAATAACTTTTAAACTATACTATCAATCGCAACTAAACTTGTTGCTCTTGAGCACAGGAGAATGGTGAGTAAGGTGGCGAAAAATTATTGCGCTATCATGTACTGTTTTTGCGTAAATAGTAAAACCACGCAAACCGGAACACAAGATCTGAGTTTTAATTATGTATAGGTTATTCATATATTCAGCAAAACAGGAACAAAATCCTAAAAAGCGTTTATGCCTGCGTATTTAACTGTAATATTATCATTTATTATAGATAATTTGTCACCAGACATCACATAGCACTTTTTAAACTAGAAGTTTAAATGTGGCTCCAATGTGGCATTAAGCCTCCTTTTGTTAGTTGTGATGCTAATTAATTATTAAAGACCCTGGTCGTACCCATAAAATAAGCCTATTGCCTACTTCCTTTTTGGCATCATTGCAGTCCATGTTTGCTTTACTTTCTAAGTAATGAATTCCCATTGTATGTCATGTTGTTCCATCAACTCATACATAAAATCTGGACATCAAGAAGTGTTTTGTCTCATTTTGGAATGTGCTGGGAATGAGCTGCACTGTAACAATGATATTGTTGAAAGGATTGCAAAATAAAATCTTTCTTTATTATGCTGTATCACTTCAAAATGAATATTGTGTGCATTGGAGCTATTCAAACTCTCTCTCCAGCTTTCCTTAAGATACTGACCTATTGTTAGGATGCAGCTTAGTGGCAGTGGCCCAAAGAGGGATCCTTTATTTATGAGCCATTGTAGTAAACATTTACCATCTGCTTAACTGCAAGGGGCAGAATAGTCATATCTATTATATAGAGATCTATTATATGGAGATGGTGCCCAACCCAGGTGACTATCTGCGTACTACCCACAGAAGCAGATCTACCATTATATATTACACTCGCTCCACACTTTAAAATCTCTGCTCTTACAGCGACATTTCAAACTTTACTGGCTTTAACTTGCACAAAGTGTTATTCGCTTATCGTATCTATACACTGTAAATAGTTTGATTGTAATCATGTATTGTTTTTCTGCTGACCGAATAGCACGTGACAATAATCTAAACAGAAACGGAACTGAATATTAAACTGTGAATCCACGAGCACTCGTTTCTACAAGTATCATATCTCAGCAAAAGCCTTTGTCCTCACTTAAATCCTTTGGATCTAACGCCAAATGCGTTGCATTTAAAATACCTCTTGCAGATATCCAGAGTTCAAACTGAGGTTTGGAGATTTAAGGAAGGATTGTTTCCAATGTACAAAAGCCAGTTCGTATCCTCAGTAGATAGACACAAAGTGCTGGAGTAACTCAGCGGGACAGGCAGCAACACCGGAGAGAAGGAATGGGTGACGTTTCGGGTCGAGACCCTTCTTTCATATTCTCAGAATTGCTGGAATAAGTTCTAAACATTTTCTTCCAAATCGTTTTGAGAGCATTTTGGAACGGATTATTTAATTGTTATTTGCTAACAATGACCATTACATAAAACTAATTGAAATAAAAACTTTGGTTACAAAATAATTCTTCACATCAATAGTTAAAATATATTGTGATATTTTCAACATTCTTGTTTTGACCATATATCGATATTTAATTTTGTTATTGACATGTTATACTAGGAAAACATTTTGGACATATGGACAGTTACATGGATAGGAAAGGTTTAGAGGGATATCGGGATGCATCACAGTTTGGTTTGGGAACAGCTCCATTCAAGACCGCAAGAAGTCGCAGAAAATTGTGGACGCAGCCCAGACCATCACACAAACCAACCTCCCTTCCATTAACCATTTATACCTCACGCTGCCTTGGCAAGGTCAGCAGCATAATCAAGGATGAGTCACATCCTGGCCACTCCCTCTTCTCCTCTCTCCCCAATCAGGCAACATTTATAATAGGGACACAAAAATGCTGGAGAAACTCAGCGGGTGCAGCAGCATCTATGGAGCCGAGGAAATAGGCAACGTTTCGGGCTGAAACCCTTCTTCAGACTGATGGGGGGGGGGGGGGGCAGGGAGAAGAAAGGGAAAAGCAGGAGGAGGAGCCCGAAGGCTGGGGGATGGGAGGAGACAGCCCGAGGGCTGAGGAAGGGGAGGAGACAGCAAGGACTAACAAAATTGGGAGAATTCAATATTTACGCCCCCAGGATGCAGACTCCCCAAGCAGAATATGAGGCGCTGTTCCTCCAATTTCCGGTGTTGCTCACTCTGGCCAAGGAGGAGACCCAGGACAGAGAGATTGGATATGGAGTGGGAGGGGGAGTTGAAGTGCTGAGCCACCGGGAGGTCAGGTTGGTTATTGCGGACCGAGCGGAGGTGTTCAGCGAAACGATCACCCAGTCTCCGCTTGGTCTCACCGATATAGATCTGCTGACATCTAGAGCAGCGGATGCAATAGATGAGGTTGGAGGAGATGCAGGTGAACCTCTGTCGCACCTGGAACGACTGCTTGGGTCCTTGAATGGGGTCGAGTGGGGAGGTAAAGGGACAAGTGTTGCATCTCTTGCGGTTGCAATGGAAAGTGCCCGGGGAGGGGGTGGTACGGGAGGGAAGGGAAGAATTGACAAGGGAGTTATGGAGGGAGCGGTCTTTGCAGAAGGCAGACATGGGGGTATCCGACCTCTCTGTCCTGGGTCTCCTCCATGGCCATATGTAGCATTGTAACAAAACCTACCATCAGCGGCGCTCCAGATTGGCCACTACATGTGCTTGCGATTCCGGAGGCTGGAGGGGGGGGCGGGATTAAAATTCAGGTTTGTATTGGTTGTCGGAGAGGTATTTGCTCGGACCTACAAGTTGATAAAGAAAATTTGTTCTGCGCTTCCATTCCCGTTTTTTTTAAAAAGTTGCTGATCGATTGCATCGCTGGAGTGAAGTTAAACGCGACTTCTAACGCCTTCAACATCACGGATCAAAATCAGCATCAAGATTTTCCACATCAGGCCAAAACAAAAGTTATTTTGTTTTTTTAACATCTTACCTTGCTTTTTGGTGTGGCTTCATTTTAATCTGATGATTCAAAATATGTTATTTAGCCCCGATATCGGCCGTGTCTTGCCTGCTGGTATTGGGGGGGTTTATCATGGCAGCGACCACATTCCGATCTATCACAATCCACTCTCAAGATAACCAAATTCATTATTTTTTTGCACAATCATGTCACTGGAACATCTAACTCATCTATATTTTGTGTTATTGTCTATTTAAAAAATGTGGCTATTTATAAAAATATTTTTTGCCTTTTAAGAATGGGATAGATGGTGATGTAATTGAATTTAGATGAATTTAATTGATTTGATGACACTGATGAATCTGATTTTTTTGTTGGGTATTTACTATTTGTTTTAACGTTACAATAATATTAAAGTTCTGATCTTGAGAATATCACATTTTTGAATTTTCAAGGCAGTCTGGGTGTTTATTACTATTTCCGTCACAACGGTCCATTTTGTAATGATCTACATTTAGGTAACTAACTAATTATATGCTTTAATTTCAGGTCATCCAAGTAAGATGTTTCATATTTGTTTCAGAATGCTTCAATCTATAATAACTGAAAATTTCATTCAGTTCTCTTAATTTTTAAGAAAGTTATGGGCTTTTGTGTCAATTGACTGTCCTCGATCACAGCTTTGTGTTAAGTTAATGGAAAAGCAATAGGGAACAAGATGCTAATTTCCGAGTATGAAAATTATCATAACGTTTTTAATACTGAAGATATGAAAGTGAATTAGGTATCAAATTAAAGTTCTTTTTATGCTTTATCTGATGGGATAAATTAGATTGATTTTTAAAATTTCAAAATTTTATAACATTCCTACAATATGATGCGATAGAACTTTATTTATCCCAGGAGGGAAATCGATCTGCCAACAGTCATAAAACATAAGATACATGAAATTAAAGTGACGAGTGGAAAGGATTGGGGATGTGAAAAGATTGGGGGGTGCGGGGGGGGGGGGGGGGGGGGGGGGGAGGGAAGTCAGTCTACCCCATGAAAGAAGGGGTGGAGTTGTACAGTTTGATAGCCACAGGGAAGAAGGATCTCCTGTGCCGTTCTGTACTGCATCTTGGTGGAACCAGTCTGTTGCTGAAGGTGCTCCTCAGGTTAACCAGTGTGTCATGGAGGGGTGAGCTGTATTGTCCAAGATGCTCCACAGTTTGAGGAGCATCCTCACCTCCAAGACCATCTCCCATGAATCCAACTCCGCCCCCAGGATGAGTTTGTTAATCCTGTTGGCGTCCGCGGCCTTCGCCCTGTTGCCCCAGCACACGGCAGCGCAGAAGATGGCGCAGGGGGTGACTGGCAACCTGTGAAATATTTCACCATCGTATGCCTTAAGACGTTCAGCACTTCTTCAACTTTAACACTGTCCTCAAGCCACTTCCATTACCTGTCCCAAGTCCCCAGTCTTCACATCTTTCTTCACACTAAACACAGAGGAGAAATGCTCATTGAGGACCTTGCCCATCTCTACTCGTGGAAAAAAATGTTTTTATGTCTGGCTGTGGCAGCTTTGACAGTCCGGAGTTGCCTTCCAGAGGGAAGTGATTCAAAGAGTTTGTGGCCAGGGTGAGAGGGGTCAGGGATGATCTTACCCGCCCGCTTCCTGGCCCTTACAGTGTACAGTTTGTCAATGGAGGGAAGGTTGCAGCCAACAACCTTCTCAGCTGATCGGACGATTCGCTGCAGCCTCTGTGTGTCGTGCTTGGTGGCTGAGCCAAACCAGACCATGATAGAGAAGGTGAGGACAGACTCTACGATGGCCGTATGGAATTAACCATCATTGCCTGTGGCAGATTGTACTTCCTCAGCTGCCGCAGGAAGTACATCCTCTGTTGTGCCTTTTTGACTGTGGAGTCGATGGTGGCCTCCCATTTAAGGTCCTTGGAGATGATAGTTCCCAGGAACTCAGTAGACTCCACAGATGTGACTGTGGTGTTGTTGATGGTGATTGGGGGGAGGGGAGAGGGAGCTCTCCTAAAGTCTACTCTCAATTCCACTGTCTTAAGAGCATTGAGCTCTAGGTTGTTGCGATGGCACCAGGACACCAGCTGTGTCACTTCCTGTCTGTAAGCAGATTCCTCCCCATCCTGGATCAGTCCAATCAGGGTTGTGTCGTCTGCAAACTTGAGAAGCTTGACAGAGGAGTCAGTGGAGGTGCAGTCGTTGGTGTGGAGAGAGTAGAGGAGAGGGGAGAGTACGCAACCTTGCGGTGCTCCTATGCTGAGAGTCTGCGGGTCCGAGATGTGTCCAGACGCTGGTTGGTAAACGAAGAAGGGTCTCGTCATGAAAGGTCACCTATTCCTTCTCTTCAGAAAAGCTGTCTGACCCGCTGAGTTACACCGGTTTTTTGTGTCTATGTACGGTACGCTGCTGTTCATCAACTACAGATTGCCGTTCAACACCATTCAAACCATTAAACTCCGTCTCAGCTTATCCCCATTTAACTGGATCCTCGACTTGCTCATCAGCAGGCCACAATCGGTACAAATGGGCAACAACAAATCCTCCTTAATAACTATCAACACAGGAGCGCCTCCAAGGCTATGTGGCCAGTGACATGCTCTACTCCATCTATACCCATGACATTAGAGCCAGGCACTTTCAAAGCCATCTTTAAATTTGCAGACAATACCACTGTTATTGGTCAAAAAAGTAAGGCAGAGTACAGGACAGAGATTAAAAATCAGGTTGAATCAGATTGAACAACAATCTTGCTCTCAATGTCAACAAGGAGCTGATTGTTGACTTCAGGAGGAGAAAGCTGAGCACCCATGAACCTGTCTTCATTGTCGGGACAATGTTGGGAAGAGACAGCAACTTCCTGAGCCTGCATTTCTGTGAAGATTTGTCCTGGGCCCAGCACGCTGATGCAATCACAAAGAAAACTCACTAACACCTCCAATTGCTTGGAAAATTGTTGAGGTTGAGTATGTCAACATTGGTATCTCCACTATCGACATTCTACAGATGTATGATAGAGAGATACAAAACATGGTGAGCACTGCCCAGTCCATCACGGGTTCTCATCTCCCCACCATCGAAGGGTGGGGAGAAGAGTCGCTGCCTCAAAATGGCAGCCAGCATCATCAAAGACCCACACCACCCTGGCCACACACTCATTTCACTCCTGCCATCAGGAAGAAGGTACAGGAGCCTGAAAACTGTAGCGACCAGGTTCAGGAACAGCTTCCCTTCAGCCATCAGGCTAATAAACACAACAACCTGAAATAAGCTCTGTACTACATAAACATGGGGGCATTGGTTATGTGTTTGTGCAGCATTATTGGTTTTTTTAAATGTGTGTGTGTATACTTACATGTGTGTATATGTATATACAGTATATATGTATATACACACACACACTGAACTTTTTTTCTCATTTATAATATTGCTTACAGTGTACTATGTTAAAATATTCTGTTGTCCCGCTGCAAGTAAGAATTTCATTGTTCTATGTGGGACATGGCAATAAAACACTCTTGGCTCTCTCTTGGCATATTGACTGGTTGCATAACATGCTAGGAATGAAGGAGATTACAGAGTGGTAGATACGGTCCATCAGGCACTGATCTCCCCACCACAGATACATATGAGTGGTGTTGCCTCAGAAAGGCAGGACATTTCATCAAAGACCCACATCACTCACACTGCACTCATTCACCCCTACTATTGGGAAAGAAGTGACTGAGACCTGGAAACCATGATTGCCTCAGGTTCTTGAACACTCCCCCCTACACTACACAACATGAACCTCAGCAGCAATGAATTTCTACGGACTGTGTCTTTGGGTTTAATTTGCACCATTATTAGTTGCAAACTTATTGAATATTTGTTGTCAATTATATTTATCTGTGTGTATTGCGATTATGGGCCTGCTAAACTGTTGCAAGGAAGAATGTCATTGTTCTGTTGTTGGTACATGTGACAATTAAACACACATGATGATGCTGGGGGACTGGAGGAGTGACCAAAATGGGTAGATCAGCGGGGGATAGGACAGAGATATAGAGGAAGAGGATCAGGACCATCTGTGGGTTACCTCAAACTGGAAAATGCTCTGTTCTTACCATTGAATTCCAGAATACCCAGGCAGGCCAAACTCCATCCATTCTCCTCCTCTAGGGTGGCATGGTGGCGTAGAGGTAGAGCTACTGCCAACATCGGGAACATTTTCCTGCAGTTACAGTAAGTGAAAATCTAGCAGGCAAGCAGGATGCTTTCTCCAAACACCCCCATTTGAAGGCCACTATCTTCCACCGTTTCTACCCAGTGCTTGGTACTTACTTCCAGCAGCCACTGGTTGTCCTCCTGGATGCACCGAGCCACAGCCTGGTCCATGCCAGCCACCAGGGTGAATTTGGCACAGAGACTCGCACGGCAGCAGGGCAATGCTTCCGACGGCCCGGGACTTTTGCACTGAGACTGCTCCATGGCCGGAGCTGCAGAGAGCGACTGCCAGCCCAGCAAACACTCGCCAGTCCCAGCCCCCCGTCCGCATCTGCCCCCGCCGCTGCTTCTGCTTCCATCCCTCTCTCAGCCCCGGTTCTCCAACACCCACGGCCCATGCAGTTTATATGCGTTTTTTAATTTTCGTTGATCACAGAATTTCTCACGACAGAGCATGAGAAATTTGTGATCGGCGTGAGAGCGTGAGAATTTGACTGAATGCGTGATTCTCACGCTCAATGCATGAGAGTTGGCAGCCCTGTCCCTATCCACACTCAAGCCTAGTGCAGGGTTTTGACCCGAAGTGCGACAATTTCATCTCTGCACCCCCCTCCTCCTCCCACAGATGCTGCTCAACCCAATGAGTACTTTCTGTAATTTGTTTGTTGCCTTTTAAAGGGATATCAGGATCAGAGTTTCGGGTTGAGACCCTTCTTCAGACTGAGAGTCAGAGAAAACGGAAACAAAAGACATTGACGGTGATATAGAGAGATATGAAACAAATGAATGAAAGATATGCAAAAAAAAAACAATGATTTAGGAAAGGGTTCATTGCTAGCTGTGGGTTTGGTGAAAACGAGTTCTACAAACAATGAAACTCACCAGGACATCAGTAAAACTTGTATTAGTTTAAAGTTTAAATTAGTTTAAACAGGATCGTGCTTTCCTGAAAGTGATACCCCCAGGACTATGTGATGTGAAACCCATTATTATATTCTAAACCGAGTAATGCACAAGTAACACCATCATCCTATGCGTCCCTGATGTTGCTATGGAGAGGAGACGGTTGCCCACCTCTTTGCAGAGTGTGGATTTGCAAAACGAGTCTGGAGAGGTATGAAAGGGTCCCTGGAACGATTTATCCCGAACAGCTCCGTCACAGAGGACTCTGTGATTTACGGACTGTTCCCAGGGACACATTCAGAGACTGACATCGAGTGCTGCTGGAGGGTCATCAACTCGGTGAAAGACGCTCTTTGGTCTGCCCGAGCGTTGCTCACCACCCAGCAGAGCGAGATGTCCGTCGGGGAATGTTGCCGACTGGCCCACTGCAGACTGCAGGAGTACGTGCTAAGGGACTCGCTGAAGCTTGGTGCAGCCAACGCCAAGGCTCGGTGGGGGAGGGCCACAGTCTAGGGTCCTTCCGCTGCTGGACATGGGGGGCACAGTATGGTGGAGACGCCCCTCAAATTAAATTAAGGGAAGGTATCCCACACCAGGGGGCCACATGAGTGGCACAGGTGGGGGACATCTCTTGTGGAACTTGAAATGTCAGATGGAAATTTTCGCACTGTGTACACATTGTATATATTTATTACTTGAACAGGGGCCACAGAGTGGCACTGGTGGGGGACTGTTTGGTGAAATTTGACAAATGTAAAAAAATTGTACTGGAAAAAGTTTGTATAGTCTCCGAAAATGTCGGATGAATTTTGTTGGAATGGTTCAGAAATTGTATATATTTTCCAATTGAATAAAGTATATTTTGAAATTAAAAAAAAAATGCGTCCCTGATGTTAAATCTCTGTCTGGGTTGCAGAAAGACACCCATGGCAGGAAGTGCCCAATTGAATTTTCAAAGTGAAATGACCTGGAAATGATTCATGCTTCAGAGATGGGAAATAAATCAATTTTCAACTGTATAATGCTGAATGAAAGATGTAATAGAACTGAATTTCCTGCCAATGATTTTCTGATAGCATCTTTTCTTTCTGGCTTTACTAATTCACTTGTTATTTTAGTTCATGGTGGATGCACCTACTGTGATTTGCAAGGATTTTCCACTAAAGCATTTATTCACAAGCAATGATTAACTGGAAGTGATGAGTGTAAAAATTATCCCCAACCCTCTAAAAAAAAGTACCATTTGTGATATTACCTTATTATGGACGTTATGATTTTTATTTTCCTCACATTTTCCAACAAGATCAAAACAACAGTAGTCTGGAAAGGCATGATTTGCTCAGGGAGTGAGGCCAGAACTAGAAAGTATTGTAGATTGGAAGATTGGGTACAGCCGGCAACTGGCCTTCACTGATATTAGTGATCGCCACTCATGTGTCTAGAGGGCTACACTGGCGGTCAGGGTTGCAATGACGTTCAGAGCCGTCAACTGAATTTCGAGCTTTGGCATTTAGTACCCTGGAGGAGAGGTAGGCATAGGATGAACTCTAAACAAAAGCAATCGATTAAAAATAAAATAAAGGGGCTCCTCAGGTAATCTGAGCAGTAACTTTTTCCCACAAAGGGTGGTGGATATATGGAACAAGCTGCCAGAGGAGGTAGTTGATGCAGACACTATCCCAACATTTAAGACTTACATTTAAGTTAGACAGGTACATGGATAGGACAGGTTTAGAGGGATATGGACCAAATGCAGTGAGCTGGGACTACTGTAGCTGGGACATGTTGGCTGGTGTGGGAAAGTTGGGTCGAAGGGCTTGTTTGCACACTGTATCATTCTATGATTCTATGACTATAATTCTATGACCTTCATCAGGCTCTCAATTCAAAGCTGGAGCGCACTCAGAGAAATCGCTTTAAAATCATTTAACTGCAAAGCAAGCAGCATTTCAAGAATATACTTCCGTATGATTATTGCCTTCTCTAACTTCAAGTACCCCTTGCTTTCCCTCTCTCTCCACCCCTCCCCATCCTTGTTCTCCGACCAGTCTGACTGCCCCCTTGATAACATTTTAATGTTATCTTTGTACGCTTCATTGTCACCGTCCCCTAACTAACAATGATCTATTCTACATTTTCCTTGACCTTCGTCCCCTATGATGTCTCATTTTCACACCTTGCCCTTCCTTATCTCTGTGTCTCCCTCTCCCTTGACTCTCAGTCTGAAGAAGGGTCTCGACCCAAAACGTCCCGCATTCCTTCTCTCCAGAGATGCTGCCTGTCCCACTGAGTTGCTCCAGCATTTCGTGTCTATTTCAATCAATGCATGTTGAATCTGCCAATAACACACTAAAATTAAATGTCCTTATTGCACTGGAAAACAGATGCTCGACAACATGTGCCCAGCAACATTCCTGGAGCGTCACACTTCCACACGCTTTGGGAATCATTGATTTTCACTAACATTGAACTAGAAAAGACAGTGCCACCCAGCTGTCTTTCTGGGAGAGCGTGTCGTGTTCCCGCTTATCAAAAGAATTCCAATTTTTAACTTTCAAATTTAAATGACTTTGCCCTAAGCAGTAGCTACAGTGTAATATTGGTCCAGATGTTCACTCAGTTTGGGCGCTCTTCACTCATCCTAAATAATTGATAAAGGTCGTCATGTCTCAATCAGGATATTCCTTGGGGAGACTATTGAAAGATGCTGCAAAAGCTCGTGAATTATGTCAAGAAAAGAATCTTACCTTCTCTACCTTATTTACCTTCTCACTTCCACAGACAATAAAGGTGATTTCATCATTAGGAAGTCGGTTTACAGGCAACGAATATGATAATAAATGTAACTTGAACTTGAACTTGGAAACTGGACAGCCAATATTTCCAGCCGGAAACCCAGTTTATTTCTGGGCCTGAGCTTCATTGGCATTCTGCTGGTGAGCTGCTCGTCCTCTTTGATGTCTTGTTCTCACACCTTACATTTCCTTATCTCTGTGTATCCCTCTCTCCCCTGACTCTCAGTCTGAAGAAGCGTCTCGACTCGAAACGTCACCCATTCCTTCTCTCCAGAAATGCTGTCGGTCCCGCTGTGTTACTCCAGCATTTTGTGTCTATCTTCAAACAGACCTCCCTGGCTCAGAGTTGCTGTAACACGACAGAACCCAAGAGCAGGCCTTTGGTAGTTCTGGAACTGAAAGAACAATTGTGAAGAGGAAATCACAAGGGGAGATGTGCCAGCTGATCGGGGAACTGGCCATTCAGCCCCTCATACCTGCCCCGTCATTCAATGAGATCAGGGCTGATCTTTTGGCTCCACAGCTCTTTCTTGTACTATCCCTATATCTCATTTTCTCCATGTTCCTAATCCCATATTCCTTGATCCTTTTAATTTATAAAACATATATTCTTGATAGTCGAGTCTTGATGTTCCCCTTTGTTAGTGAATTCCAAAGTTTCACTCCCCCTGGACATTTCTTCTCATCTTTGTCCTGAATGGTTGGCTTCTCATATTGAGACTGCAACCCAGTTCTGCGTGGATTAAGATATGATGAGCGTTTGACGGCACTGGGCCTGTACTCGGAACAACAAGGAGAAACACAAACATTGTTTTCTAAGAATGTTGATAACACCGCATCTCATTTTTCCAAGGTCATAAGTGATAGGAGCAGAATTAACTCATTCGGCCCATCAAGTCTACTCCACCATTCAATCATAGCTGATCTATCTCTCCCTCCTAACCCCATTCTCCTGCCTTCTCCCCATAACTATTGACACCTGTACTAATCAAGAATCTATCTATCTCTGCCATAAAATTATCCATTGACTTGGCCTCCACAGAATGAATTCCACAGATTCACCACACTCTGGCTAAAGAAATTCCTCCTCATCACCTTCCCTGAAGAACGTCCTTTTATTCTGAGGCTATGACCTCTAGTCCCAGACTCTCCCAGTAGTGGAAACATCCTCTCCATATCCACTCAATCCAAGATTTTAATTTTCGGTGATTTTCAATGAGGTGTCCCCTCATCCTTCTAAACTCCAGCGAGTACAGGCCCAGTGCCGTCAAACGCTCATCATATCTTAATCCACGCATTCCTGGGATCATTCTTGTAAACCACCTCTGGACCCTCTACAGAGCCAGCACATCCGTTCTCAGATATGGGGCCCAAAATTGTTCACAATACTCCAAATGCGGCCTGACCAGCACCTGATAGAGCCTCGATGTTACATCCCTTACATTACAACTCAAGTGAGTGTAGACCTATTCTGTTTCATCTATCCTCCTATAACAAACCTGGAGAACTGTTTTGTATTCCGGGACTCAGAAGAGGTACCACAGAAAAATTGCAGTTCAGAATGAAGTAATTAATGATATAAAGAGGACCAGTATAACCAAATACCATGGGAAACTGGCATATTGTTAAAATACTGATGTCGCAGTTTGGATCTTGAGACGTAGCTGTGAGTTCAACACCCATTATGGCAGTTGAAGGAACACAAATTAATTTAAATTAAATAAATCTAAATATATTTACATTCATAATGTAATCACTGTAAAACCCCATCTGGTTACGAATGTCCTTCAAAAAACAAAATCAGTTCAGAGGCAATTTGGGATGAATAATAAACATTGCATAACTGGAAACTGGAAAGAGAACAGGTTTAACAGAGGTAAAGCCAGGGTGGATTTAATGCTCGGAGAAATGAGGAAAGTGATCAGTTTCCTAATTTCAGTTTTCCAATCATCCATTTCTGTCTCCCACCAGTTCCCATCCTCCCTTCCCTCCAGCGTGCCCCTTAAATCTGAAGAAATCTTGTCCATTGGGTGCCAGAGAGAGAGTTATAACCAACAATCAAATCCCTTTGTGGGTGAGGGTGAGGCCAAGTTATATGATCACTGAATCACTACTTGGAAAATGCTATGTCCAGCTGTTTCTGACATAATGTCTCATTTAAAAAAAATACAAATTCCTACACATTCGAATTTAGAAGTGAAGGAAAAAATTCCGTAGTTTGGATTTGAAAATCAAGATAAAGCTGGAGCCAGTGAGGTAGCTCTGTGGTGAAGCAAGTGTCTCTACTCAGAAAATTCCCGTAACGGCAGCACAATGTAAAACCTCTCTTTCAATTCATTTGTATGGATGACAAACAGTAATAGACGCAGCACTGATCCCTGAGACACAGACTAGTCACAGGCCTATACATATTGACCAGAAACGGGCTACAAACAGCCCAGGATTGTTTATTTTTGAGATACAGCGTGGAAACATGGACCAAAGAACCAGTCAATCTCCATTTTGTGAAAAAATCAGAGATGATCACTTTAGCAAATCAAATCAGTAAATAATGACTATGCTTGTCTGCCTTTTCCCGTTTCCCATCGCTCCAAGTAATGTTTGGAGATACAGCGCAGAAAAAGGCCCTTCAGCCCATCGAGTCCACACCAACCAGTGATTCCCGCACATTAACACTACTCTACACACACTAGGGACAATTTACAATTAACCTACAAACCGGTACGCCTTTGGAGTGTGGTAGTAAACTGAAGATCTCGGAGAAAACCCACGTGGTCACGGGGAGAACATACAAACTCCATACTGATAGCACCCGTGGCCGGGATCGAACCCAGGACTCTGGCGCTGGAAGTGCTGTAAGGCAGCAACTCTACCACTGCGCCACCGCGCTACACAAAGAGCAGAACTAAAGGCAGCCTCAGCAATTGTCAGTGATCGGAATGAAACTGCTTTGTCACCAGCCATTATTAGCACAGCTCCTGTATAACTCGATGCAGAAAGTTACAAGAAAAACATTGAAAAAAACAGAGCAACAGTTGGCTAATGTGTACGAGTCCTTCAAGCAGTGTCACTGAAGGGTTACCACCCAATGAGTTACTTAATGGACTTGGGTAGCACGACTTTATAGGCATATAAGAAAGAAATAGATCTTTTAATCCTTGTCCATCATCCAATATGATCACGGCAGATATGCCCCAAGCCTCATCTTCTCTACTATGTCACTTTCCCACAGCCCTCAATTCTCTGATCTGTCCAAAAATTCTTCCTCAAGTACTGCAATTCATCTAGCCTCCCCAATCCTCCCGGCATAAAATAATTCCCAGAAACTCCTTACACTTTTCTTATGCACCTGAATTACAGCGGGATCTTGATCGGCAGGGCAAGTGGTCCAAGGAATGACTAATGGAGTTTAATTCAGATAGAGTGATTGCATTTTGAGAAGTTAAACCAGGGTCTATACCGTGAACAGTGGGGCTGTGGGAAGAGTTGTAGAGCAGAGGGATCTAAGAGTACATCGTTCCCTGAAAATGGCATCACAGGTAGATGGGGTGGTCAAGAAGGCTTTTGGTACATTGGCATGAAAATAGTGTCACAAGTCGATAGGACGATGAAGAAGATTTTTGGCACGCTAGTGTTCATTGGTTGAATTGAGTATAGACTTTGAGAGATGTTACAGTTGTACAAGACATTGGTGAGTCCGGGCTTGGGGTATTGAGTTTAGTTTTGGTCATCCTGCTATAGGAAAGATGCCATTAAGCCAGAAAGAGTGCAGATAAGATTAATAAAGATGTTGCCACAATTCCAGGGCCTGAGCTGTCAGGCTAGGCTCAGACTTTTGTTTTGAGTGCTGGAGACTGTGATGATTTTATAGAGGTATATAATATCCTGAGGGGAATAGATATGGTGAATGCACAGAATCTTTTCCTTTTTCTTTCTTTTTCAGGTCAGACCAAACACAAGAGGGCTGCGCGGAGGCAAAGAGGTAGAGTTGCTGTCGTACAGCGCCAGGGACCCAGGTTCGATCCTGACCATGGGTGCTTGTCTGTACAGAGTTTGTACATTCTCCCCATGACCATGTGCATTTTCCCCAAGTGCTCCGGTTTCCTCCCACACTCCAAAGACGCACAGGTTTGCAGGTTAATTGGCTTCGGTAAAAAATGTCCCTCGTGTGTGGGATAATGTTAGTATACGGGGAACGCTGGTCGGCGTTGGAGGCAGGAGGCCTGTGTCCATGCTGTATCTCTAAACTTAAAAACTATACAACATCTCACACTTATCTGAATCAACCAGAGGGCATAGGTTTAAGATGAGAGGGAAAAATTTAGTTGGAACCTGGGGATAACATTTTTACACAGGAAGTGGTGGGTATATGGAACAAGCTGCCAGAGAAAGTAGTTGTGGCAGATGCAGAAACACCATTGAAAAGATATATGGACAAGACCATGATTAGGAAAGGATTTGAGGTGTATGGGCCAAACCTGGACAAATGGGGCTAGCTTAGATGGGGCATCTTGGCCTACATTAATGAGCTGGGCCATAAGGCATGTTTCCATGATATATGATGCATTGCAGAGTATTTTTGAGGATTTACAATGCATAAGCAGTCCTGTACCATTTGGCTATTCAGGTTTTCTCCACCATTCAATAAAGTCATGGAAGATCAAGTCTTGGCTTCAACACTTTCCTGCTTGCTCTGCAATAGACATTAAATCTCAGCCTAGAATACACTCACATATTCAGGCACCACAACTTTATGAATAAAGGGCTTGTCCCACAGGCTATGTTTTAGTCATAGCAGGTCGTCGAAAAACCGGCAACTGGATAAAATTTAAAATAGAATCATTACTTTAACAAACAAAAAAAACCCGAACTCAGCACCGGCGACAACCTACGTTAACCTGGCGACAACCTGCATTCACCTGGCGACAACCTACATTCACCTGGCGACAACCTACGTTCACCTGGGGACAACCTACGTTAACCCGGCGACAACCTACGTTCACCTGGTGACAACCTACGTTAACCTGGCGACAACCTACGACAATCACCTACGTCAGGAGAAGTCAAACTATGCTTATTGGCGCAAACCCACTGTCGCCGACTGCCGGCAAAAATTTTCAACATGTTGAAAATCCAGCGGCGACCAGAAAGATGCTACGACTCTTTGGGCGACTGAGGAGATGACTCACGACCGTACAGGTGACACCCCGGCGACCATGTGGCGACAACCTGTAGTCGCCCAAAAAATGGCCTAAGTGGGACAGGCCCTTTAGAGCACAGCATAGATGCACAATCCTCAAGGAGAAGAAATCCTTCCTGATTTCAGGTTAATTATTTGAAACTCTGCCCTCTATTTCCAGCTTCCTCCATGAGGGGAAACATCCTCGCTACATCTAATTTGTCTTGTTCCCTCGCAATCTTCAATCTTTCACTGGTCACCTTTTATTTCTCTAAGCACCAAATTGTGTAGGCACAACCTGGTCAACCTCTCTTCATATAACAAACCTTTATTTCAGGAATCAACAGAATGAACTTTATGTAATAACATAAAACATAGAACACGGAAGAGTTATGTGTAGGAAGGAATTGCAGATGCTGGTTTACACCGAAGACAGGCAGCATCTCTGCAATGGGTGAGAAGCAATGGGTGACGTTTCGGGTCGAGACCTGCTTTCTTCAGAGTCTGAAGAAGGGTCTCGACCCGAAATGTCAACCATTCTTTCACTCCGGAGATGCTGCCTTTCCCGCTGAGTTACTCCAGCATTTTGTGTCCATCTTAGGTCCACCATAATTGCTACGTATGAAGAGAGTAGTTTCTCTCATAAAATGCCACGATAGGTTTGAGAATGACCAGGTGATCAGGAACTAATTAGATTGAAACCAAAGCCATGCCTCAAGATGCAACTTGATAAACATCTGAAAATTGAGGCCCAGAGACTGACAGAGCAAATGGAAAGAGTGTTGTAGGTGCAGCAAATCATTGTTTTCCATGACATGCATGGATCTGATTGCACAGTCGCGGCTATCTCTGGCCCAATGTCCAAAGAGCAAAGGTGACCATGTCAAGGACAGAGTCCATTACCCACTAAACAAAACACTCCAAAGAATATCTTGACCCCAACATCGGCACACTGGCGCATCTGGTAGAGCTGCTGGCTCGTGACTTTACAGACCTGGGTTTCATCCTCACCTGTGGAATTCTGTGTGGAGTTTTCTTGTTCTCCCTGTGACCACGTGGGTTTCCTCCAGTTTCACCCACATCCCAAAGACGTGCGGGTTTGCTGTTTAATTGGTCTATGTAAAATGACACCTCGTGTTTACGGAGTGGATGAGAAATGGGATAACATAGGATTAATATGAATGGGTGATTGATGGTTGGCATGGACTTGGTTGGCTGAAGGGTCTATATCCATGCTGAGTGCAGAGGACATAAAACAGTAAAGCACAATAACATGCCCTTTGGCCCACAATGTCTGTGCCGAATATGATGCCAAGATCAATCCTTATCTGTTTGAACATAATCCATATCCCCACAGTCCCTGCATATCCATATAGCTATCCAAAAGTCTCTTCAATGCCACTATTGTATCTGCCTCAACCACCACCCCCAGTAACACATTTCAGGCACCCACCGTCTCCTTTAAATTTTGCCCTTCTCACCTTAAAATTTGCCCTCGAGTATTTGTATCTTTAAAGTTAAGCTAAATTAAACTCTGTCCTTGATGTCAGTGCCTTGATTCCATCTTCATAAATCTATCCAGTTCAATCTCAGGACCAAGCCAATGGACAAGGATGAAAATGGACACTGAAAAAGAAGGCTTTGGGAAACGATAATATTTTGGCTAAGGTGCTAAACTTGACAGAAAGGAACCGCAATCACAAATCCACAACCCCATCTCCAACACGAGGGAAAAGAAGAACGTCAGAATCTTCAGAAACTCCATCATTGATACTATAAGCATGGATGGAGAAAAATATAATGATGATAACTACTGTCTGCCGCAGGAAACGTTATTGCCGGTGTTCTCCCGAAACGCTTCCTCGTCATGATGGAGGCCTACTCTCGAGAAGGTAGCGTGGATCCCAACCCTCTACAGCACTATGGCCATGATCTTCAACACACTCCAACTCAAGAGAAAATAGACACAAAAAGTTGCAGTAACTCAGGAAGACAGGCAGCATCTCTGGAGAGAAGGAATGGGTGACGTTTTGGGTTGAGACACTTCTTCAGGCTGGTTAAGGATAAGGGAAATGAGAGACACAGACGGTGATGTGGGGAGATAAAGAACAACGAATGAAAGATTTGCAAAAAAGTAAAGATGATAAAGTAAACAGGCCATTGTTAGCTGTTTGTTGGGTGAAAATGAGAAGCTGGTGTGACTTGGGTGAGGGATGGATAGAGAGAGAGGGAATGCTGGGGTTACCTGAAGTGAGAGAAATCAATATTCATCCCACTGGGCTGTAAGCTGCCCAAGCGAAATATGAGATGCTGTTCCACCAATTTGTGTTTAGTCTCACTCTGACAATGGAGGAGACCGAGGACAGAAAGGTCAGTGTAGGAATGGGAAGGAAAATTAAAGTGTCCAGCAACCGGGAGATCAGGTTGGTTCACGCAGGCTGAGCGAAGGTGTTCCGTGAAACAATCGCCCAGTCTAAGTTTGGTCTAACTGATGTATAAGAGCCCGCATCTGAAACAACGGATACAGTAGATGAGGTTGGAGGAGGTGCAAGTGAACCTCTGCCTAACCTGAAAGGACTGTCGGGGTCCATGGACAGAGTCGAGGGAGGAGGTATAGCGACAGGTGTTGCATCCTCTGCAGTTGCTGGGGAAGGTACCTGGGGAGGGGGTGGTTTGGGTGGGAAGGGATGAGTTAACCAGGGAGTTGCGGAGGGAACGGTCTCTGTGGAAGTCGGAAAGGAGTGGAGATGGGAAAATGTGGCTCGTGGTGGGATCCCGTTGGAGGTGGTGGAAATTTTGGAGGATTATGTGTTGTATGTGACGGCTGATGGGATGAAAGGTAAGGACTACTGGGACTCTGTCTCTGTTGTGACTAGGGTGAGGGGGAGCAAGGGCCGAGCTGCGGTGTACTGAGGAGACACAAGTGAGGGCCTCATCTATAATGGGAGAGGGGAACCCTCATTCCCAAAAGAATGAGGGCATCTCAGATGTTCTAATATGGAACACCTCACCTTGGGCGCAGGTGCGGCGTAGACGGAGGAATTGGGAGTAAAGGGTAAACTCAAGAGAAACGTAGGGAGACACGAGCACCACAAAACATTATTTTATATCAATAAAAGACCATGGAGAACCAGCTTCAAATGAACTGTACGGAAATATGGCTCCATTTTACATCGGATGGTATTTAAGCTGTGATCTTAACCCAGCAAGTTTACAACATGTAGAGTAACAATGCAGGCTGATATCAAGTAAGATTGCATCTTTAGCCCAACATTTTCCTTCATTTTCTTTTAACTGCATCCTCATCTGTCATCTTAACTAAACTCCCTGCTTGAATGGAGCTAAACTACAGCACAAATGGGAAATTGATCAACTTAATATCAACTCTCTTCATTAAGTACAAGATTATTTATATTTCATGGAGGCCATCTCAGCCCATTGAGTCTGCTACTAATTTCCCATCCAATTACAAATGGAATGTGAATTTAGGCATCTTCAATTTTTATTCAATTTTCCTCTTCTGACCCTAATTGAAGCTATATTCTTATGACTTATATTTGTGCCCTCTGTCTATTCCTTACATATTCAGTTATCATTCCCCATTTTGTTACCCTGCACTAAGATCCATTCTTTAAATAACCATTCCCCAACCTCAGTCCACCCCACCCACTACTTAACTTATCCTTATCTACAGCCCCAGTTATTTAATTCAGTTATTTTGTTCTTACTCCCAGCCCAGTTTAAGTAAAGACATTGCCAATGGAACAGCTCGCTCTGTCCAAGCAGCGGTCCCAATGCCAATGGATGAAACCCCTTGCATGTAAATCACTGCTCCAATGTTCACATAGCTCCGGCAGTGATCCAAACATTATTACCTTTGTGGTTCTGCTTTTTAATTTGGACACAAGTTGCTTGGACTTCTTTGGCAGAATTTCACTCTTTATCTATGCTACATGGACATCTGTGACTGGATTTTTCCCAACCACGTTCCTGTCCAGTCCTGATTTTTGGGCTTAAGGTAGACAATGCCATTTTCTGGACTCACTCTTGCAGTATAAGTATGCAGTCCCCTAATTCCATTTCCCTACACTTTTTCACTCTCCCAAATCGAACACCTTCATCCACCCCGACCCCCACCCATTTCACAGTCAGTTCATTCACTCGTCATCCCTATAGTCCCTGCTATCATCTACACAGGTTCAAGGCTCCTCATAAAATATCCCTCACAGTCACAACCTCCTGTTCCACTTGCCTGATCAATTCTGCAATGATGATTCTGAGAAGGGTTCAGCTAGATTCCTTCTTACATTGTAATATGAGAATTTGGATTCCAGTTCATCTAGTGAGTTGAAATTCCTTGAACTGCGGATAGTTACATTAGATTTGATGGCCATGGACCTGATTCTTTTGGAGAAGGCAACTTTAGATGAACAAGATAACCTGATCTGCATTATTCTGAAACATGTAATTTTGTAACAAAAGACTGATCCAGTCCACATGAAGTAACCTTTCAAATGTCTCATTTGGAGACTGATAAAATACCTAATACTTCCAGGACCCAAATAGAAATTTCTCAGTTGTGTTGAGGTTTCAACCAAGTAACTACATATGGTTTTGGCTTCTTTTCGCCAGTAGTTTAACCTGATGACAGCTTTGGGAAAAATTGATGAGTCATGTAAAAGTTAATGAATGATTCATATGTGACTCTCTCTCACACAAACTCAATGAAAACAGACAGATTCAAGTTGAACACCGATCAAATACAAATTTCACTTAAGTTCAATTTAACATTAGGTTCAAACTGGGCTGGAGCTAAGGTGAAAGGGTAAGCAGAGTGATTGCCCTTGATTTGGTCCCTTGATTTGGGAGTGGGTCAATGGTAGCTGAATGTAAAATCACGGCAAAATATATTTTAGTAGGAGAGGAAATGTCTGTGTTCCTCTTTATTTGGATGCCAGAATCTTTCTCATGGCTAGCATGAGCCCACATTGCACATGGCATGTTAGCATTCATTGCGAGAGGATTTGCGTAAAGGTGCAAGGAAGTCCTACTGCAGTTGTACAGGGCCCTGGTGAGACCGCACCTGGAGTATTGTGTGTAGTTTTGGTCTCCTAATTTGAGGAAGAACATTATTGCTACAATACAGTACAATACCATTTATTGTCATTTGAGCCTCAGTGAACCCACAGTGACCCCACTGTGATGGAAGGCAAAGTCTTTTCTCTCCCCTGTTCTCCATTTCTCTCCCGATGACCAAGCCCCAGGCGGGCGATGCTAAGTCTCACGGCCATTTTAGGCCGTGCCGGGCGATTTACGGCCCCGCTCCCGGTCTAAAAGTCACAATGTTGGAGGCCCCGGCAGGGGCTGGAATGTCCCACGGCCATGAAGCCGCGCCAGGCGACGCGGGTCATTCCAACCTCGCGACACGGGCTGGAGAAGTCGCGTTGCGGGAGCTCCGGGAAGTGGTCTCTCCCCCCGGACCCGCGAGCTCCCGATGTCCCAGTCCACCGGACCTGCGGCTGCGTTGCTGGAGTCTCCGAGCCCCAGGAGTCGAGTCGCAGCAGCGAGTCACCACCGCTCCCCACGCTCCGAGGCCGGCCAGCCCCACGATGGTGAGTAGTCCGCAGCTCCGCAGTCTCCCGAGCCCCCGGTTCGTTCAGGTTGGAGGCTGCTCCACGGTGCTAGGCCCCAACGACAACGGAGACCCGACAGGGAAAAGGTCGGGTCTCCCGGACAGGGAAGAGATTTTAAACAGTTTCCCCCTCCCCCCCCCCCGCCCCCCACATATACACATTTAAAACCAGTATTAAAAAAACACCAACACTGCATTTAACTAGACAAAAAATGTTTTAAAAGACAGACAGGCTGTAGGGGCCGCTGCAACGGGTGAGTCGCACTCCCTGTACTATTGAGGGAGTGCAGCGTATGTTCACCAGGTTAGTTCCCGGGATGGTGGGACTGACATGATGAAAGAATGGATCGACTGGGCTTGTATTCACTGGAATTTAGAAGGATGAGAAGTGATCTTATAGAAACATATAAAATTCTTAGGGGATTGGACAGGCTGGATGCAGGAAAAATGTTCCCGATGTTGGAGGAGTCCAGAACCAGGGATCACAGTTTAAGAATGTGGGGCAGGCCATTTAGGACTGAGATGAGGAAAAACTTTTTCACCCAGAGAGTTGTGAATTTGTGGAATTCTCTGCCACAGAAGACAATGGAGGTTGATTCATTGGATGTTTTTAAGAGAGTTAGATATAGCTCTTAGAGCTAACGGAATCAAGGGATATGGGGGAAAAAAGCAGGAACGGGGTACTGATTTTGGATGATCAGCCATGATCATATTGAATGGCGGTGTTGGCTTGAAGGGCCAAACAGCCTACTCCTGCACCTATTTCTATGTTTCTATGCCGACTCTTACATGTTTTGCACTAAAATTTGCATGATGGGCATTTTTGAATTTTTGAAATGTTGCTGCTTTTTTCCACTTTCCAATATTAGTCACTGTATTCTCCATTGCAAATCCTGGTCAAAGCCGAGCATATTTGGCATTTCCTTATCTTTTTTGAGCCTATCCAAAAGTAAAAATCTGCCCAGGGCCACATATGGTCAACATACCACTAACAGTTGAACAAAGAGACCACCACAGCCTCTACCAGTGTTTAGAATCTACATAGTGTCATTTAGTTTTAGTTTTAAAGATACAGCACAGAAACATGTCCTTCGGCCCACCAGGTCCAGGCCGACCAGCCATCCCCGCATATCAACACAGTCCGACACACACGAGGGACAATTTTTACATTTACCAAGCCAATTTACCCGCATACCTGTACGTCTTTGGAGTGTGGGAGGAAACCGAAGATCTGGGAGAAAACCCAGCAAGAATGTACAAACTCCGTACAGACAGCACCCGTAGTCGGGATCGAACCCGGGTCTCCGGAGCTGCAATCACTGTAAGCACTTCTCATCTACCATTTTTAAACAAGGTCTTCAGTCCTGATACTTTTATTATGTACATAATCCTTACAATTAAAGATGCCATTACATTGCATTCAATGTTTATATTGTCGACATGAACTTGTATATATCAAACATAACGGTAAATTCTATAATCTGAAATGAATGAACAGACATCTTCCTACCTGGATGCAGAAATCTCAGCTTTCTGTTTGGCAATAGCTGCAGCTCGCTCTGCTGCCTCCACTGCCCTATCCACTTTGTCTCGAATCTTACTTGTCCGTAGAGGAATCAGATTCTTCCTTTTCCCACTCACCAACACATTCTGTTTATATTTGCCTTCTTCTTTAGTTCCATCAGGGAATGTTGTACATCCATAACCATGCCTCTTGTTGCTCAGCCACTCCCCTTCAAATTTCAGACCATCAGACCGGTGGCTTAACCCAAAGCCAGAGCGCTTGTCGTTCTTCCATTCACCGACATACATTTCCGTGGCGGTGGCGTCTATGTCATCCTCAATAACTGACAGGTCTGTCTCCCCCTCACCAAAGCTAATAGTGGAGTTGATATCGCTGGCTGTGGAGCTGACGGTACTCATTCCAGCTTCACTTCTAAACGAACTCTGCTTGCTTCTTTGGCTGGCCAGGGAGCTTTTGGACTCGGACTTTCGGAGTTTCAGTCCGCTCAAAAGGGACCTGCGGAAGATGCCTTTTTTTTTGTTTTTGGCTGAGAGAAGCTCATTGTTGCTGTGCATCGTGAGAACAAAGCCTCCCCTGCATCCAGCAGGACTTCCAGCTGGCGTGTCCGGGTGCATGGCTGTGCCATTGCTGTGTTCACTTCTCAGAGAGTTAATAGAAGTTCTAAGAGGGGACCTGATAACAGCAGCAATCCCATAGGGAACACTCTGGCGCACACCATACCCATGTCGCATTCCGCCCACCCATTGTCCCTGGTAGGTACCTGTAACAGAAGAAACATAGTGGAACCGTTAAATGAGTCATGTTCGCTTCCTTTGTTGAATACATTCACAGGTAGAAATATAACATTGTTTTTTGACACTGATCAAACACGAGACATTCAGGAAAAGTTTGATGTGAAAAGGAACTACCTGCTCCTCAAGGAATTAAGTAAAAACGTTGTGATTAACTCTCTATTTACACAATTGAAATGTAGTTCAGTTTACTTTATTGTCACGTGTACCGAGGTACAGTGAAAAGCTTTTTGTTGCGTGCAACCAGTCAGTATAGGAAGCAACTAACAGATACCAGGTGTGGGTGGGCTGAGGGAACTTTGGATCGGGCTAGGCTTGCCGCCACTGTTCAGAAGAGCAGGTGGGGAATTAATTGAAGAATGTTAAGATTGTGAGGGGCTGTAACAGGGTGGATGTGGAGAGGTGCTTACTCTTGTGGGAAGATCTACAACTGATTGAGGGGGCGGAACATTAGATTGAAGCAGACATCGATCACTGAGCTAGAGGCAAAGCACCAATTAAAAAGGGAAGCACAATACACAATCGGTGAGAGATCGGTTTTTCTACCTTCAAAACTTGAAGACAGTGGGAGAGCAGCCATCTTGCTGAAAACAGAAAGTAGCGCTGAAAGATCAGCGGGAAGATGTAGCAGAGTAGTTTTATTAAAGATCTACACTATAAAGGCTGCGGTAACTCAGTGGGGCAGACCTACAAGGAATACGTGATGTTTTGGGTTGAGACCCTTTTCAGACTTGCTGATTGAAGAGGTGGGACATTAGAATGAAGCAGGCATCCGATAAACTGAAGTAGAGACAGAGTGACAAATACAGTGGGCCGTGGGTCACGGGCAGTGGGCAACAGGCAGTGGGCAACAGGCAGTGGGCAGTGGGCAACAGGCAGTGGGCAGTGGGCAACAGGCAGTGGGCAACAGGCAGTGGGCAACAGGCAGTGGGCAGTGGGCAACAGGCAGTGGGCAACAGGCAGTGGGCAACAGGCAGTGGGCAACAGAGAGTGGGCAACAGGCAGTGGGCAACAGGCAGTGGGCAGTGGGCAACAGGCAGTGGGCAGTGGGCAACGGGCAACAGGCAGTGGGCAACAGGCAGTGGGCAACAGGCAGTGGGCAGTGGGCAACGGGCAGTGGGCAGTGGGCAGTGGGCAACAGGCAGTGGGCAACAGGCAGTGGGCAACGGGCAGTGGGCAGTGGGCAGTGGGCAACAGGCAGTGGGCAGTGGGCAGTGGGCAACGGGCAACAGGCAGTGGGCAACAGGCAGTGGGCAACAGGCAGTGGGCAACAGGCAGTGGGCAGTGGGTAGTGGGCAACAGGCAGTGGGCAGTGGACAACAGGCAGTGGGCAGTGGGCAACGGGCAGTGGGCAGTGGGCAACAGGCAGTGGGCAACAGGCAGTGGGCAACAGGCAGTGGGCAGTGGGCAGTGGGAAACGGGCAACAGGCAGTGGGCAACAGGCAGTGGGCAGTGGGCCGTGGGTAGTGGGCAACAGGCAGTGCGTAGTGGGCAACAGGCAGTGGGCAGTGGGCGACGGGCAGTGGGCAACAGGTAGTGGGCAACATGCAGCGGGCAGCGGTCAGTGGGCAGTGGGCAACAGGCAGTGGGCAACAGGCAGTGGGCAACAGGCAGTGGGCAGTGGGCAACAGGCAGTGGGCAGTGGGCAGTGGGCAGTGGGCAGTGGTCAGTGGGCAACAGGCAGTGGGCAGTGGTCAGTGGGCAACAGGCAGTGGGCAGTGGGCAGTGGGCAACAGGCAGTGGGCAGTGGGCAGTGGGCAACAGGCAGTGGGCAACAGGCAGTGGGCAGTGGGCAACAGGCAGTGGGCAGTGGGCAACAGGCAGTGGGCAACAGGCAGTGGGCAGTGGGCAACAGGCAGTGGGCAACAGGCAGTGGGCAGCGGGCAGCGGGCAGTGGGCAGTGGGCAGTGGGCAGTGGGCAGTGGGCAACAGGCAGTGGGCAGCGGGCAGAGGGCAACAGGCAGTGAGCAACAGGCAGTGGGCAGCGGGCAGCGGGCAGTGGGCAGTGGGCAGTGGGCAGTGGGCAGTGGGCAGTGGGCAGCGGGCAGTGGGCAGTGGGCAACAGGCAGTGGGCAATGGGCAGTGGGCAGTGGGCAGCGGGCAGTGGGCAGTGGGCAGCGGGCAGTGGGCAGTGGGCAGTGGGCAGTGGGCAACAGGCAGTGGGCAGTGGGCAGTGGGCAGTGGGCAACAGGCAGTGGGCAGTGGGCAGCGGGCAGCGGGCAGTGGGCAGTGGGCAACAGGTAGTGGGCAGTGGGCAGTGGGCAGTGGGCAACAGGCAGTGGGCAGTGGGCAGTGGGCAGTGGGCAGTGGGCAACAGGCAGTGGGCAGTGGGCAGTGGGCAGTGGGCAACGGGCAACAGGCAGTGGGCAACAGGCAGTGGGCAACAGGCAGTGGGCAGTGGGCCGTGGGTAGTGGGCAACAGGCAGTGGGCAGTGGGCAACAGGCAGTGGGCAGTGGGCAACGGGCAGTGGGCAACGGGCAACAGGCAGTGGGCAACAGGCAGTGGGCAACAGGCAGTGGGCAGTGGGCAACAGGCAGTGGGCAGTGGGCAGTGGGAAACGGGCAACAGGCAGTGGGCAACAGGCAGTGGGCAGTGGGCCGTGGGTAGTGGGCAACAGGCAGTGCGTAGTGGGCAACAGGCAGTGGGCAGTGGGCGACGGGCAGTGGGCAACAGGTAGTGGGCAACATGCAGCGGGCAGCGGGCAGTGGGCAGTGGGCAACAGGCAGTGGGCAACAGGCAGTGGGCAACAGGCAGTGGGCAGTGGGCAACAGGCAGTGGGCAGTGGGCAGTGGGCAGTGGGCAGTGGTCAGTGGGCAACAGGCAGTGGGCAGTGGTCAGTGGGCAACAGGCAGTGGGCAGTGGGCAGTGGGCAACAGGCAGTGGGCAGTGGGCAGTGGGCAACAGGCAGTGGGCAACAGGCAGTGGGCAGTGGGCAACAGGCAGTGGGCAGTGGGCAACAGGCAGTGGGCAACAGGCAGTGGGCAGTGGGCAACAGGCAGTGGGCAACAGGCAGTGGGCAGCGGGCAGCGGGCAGTGGGCAGTGGGCAGTGGGCAGTGGGCAGTGGGCAGTGGGCAACAGGCAGTGGGCAGCGGGCAGTGGGCAACAGGCAGTGGGCAACAGGCAGTGGGCAGCGGGCAGCGGGCAGTGGGCAGTGGGCAGTGGGCAGTGGGCAGTGGGCAGTGGGCAGCGGGCAGTGGGCAGTGGGCAACAGGCAGTGGGCAATGGGCAGTGGGCAGTGGGCAGCAGGCAGTGGGCAGTGGGCAGTGGGCAGCGGGCAGTGGGCAGTGGGCAGTGGGCAACAGGCAGTGGGCAGTGGGCAGTGGGCAGCGGGCAGCGGGCAGTGGGCAGTGGGCAGTGGGCAGTGGGCAACAGGCAGTGGGCAGTGGGCAGTGGGCAACAGGCAGTGGGCAGTGGGCAGCGGGCAGCGGGCAGTGGGCAGTGGGCAACAGGTAGTGGGCAGTGGGCAGTGGGCAGTGGGCAACAGGCAGTGGGCAGTGGGCAGTGGGCAGTGGGCAGTGGGCAACAGGCAGTGGGCAGTGGGCAGTGGGCAGTGGGCAGCGTGCAGCGGGCAGTGGGCAGTGGGCAGTGGGCAACAGGCAGTGGGCAGTGGGCAGTGGGCAACAGGCAGTGGGCAGTGGGCAGTGGGCAACAGGCAGTGGGCAGTGGGCAGTGGGCAACAGGCAGTGGGCAACAGGCAGTGGGCAGTGGGCAACAGGCAGTGGGCAGTGGGCAACAGGCAGTGGGCAACAGGCAGTGGGCAGTGGGCAACAGGCAGTGGGCAACAGGCAGTGGGCAGCGGGCAGCGGGCAGTGGGCAGTGGGCAGTGGGCAGTGGGCAGTGGGCAACAGGCAGTGGGCAGCGGGCAGTGGGCAACAGGCAGTGGGCAACAGGCAGTGGGCAGCGGGCAGCGGGCAGTGGGCAGTGGGCAGTGGGCAGTGGGCAGTGGGCAGTGGGCAGCGGGCAGTGGGCAGTGGGCAACAGGCAGTGGGCAACGGGCAGTGGGCAGTGGGCAGCAGGCAGTGGGCAGTGGGCAGTGGGCAGTGGGCAGCGGGCAGTGGGCAGTGGGCAGTGGGCAACAGGCAGTGGGCAGTGGGCAGTGGGCAGCGGGCAGCGGGCAGTGGGCAGTGGGCAGTGGGCAGTGGGCAACAGGCAGTGGGCAGTGGGCAGTGGGCAACAGGCAGTGGGCAGTGGGCAGCGGGCAGCGGGCAGTGGGCAGTGGGCAACAGGTAGTGGGCAGTGGGCAGTGGGCAGTGGGCAACAGGCAGTGGGCAGTGGGCAGTGGGCAGTGGGCAGTGGGCAACAGGCAGTGGGCAGTGGGCAGTGGGCAGTGGGCAGCGTGCAGCGGGCAGTGGGCAGTGGGCAGTGGGCAACAGGCAGTGGGCAGTGGGCAGTGGGCAACAGGCAGTGGGCAGTGGGCAGTGGGCAGTGGGCAACGGGCAGTGGGCAGTGGGCAGTGGGCAGTGGGCAGTGGGCAGTGGGCAGTGGGCAGTGGGCAGTGGGCAGTGGGCAACAGGCAGTGGGCAGTGGGCAGTGGGCAGTGGGCAACAGGCAGTGGGCAGTGGGCAACAGGCAGTGGGCAGTGGGCAGTGGGCAACAGGCAGTGGGCAGTGGGCAACAGGCAGTGGGCAACAGGCAGTGGGCAGCAGGCAGCGGGCAGTGGGCAGTGGGCAACAGGCAGTGGGCAGTGGGCAGTGGGCAGTGGGCAACAGGCAGTGGGCAGTGGGCAGTGGGCAGCGGGCAGTGGGCAACAGGCAGTGGGCAGTGGGCAGTGGGCAACAGGCAGTGGGCAGTGGGCAACAGGCAGTGGGCAACAGGCAGTGGGCAGTGGGCAGTGGGCAACAGGCAGTGGGCAACAGGCAGTGGGCAGTGGGCAACAGGCAGTGGGCAGTGGGCAGTGGGCAGTGGGCAGTGGGCAACAGGCAGTGGGCAGTGGGCAGCGGGCAGTGGGCAGTGGGCAACAGGCAGTGGGCAGTGGGCAGTGGGCAACAGGCAGTGGGCAGTGGGCAGTGGGCAACAGGCAGTGGGCAACAGGCAGTGGGCAGTGGGCAGTGGGCAACAGGCAGTGGGCAGTGGGCAGCGGGCAGTGGGCAGTGGGCAGTGGGCAGGCAGTGGGCAACGGGCAGTGGGCAGTGGGCAGCGGGCAGTGGGCAGTGGGCAGTGGGCAACAGGCAGTGGGCAGTGGGCAGTGGGCAACAGGCAGTGGGCAGTGGGCAGTGGGCAGCGGGCAGTGGGCAGTGGGCAGTGGGCAGTGGGCAACAGGCAGTGGGCAGCAGGCAGTGGGCAGTGGGCAACAGGCAGTGGGCAGTTGGCAACAGGCAGTGGGCAGTGGGCAGTGGGCAACAGGCAGTGGGCAGTGGGCAGTGGGCAGTGGGCAACAGGCAGTGGGCAGTGGGCAGTGGGCAACAGGCAGTGGGCAACAGGCAGTGGGCAGTGGGCAGTGGGCAACAGGCAGTGGGCAACAGGCAGTGGGCAGTGGGCAACAGGCAGTGGGCAACAGGCAGCGGGCAGTGGGCAGTGGGCAGTGGGCAACAGGCAGTGGGCAGTGGGCAGTGGGCAGTGGGCAGTGGGCAACAGGCAGTGGGCAGTGGGCAACGGGCAGTGGGCAGTGGGCAACAGGCAGTGGGCAGTGGGCAGCAGGCAGTGGGCAACAGGCAGTGGGCAGTGGGCAGTGGGCAACAGGCAGTGGGCAGTGGGCAACAGGCAGTGGGCAGTGGGCAGTGGGCAACGGGCAGTGGGCAGTGGGCAGCAGGCAGTGGGCAGCAGGCAGTGGGCAGTGGGCAGTGGGCAACAGGCAGTGGGCAGTGGGCAGTGGGCAGTGGGCAACAGGCAGTGGGCAGTGGGCAGTGGGCAGCGGGCAGCGGGCAGTGGGCAGTGGGCAGTGGGCAACAGGCAGTGGGCAGTGGGCAACAGGCAGTGGGCAGCGGGCAGTGGGCAGTGGGCAGTGGGCAACAGGCAGTGGGCAGTGGGCAGTGGGCAACAGGCAGTGGGCAGTTGGCAGCGGGCAGTGGGCAGTGGGCAGTGGGCAACAGGCAGTGGGCAGTGGGCAGTGGGCAACAGGCAGTGGGCAGTGGGCAGTGGGCAGCGGGCTGTGGGCAGTGGGCAGTGGGCAACAGGCAGTGGGCAGCAGGCAGTGGGCAGTGGGCAACAGGCAGTGGGCAGTGGGCAACAGGCAGTGGGCAGTGGGCAGTGGGCAACAGGCAGTGGGCAACGGGCAGTGGGCAGTGGGCAGTGGGCAACAGGCAGTGGGCAACAGGCAGTGGGCAGTGGGCAGTGCGCAGTGGGCAACAGGCAGTGGGCAACAGGCAGTGGGCAGTGGGCAGTGGGCAACAGGCAGTGGGCAACAGGCAGTGGGCAGTGGGCAGTGGGCAACAGGCAGTGGGCAGTGGGCAGTGGGCAGTGGGCAGTGGGCAACAGGCAGTGGGCAACAGGCAGTGGGCAACAGGCAGTGGGCAGTGGGCAGTGGGCAGCAGGCAGTGGGCAGTGGGCAGTGGGCAGTGGGCAACGGGCAGTGGGCAGCGGGCAGTGGGCAGCGGGCAGTGGGCAGTGGGCAGTGGGCAACAGGCAGTGGGCAGTGGGCAGTGGGCAGTGGGCAGTGGGCAGTGGGCAGCAGACAATGGGCAGTGGGCAACAGGCAGTGGGCAGTGGGCAACAGGTAGTGGGCAGTGGGCAGTGGGCAGTGGGCAGTGGGCAGCAGGCAGTGGGCAGTGGGCAGTGGGCAGTGGGCAGGAGGCAGTGGGCAGTGGGCAACAGGCAGTGGGCAGTGGGCAGTGGGCAACAGGCAGTGGGCAGTGGGCAGTGGGCAGTGGGCAACAGGCAGTGGGCAGTGGGCAGTGGGTAGTGGGCAGTGGGCAACAGGCAGTGGGCAGTGGGCAGTGGGCAGTGGGCAGTGGGCAACAGGCAGTGGGCAGTGGGCAGTGGGCAGTGGGCAGTGGGCATGTTGAGGCAAAGTGTGATTTGAGGCTTTGGTTAAGAGGCTACAGTGAGTAGGGAAGAAGTGCTGAGCTGTCAAGCCCAGAGCAGAACAGCAGCACGTGGGAAGTGTAAATAGGTGCTGTTAACAACACATAGAGGAGGCATCAGGGTCAGGCGATGTGCTGCAGCTGCACCATGTGGGAGCTAGTGGACCCTTCGAGGTTCCTGGTGACCACATCTACAGCAAGTGATGGATAATCAAAGAGCTTGATGATCTGGTGTCTGTGCTTCATATGCTGCATCAGTGACGGGGAGATTTACCTAGACATTGTGTTTCTGGAGACAGTCACACCTGGTAGAGTAACTGCTTCCAACATGGCCCATGGTCATGAGTGTGTGACTGCAATAGTAAATAGTAGGGGGTGTCTCAACAACTTGGTGTGGATTAAGTTAAAGGGAAGGAGAGTGCAGTACTGAATTCTACAGAAGTAGCAGGACAGAATGTTTAAGAAGGGATAAGAGTCTAAGATCAGGCAACATTGGGGCCAATGTGAGAAGCGGGGTGGTGAAAACTGAACTAAAGGTGAGTGCACACTGTATATGGAACAAAGTGGATGAGCTTGTAGTGCAGTTACACATTGGCAGGTACGATATTGTGGACATCACAGAGTTGTGGCTGCAAGAGGATCGGAGCTGGGAGCTGAATATCCGTTACACGTCCTATCGAAAAGACAGACAGGAGAGCAGAGGGGGTGGGGTAGCTCTGCTGGTTAGGAATGAAATTCAGTCTTTAGCCTGGGGTGACATAGGATCTGAAGATGTAGAATCCTTGTGGGTAGAGCTAAGAAACTGCAAGGGTACAAAAACCCTGATGGGAGGTCCCCGAACAGTAGCCAGGATATAATAATAATAATAATAATAACTTTATTTATAAAGCACTTTAAACAACTACAGTTGCCACAAAGTGCTGTACATGAGAAATCATGAACAAAAAGCTATTACAAACAATTAAAAACCATTAAAAACCGTACAACGAAGGACTATAAAAAACACACTAAAAATTAAAAGACATTAAAAGCACTAAAAACAGGAGCAATGCCTCAGCCAGTGTCGAAAGCCAAAGAATAAAAATATGTTTTTAGGGAGGATTTGAAGATGGACAGTGAGGGGGCCTGTCTGATGTGCAACGGCAAGGTGTTCCAGAGTGCCGGAGCAGCAACAGAAAAGGCTCTATCCCCTCTGAGCTTATATAGGGGCATCGGGCATGTAAGAAGGGCAATACTATAGTGGCCATGGGAAATTGCAATGTGTAGTGTACTTTCTCGGTAGTATGGAAAGCAAATAAAGAGAGCACATGGGCCACAGTTTAACAATAACTGGGAAGTCATTTAGAACAGAGATGAGGAAAACTTTTCCACACAGAGTGTTGTGAGTCTGTGGAATTCTCTGCCTCAGAGGGCGGTGGAGGCCAATTCTCTGGATGCTTTCAAGAAAGAGTTATAGATAGAGCTCTTAAAGATAGCGGAGTCAAGGGATATGGGGAGAAGGCAGGAAAGGGGTACTAATTGTGGATGATCAATGGTGGTGCTGGCTCGAAGGACTGAATGGCCTACTCCTGCACCTATTGTCTATTGACAGATTCTTCTTTAGCAAGGGTGTCAGGGGTTATGGGGAAAAAAGCAAACCCTATAAATAGCTTCAAGGCAGAGGCGAGTTAATGGGATAGGTGGCAATGCACAGATGAGGTTATAATCGCATAAGCAGTCTATTGAATGGCAGAACAGATACAGGGCCTACTCCTGCTCCTAATTTGCATGTTAGTATGCAAACTAAAACAGTGAGTAAGAAATAATCGAGACTGAAACAAAACGGTGAATTATGAATTAAGAAGAGATAATGCTGGGATGACCTTTCAGGTCAAGCAGCATCCGTGGAGGATAAAACAGTGACTGTTTTATTTTGATGATCTTTGTCAAAACATGGAGAAGAGAATTGACTTGAAACTTGGTGTAAGTCCCTCTTGTAATGGTGCAATCAGAACTGTGCAATACTCCAAAGTCCTATAGAACTGCATCATGGTTTCCTGACTCTGTGCTCACTGAAGATAAGCCTACCATATGCTTTCTGTACCACTCGATTTACACTGTTGCCAAGGAAGCTATGGATATGGATCCCAAGATCCCTCTGCACATCAGTGCTGTTAGGGCCTTGCCATTAACTGAATACTTGCATAGGAAGGAACTGCAGATGCTGGTTTAAACCAAAAATAGGCACAAAAAGCTGGAGTAACTCAGCTGGACATGCAGCATCTCTGGTGACGTTTCAGGTCAAGACCCTGACATTCGACTTCCCAAAGTGCAACACCTCACACTTGCTTGGAATAAATTCCATCTGTCATTTCACCACCCATGTCTGTAGCTGATCTATATCCTGCTGTAAACATTAGCACACTTCCTCTCAGTCTGCCACTCCAGCATTCTTGGTGTCATCTGCAAACCTACTAACCAACCCATCCATATTAATGTCCAAGTCATTTCAAGATTCAATTTATTTGTCACATGCACCAATTAAGGTACAGTGAAATGTGAGATACCATACAGCCATACTAAGTAAAAAGCAAAAATACACACAGCACATACCATAAAGTTTAACATAAACATCCACCACAGTGGAATCAACATTCCTCACTCTGATGGAAGGCAATAAAGTTCCGTCATCTTCCTCCTCATTTATATATATCACAATGAACAGCGGCCCCAGCACCACTCCACTAGTCACAGAATTCAACTATCTTTGGTCATTACCCTACCTTCCTATCCTCATCCCTCCTCCTCTCAGGATCATGCCAGTGCCCAGCTTTGGTCAATTGGTCTTTAAATGACTTCCACGTGTGGGCTTACCCAATAACAACTGCTCCCTAACGACAATGTAATCTGCCTTACTCCAATTTAGTACCTTCCCCTGTCCAGACTCACCACTGTTCAAAACAATAGGAGTTTTGATCACTATCTCCAAAACGCTCTTCCATTCAAACCCCAATCACCTGGCCAGACACATTACCCAACAAAACACAAAAAGTTGGAGTAACTCAGCGGGTCAGAGTGCATCTCTGGAGAATAGGAATGTGATGTTTCAGGACTGAAGAAGGGTCTCGACCTAAAAAGTCACCAATTCCTTTTCTCCAGAGATGCTGCCTGTCCCACTGAGTTACTCCAGTTTTTTGTGTCTGGCTCGGTTTAAACCAGTCTGTGTAGTTCCTTCCTACACATTACCCAACAAATGCCCAGGATGGCCCATTCATGAGCTGGACTATCCTCATTTATTTTAGGAAATCCTCTTGGATACTCCAGACAAATTCTGCCACTGTCTGAACCTTTTGCACAAAATAGGTCCCAGTTAATATTGGTAAAGTTATGCCCCTGCCCCACTTAGCAAACCTGAACGGAAACCTCTGGAGACTTTGCGCCCCACCCAAGGTTTCCGTGCGGTTCCCGGATGTTCCCGGAGGTTTTTGTCAGTCTCCCTACCTGCAACCTCCGGCAACCACCTGCAACCTCCGGCAACCACCTGCAACCTCCGGGAACCGCACGGAAACCTTGGGTGGGGCGCAAAGTCTCCAGAGGTTTCCGTTCAGGTTTCCTAAGTGGGACGGGGCACTAATGTCACCCACTGTGACAACCCTGTTCCTTTTGCATCTTTCAGTAATCCGTTAACATATCTGTTCCTTTATCACCCGCTGGCTGTTAGGGAGGGGAGCCTATAGCACAACCCCAATTACATCTTTCTTAGTTTTGAGCTCAACCCATATCACCTTAGTGGATAAACCTGCAGTATGTCTTCTCTGGGTGTCACCATGACACTCTCCCTGATGACAAGAGCGACCCCTCTTCCCCTTTTACCTCCCTCTCTTTCATGTCTGAAACATTGAAACCTTGGAACATTGAGCTGCCATTCGGTCCCTCTCACAACCAAGTCTCCATAATGGCCACCCCATCATAACCCAGCCACTGATCCCGGCTCTGAATCCATCTACTTCACTCAAAATATCAAACACTGCAAATACAAATTGCTTCAGGTATTACTTGAGTTCCCTCAATTTGCCACGTTGCTCTAAAAATCATTTAAGTCAAAGCTTCACACACAAAACTGGCCATGACCCCAGTTTGAAGCAATGATCAAGACAGGTTTCGGGTAGGTATTGCCCTTTTATGATGTTTATGAAGAATCAAAATTGGAAATTTGATTACCGATTACTCTATTGAGTTTTAAGTCTTGTCAGAGTTTTTAAATAGGGTTACATACAGGTTGGGAAACTGATAATAATACTGAAAAGATATACGTTTAGTGACACACTTATTTTCAACTACATGTTAATACCCAGGATATAACAACTATTTTTTTTATTACAAAGAATAAAATAAACTAGTCAATTTTATTAGAGACAATAAACAATAGACAATACTGACAGATCATTCTGTTTTATGAAGAGGTCATGTTTGTAATCATGCAGATTAATTTTTTTACAAAGTCTTAAATTGTTTTCTGATTATCTAATTTCAACCTCAAATTGAATCCAATGTCATGGTGATTTTTCAGGCATTTAAAAAAAATTTGAAATAGAAAAAATGTATCTACTTGCAAATAATCAGAAATAAAGATTGAGAGACTTAGATTGGATTTGTTTATCAATACATTGGGTGACACGGTGGCGCAGCGGTAGAGTTGCAGCCTTACAGCGCCGGAGACCCGGGTTTGATCCTGACTACGGGTGCTGTCTGTACGGAGTTTGTACGTTCTCCCCGTGACCTGCGTGGGTTTTCTCAGAGATCTTCGATTTCCTCCCACACTTCAAAGACGTACAGGTTTATAGGTTAATTGGCTCAGTATCAATGTCAATTTGTCCCTAGTGTGTGTGTGTTAATGTGCAGGGGGGTGGGAGATTGCAACCTTCACATGGTCCGCCCTGTTTCAACAAATGCAATCAACCCGGTGTGCACAATCAAATAAGATCAAATAGAACAAGTTGACCGACAACCTTAGGCTGCGCACGCCATACGCAAGAAGAAGAAGTTAATGTGCGGGGATCACTGGTTGGTGCAGACTCGGTGGGCTGAAGGGCCTGTTTCTGCACTATATCTCTAAACATTACTTGGAGCAATCGTAAACATGAAAAGGAAGACAAGCAAAGTAATTATTTGATGATCTGATTTGCTCAATTGATCATCTCTGATTTTTTTGACACAATGTTGATTGTTGATTGACTGGGTCTGTGTTCCGTATACATTGATGCGTGTTAGCTTTCCCAACCCTGGCCTATGAATGGAAATTATTATTGATTACTTTGCATTTAATCAGAAGGATATTAAAACTGATTGCCTGACTGCTTGAACCAATTATGTCATCTTTACTGTACATTAACTTGCATCCAGCCACTTACACTTGCATTTGAGATATAAATACTTTTCTGCAGTTAGTCTGAAGAGGGGTCTCGACCTGAAACATCACCCATTCCCTTCTATCCTGAGATGCTGCCTGTCCTGCCAACTTACTCCAGCATTTTGTGTCTAACTTCAGATCATTATTAAAGTGTATTGAATTCAAAGCTAGGTCCAGGAAATCCACATTTAGACAAGTCTAGATTAGAACCCGTCAGCAAATCAGCACATTTTGTTCTTTGCAACATGACATGGTTCCAGGATTTCAGCTGGGCCAGATGTCACTGAGCAGCAATGGTTTTACAGTTTGCAGCTAAGCCACACAATGTTGAGCACCCATAAGTTACTAGTTACAAACATTGGATAAGTTCCAATAGAAGCAACCGCAACTTTCCAACCAGCATTTTGGAAGCCACTGGGAAAGTATTTTAAAGGGATAGATGTTTTTAAAGGAAGTCAGTTCTCTGGTGGGGAATGACTCCAAGGTAATTACTGGATTTGCCATTATCAAAAATGCATTTAACAACTTGGGTCTCATTGTAATGCAGCTAGTGGAGTTACAGTGATCTGAATCCAAGCTTGACCTTGGGTGCTGTCCATGTGCCGTTTATGTATAACTTAACTTTCTTTAAATTATCATTGTTCTAACATTCATTTTGGCCAAAGCCAACATCCTGAGTTCACGTCTGCCTTTGGGTGCTGTCCATGTGGAGTTTCACATTCTCTCGGTCATTTTGGACATTTGTCCCAGGTGCTCCAGCTTCCTCCCACATCACAAAGATGTGCAGGTTAGTTAGTTCATTGGCTACGGCAAGTTGTCATAAATATGGGTAATTATTTATTCTAATATAATATAGTATAGGTGGGAGTTTACCAGAGCATGGGGAGAATTAAATGGGGCGGTGAAGGTGGTTGGCATGGTGGGCTGAAGGGCCTGTTTCTGTGCTCCATGATGTGATATGGTTTTATAACAGCTTTTAGAATCTGCATATGTCAATATGTTTTTGATTTGGTGGATGAATGTCACTAATTTTCGGGACTTGCAATGTTATACAAGTATTTCAACACTGGAATCTCTGGCAACAAGCATTGTCGTGGCCCAATTTCCAATTTATTATATAGCGGTAATTATCCTTGTGGCGTTTGATGAGAATACTGAGGGATCTTGTGCTATTGTGTAATTACATACCACACCACACAATCATCCATAAGAACATAGCTGATGAAGGCAAGCTAGTGTGCATTTATTCAACCAATTTGACAGGGTATTTTGTTGAGTTTACAGATAGAGTTGATGAGAGTAGGGTGGGCCATGTTGTTAATTATCTTGTGTAAAATGTACGTCCAGGGTTTTAATGAGACTGATCAGCAAAAATGGAGCTGATGGCACAAAAGGAATATTGATTGCATTAAAAATATGTTCAAGAGCAAAGGAACAATGCTTTTTTAAACATCAGGGTGGCACGGTGGCGCAGCGGTAGAGTTGCTGCAACACTGTGGTGGAATGGGCAGACACAGGGCAGATGAGGTTTAATGCAGATGAGGTTCAATGCAGATAAATGTGAGGTGACGCATTTTAGTAGGAAGAGTGTGAGGCTGTGTAAAATAAATGGTACAGTTTCAAAACGGGTGCAGGAGCAGAGAAGAGCTGGAGGTATTTGTATATAAATCATTCAAAATCACAGAGCAGCTTGAGAAGGTGGTTGATAAGGCATAAACGCAGTCCAGGGCTTAATCAATAGAAGCAAAGTGTATGACGGCAAGGATGTCATGCTGAACATTTGTAAAACTCTGGCCAGCCTCAGCTAGAATGTCAGGTTCAATCCTGGATGCCACATTATTGAAAGGATGCGATTATATGAATTCATTATAGGTTTATGAGAACATTTTCTGAGATGAGGTTGAAAATGAGAAGGGTTGGAAGGAGAGATTAGATGGGTTTGGTGTTTTTGTCAGGGGCGTGGAGGGGAGATTCGAAAGAAATACATACAATAATGGCAGGATTAATTGTGATAGGCTGTTCCCTTCGCTGTAGAGTCAAGGACTCAAGGCCATTGGTAAAATATAAAGAAGAGAATTAAGAGTGGCGCGAGGAGAATAATTGCAATCGACCATACTGCCTGCAGATGTGTTGGAAACAGATTACAGTTTGGTGTTTTCATGAGAGGAATTGGGAAATATATAGTGAATAAAAAATAGCAAAGCTATAGTGAAAAGGCCAGGATGTGGAAGCAATGATATTTTTTCTGGTAGAGAGCTGGTGTTGACTTGATGGGCCGAATGGCATCTTCCTGTGCTGTGATCATTACTTGATTCTATAATGCCAAAGAGGAGCTGGAATAGGCCATGTAGCAACCTGAGTCTGCTCTGACATTCAATATGGTTGTGCCTGAACTGATCTTGGCCTCGTCTGCACCTTCCTGCCTGCTCTCATAACTCCTGATTCCCCTGTAAACCAAAACTGTGTGTTGAATATATTCAGTCTTCAATGATTCAACATCCACTGTTCTCTGAGGGATTGAATTCCAAAGATTCAAAAAAAGAATTGTACTGTACCTAGGCAACAATAAAGTTCACCACTGAACTGTGGATCCACAGGGAGAAGAAATTCTTCCTCTTCGCCGAATGAAATGCACACACATAAGGTCATAAGGTCATAAGTGATAAGAGCAGAGTTAGGCCATTAGGCCCATCAAGTCTACTCCGCTATTCAATCAAGGCTGATCAATCTCTCTCCTCTAACCCCATCCTCCTGCCTTCTCAGTTCAGGCATAACCTCTGACACCCAAACTAATCAAGAATCTATCTATCTCTGCCTTAAAAATGTCCATTGACTTGGCCTCCACAGCCTTCTGTTGCAAAGAATTCCACAGATTCACCACCCTCTGACTAAATAAATTCATCCTCATCGCCTTCCTAAAGGAACGTCCTTTAATTCTGAGGCTATGACCTCTAGTCCTAGATTCTCCCACTAGTGGAAACATCCTCTCCACATCCACTCTATCCAAGCCTTTCACTATTTGGTACATTTCAATGAGGTGCCCCCTCATTCTTCTAAACTCCAACGAGTACAGGCCCAGTGCCGTCAAACGCTCATTGTAGGTTAACCTACTAATTCCTGGGATCATTCTTGTGAACCTCCTCTGGACCCTCTCCTGAGCCAGCATATCCTTCCTCAAATATGATGCCCAAAATTGCCCACAATATTCCAAATGTGGCATCAGCATTACATCTTTGTTTTTGTATGCCAACCCTTTTCAATATAAATGCCAGCATTGCTTTCTTTACTACCGATTCGACTTGCAGATTAACTTTTTGGGAATCCTGCACCAGCACTCCCAAGTCCCTTTGCACCTCCGATTTCTGGATTTTTTTCTCCATTTAGGAAATAGTCTACGCCTTTATTCCTACTACCAAAATGCATGACTCCACACTTTGCTACACTATATTCCATCTGCCACTTCTCTGCCCACTCTCCCAACCTGTCCACGTCCTTCTGCAGAGTCCTTGCTTTCTCTACACTACCCACCCTTCCACCTATTTTCGTATCATCCGCAAACTTGGCCACAAAGCCTTCAATCCCCTCGTCCAAATCATTAATATACAACGTGAAGAGTAGCGGCCCCAGCACTGATCCCAGCGGAACTCCACTAGTCACTGGCAGCCAACCAGAAAAATGCCCCCTTTATTGCCACTCTTTGCCTTCTGCCATCCAGCCAACCTGCTATCCATGCTAGTATCTTCCTTTTGATATTGTAGGCTCTCATCTTCTTTAGCAGCCTCACCTGTGGCACCTTATCAAAGGCTGTCTGAGAATCTAGGTAAACAACATCTACTGACTCCTTTGTCATGCTAGTTACTTTTTCAAAGAATTCCAGCAAATTTGTCAGGCAAGACTTCCCCTTCACAAAGCCATGCTGACTTCAGCCTATATTGTCGTGAACTTCCAGTAACTGCGTAACCTCATCCTTTATAATGGACTAAAATCTTACCAAGCACTGAAGTCAGAGTAACTGGCCTATAGTTCCCACTATTCTGCTTTACTCCCTTCTATTCTGCGGGGTAATATTGGCAATTTTGCAATCATCTGAGACCACTCCTGTCTCTAGTGATTCTTGAAATATCACTATTAACGCCTCCACAATCTCTATGCCAGCTTTTACAGAACCCTAGGGTGTAGTCCACCTGGCCCAAGTGACTTATCCACGTTCAGCCCTTTCAGCTTCCCAAGCACCATCTCCCTAGTAATAGCCGCTCCACTAACTTCCACCCTCTGACTCTCTTGAATCTCAGGCACGTTGCTGGTGTCTTCCACTGTGAAGACTGATGCAAAAAAATTATTCAACTCCCCTGCCATTTCTTTATTCCCTATTATCTCTTCTCCTGCATCATTCACCAGCGGTCCAACGTCCACTCTTTCTTGCTCTTTATATAACTGAAGAAACTCGTGCTATCCTCTTTTATATTATTAGCGAGCTTACCTTCGTATTTCATCTTTACTCCCCTTTTTAGTTACCTTTTGTTGTTCTTTAAAAGCTTCCCAATCCTCTGATTTCCCCCAATCTTTGCTATGTTATAGGCCTTCTCTTTTAGTTTTATACTGTCCTCGACTTCCCTTGACAGCCACGCTCATTCCCTCATTCACCCCTAGAATCTTTCTTCCTCTTTGGAATGAAATGACCCTGCATCTTCCGGATTATTCCCAGAAATTCCTGCCATTGCTGTTCCACTGTCATCCCTGCTAGGTTCCCTTTCCAGTCTACTTTTGGCCAGCTCCTCCCTCATGACTCTGTAGTCATGAAGAAGGGTTTCGGCCCGAAACGTTGCCTATTTCCTTCGCTCCATAGATGCTGCGGCACCTGCTGCGTTTCACCAGCAATTTTGTCTACCTTCGATTTTCCAGCATCTGCAGTTCTTTCTTGAACACTCTGTAGTCCCCTTTGCTCAGCTGCAATACCCCTTCTCCCTCTCAAATTGCAGGTTAAAACTTACCATATTGTGGTCGCTACCTCCTTTACATTGAGCTCCCTTATCAAATCTGGTTCATTACACAACACTAAATCCAGAATTGCCTTCTCCCTGGTAGGCTCCAATTCAAGCTGCTCCAATAATCCATCTCGGAGGCACCCTACAAATTCCCTCTCTTGGGGTCCAGTATCAATCTGATTTTCCCAGTCTACCTGCATATTGAAATCTCCCATGACAACCGTAACATTGCCTTTCATACATGAACCTCTTTCTTTGTGCTACCTACGTCATTGGTGCCCACATGGACCGCGACAGATGGATCTTTCTCCTCGTACTCCAAGTTCCTCTGCAGGTCAGACGAGATGTCCTGGACCCGGGCACCAGGCAGGCAACACAGCTTCAGAACTCTCGATCCTCGTGACAAAGAATAGTGTCTATTACCCTAACTTTACTATCCCTAATAACAACTAAGCTTTTCTTCTATTTCCCCTGTTGAATGGCCCCATGAATCATGGTGCCCTGGCTAAGTTGCTCATCCTTCCTACAGTCTTCCCACTCGTCCGCACAGGGAGCAGGAATCTCAGACCCGCTTGACAAGCTCAAGGGCTGAGGCTCCTTTAACACTGTCCTTGCCTCTATTCCCCTGCCTGCCTCACTTGCAGTCACACCCTCCTCCTGACCACAGACCATGTTGGAAGCAATTGTTCTAACCGGTGTGACTGCCTCGAGAAACACAGCGTCCAGGTAATTCTCCCGGGCCCTGATGTGTCGCATTGTTTGAAGCTCACACTCCAGGTCGTCAACTTTCACTTGCTGCAGATGTGGTCACCATGATTGACCAAGGGGTCCCCTGGCTGCAGCGCATCATGCAGCTACAGCACATCGCATTATCCTGCACGTCTCCACAAATCTTCTTGAAACTTCCTGCTTGCTGCTGCTCTGGGTCTGACAGGTCCGCTCCTCACTTCTCAGCCCTTCTCACCGAAGCCTCTTGGGCCAAAGCCTCAAGAGGCACTTTTCCTCCACACGGCCACTGCCAACACGCTGCTCCGCAAGTCTGGCCTCCCTTTCACCTGCTGCAAACAATCTCCAGCTAAGCCTATTGGACGCATGCTTCACTCTAATGTCCCGCCTGTACAATTAGCACTCTGAAACTGCAACTGTGTAACTTCTTCTCACCAATGTTTAAAATCTTTTGTCCTTAGAGCTAGCTGACTGGATACAGAATTATTGGAGCAGAGGGTAATGGTGGAAGGTTGTTTTTCGGACTGGAGCACTGTGATTGGTGACCTGCCTCAGGGTTCAGTGCTGAGTCATTGATCTGTGTCAGATAGATCAATGATGTGGATAAGAATGTACAAGGCATGACTAGTAAGTTTGCAGCTGATAGTAAATGATCAATGAAATGATTATCAAGAATAACCGCAGGATTGTGATCAGCTAGACAAGTGTGCTGTGGAATGACTAATCAAGATAGGTGTGAGAATTTGCATTTTGGGAAGTCAAACTAAAGCAGAACCTTTACAATAAATGGGGGATCTTTCTGAAAACACATTGGCTGTTAAAAATATCAGTAAGTTAAAACATATAATTTTTAAATTGCTGATATTGGAAATCTGATATAAAAACAAAGAGATACTGGAAACTTCAGCTGGTCAGGTTGAAAGCAGAAACAGAGTCCAAGATCGTTCCTCAAAGCCTTCACAAAGTGATCTCCAATCTGCCTTTAGTTTCTTTCATGTAGAGGAAGCTGACATTTCATTTCTGTCAATGGGAAGAAGGAGTCTGAAAACTGTAACGTCCAAGTTCAGGAACAGCATCTTCCCGACAACCATCAGGATATTGAACACTACGAACTCCAACTGAACTCTGGACTACAAACTGCCGGGTTGCACTAGGGAGCTTTGGGCTGTGCTGTGAATTGCACTATATTGAGTATTTTTATTAAACTTTTTATTTATTTTGTTTATGATATTATCTATCGTATACTGTGTTTACAAACCAGTTATGCTGCTGCTGCTGCTGTGAGTAAGAATTTCATTGTTCTGTTTCAGGACATTATTTATCAGGATACATTAAAACTCTGATCTTGTTAGTGTGTATATGTGTGTGTATATGTGTGTGCATATGTGTGTATATGTGTATGTATATGTGTGTGTATATATCTCTGTGTGTGTGTATGTGTGTGTATATGTATGTGTATATGTGTGTGTATATGTGTGTGTGTATGTGTGTGTGTGTGTGTGTATGTGTGTGTATTTCATAACAAGAGGATTTTATTCATAACAAGAGGATTTCGGTATAGGAGTAAAGAGGTTCTTCTGCAGTTGTATACGGCTCTGGTGAGACCACACCTGGATAATTGTGTACAGTTTTGGTCCTAACCTGAGGAAGGACATCCTTGTGATTGTGGCACTACAGCTAGGTTCACGAGATTGATCCCTGGGATGGCGGGACTGTCATATAAGGAAAGATGGAAAAGACTAGGCTTGTATTCACTGGAGTTTAGAAGGATGAGGGGATATCTTATAGAAACATATAAAATTATAAAAGGACTGGACAAGCTAGATGCAGGAAAAATGTTCCCAATGTTGGGCAAGTCCAGAACCAGGGGCCACAGTCTTAGAATAAAGGGGAAGCCATTTAAGACTGAGGTGAGAAAAAACTTTTTCACCCAGAGAGTTGTGAATTTGTGGAATTTCCTGCCACAGAGGGCAGTGGTGGCCAAGTCACTGGATGGATTTAAGAGAGAGTTGATTAGAGCTCTAGGGACTAGTGGAATCAAGGGATATGGGGAGAAGGCAGGCACGGATTGTTGATTGGAGATGATCTGCCATGATCACAATGAATGGCGGTGCTGGCTCGAAGGGCCGAATGGCTCCTCCTGCACCTATTTTCTATGTTATTATGTATGCGTGTGTATATGTGTGTGTATATGTGTGTGTATATGTGTGTGTGTATGTGTGGTTGTCTTTACATCTAACACTACGCCGTAACAATGACATTTTTACATATTCCGGTTGACATTTTTCCCGTCGAGGTCGGGAGCACCTTATCTGAACATTTTATGCTTTATTTCTCGACATTCTACACTCATTACTGATTAATTCAAAAGACTTTTAAATTAAAACCAACAGCTTCAACTGATGACATCACAATGGCTCAGCTTGCAGAGACCAGCCTGAATGGAGATTTCATCCTATATTTGACACATTTTAAAAGCTTTAAAAATGCCAACTTTCACAGGATTTTTACATATTCTGATTCACATTTTTTCCCCCCTCGAGGCAGAGATCACATTCACTGAACATTTTATGCTTTATTTCTCGACATTACTGATTAATTACCTTGAATTTCAAAGCGACCAGCTTCAACTGATGACGTCACAATGGCTCAGCTGGCAGGGGAGGGCGAATTGCTATAGCAACACGCAGGGCAAGTGCAATTGGAATTTTTTTAAAGATCACCGCTGAGGAAAGCAAGGGGAGTGCTGGAATCTTGCATTCGGGAATGGCTTGAGTTGGAGGACCACGCCTCCCATGGGGGCTACAGGTAGCGGACGGGTGCGTTGGGGGAGCAGACCCAATGGGTCTGCACTTGGTCTAGTATGACAATAAAACACTCTTGACATTCTGTCCGAAGAAAGGTATCAACCCTAAACGTCACCTATTTCCTTCTCTCCACAGATGCTGCCTCACCCGCTGAATTTCTCCAGCATTTTTTGTCTACCTTGACATTATTGAGGCCACATTGTGAACAATGAGTGTAGTACATAACACTGGAAATGCAAGTGAATTGCTGCTTCACATATCTAGATCTTGGAATGGTGGAAAGGAAAAAGGTGAAAGTTGCATCTCCTACAGTTTTATAGGAAAGCAGCAAATAACATCCGTGCCCGCGGGTGTTGAAAGAGCAGACCAGGGAGCCACAAAGGGAATGATCTCTTTGAAATGCTGAAAGGAAGGAGGGGGAGAACGTGGACAAACCTTGTCAGAAATTGCCGCCAGAAATTGCAGCGAATTGTGGACGCAGCTCAAACCATCGCACAAACCAACCTCCCTTCCATTGACTCAATTTATACCTCACGCTGCCTCGGCAAGGCCAGCAGCATAATCAAAGACAAGTCGCACCCTGGCCACTCCCTCTTCTCCCCTCTCCCATCTGGCAAGTGGTATAGAAGTGTGAAAACACACACCTCTAGATTCCAGGATAGTTTCATCCCAGCTGTTATCAGGCTACTGAACCATCCCACCACAAATACAGAGCAGTCCTGAACACTACCTACCTCACTACTATCTACCATCAGACTATCTTTGATCACTCTGTACTGGCTTCACCTTGCTCTCAACGTTATTCCCTTATGTATCTACACACTGTAAATGGCGCGATTGTAATCATGTATTGTCTTTTCACTGACTGGATACCACACAACAAAAGCTTTTCACTGTACCTCGTGACAATAAACTGAACTAAACTGCGATGCTAGATATCGCAAAGGCATGGTCTACATTGGAGAAACCAAACGTAATGTGGTTGATTGTTTTGTGGAGCCATATGAAAGGATTTGAAGCAGAAAATCCTTCACCCAGAGCAGGTTGTAATCTGAAACGTAGTTCCTGAGGGAGTGATTGATGCAAGTACTTTTATGGCATTTAAAGAGATTTTAAATTAGCATTTGAGATGATAAGGCAAAAAGCTCTAAAAGCAGGAAAAATGAATTTATATATACAGTAGGTACTTGATGACAGATAAATGCAGTGGACCAAGGGGCAGTTTCCAAACTCTGATTTTGATACCACAAATAATTTAACCACAAGCAATATTAGAATAGTTCCTGAAGGAAAAGATTGGCTGAAATCCTTCTGATGAAGCTATTGACATCCCTATAGCTCAGAACCAACTATCAATAAGATGTCTACTGGGATAGAATACATGTGGGGACTTTGGTAAATATAATTAAAGTTGTGTGATTAATTTGCCCTTATCCTCAATTCATCCATTGGCAATTAAAACTGACATGTGGAACCTCCCATATACATCCTTCAAGAAGACACATTTTGATAATATTTAGTTTCTCAACCGGATGACTATCGAGCTGTATATCATTGAGATTCATTACTTCTCATCGTCATATAGTCTTAGAGCATGGACACAGGCCCTTCGGCCCCACTCGCCTGTACTGGCCAATATGCTCCTTTGTAGGTAGTCCCATTTACCCACATTTGGTCCTTATCTCTCTAATCCTATCCTATCATTGTGTATTTTAAATCTTGTTATTGTACCTGCCTCAACTACCTCCTCTGGCAGCTCATTCCATATACCCAACACCCTTTGTGTGGAAAAGTTGCTCCTCAGGTTCCTATTAAATCTTTTCCCTTTCATCATAAACCTTTTTCCTTTGGTTCTTCATTCCCCTACCCTGAGTAAAATACTTTGTGTATTTACCCTATCAATTCCCCTTATGAGTTTATAAACCTTTATAAGATCACCCCTGAGCTTCCTGCGTTGCAAGGAATAAATTGCTAGCTTAACCAATCACTCCCTATAGTCCAGGCCCTTGAGTCTTGGCAACATGCTTGTAAATCTCTCCGCACTCTTTGCAGCTGTATCAGGGTGACCAAAACTGAACATAGTACTCCAGGATAGCCACAAAAAGCTGGAGTAACTTAATGCCATGCATTTTAATGCCATGCAAGTGTATGAAATAAGATCAAAGATTGATTCCCTGCATTCGATCTACTTGACTCTGACAGGCCCAACACTCTCTTCCTATCAAATACCTGTACTGACTCTCTTCAATCTAAAGAGGAAGGTAAATGCTTCAGACTCTAATAGGCAGTAATAACGTTTGACAACTTATGTGGATGGTGAAAATTCAGTCATGAATGGATCTGTCACTGAGGAATTAATTCATTGTTTTTGTTTGAACAGTCCAAGGAAAATACGAGTGGCATTATCATTTAATTATTAAATTTAGTTTAGTTTAGTATAGTTTAGAGATAAAATGCAGACCACCGAGTCCACGCAGACCAGTGATCCACACACATTAACACAAGACGACACACACTCTGGACAATTTACACTTATAATGAGTATATAAACCCAAGCCACTTAACCTACATAACTGTATGTCTTTGGAGTGTGGGAGGAAACCGAAAATCTCGGCGAAAACCCATGCAGTCACTGGGAGAACGTAGAAACTCCGTACAGACAGCACCCGTAGTCGGGATCGAACCCGGGTCTCCGTCACTGCAAGCACTGTAACGCAGCAACGCTACCACTGTGCCACCGTGCCGCCCCAAATGTGTTTATTTATATGCCAGCTGGTCTTACTGAATGTACAGGAATACAACTACACAGCAACTTCATGTATATTTTCATCCGGAAATGTTTACAGTGTCATGCCATGTGTAATGACATTTGAATCCTATTTTAAAGAATCTATTCAGATTTTTTGTCTCCCTGTCTGCATGTGTTCTCATAATTTTTATACCATTAGAAAAATAAATAAATTATTGTGTATCCAACTGAAAGTTAAATTTTTCTTCATATCCATCATGATCTCATATCGAAACATAAAAATCACAACATTATCATAGAGTGACATAGCATGGAAACAGTCCCTTCGGCCCAACTTGCCCATCATTGGGAAAAATTGCCTTATATCGTGGTAATACTAAGGAGTTACAGAACAGTGTTTGATGAAGAAAAAATATGTTCTATTTTGAGATGTTGAAATATACATAAAGGTTTCAAAAACATCAGCATGACGATTTTCATGTTTTTTTAAATCGTCAGATAGATATCAAAAGTTAACTGACTGCCATATGATGCTGTGAAGTCAGTGTTATATTACAATGGTAAGGCAACATATATTGAGACATTTCAGGAGTATTCATCAGTCTGAAGAACACTCTCGACCCGAAATGTCATTCCTTCCCTCCAGAGATGCTGATGTCCAGCATTTTGTGTCTATCTTCAGTATAAACCAGCATCTGCAGTTCCTTTCTACACAAAATATCTAAACTTGACTCAATGCAGATTACAGTAGATAATCTGCAAATCACCAACCTGCTTAACAAAAATGTAAATAGGCCTTGGATTTGATTTCTAGCATTAGGATTCTGCCATTACTACCCAGACAGTAAATATTATTTCTATAAAACACAAATAAACTCTGAATAAAAAGATGTAATGCCACCATAGAACCAAGTTAATTGTTGTTCCATTAAATCAAATTTTTAAAAACTCAAACTGGCATTTGACGTTTCATTGGAAAATTCCCCAACATAGTTCTGTCTGTGCTGTTTGAGTGATCATTAATAGCCAGACAATGAGAATAAAAATCTACCTTGCTTGTTGTTTAGTCATTGACAGTGGTACAATGTACTTCTGCATCTTTAGTTCAGGAAAAGTCAAGCAAAGGTGCAGTGTGGCAGATTAGACCAGAATACCCACCTTCACAACCATATATCCTCTGGAAACCTCCACTAAAGCTCACATGTGAAACTTTTCTATTGGCCAACATAACAAAATATAACCAATTGCTGATTAAAGCCTACCACAAAAAGTAGACAAACCATTGTAAAGTGAAGGAAGCAAATTAGTCATATTCATGGTCAAACTGCTGGGAAACAGGCTCTTTGGCCCAACATGTCCATGCCGACCATCAATGCTAGTCCCATTTGCCCGTGCTTGACCAATAACCCTAATACATTTCCTATCCATGTGGACACAAAATGCTGGAGTAACTCAGTGGGACAGGCAGCATCTCTGTAGAGACGGAATAGGTGACGTTTCAGGTCGAGACCCTTCTTGTTGGACAGGCTAGATGCAGGAAGATTGTTCCCGATGTTAGGGAAGTCCAGTTTAAGGATAAGGGGGAAATCTTTTAGGACCGAGATGAGGAAAACATTTTTCACACATAGAGTGGTGAATCTCTGGAATTCTCTGCCACAGAAGGTAGTTGAGGCCAGTTCGTTGGCTATATTTAAGAGGGAGTTAGATGTGGCCCTTGTGGCTAAAGGGATCAGGGGGTATGGAGAGAAGGCAGGTACAGGATACTGAGTTGGATGATCAGCCATGATCATATTGAATGGTGGTGCAGGCTCGAAGGGCCGAATGGCCTACTCCTGCACCTATTTTCTATGTTTCTATGTTTCAGGCTGATGTCAGGGCAGGGGGCGGGACAAAGATAGAATGTAGTCGGAGACAGTACTAGTGGGAGAACAGGGAAGGGGGAGGGGATGAAGAGAGAAAGCAAGGGCTATCTAAAATTAGAGAAGTCAATGTTCATACCGCTGGGGTGTAAGCTGCCCAAGCGAAATATGAGGTGCTGTTCCTTCAATTTGTGCTGGGCCTCACTGTGACAGTGGAGGAGGCCCAGGACAGAAAGGTCAGATTGGGAATGGGAAGGGGAGTTGAAGTTCTGAGCCTCTCCTATCCATGTATCTGTACAGCTGTCTTTTCAATATAATCTGCCTCAACTACCTCCACTGACAGTTTGTTCCATATACCCAAGACATCTGAGCGAACAAGTTGCTCCTCAGGTTTATATTGAATCTTGACTTTACCTTACTAAATGTCTTCTTGTTTTTGATTCCTCTACCCTGGATAATAGACTGTGCGTTCAACATGTCTATTCCCCTCATGATTTTATACACCTCTATAAGATCACCCCTCAGCCTCTTGCGCTCCAAGGAATAAACACTTAAGGGCCTGTCCCACCAGCATGCGATTGCATGCGTCTAGCGTGACCAAACGGTAGCGGAGTTCACGCTGAGTTCACGCTAAGTTTGCGGTAAGTACGCGCTAAGTACGCGCAAAGTTCGCGCGTGACGTAATTTACGTCAAACTCACCAATCAGCTGGGCAGGAGGTGGGCCGACTGAATTTGGACGTCGCACGGCATCGGGCGGTGACGTCATCGCGCAACGGCACACTGGGTGGTGACGTCATCGCACAACGCCACGCGCTAGGCGTACGCCGTCAAGACGCTGCGTACGCCCGTCGAGACGTTGCGTACGGCCTAGATGCGGCTGCGGGCCGACAGGTCGTTGACGCGCGGAATTTTCGAACAGTGCAAGATTTTTGGAACCCCGCGTGATGTCGGGACAAGCCCCTCACAACTCCATATGCCTCAGCCAGTCGAAGTGGGACTGGCCCCGCGAGGCCGTACGCCTCAAGCGACCATGTTTGGTCACGCTAGACACATGCAATCGCATGCCGGTGGGACAGGCCCTTAAATAAAAGCCTTCCTGGGCCACCACTTTCACGGAACTAAGTGGCTGCACTCCTAGATCCTTCTGCTCTACCACACTCCCCTGGGCCCTGCCATTCACTGTGAATGTCCTGCCTTGGTTTGACTTCCTAAAATGTAACACGTTGCATCTATCCTCATTAGCCACCATCAGCCATTCCTCAGCCCACTTGCCCAGTTAATCAAAAGCCTGCTGTAATTTTTGATAGCCAATATCTACGAACCACCCACTTTAGTGTGTTCTTCAAACATACTAATCATGCCTTGTACATTCTCATGCAAATGGTTGATGTGAACCACACATAGCAACAGGGCCCTGTACCTAACCAACGCATTCATTACAGGCCTCCAATCCAAAAAACACCCTCTGTTTCCCACCATGAAGCCAATTCTGTACATTTTGTTTGATCTCTTGAACCCTATGTGATCTAATCTTCCAGAGAAGCCTACCATGTGGAATCTTACCAAAGGCCTTGCTGAGGTCCATATAGACAATGTTAACCATCTTGCCCTCTTCCACCTCTTTGGTTATCTTTTCAAAACACTCGATCAAATTTGTAAAACACGATCTCCCACATATAAAACCATGCTGATTATCCCTAATCAGCCCCTGTCTATCCAAATGCAAATATATCTTATCCTTCAGAATCCTGTCCTGTGGGACTTATCTCCAGGCCCCCAAACAGTAGCCTGGACATAGGGTGCAAGTTGAATCAGGAGTTAAAATTGGCATGTAGCGAAGGGAATGCTGTGGTTGTTATGGGAGATTTCAACATGCAGGTAGACTGGGAAAATCAGTTTGGTACTGGACCCCAAGAAAGTGCCTTTGAGTGTCTTAGTGATGGATTCTTAGAGCAGCTTGTATTGGAGCCTACAAGGGAGAAGGAAATTCAGGATTTAGTGTTTAGTAATGAACCAAATTTGATAAAGGAACTTGAGGTTAATGAGCCATTAGGAGGTAGTGACCATAATATGGTCAAGTTTAATCTACAATTTTAGAGGGAGAAGGGTGGATCGGAGGTGTCACTGTTACAGTTGAAGTACAACGGGATCTGGGGGTCCTTGTTCATCAGTCTATGAAAGTAAGCATGCAGGTACAGCAGGCAGTGAAGAAAGCAAATGGCATGTTGGCCTTTATAACAAGAGTAGTCAAGTATAGGAGCAAAGAGGTCCTTCTGCAGTTGCACAGTGCCCTAGTGAGATCACACCTGGGGTATTGTGTGCAGTTTTGGTTCCCTAATTTGAAGAAGGACATTCTTGCTATTGAGGGAGTACAGCGTAGGTTTACAAGGTTAATTCCCGGGATGGCGGGACTGTCATATGCTGAGAGAATGGAGCGGCTGGGCATTGTACACTCTGGAGTTTAGAAGGATGAGAGGATATCTTATTGAAACATATAAGATTGTTGAGGGTTTGGACACGCTAGAGGCAGGAAACATGTTCCCGATGTTGGGGGAGTCTAGAACCAGGGGCCACACTTTAAGAATAAGGGGTAAGCCATTTAGAACAGAGATGAGGAAACACTTTTTCTCACAGAGAGTTGTGAGTGTGAAATTCTCTGCCTCAGAGGGCGGTGGAGGCCGGTTCTCTGGATACTTTCAAGAGAGAGCTAGATAACGGAGTCAGGGGATATGGGGAGAATGCAGGAACGGGGTACTGATTAGGGATGATCAGCCATGATCACATTGAATGGTGATGCTGACTCGAAGGGCTGAATGGCCTACTCCTGCACCTATTGTCTATTGACTTACCTACCACAGATGTTACTGTCATTGTTCTATAGTTGCCAGGCTTTTCCTTGCAGCCCTTCTTAAACAGAGGCACAACATTAGCCACCCTCCAGTAACCTGGCACCTCACTCGTGGCTACTATATCTCAACCAGGGCTTCCCCAATATCTTCTCCAGCTTTCCACAGTGTCCCTGGATACATATTTAGTTCAGTTTAGAGAGACAGAGCGGAAACAGGCCCTTTGGCCCACTGAGTCTGCACCGACCAGCAATCTCTGCACACCAACACAATCCTACACAGATTAGGGACAAATTTATATTTACACCAAGCCGATTAACCTTGACCTTGTACGTCTTTGGAATGTGGAAGGAAGCTGAAGATCTCGGAGATAACCCACGCAGGTCACGGGGGAGAACGTACAAACTCCGTACAGACAGCACCCATGGGCAGGATCAAACCTGGGTCTCCAGCGCTGTAAGGCTGTAGCTCTACCACAGGCCAGCGAGATTTATTTACTTTCATATGCCCTAGGGCATCCAGTACCTCCTTGAACGTAATGTAGGCAGTCTTCAAGATTTCTCCATTAACTGTTCTAAGTTCCCTAGCCTCCGTGGTTTTCTCCACGGTAAAAACTGAGGAGAAATACTCATTACGGACCTAGCCTCGTCTGTGGCTCCACATGTAGATGACTGCTTAGTTACTGAGGGACACCATTCTCTCTCAAGTTACCCTCTTTCCAGTAATCTATGTGTAAAATCTCTGGATTCACCATATTTGAACAATTCAAAATATTTATTTGTCAATTCTTACAAATACTATGACATTACATTGATTTAATGGTAGACAAAAGCCATTCTAAACTAGGTATAATGCACATTATTTCAAAAATTCTTTCAAAATGATGCATTTTGTTTTTACAGTTTGAGATTTCATCTACTTTTGATTCTGAAACCAAAATTTCCAAACAGTGAACGATAACTATTAAAACCTCCCAAATATTTTTAAAACCCAGCACTGCTACTTCCTTTGTTCATATAATCATGGAAATTTCAGGTTACCCCTCACCTAGGGATCTTATAGTCACAGATGAAGTCATGGAATTGTACAGTACAGAAATAGGCCTGATGTCTCATCACGTTTACGTTGACCTTTTTACCCATATACACTAATCTCATTGCCTGCTCTGGGTTCTTCTGTGCCTGGCCACTCCCTCTTCTCCCCTCTCCCATCGGGCAAAAGGTATAGAAGTGTGAAAACGCACACGTCCACATTCGGGGACAGTTTCTTCCCAGCCGTTATCAGGTAACTGGATCAGCCTACCACAACCAGAGAACAGTCCTGAACTATTATCTACCTCATTGGTGACAGTCAGGCATCCCTTGATTGGACATTACTGGCTTTACTGTGCACTAAACGTTATTCCCTTATCTATACTCTGTAAATAGCTCGATTGTAATCATGTATTGCCTTTCTGCTGACTGGATAGCACGCAACAAAAGCTTTTCACTATACCTCAGTACACGTGACAATAAACTAAACTGAAATAAACTAAACTGCCTGAAAAAGGGTCTCGACCCGAAACGTCACTCATTCCTTCTCTCCAGAGATGCTGCCTGTCCCGCTGAGATACTCCAGCATTTTGTGTCTATCTTCAATTTAAACCAGCATCTGCAGTTACTTCTTACACATAAACTATTTAAGTTCCTTTCTAAATGGGTCTGAAATGTAGAAATTGAGTCAGGCTTTAACACTTCCTCTGACGACAAATGCCAGATATCGACTACTTTAAATTTATGATTCCCTTTAAAACTCCTTCCTCTCATATTGCCCTTTACCCTTTTGTGTTTGATAACCTTACTCTTGGAAAAAGATTCTGATCATTTTATAAGGTAACCCGCAGCTTTCTCCACTCAATTGATCAGCTGCAAAGTGTACAATAATGCACGTGTACCCGGCATAGCTGAATTACCTGTTTTTGCCTTTTTTTGTCAGTACATTCTTTGTTGTACATGGCTATATCTAATATTTCTACAACAAACAGAATAATACAACTATCCTAATCATGGTCTGAAGAACATATTAATATTGTCCATGGTACACCCTGAACATTCATATCGCAAACATCATAAGAATATCAGAAACAACATCATGCCAACCCTCAAGCATGTTCCAATATTCAATTACATCCTGGTGATTTTTTTTTTCCTTAACACCATTTTATTTGCCTTATCTCCATATCCTTTGATTCCTCTAATATTCAGAAATCTATCAAGCTCAATTTTGAAAATCAATGATGGAGCATTCACAACATTCTAGGGTAGAAATTTTCAAAGATTGTCCACCCTCTGATTAAAGAAGCGGAACTAGTATCATGGTTATTGTGTACTAGATGGGCTGAAGGGCCTATTTCCATGTTGTATCTTTCAATCCATTCTCATTTCAATGAAATGCCTCTTATTGTGAGACTATGATTTCCATTTTCTGGATATCAAACAAGGGGAATATCCTGCATCTACTGGGATTGATACGATTTCAATTACATTATCATTTTTCTTCTAAACTATAATGAATAGAGGCATCGCCTCCTCAATCTCTTCTCACATGGCAGGTCAGCTGTGCCAGGAAATATTCTGATTAATTCGATGCATTCCATCAGTGGCAAGTCCGCCTGGCTTTTGGCAAGGAGGCCATGATAAGACACCACATGTGGCCTCAACACACCACATAATCATTGTAAGATATTTTTCATCTTGTGTTCAAAGCTAATTAAAATTTGCCTTCCTAATTGCCTGCTTCACCTGCAATTTACCTTTCAGTGATTAATGTAAAATGACATTCCGGACCAGTTAACCATTAATATTTCCCATTCATTCACTATTTTAAAAAATACTCGGCATCTCTTTTTTTCTTCACTGAAGTGGATAACCTTACAGTGTTCCACATTGTACTCAGTCAGCCATATTTTGCCTATTCACTCATCTCGTGTCCATTCCTTTTAAGACTCTTTGCATCCATATGACTTATTCCTACTTAGTTTCATGTCATCAGCAATCTTAGAAAATGATTGACAAGGATTGAAAATAGTTGGGGTCAAGCTCCAAATGCTGCATCACCCCACCAGTCAACGGTTCCCTGTTCTTGTCTCAAATAGTGGAGCCACGTTTGCTACTCCACAATCTGCACAAATTATTTCAGGAACATTTGAATTTTGAAGTTGACAACTGCAGCGTGACCACCACCTTCAAAACCCAGTGATTTATATCAACAGCTCTCTGGAAAGTAAGAGATTTTGGGGTCATTAACTTTCTGTGTAGTTTCTTTTCCTAATACTAATTTATTTTTACGTGCTAGATTGAAGAGGAAGGACTCCAACTGGGCTGCAAAATGACCAGCAAGAGGGGTCAAACGGAGGGGAGCGCACCTAGGATGCCAGGTGTTGCTGTTAAGCCCTCTGGAGGTGTCGTGGGCCTATCAACGAAACATCAAGGAAGGAGAGTGCCCACCTGATGACCCCAATGAAGTTTATACCCCTACCCCCACTCAAGATAGTAAGAAGGTGCCAATCATAGTCGGGATTGTCATATCAAGTCCTGTAAGCTCAACTGTACTAGATTTTTGTTGCTCTATTAAGTCTTGGAGGTTTTTAACCTCTTCTTCCAAGATAGACACAAAGTATTTGTTCAAACTCATAAATCATCCTCATTGTAACCATAACAATATTTGGTGAAGACCGACAGAAACTCAGTCTGCTGCTATATTTTAATTTCAGTCACACACCATATGTTAGCCTGCTACCCAGTCTCAGAGCAAATAGACCTTTGTCTCATTTTTGATTTCTAACCTTATTTACATTATTGTACATCATTCTTAATGTCCATCATCCATTGCTGAGGGGTGATCCATTGCTGAGGTGTTTAAAGTCATGAGGTAAATTAATAGGGTGAATGCACAGACTCTTTTGCACAGGCTAGGGGAATCAAAAACAAGAGGATTTATGTTTAAGGTGTGAGGGACAAGAGAGAGACAAGAACTTGAGGAGCAAAATTCTCACACAGAGGTTGGCAGGTTTTCTGGAACAAGCTGACAGAGACAATAATTGAGGTAGATACTGTAACAGCATTTAAAAACACATGGGTCGGTGCATGGACAGGAAAGGTTTAGAAGGATATGGGCCATATGCGGGCAACTGCGACTTGGATGCGGTGTCTTGGTCAGCATGGATGAGCTGGGCTGAAGAGCATGTTTCCATGCTGTATGACTCTATGACACTATCCTTGCGGTGTAGAGAGATGAACTGAACCCACTCTTCGGATTCAGACATCAAGGTCAAACTGCCAATGACATAGATTGTGTGGCTTGGCATGGGTTTGGGGTGGAAGATTGTAACCTTCACGTGGTCCGCCCTGTTTCGACGAATGAAATCAACCTGGCATGCACAATCAAATAAGATGAAATAGAGCAAGTTGTCCTACAATTTTAGGCTGTGCACGCCATACGCAAGAAGAAGAAGAAGGCTTGGGTTTGTAATTTGGAGGCCCAAGACAGCAGTAATCATCACCAAGAGAAATTCCTGCTCCTTCACAACCCATATTTTGCTTAGATTTGTCTGAGCTTGTGAGCTCCATCACCCAGGAAATTGCTTCAAGACTACACCATGTTAAGTCTGTACATGAGTCGCAATGTAAGGAGTTAAAGGTTACAAATAATCGGCCAATTTCCACCTTAACTACGACCTTAGATGTTAACATCAATATTTATTTTTACAAACTTTTAATTATGTTTGTGTTTAATGTTTCATGCTTAATAGATGTATCCCAATGCAATTGTTGCAGAAATGTCATCCTCCCGTGAAATAACGCTGAAAATTTATATTCAAAGTATTTACAAAAACCCGACATTTTTGTGAATTTAGAAAAATCCACCACTGCATGGTCGCTGTAAAAATCAATAGCAAATTGCTTTTAACATTTCTGTAATTTTTGCTGCATGGTTTTATTCGAGTCACAGAGTGATACAGTGCAGAACCACCCCAACTTGCCCACACCAGCCAACATGCCCAAGCTACACTAGGCCCACCTGCCCGCATTTGGTCCACATCCCTCCAAACCTGTCCTAAAGGGTGACATAGGATCAGAAGATGTAGAATCCTTGCGGGTAAAGCTAAGAAAATGCAAGGGTGGAAAGACCCTGATGAGGGATATTTACAGGCAACTGAATAGTAGCCAGGATATAGGGTACAAATTACATCAGGAGATACAATTGGCGTGTAAGAAAGGCAATGTTGTGGTGGTCATGGTGGATTTCAATATGCAGGTAAACTGAGAAAATCAGATTGATATTGGACCCGGAGAGAGGGAATTTGTAGAGTGCCTACAGATGGTTTATTTGAGCAACTTGTAGTTGAGCCTACCAGGGAAAAGGCAATCCTAGATTTGCTATTGTGTAATGAAACAGATTTGATTAGGAAGCTTAAGGTAAACAAACCCCCCAGAAGGTAGTGACCATAATATGAAAAAATTCAACCTGTAATTTGAGAGGGGCCACAGCAAGTTCACTGTTGTTGTGAAGTGTCTCTATGCTTGCACTTTCTTTAAATTTCATAGCAGTGGAAACTGATATTATGTGATTGCATATTTTTGTTCAGGACTTTAGATGATCAGTGTGTAGGATGTAAAACATTACTAAAAATAGATATCTTCCCGTCTTCATCATTTAAAAAGTGCCAGTAATCCCAGTATGGTGATTAATGGTATCATGATGACACAGCAAACTGGGTTTGTTTCTGAACATGGGTGCTGTCTATGTGGAGTTTGTACATGTCGGAAGGAACTGCAGATGACAGTTTAAACTGAAGATAGACACAAAAAGGTGGAGTAACTCAGCGGGACAGACAGCATCTCTGGAGAAAAGGAATAGGTGACATTTTGGTTTGAGTCTGAAGAAGGGTCTTGTCCCGAAACATCACCCATTCCTTTTCTCCAGAGTTGCTGTCTGACCCGCTGAGTTACACCGGTTTTTTGTGTCTATCCTCTAGAGTTTGCACATTCTCCCTGTGACTACTAGTTTGACTACTCTGATTTTTATCTCATACTCTGAAGATGCGCTAGTAGGCTGGTTGACTACTGTAAAATGTCACCAGTGTGGACGAATGGCAGAAAAATCATGGGAGTTGCTGGGCAATGTGAAACTGAGTAGGCTGCAGAGAAATAGGAAGGGTGATGGGACTGATGGAGTAACCTTGCTGGGAGCCAACATAGGCAGGCATGATGGGCTGAGTGGCCTTTTTATGAGTAGTTCGGTCATTTAAATCACACCATGAAAATATAACACACAACACTCCTACAATTGACAATAATGTGTCAGGTGTGAGTAGTTCCAGAGGAGGCAGAAAACAACTGCATTCATCTGTTGACATTCTCACTGCAGGCTCCGTGAACTCAACGCCAAAAACACGAGTTCAGGAAAACAAGCACAGCCATTTGACGGTGCTTTTTCACAGTTGCGTTTTAAGGAGACATATTTAAATGCCAGAATGAGTAGGAAGGACCTGCAGATGCTGGTTTACACCAAAGATAGATACGAAATGCTGGAGTAACTCAGCGGGACAGGCAGCATCTCTGGAGAGAAGGAATGGGCGACGTTTCGGGTCGAGACCCTTCTTGAGAAAGGGAAGGGTCTCGACCCGAACCTTTAAACGGCAGGGTGCTGTTTCCTTATACATTGCAATGCATGCCGCGGGAATGGGGAGAAAATATGTACATTCACCGACATTCTGGTGTCGTTCGGATTTGCTTTGTATTATATCAGCTTCCGCTCCCATCCTACTTTAGGTAATTTAAAAATGTTATGTCATGTAATTGGAGTAATCTAAACATATCGTTTCCGGTAGGTTAGAAATGAACAATATATCATGTTGAAGAGACTGTTACTATTAGCACCCTAGTATTTATTCTCGGTACTGCCCAAACATGCTTTAAATCAGTGGCATTATCTCCACAATCTGTGCTTTGTTAATCGATATTGTTTGTCGGATCCACCTCTTTAACGCGTTGCTGGCCACTTTTTATCTGCTCATTTTCTTTCCCTTCCGTGTTCCACATAGATATCTGGTCGCATTTTATTGAGGCCATCGCCATAGAATTGAAATCATGAATTCGCCTCATGCAGAGTTGAAGCAAGTCCTCTCTTGCTTCGCTGTGAAATCTGGCGCATCATGTTCTCCAGTTGCAGCTGAACACCGGCTCCACTAAATGTGAAAACCGCATTTTATTCCACAATGCGGAAAAGTTTTGTACGATGGCCAAGAGGACACAAACTAGTTTATTTCAATCATCTGAACCCTTCGATGCAATAATGATAAGATTTCTGCTAAGTCAGCAGATCTGGATATTAACTTGCAAGCGTTGCCTAGTCATCACAAGCCTATCATGATACCTTCGCAGTGTACGCGGCCTCCCATCTTATTTCATCCTATGAGCCGGTCGACATGTTGATTATTGATTTCCATTTCCATGGGTTTTATAAAGCTCTGCACATTTTAACTACAGAATGTTTGGCTTTTACGTTTCGTTAAAAAAAAATCACTTATTCACACCTGGCATCGCAGACAAAAATCAGATTGTCTATATTTGTGCACTATTGTCTATAGCCTTGTGGCTGGCATTGTATCGCTTGTTCTATTAACAAGAAACTATTCTGCATCTGATATATGTTATGTCTTTCTATCAAGCGTCTACTGTATTAAGCCACATGGAAGTTTTCTCTGGTTATCGCCATTACTTTTTTTTAGAAATAGGCTTTCAAACTAACAAAGATAAATGTGTTGGTGTATCCTTAGTTACACTTCTCCATCTATGGTATAGTTGGTGATCGTCGCTTCCAGTAGCTCATGAATGTATGTATTTTCTGTTACGGTTACCTATCTGCTGTGGCTTTCCTTATGGTTTGGACGTTGAATCAAGTTCCTCAGTTTCATAACTCATTGACATTCTGGTCAATGGAAACTCACTTTCTGATTTTAGAATTTTGGATTTATAATAGCAAAGCATTCGGAATTAATTACTAATTTACAGATTATAGAAAATATATTTTTTGTCCCTGGAATTCCCTTAAGATGAATGTGAGTGCAATTATTTACTCTGTGGCTGCCTTACCATTACTAGATGCCTCTCGCCCAGGCGCTTATTTCATTACAAATGTCACCGTTTGAATAAGCAGATTGAGGTTGACTTATCCTACCTCCATCTCTATAGGTCTCTGTTCCGTATCCATCTTGAAGCCCGTTGTTCCACGTTCCCTCATACTTGGCTCTGGTGCCAATGCTCTCCCGCGCCCCATATCGTCCTTTGAATCCATGGCACCATTCTCCTTTGTAGACCCATTTCCCTTTGCTTTCCACTCCGATGCCGTGTCTCTTCCCCTGTGCCCATGTTCCCTGGTAAGTATTGCCACTCGGCCAGGTGTATACTCCCACCACCTCGAAACCGTGGCTCCAAGAGCCCGCGTACTCTCCTTGCCCTTTTGGTCCGGTACAGATGCCATATCCATGGGCCTTGCCATCTTCCCAGCCCCCACAATACGACCCTCCATCATCAAAATCGAACCTGCCACCCCTGGACATGCATGAAATGAGGATTACAATTCAGAGCAAGAAGGCGTTTGGGCTATTCAATCGGATTTAAACAAAAACAATCAAAAAAGCACAAAAGGCGAGCAACGCCTTCAAATAACGTGATGGATCCACTAAAGATGAACCAACGGCTGGTTGCTAACAAAATCCAGTCATCTGGGATCCGACTGTCTGCGATAATTATTCACAAATGCTGGCATATTTGCAGGGAAATCTTGTAAAGAAGCGATGAGGTTCAGTTGGTTAGGATTACGCCTTTTGGCACAGCAATGCGTCTCTACACCTCAAGAGAAAAACAACAGACCTGATGTTTTTTTCCAATCTTGCACCATTGCTCTAATGCTGGAGGGAGGATGCTTGTGTTTTCTGAGCTGTCTGGAGTGGATGTTGCTGAACCAAGGGATCTGCGGAGATGCACACACTCTCTCCCGTCCTCGAGTCCTGGTGCTTCTGTTTATAAAACCCTGTTGGAAGGAACAGGGCTCCTCGCAAGCCTTCTCGATAAACTGGAGGCGCAGGAGCTTGCGTAACGTTCACACACACTTAGAGAATCCCACTGCTCGGATCTGTTACTGCTGCAGAGAGCAGGCTAATCTCTCAACACTCGCCCGTTTCAAAGCCACGCCGAGCCTGCTTCTGTGCATTCAGAAAATGATCAGCGCCAGCTAGCTGTGTCGGAAATGGAGCTCTGTCATCATTTACATCGGAAATTCGGTATTATACTTACATCTTGTATCAACGATGTATTTATATGTACACACACGCACACACATATACATAAACACACATATAGATAGATCGATAGATAGATCGATGGATACAACGCGAAGCTGGTATTCTGAAATGAGCGACCGAGCCCATCTTTACAATTAATATTGAGTATTGTTGTTGTCGAGTTGATCCATATTCTGTGATTCTAGAACTGTTCGCTCTCTGCCTTCGCATCAATTAGATGGGAGGGTCCAATAAACGGCAAGATGTTATTCAAGGAAACGCTGTCGATGCAAACATCAAATGATAACATTGTTGTTGAGGACATCAGGTAGCATTGCCGGGGTCGGTGCAATGATATTTCTGACCTTAGTTCTTTTAATGACTGGTTTACTCGTCGATTGCATAAACAAGCTTTGAATGGAGTGTGTGTGTGTGTGTGTGTGTATGTGGTGACTTGCACGTTGCAAAATGATGCATTAATCAATAAGGCCAAAGCAGCCTTGGAGGCAGAATAATATTATTCTAGTTGGCCAGCTTGTTTGGTAGTTACTTTACCTACACATAATAATAATTTTCGTCGGAAGCTTTTACCGGCTTTATTGGGGGAGGAGAGATGGAGAATAAAGTCATAAGAATGTGTTGATGCCTGTAACTCGCCGTCTAATTAGCCCTCTCGGCCAATTGCCAGCAGATCACACTGCTGCCTTCAAATAACGAACACTCCTCGCAAATGGCATACATACATACAACCGTGTGTATTTTAATCTCTTTTTCCACGTTTTACTGTCAATAATGTACAATTTGTCCCCTTTTCTGTGTATTTCTAAAGCCTGTTGTATTGGGTGTAATCTGTGCTGGCAATCATCCAAACTGATTGCTCGTCTGTTTTGTTAGAAACGGAGGTGGCGTGTAAGCAGGAGAGACACCATCTGGCCGCCCGTCTTCTTTGCAACTGGCGAAAAGTTCATTTTAAACAATTGTGGAACACAGTAAAACAAAAACAAAAAATGCTGACAATATCCAGCAAATCGTGCCGCATCTGTGGGGGGAAGGAACCAGCGTTTCAGGTCGAAAACCCACCCTCTGAATTGAAAAGGAGACAAAGAGACGTGGAAAGCTGCAGGCCTTGTCGCCATAGGGCAGACCATGGGGATAAACTGTAAACAAGGTCATCTGGTCAATACGGAATGAGAGCGACAACATTGATGAAATAATGCAGGAGATGTGAGACCAGGAGGAAATGTCCAGTATGTGTAGGAAGGAACTGCAGATGCTGGTTTACACGGAAGATAGACACAAAATGCTGGAGTAACTCAGCGGGACAGGCAGCATCTGTGGAGAGAAGGAATGGGTGATGTTTCAGGTCGAGACCCTTTTTCAGACTGAGAGTCAGAGGAGAGGGAAGGACAGAGATATGTAAGTGGAATATCCCTTTTGATGTCTTGTTTCCACACCTTACACTTTCTTATCTCTGTGTCTCCCTCTCCCCTGACTCTCAGTCTAAGGGTCACCCATTCCTTCTCTCCAGAGATGCTGCCTGTCCCGTTGAGTTACTCCGGCATTTTGTGTCTACCTTTGGAAATGTCCAGTATGTCAGGCTGCTGAGCAGTTCCTCCATTCCCAGAGATCATTCCCATTCCCAAGCTGATCCTACGTCACAGATGGATGACCGAAACAGACCAAGAAATCAAGCTGTAGAATTCAATATTGAGTCCAGAAGGCTGCAATTGAAAGTCACAAGGAAGATGAAATGCTGTTCTTGGAGGTTGCTTTGGGCTTTATTGTGATGTAGAATGAGGTCATAGAATGATAGGTCGGATGGGAGTAGGGATGAGAAATTAAAGATGCCACTGCAGACTGAACATAGGAATTCTGCAAAGTGATCGCCCAATCTGCATTTCTCCAAACTAGAGGAGCCCACATAGTTTACATAGCCCATGCAGTACACCAGATTGGAAGAGGTGCAAGTGGTTTGCTGCCATACCTGTAAAAAATGTTTTGGTCCCTGGAAAGGAAAGAAGTAAAAAGTCAACTGTTGTATTGCCTGCAGTTATAAGGAAAAGTGCCACGAGAAAAGGGTGATTGGTGGGAACGTAAAAGGGGATCAGGGAGTTTCATAGGGAATGGCCCTGCAAAATGTAAGATGTAACATTATTATTTATTTTATTATTATTATTATTATTATTATTATTATTATTATTATTATTATTATTATTATTATTATTATTATTATTATTATTATTATTATTATTATTAAATCGTTGAAAACATCAGCGACGCAGTGGGTCCTGGTTTCTGACGGGCACGGTGACAGGCACACCACACATCTCTGTCCTCCGTGCAGCTGGCAAGCTCCTCTTTTGTCTCTACACATGTGTCTTCCATCAACGTCTTCAGCATCATCTTGATTGCCCGTCCCGGGTCACGTCTTCCATGGGTGGGTTCCCACAGCACAACCTTGTTTGATGGTATTTCTGGGTGGCGGTGGCAGTGACCAGCGAGCCTCATCCTTCTCCACCTGATCTACTTGCTCAGAGGTGGAATCTCCCCCATGGAGCTGGGCGTTGGTGACGTGGTCCCCCCAACTGACATTCGGGTGTATGTACCATCAAGAGACTTGGACTGTGCTCGAGCGAGAGTCCATGCCTCACACCTGTACAATAATATGGTATCTACAGTTGCATGGAAGAATCTCAGTTTGAGACCCTTAGACATCCGAGACATCCAGATTTTCCCCATGTTATTGAGGGCTTTCCATGCGAGTACTTTCCGGACCTTGATGTCATTCTCCGAGCTCTGCATCCTCGCCCCAGGTACTTGAAGTCCTCCACTTTCTTGAGAGATGCACCACCACTGGTCTTGAGAGGCTCATGGTCACCAACGTTGAACGCCATGTACACCATGTTCTTGGCATTGAGGTGGAGGCCCACTTTCCCGCACTCTGTCTCGACCCTGCCGAGCAGCTCCTGTGTCTCCCTCATCTGGTCTGACAGCAGGACGATGTCATCAGCGTAGTCGAGGTCTGACGAGTTGACTGGCCCGATTCTCCTCGAACGCCTTGGGGTGAATGTGAAGCCGAGGTACCCATGTTCCTTGAGCGCCTGCCTCATGGCATAATCAAGGACAAAGACGAAGAGAAAGGGTGCCAGCGTGTCTCCCTGTAAGACCACTGCAAGGATCTCGAACGCTTTGCTCTCGCCATCCGGGGTGACAACCTTGGCCGTGGTGCCCGAATGCATATCCTCAATGGCTCTCAGGAGACGAGGAGGGATACCGTAAGCCTTCAAAATCCTCATCATTTTGCATGGATGAATCGAGTCAAACGCCTTCTAGAAGTCTATGAAGGTTAGGACAGCCGGCAGATTGTTATTCTTCACCTCCTCAATGATTCTTCGAAGGGCAAGGTTCTGTGTGACCGTGTTCCTCTTCTCTCTGAAGCCGTTCTGATTATAACATAGCTTCAGGTCGATAGCAGCCCTAATCCAGTTGAGAATCAAGTGGTTGTAGACCTTGGCCAAGGCACACGTCAGGCTGATGCCACGATAGTTGTCAGTCTTGTTCTGGCTCCCAGATTTGGCGACGGAGATGACGTTGGATCGTGACCACTATGTTGGCTTGTCATTCATCATTAGCACTGTGTTGCAAAACTTGAACATGATGTCGCCAAGCTCACAGTTTTGCAATACCTCTGGAGGGATGTTATCAGGGCCTGGAGTCTTCCCTTGCTTCAGAGGTCTTCACGTTTCGCAGGTGAAGGGGCCGTGGCGAATCTGTACATCCATGACGACAGTCTCGATCTCCATTTATTATTGTGCATCAAAATGTTACTTTCACATGCATGACCAAATTACTTTCATATTAACAAAATTCAATTATTCCTTTAGTTACTCATGAAATTCAGAGCGGTGGCGACAATTGAAAACAGAGAAACATGTTAAAGATAGTTTTTAATGAAACTGCGCCCTGTAAATTCTTCCTGAGAATCGTGCAATTCTTGTTGCAGGTACTACAGAACACCTGGTCTGAAGTCGATAAGTGTTCCTTCTGTTTGGTAGAACTCCATGACCATACAGATCTGGTGTTGGATGTGACATTATGGCACTGCAATTGTTACACAATGCTAGAAGTTGCTGGTGAATCCACTTACAGACCTTAACTCAGTTAATCGATGCCAGCCCCAGCTGAAAAGGAGTGTCAAGCAGAAAAATGTTCCCAATGTTGGGCGAGTCCAGAACCAGGGGCCACTGTCTTAGAATAAAGAGGAGTCCATTTAAGACTGAGGTGAGAAAAAACCGTTTTCACCCGGAGAGTTGTGAATTTGTGGAATTCCCTGCCACAGAGGCCAGTGGAGGCCAAATCACTGGATGGGTTTAAGAGAGAGTTAGATAGAGCTCTAGGGGCTGGTAGAATGAAGGGATATGGGGAGAAGGCAGGCACGGGTTGTTGATTGGGGACGATCAGCCATGATCACAACGAATGGCGGTGCTGGCTCGAAGGGCCGAATGGCCTCCTCCTGCACCTATTTTCTATGTTTCTATGATAATGAATCCCATTCCAATTAGTTGAAGTGCATATTTGTCAGGAGCCTTGTGAATTTCTGACAGTACCCAAAAGCAACGACCAAACGTAACTGATTATTTAATTCGATTTTGCATATGTTGTGGAAAAAAGTAGTAATTATGGTCCAGGAACGCTGAGGCCCTGTACAAGAAGGGACCGGGCCGGCTGTACTTTTTGATAAAGCTCAGCTCCTTCAATGTCTGCAGTAAGATGCTGCAGATGTTCTACCAATCAGTGGTAGCCAGTGCCATCATCATTGCTGCCGTGTGCTGGGGCAGCAGGGCGAAGGCCGCGGATGCCAATTGGATCTACAAACTCATCAGGAAGGCTGGCTCCATCCTGGGGGCGGAGTTGGATTCATGGAGGTGGTCTTGGAGGTGAGGATGTTCCTCAAACCGCGGAGCATCTTGGACAATACAGCTCACCCCTTCCATGACACACTGGTCAACCTGAGGAGCACCTTCAGCAACAGACTGGTTCCACCAAGATGCAGCACAGAACGCCACTGGAGATCCTTCTTCCCTGTGGCTATCAAACTGTACAACTCCTCCCCCTTCTGTCATGGGGTAGACTGAGACTGACTCCCCTCCCCCCCCCACCCCAATCTTTACATATCCCTAACCCTGGACTTTCCACTCATTACTTTAAATCAATGTGTCATGTATCTAGTGTTTAATGAATGTTTGCAGATCAATTTCCCTCCTGGGATAAATAAAGTCCTATCATATCGTATCTTTAATAGCCTGATGGCTGATGAAGCTGTTCCTGAATCTGGACATTACAGTTTTCCTATACCATCTTCGCAATGGCAGGAATGAAATGAGTGCGTGACCAGGGAGATGTGGGTGCAGCTGGATGATGCTGACTGCCTTTCTGAGGCAGCGACTCTTGTAGATTCCTTCGATGTTGGGCGGGGGGGGGGGGGGGGGGTTCAGTACATGTGATATACTGGGAAGTGTTTACCACTTTTTGCAATCTTTGTCATTCCTGGGTGTTTGAGTTTCCATAACAGGTGGTGATGCAACGAATCAATGTGCTCTCAACTGAACAGGTTTGTGGATCATTGTCCTTCCTCTTCCAAAGTCCACAAGCAATTCCTTGGTCTAAAGGGCCTGTCCCACGAGCATGCGACTGCATGCGGCAAGCGCGACCTAACGTGGTCGCTTGAGCCATACGGCCTCGCGGGGCCGGTCCCACTTTGATCGCCGGAGCCGTATGGAGTTGTGCCGAGCTGGTCCCGACATCACGCGCGGCTCCGAAAAACTGACACTTCAAAAATTCCACTCGGCAACGGCCTGCCGGCCCGCAGCCACATTGAGGCCGTACGCACCATCTCGACGCCGTATGCAGTGTCTTGACGGCGTACGCCTAGCGCGAACTTTCCGCGGACTTCGCTCGAACTTCACGTCAACTCGTACGGGATCACTCGACCTCCGCGCGACCCCCACGTCCGGTTTGGTCGCGCTCGCCGCATGCTGTCGCATGCTCGTGGGACGGGCCCTTTACTGAGCAAGGTTGTTATTCTAGCACCAATTGGTCAGTTGATCGATCTTTCTCCTACACCATGACTGATCATCAAATGTAATTCGTCCAACATTAGTGGGGTCGTCTGCAAACTTGAGACGGGGTTTAAACTGTGTCCGGCTACACAGTGAGGAAAGGTGACGACAGAAACCAAGGCTTGGGATGATGTGGAGAGGACAAAGGGATGTCAGTGGTGGAATCAGATAAAGAAGGTGGGGATGAAATATAGAACTAAATGGGGGGATGGTGGCAAGAAAGGATTGGGGAGAGGAAGGAAAGATAAATAGTGGATCCCAGGTACTGAGGGGTGGGTGATGAGCAGATGGAGGAGGGGTAAGGCACTGGGTGACAGGGAGGGACGAGTGCAAGCATTTGGGGGGGGGGGGGGGGGAGAGGGAGTGGAAGGCTAGGTAGAGTAGAAGCAGGGGAGAAAGCAGGAACGGGGTACTGATTGTGGATAATCAGCCATGATCACATTGAATGGCTGTGTTGGCTCAGAACTTGGCATACTCCTGCATCTATTGTCTATCTGAATTGGAGCTTTTAATGTTTACTAGACCAAGTGCAGACCCGTCTGTTTCCCCAACGGCGTTTGCGGGGAGGGGGGGGGGGGGGCTGCGGCATCACACTCATGGGGATGGGGAGAGAGATGTGGGGGAGGGGGGGATGGGGAGGGAGGGGAGAAGGGCGGGAGGGAGGGGGAGAGGGGTGGGGGGAGAGAGGGGAAAGAGTGGGGAGGGAGAGTGGAGGGGGAAGGGGGAGAGAAGTGGAAGAGTGGGGAGGGAGGAGGAGAGGAGTAGGGGGAGTGATGGAAGAGGGACAGAGAGGTAGGGGGAAGGGGGCGGGGGGGAGAGGTAAGGGGGTGGGGTAAAGAGGGAAGGGGATGGGGGAGAGAGGGATGGGAGAGGGAGAGGGTTGAGGAGAGGGAGAGGGGGAGGCGAGAAGGGGGAGAGAAGTGGTAGAGTGGGGAGGGAGGGAGGGGGAGAGGGGTAGCGGGAGTGGTGGAAGAGGGACGGGGAGTGGTGGAAGAGGGACAGAGGGGTACGGGAAGGGGTGGGGGAGAGAGGGGAAGAGTGAGGGGTGGTGGAGGTAGAGGGGTGGGGTAAGGAGAGAAGTGGAAGAGTGGGGAGGGAGGCGTAGGGGGAGTGGTGGAAGAGGGACAGAGGGGTAGGGGAGGGGGGCGGGGGAGAGAGGGAAGGGGGTGGGGTAGAGAGGGAAGGGGGGTGGGGGAGAGAGGGATGGGTGGGAGAGGGAGGGGTGAGGAGAGGGAAACATAGAAACATAGAAATTAAGTGCAGGAGTAGGCCATTCGGCCCTTCGAGCCTGCACCACCATTCAATATGATCATGGCTGATCATCCAACTCAGTATCCTGTACCTGCCTTCTCTCCATACGCACTGATCCCTTTAGCCACAAGGGCCACATCTAACTCCCTCTTAAATATAGCCAATGAACTGGCCTCAACTACCTTCTGTGGAAGAGAATTCCAGAGATTCACCACTCTCTGTGTGAAAAATGTTTTTCTCATCTCGGTCCTAAAGGATTTCCCCCTTATCCTTAAACTGTGACCCCTTGTTCTGGACTTCCCCAACATCTGGAACAATCTTCTTGCATCTAGCCTGTCCAACCTCTTAAGAATTTTGTAAGTTTCTATAAGATCCCCCCTCAATCTTCTAAAATCTAGCGAGTACAAGCCGAGTCTATCAAGTCTTTCTTCATATGAAAGTACTGACATCCCAGGAATCAGTCTGGTGAACCTTCTCTGTACTCCCTCTATGGCAACAATGTCTTTGTGCATTGGGCATTGTGATATCACACGATGGAACGTTCACCAGGGGCTGGGGCTCCTGCAAAGGCATATGTAAATGAATCCATTCCAATTGGGCATCTGTGAGCATCAGGCATTGTGACATCACACGATGGAACGTTCACCAGGGGCTGGGGCTGCTTCTATGGCTGAGATTTATTTTTGAAATATTGGGGGGGCGGGGGAGAAGGATTTTATTTAAAATGTGTACATAAACACGACGAAATGTAATCAGGAGTGGATACTTTGAAAGAAAAGTGAAATCTCTACCGAAATGGAAAAGATCTCGGCGATTCTGTGTCTGGTTTCGGCGTAGCAAGAAATCACAGGAAGAAAGGCGGCCGGCAGCTGGACGGACGGACGCCGGCAGGCACACAGTTTTAATATATAATAGATAGATAGATGCCATCGGCGATGCGAAGGGCCCAAATGCCACCGGCTACGGGAGTCAAGATCATCCCGTTAGACCAGGGGAGAGCAAAGGGAAGAGATTGAACTTATTTTCACCTTCCATCACAGTGAGGAATGTGGAGGAGTCACTGTGGTGGATGTTTATGTTAAAATGTGTTATGCGTGTTCCTTTGCTTTTTATTTGTATGACTGACTTAGCACATGAAATTCCTTGTATGTTGCAAAACATACTTGGCTAATAAAGCATTATTGTGATTGATTGTGATTGTGCTTGATCGGGCTGTAGGCTAGGCAAACAAAATACAAGATGCTGTTCTTACACTTTGTGTACGGGCTCACTCTGGCAGTGGGGGATGCAGAGGACAGAGGGGTGGACATGGGAACCAGTAGAGCAGCTAGCAACTGGGAGCTCCAGCTGGCCCCGGCGGACAGAGAAGCCTACAGTACAATGCCATGAGCACTGGCTTCTCCGGCTTCAGGTAAACAACCCAGCCCCCGACCTTCCCATCTTCTCAGACCTTCCCTTTCACTTCCCCTACCCCCCCTCTATCCGCTCTTCACCCACACTTCCCTACTCTGGATCACCCATTATTCTCCCACCACCCACACCCCACCTTCCTTTCCTGTCAGATTGCACTATTTGCACCCTTTTGTCTTCTCCACCTATCACTCCCACCCTTGGTTGCTTTCTCCATCCTTCTCCCCCACCCCCTACTCACTTGCCCATCCCTCGGTCCTTATCTGCATCCACCTATCACTTTCCAACTCTTGTCTCATCCTTTTCTGCCATGTCTCGCCCCTCTGCTCCATCGGTCTGAAGAAAATACCAATCTGAAGGGTCTCGACCCGAAACATCACCCATTCCTTCTCTCCAGAGATGCTGCCCGACCCACCGAGTTACTCCAGCATTTTGTGTCCACCTTCTGCAAGTCTAATATCAGTTATCGTCTGGGGGAAGTAGATTGTAGATTGTTTGCCCAAAGAATTTAGGACATAATTATTAAATAGCAACCTCAACCATTGCAACCAAACATCCATAGAACAGCACCTTACAGTTCCTTCTTACACATCCATAGACCAGGTGTTTACCTTCTCTACACAATATTTCAGGCTTCATGTCTAGTGCTGAGAAACAAAATAGGAAGAAATGAACATAATGAACAAAATAAAAACATATTTTTACTTTAGACTCTTTATTACACTTTATTTGCTGTGTCAAAATGGTTTATTCATTCAGAAATAGCTGCACAACTTGAATTTCTGGTACCTTTTCTATGCTTCTATTAAAAATTGTGATTCTAAAAAAAATTCAAAACACTTCACCATTACCAGTTGTGTTTACCAATCATTAGATTAAATCCCAATTTTGCATATCATTCTCAATTATAGTACCATAAATAGAAAAAAACATATGACATAATATGGCAGATGTATCCATTTCTGTTATTGTTACAGATATACTCTTTATACAGTATTATCAATTAATTCAGTATTCAAATTATTTTTAAGGTTGCAATGTTATTTATCACATTTAGCCTGTGCACCATACATTTGATTGTTTATAGTTTTCAGGCCAGGGAATTACCTCTGCTTCTGCTATAACTTTATTTTGTACCTGAAGTGGATTAACCGATTCTTTATGATGTTTCACATATAATAGGAAATGATGATGATAAATACTTTATTGATCCCCTCAGGGAAATTCAGAAACATGGCTTATTCTTTCCTCAAGAACACATCTTAACATTCTGAGGCTCTAAATTTGGTAAAAAGCAAACATATTGGTTAATAAACAAATAATCCAAAGCAAATAGATTATTCCATCCTGGATGTTTAAGAAGGAACTGCAGATGCTGGAAAAATCCAAGGTAGACAAAAATGCTGGAGAAACTCAACGGGTTAGGCCGCATCTAAAGAGAGACGGAATAGGCGACGTTTCGGGTCGAGACCCTTCTTCAGACTGAGCGGTATGACCATTGACCTCCAATTCCAGGTAGTCCTTGCTTTCTCCCTCCTTCCCCTCCCCTTCCCAGCTATCCAACAAACATACTCCCACCGCTTCTTCCTTTCTTTCTTTCTTTTTCCCGCTCCCCCCCCCCACCACCCCCGACATCAATCTGAAGAAGTGTCTCGACCCGAAACGTCGCTTATTCCTTCTCTCCATAGATTCCATCCTAGATAGTATTTAAGGATGATATTGCTGGTTTACTGAGGTATTTATTTATGTATGAATTGGTACTAAGGGCATCGTATATAAACTCCAAGCAGACACCTATTCTTTTCACAGCACATAAAATACAATGGATTATTTTAAATGATTTGTTTATTTGTTCATTACAGGATGGTCCATTTAACATGGGATTGATTACTGCTGTTATTGCTTGATGTGAAGAAAACAGCTCTTATTCCATTTGAAATGCAATTGGTTTGCCTCTTTCTCAAATGTTATTATCTGGGCCTTTGATTAATAAAACATTATTTCTTGATCATTGGTCCAAATAGGTATAATTCTGCTTGAAGGCTAAAAAATATGTTCCCATCGTTTGCAACCAGAATAGCAAAAATATGTTTTGGCACAAGAAAAACAAATTGCAAAACCAATGTTTTTTTGTGCAGATATTACGAGATCGTATCCACATTGTTAATGATAATTTTTACATACAGCATATTTTCCACATAGCACATATTCCAGATACTAACATTATTGGATATTAGATCAGCTGCTGAATTATATCACATGTTTTCTTTGTAGAGAGGAGGGAATAACTGAATAGTAGGGATGATACAAATATAGGAAGGCCTATCTAATTTTCTATATATTGAAATAAATGAACAGTAAAATGACTCCCTTACAATATGGTATCTTTCCTTCCCAATCTTCATGTCCTTGCTACACAGACCTCAATGATGAAAGAAAAAAAAGCTTTGGCCGAATGGATTTAACTCTGGGAACTAGAGGACACAAATTAAATGAGTAGCAGTCCATTTAAAGTAGTTTTGGGCTCACCTTTATCCATGTATCATGGCTCACTATCTTATAGTTAAATCTTTTATAATTGCACAGGTCCTGTTTTCTTATTTCCTTGTTTGTCTCATAAAGATCTTTAAAAACAGGTGGCAAAGGGTCTCTTTTGGCCAAAGAGCGTAATTCATTATTATATTCCCATTGAAGACTATCCAATTTATGAAAGTGTCTGTGAGGAATTCCATTTTGTAAGGAGGACTGGTATTCATGTTCTGTGGTGGCATCCATCTTAGGTTTAGGTGGTAGTCTGTAGGTACCATCCAAACTTGCTAATGCAAACAAGACCTGATTGTGGAACAAAGGAAAAGGGCAAACGGTTTTGCATATACCAATAAAAAAGAGAGTTGGAAATGTGGTGTGTACAATGTGCTTGTAAAGCGGTGTAATTCTGTGATCTTTGACATTTAAACCCACGTCTTTTGCAAGGAAAGGAAAAGTGTAGTTATAGCCAGTGCAAAACATTAATACATCTGCAGGATACTCTATTCCATCATTACCAATCACACCAATCTGTGAACATTTGTTCACACCCTTGACTAATAGACAATTTGGAGGGACGGGTGAGGATGTAAATGAATCTTTATACACCAAGACAACTTGATTTGCAACCAAGCACAACTCCAGTGCAATGTCTATTCCAGATGAACCAGCACCGAGCAGAACAAGGTTCTTCCCTCTGAAAGGCTCAGCAAACCGGTACTCATGACTATGCATCGACTGTCCTTTGAAGTTTTCAATTCCACGAATGTGCGGGATCAAAGGATCAGAGTAGTGGCTAAAAATATAAAATTATAACTTACTAAAAATACTTGGAAGCTGTTAATTTAATAACAAATACATTTCAAAGTTAATTTGCAAAATCTTGTTGACTAGATGTTCACTTTTGGTGTAATGTTGTATTCAATTAATTTTTGCGATGCTTTCTTATTGAAAAAATTGTAGTTAAGGGAATCATGGCCTGGAATTTGCAGTTAATGGCAAACTAATGAGACTAGCAATCCAGTTTTAGAATTAATCCAGGTTTAGTATTAAAATTCTGTTGGGATGCGAGTGACATTTTTACTTGATGAGTAAACCTGGCTAGAATAGTCCCCACTATAAACAGGATAAATGGCATCCATTTTTTGGACAATCAACACCATAAGATTAAACACCATAAGGATTAGTCCGTCAGCATAGATTTATGAAAAGAAAATCATGCTTGACTAATCTTCTGGAATTTTTTGAGGATGTGACAAGTAAAATGAATGAAGGGGTGTCAGTGGATGTAGTGTATCTAGACTTTCAGAAAGCATTTGATAAGGTCCCGCACGGGAGACTGGTGACTAAAATTAGAGCACATGGTATTGGGGGTAGGGTGTTGATGTGGATATAAAATTGGTTGGCAGACAGGAAGCAAAGAGTAGGAGTGAACGGGTCCTTTTCAGAATGGCAGGCAGTGGCGAGTGGAGTGCCGCAAGGCTCGGCGTTGGGGCCACAACTGTTTACGTATTAATATTTTGGAAGAGGGAATTAGGAGCAACACTAGCAAGTTTGCGGATGACACAAAGCTGGGTGGCAGTGTGAACTGTGAATAGGATGTTAGGAGGTTGCAGGGTGACCTGGACAGGTTGAGTGAGTGGGCAGATGCATGGCAGGTGCAGTATAATATAGATAAATGTGAGGTTATCCACTTTGGCGGCAAAAACAAGGGGGCAGATTATTATCTCAATGGGGTTAGGTTAGGTAAGGGGGAGGTACAGCGAGACCTGGGTGTCCTTGTACACCGGTCACTGAAAGTTGGCTTACAGGTACAGCAGGCAGTGAAGAAAGCTAATTGGATATTGGCCTTCATAACAAGAGGATTTCAGTATAGGAGTAGAGAGGTTCACAAGATTGATCCCTGGGATGGCGGGACTGTCATATGAGGAAAGATTGAAAAGACTAGGCTTGTATTCACTGGAGTTTAGAAGGATGAGGGGATATCTTATAGAAACATATAAAATTATAAAAGGACTGAACAAGCTAGATGCAGGAAAAATGTTCCCAATGTTGGGCAAGTCCAGAACCAGGGGCCACAGAATAAAGGGGAGGCCATTTAAGACTAAGGTGAGAAAAAACTTTTTCACCATGAGTTGTGAATTTGTGGAATTCTCTGCCACAGAGGGCAGTGGAGGCCAAATCACTGGATGGATTTAAGAGAGAGTTAGATAGAGCTCTAGGGTTATTGATTGTGAACGATGAGCCATGATCACAATGAATGGTGGTGCTGGCTTGAAGGGCCGAAGGGCCGAATGGCCTCCTCCTGCACCTATTTTCTATGTTTCTGTTTCTATTTTTCAATTTCGACAATTAAATTCTGAAAGAGTAAAAGTTTATGTTATAAAATTAAATGGTATGTTGGTAGTAATTAAAACGTTTAATGCCATTAGACTTGTAGTGGCTATGCCTGACTTGTAGTGGCTATGAGGAAGTGGAATACCAACATTTTGCAAAGGAATAGTGGAGAAAAGTTACTCAAATAATTTTCGTAAAAAATAATTACATTAAAAAATACATTTCTCAAAACTGCTAAATGTATCATGGTCTCACCCATTACAAACAATAACAGAATCATATCTCTCCAAACTACGACTCTGACTCTTCAGATTCAAAGATGTTATTTCCCATGAACTGTGAGCATCTTCAGTAGGTCTGGAAACAGGTTTCAGTAGTTCAACATATGTTAGAAACTGTGAAAAGATTTACCAAAGATTCACATATCTTTTGTAGATACAAATGCCATGTAATTTCTAAAAAAATGCCCAGTATCCTTTCAACCCAAATTAGAACATAATATTGTTCTATCGGACCTGAATGCCCTTAACTCCATTTAATATCATGGATAGCCTTTCAAAAACCATGACCTCAATATTCCTTGGTTTCTTTAACATCTATATATTTGTCAATCTTCCTCGTCAATATACCGTATTACCTGGCAAAGAAGACGCACCCGACGCCCTCCTTCTTAACGCTCCTGCCCTCCCCGCAACTTTACCCCTGCCGTTCCAGCCAAGTTTGCTACTTTGTGCAGCCCAGGCCATGCTGACCCGGCCAAACTCTCCAGCGGCGCTGTCCTTTTACAGCCGCTTCCCACTTCACACAGTTCCAGGGACGATGGCATGGCAGGTTCCGCGGAGCAGTCGCTATGAGAATGGCATTGCTTGGCCAATTCCACTCCAGTGGACGGCCTGCTGCCCTGGCGGAAAGATGCTCTGTCTTCCCGCCCTGTGGACCGGACCTGAGTCCTGGTACAATGTCGCCATTAGCAAAGTGTCTGCAAGGGTGACACTGGACCTAGCCACCTAGCCAGAGAATGTAAATCAGCTGCCAGCAATGGGGGATAGACTTGGCTATCCCTCAGTACAGCAACATCGTTCTTGATGTGGTTGTACTGAGGGATAGCCAAGTCTATCTTTCTTGGCTAACAACCTAACCTTCGGCCTCCAAGACGCAGGTAAATTTTCGGGCCTTATTTTAGGGTAATAAATAGCGTCTTCTTCGCCGTGAAATACAGTACTCATCCACAAAACTCCACTGTCCTTTTTAAAAGTGAATACCAAAGATTCTCCAGGCTCTGGGTGAAATATTTTTGTAATCTTCTTTAAGGTTGGCCAATCCCTTATGACCCAGTCAGCAGAAACGTCAATTGCTCATTTACCCTGGCAAGCCCAATAAGAAATATAGCTTCGTTTTCTCCGAGAAAGAGCTTTAGTTTAGTTTAATTTAGAGATTTAGCACGGAAACAGGCCCTTCGGCCCACCGAGTCCACGCTGACCAGTGATCCTGGTACACTAGCACTATCTTAAACACAAAGGACAATTTACTTTTTTTTTAAACCAAAGCCAATTAACCTACAAACCTGCACGTCTTTGAAGTGTGGGAGGAACCCGGAGCACCCGGAGGAAACCCACCCGGTCACGGGGAGAACGTACAAACTCCACACAGACAGCACCCGTAGTCAGGATTGAATCCGGGTCTCTGGCGCTGCAAGGCAGCAACTCTACCACTGTGCCGCAGTAAGTAGTGGCAGATGACACGGTGATGTGTAAAGACGAAAATTAAGTGAAGAATGAAAATCATTTTTGTATAATAATCCTGCTAAATACAGCTATTAGAATTGCTGCACAAACCCAAGCCTATAGCACACATCACTGGAGCATCGTTAACTTCACCAAAGCTGCAAGTCAAACAGATAGTTGTTACTCAAACAGACTTCTTATGCACAAGAAATATAGAAAAATGCTTGCAAAATTATAATGGCCCCTAAAATGAAACAGATGATCATTTTAAGTTGTGTAGAATATTTCTGTACAGAGTTTGTATGTTCTCCCCGTGACCATGTGTCTTTTCTCCGGGTGCTCCATTTCCTCCCACACTCCAAACATGTACAGGTTTGTAGGTTAATTGACTTCAGGAGGGATCCATCAAATTGTAATAGTCATACAGCATGGAAACAGGCCCTTTGGCCCAACTTGCCCATGCTGACCATGGCGCGCCTTCTATACTGGTCCACCTGACCACATTTGGTCCATATCCCTCTGAATCTTTCCTATCTACATACCTGTTCAAATGTCTTATAAATGTTGTTATAGTACCTGCATCAACTACCTCCTCTGGCAATACTTTCCATATACCCACCACCCTCAGATTGAAATAAAATGCCTCTTGGGTTCCTAATAAACATCTCCCCTCTCAATCAATCAATCAATCAAATACTTTATTGTCATTCAAAAATACACCAACTAATGCAAGTCTGAACGAAATTTTGTTGCATCTGGCTCACCGTGCAACAAAAGGATAAAATGGATAAAAATATAAAATAGATAAAAAGATAAAATTGATAATTGTTGCGGCGCTTTATATGGAATTCAAGAGTCTGATGGCTCGGTGGAAGAAGCTGTTGCAAATCCTGGCCGTTCAGCTCCTTATACTGCGATACCTTTTGCCCGAGGGCAGCAGAGTGAACAGTCCATGATGGAGATGTGTGGGGTCGTTTATTATGCTGTTGGCCTTGGACAAGCAACGTTTGCTCGCAATGTGGAGGAATTGAAGGAAGAGAAGTCCCGATGATTTTTTCAGCCATCCTCACCACTCTCTGCAGGGACTTCCAGTCGGAGGCTTTGCAGTCCCCAAACCAGACAGAGATGCAGCTGGTCAAAATGCTCCCTATGGTGCCCTTGTAGAAAGTGGTGAGGACGGGATGGGGGAGGTGAGCTCTTCTCATCTGGCAAACGCTGCTGCGCCCTCTTAACTAGTGATGCAATGTTTTGTGACCAGGTCAGACTGTTCATGATTTGCACCCCCAGGAACTTAGTGCTACTGACCAACTCCACATCGATGTCATTAATGTGTAGTGGTGTATGAATGTGCCGGTTTCTCCTGAAGTCAAAGATGACCTCCTTTCTTTTGTCAACATTCCGGATCAGATTGTTCGTGTTGCACCAGTCCACCAGTCGTTGATCCTCACCTTTATTGATCCTCCGATTCTTTATTCTCATACTTTGGGTAAAGGACTGTGCATTCACCCTATCTATTCCCCCCATGATCTTATACAATGCAATAAGATCAACCCTCAATAAAGTCCTAGTTTGCCCAACCTCTCCCTGTAGCTCAGGTCCTCAATTCCTGGCAATACCCTCAAAAAGGGTGGAGGCCTTTATCGAGGCGTGCAGTCTCGATGCCTCCGGAGCGCCACGTAGATGCCCAGGTCAGGGCCCGGCCGGGGCCTCGCGGGTCGGAGTCTGGGTCGGCGGAGTGGCCGATGGAACCCGCAGCTGGGGCCCGTGTCGACATCACGGAGGTGTGATGAGGGGCTTCTACAGCGGTGAGGTCTCAGTGGCGGTGAAGCTTCCCGGGTTGACCCATGGTCGATGAGAACGTGGAGGACCACCATGAGGGGGGGAGGGGAGAACAATGGACAATTGGGGAGGGGGGGGTGGAAGGACAAAGGACAATGGGGACCCCGGCGTGGGGGAACCGCTGTGGGGGGTATGGGGGCAGAACAAAGGAGGAGCTGGCGTCCTTTGTAACTTTGTCAGCACAGTAGGTGGCTGCTATTTGATTACATTGGGTATATAAGCAAAGACTTTCACTGTGCCTTGTCACATGTGGCAATCACGTAAACCATTCCAATATTCCATTCCAAAAATCTTCTCTGCACCCCTATCCAGTTTCGGGTCAGTGTCAGGTCAGAGCAGGAGCAGCAGCTTTCAGCAGCAAGCCCATTGATTGTTTGCAGTATCCAAAAGGGTTAATTCAGTAGCAAATAAAAACAAGGTCAGTTGTAGCAGAGAGAAGTGGTCTGATAAAGGGTCTGGACCAGACATGTCACTCATACCTTCTCTCGAGATACTGCCTGTCCCGCTGAGTTACTCCAGCTTTTTGAGTCTATCTAAGGTGTAGCAGAGCAACCTTTTGGGAGTGGCTGTTTTGAGATCAAGTGGGAGATTTTGGGTGTGCTGTGTGGAGGTCAGCTATTAGTCTCTGGCTCAGGACTCTTCTGTGAAGGCTGAGGCTATGTGAGGTGAATACAGGGATAAGGTACCGTTTGCTCTTGTGTGTGAGTCTTGTTATTTTTGTTTATTTCTCTTTATTCTCTGAACAATATTTCTATTTGTTCAGTTGCAGTGGTGATAGGAGGTAAATATACACACTGCTCCTGCTGCAGGATGTGGGGACTCAGGGAAACTGCTTGTCTCCCTGATGACCACACCTGTGGGAATTGTGAGTAGTGATCTCTGGATTGCTTCCAGTGCCATGTGTTAGTAAGGGTGGGGACCGGAAGGTAGGGGAGAGAATGTGTGGCTGAGGAGTTGGTACAAGTGGCAGGGATCCAGATTTCTGTAACACTGAGATCTCCTCTGGGGCAGAGGTGACCTGTATGAGAGAGATGGGCTGCACCTTAACAGGAGGGGAAGCAATATCCTAGCATTATATGAGATCATGAGATGGTCAAGGTTCCAATGAGTATGTTTCCTTTGTTCTTAACCACAGAGTAAGACATGAGAATTGAGGAACTTGGGAAAGTCAATGGAAGTGTCTTGAGAGCAGTCAGTATTACGATCAAGCAGATGCTGACTGCTTATGGAGGTAGACAAGCTAACGTTTGTGGAGGTAGTCAAGCCCCCAGGGTCTGATCAGATATATCTGAGGACACTGTGGGAACCTAGAGGGGAAACTGCAGGAGCCGTCGCCGAAATTTATGAGTCGTCATTAAATATGGGCGAGGTGCCAGAAGACTGGCGGGTGGCAAATGTTCTGCCTCTATTTATGAAGTTGCAGGGAAAGGGCTTGGAAATACAGGCCGTTGTGTCTAACATCTGTGATCCAAAAGTATTCGGAGGGAGAAGATATTGTGCATTCATATGGACAGGAAGCTAGAATTTAGAAGATTGAGGGGGGATCTTATAGAAACTTACAAAATTCTTTAGGGGTTGGACAGGCTAGATGCAGGAAGATTGTTCCCGATGTTGGGGAAGTCCAGAATAAGGGGTCACAGTTTAAGGATAAGGGGGAAATCTTTTAGGACCGAGATGAGAAAAACATTTTTCACACAGAGAGTGGTGAATCTCTGGTATTCTCTGCCACAGAAGGTAGTTGAGGCCAGTTCATTGGCTATATTTAAGAGGGAGTTAGATGTGGCCCTTGTGGCTAAAGGGATCAGGGGGTATGGAGAGAAGGCAGGTACAGGATACTGAGTTGGATGATCAGCCATGATCATATTGAATGGCGGTGCAGGCTCGAAGGGCCGAATGGCCTACTCCTGCACCTATTTTCTATGTTTCTATGTTTCTATGATTAGGGATAGTCAGCATGGTTTTGACCGTGGGAGATCATGTCTCACAAATCTGAGTTTTTTGTAAATGTGACAAAAAAGGTTGCTGAGGTCAGAGGGCAGACGTTGTACAAATGGATTTTAGTAAAGCATTCGACAAGGTTCCACATGGTAGGCTGCTCTGGAAGGTTAGATCGCCTAGGATCCAAGGAGAGATAGCTGACTGGATAGAAAATTGGCTTCATGGAAATAAGCAGATGGTGGAAGGTTGCTTTTGGGACTGGAGGCCTGTGACTAGTGGTGAACCTCAGGGATCAGTGCGGGCCCGTTGCCGTTTGTCAACTACATCAATTATTTGGATGAGAACATACAAGGCATGATTAGCAAGTTTGCAGATGACATTACAGTGGGTGGTATTGTAGACCGTGAAGATGGTTGTCAAAAATTTCAGCAGGATCTTGATCAGTTGGGCAGGTGGGCTGAGGAATGGTTGATGGAATTGAATGCAGAAAAGTGCGAGGTGTTGCATATTGGGAAGTTTAATCAGGGCAGGACCTACACGGTGACTGGTAGTGCTCTGGGGAGTGCAGTAAAGCAGAGGGATTGAGGTACATAGTTCCTAGATGGTGGCGTCATGGGTTGATTGGGTGATCAAACATAGAAACATAGAAATTAGGTGCAGGAGTAGGCCATTCGGCCCTTCGAGCCTGCGCCGCCATTCAATATGATCATGGCTGATCATCCAACTCAGTATCCCGTACCTGCCTTCTCTCCATACCCTCTGATCCCCTTAGCCACAAGGGCCACATCTAACTCCCTCTTAAATATAGCCAATGAACTGGCCTCGACTACCCTCTGTGGCAGGGAGTTCCAGAGATTCACCACTCTCTGTGTGAAAAAAGTTCTTCTCATCTCGGTTTTAAAGGATTTCCCCCTTATCCTTAAGCTGTGACCCCTTGTCCTGGACTTCCCCAACATCGGGAGCAATCTTCCTGCATCTAGCCTGTCCAACCCCTTAAGAATTTTGTAAGTTTCTATAAGATCCCCTCTCAATCTCCTAAATTCTAGAGAGTATAAACCAAGTCTATCCAGTCTTTCTTCATAAGACAGTCCTGACATCCCAGGAATCAGTCTGGTGAACCTTCTCTGCACTCCCTCTATGGCAATAATGTCCTTCAAGGAGGCTTTATGCACATTGGACTTCTTCATCAGTCAGAGTATTGAGTATAGACGTTGGGAGGTCATGTTACAGTTGGATTGGTGAGGCACAATGTTATAGGAACGTTGTTGTTAAGCCGGAAAGGGTACAGAGAAGATTTACAAGGATCTTTTCAGGACTTGAGGGCCTGAACACTCGGCAGAGGTTGAGCAGAGAAGGGCTTTATTCCTTGGAGAACAGGAGGAAGAGGGGTGATCTTATATGGGTGCACACGATCGTGAGAGGAATAGATACGGTAAATGAAGTCTTTTTTTTACTCACAAAGGGTGCTGGGTAAATGGAATACACTGCCAGAGAGGTACAGTGCCCTCCATAATGTTTGGGACAAAGACCCATCGTTTATTTATTTGCCTCTGTACTCCACAATTTGAGATTTGTAACAGAAAAAAACACATGTTGTTAAAGTGCACATTGTCAGAGTTTAATAAAGGCCATTTTTATACATTTTGGTTTCACCATGTAGAAATTACAGCAGTGTTTATACATAGACCCCCATTTCAGGGCACCATAATGTTTGGGACACAGCAATGTCATGTAATGAAAGTAGTCATGTTTAGTATTTTGTTGCAAATCCTTTGCATGCAATGACTGCTTGAAGTCTGCGATTCATGGACATCACCAGTTGCTGGGTGTCTTCTCTGGTGATGCTCTGCCAGGCCTGTATTGCAGCCATCTTTAGCTTATGCTTGTTTTGGGGGCTAGTCCCCTTCAGTTTTCTCCTCAGCATATAAAAGGCATGCTCAATTGGGTTCAGATCGGGTGATTGACTTGGCCATGCAAGAAATTACCATTTTTTAGCTTTGAAAAACTCCTTTGTTGCTTTAGCAGTATGTTTGGGATCATAGTCTTGCTGTAGAATGAACCGCCGGTCAATGAGTTTTGAGGCATTTGTTTGAACTTGAACTGATAGGAATTGTCGATAGACTTCAGAATTCATTATGCTACTACCATCAGCTGTTGTATCATCAATGAAGATAAGTGAGCCAGTACCTTTAGCAGCCATACATGCCCAGGCCATAACACCCCACCACCGTGTTTCACAGATGAGGTGATATGCTTTGGACCTTGGGCAGTTCCTTCTCTCCTCCATACTTTGCTCTTGCCATCACTCTGATGTAAGTTAATCTTCATCTCATCTGTCCACAAGACCTGTCTCCAGAACTGTGGTTGCTCTTTTAAGTACTTCTTGGCAAACCGTAACCTGGCCATCCTATTTTTGCGGCTAACCAGTGGTTTGCATCTTGCAGTGTAGCCTCTGTATTTCTGTTCATGAAGTCTTCTGCGGACAGTGGTCATTGACAAATCCACACCTGACTCCTGAAGGATATTTCTGATCTGTCGGACGGGTGTTTGGGGATTTCACTTTATGTTAGAGAGAATTCTCCTGTCATCAGCTGTGGAGATCATCCTTGGCCTGCCAGTCCCTTTGCAATTAGTAAGCTCACCAGTGCTCTCTTACTTCTTAATGATGTTTCAAACAGTTGATTTTGGTAAGCCTAAGGTTTGGCTGATGTCTCTAACAGTTTTATTCTTGTTTCTCAGTCTCATAATGGCTTCTTTGACTTTCATTGGCGCAACTTTGGTCCTCGTGTTGATAAACAGCAATAAAAGTTTCCAAAGGTGATGGAAAGACTGGAGGAAAGACTAGGTGCTGAGAGCTCTCTTATACCTGAGGCATTTAAACACACCTGAGCAATTACAAACACCTGTGAAGCCATGTGTCCCAAACATTATGTTGCCCTGAAATGGGGGGACTTTGTATAAACACTGCTGTAATTTCTACATGGTGAAACCAAAATGTATAAAAATGGCCTTTATTAAAATCTGAATTTGTGCTCTTTAACCACATGTGATTTTTTCTATTACAAATTTCAAATTGTGGAGTACAGAGGCAAATAAATAAATGATGGGTCTTTGTCCCAAACATTATGGAGGGCACTGCAGTTACATAACATAGAAAATAGGTGCAGGAGGAGGCCATTCGGCCCTTCGAGCCAGCACCGCAATTCATTGTGATCATGGTAAGTACTATCACACCATTTAAGATACATGGATAGGATCGTTTTAGAGGGATATGGGCCAAACAAAGGCAGGAGGGACTACTGTAGATGGGGCATGTTGGTCAGCATGGGCAAGTTGGTCCGAAGGGCACGTTTCCATGCTGTATGACTCTAGACAACATCCTTCGTACAACAGGCAAAACTGAAGACAATATTCCAAAAGCAGCCTCACTAACAACTTGTACAACTGTAACAGAACATCCCAACTTCTCTTCTCAATACTCTAACTGATAAAGGCCAATGTACATGAAGCCATCTTGTCACTATGTATCTATGATACCACTTTCCAGGAACAGTGATCCTGCACTCCTAGATCCCTCTTATCTACAAAATCCCCAGTGCCCTGCCATTCAATGTGAAGGTCTTGCCCTTCCCAAAATGCAACACCTCGCAGTTATCTGCATTCAACTCCATTAATCATTCCTCAGCCCACCTGCCCAACTGATTGAGATCCTGGAGTCATTTTTGATAACCACCCTCACTGTCTACAATGACACCCACTTTTGTGTCATCTGCAAACTTACTAATCAGGTATTTTATATTCTCATCCAAACTACGAGCAGCAATGGGCCCAACACTGATCCCCGAAGCACACCACTAGTCACAGGCTTTGAGTCTGAAAAACAACCTTCCACCATCACCCTCTGCTTCCTTCTAAGAAGCCAATTTTCAATCCAGTCGTCTAGCTCTCTCTGGGTCCCATGTACCTTCGCTCTCTACGACACCACCAACTTTGGTGTCATCTGCAAACTTCTTCATCATGTCATTGATGTAATCGTTGATGTAATCAGTGATGCAATGCAAAGCACTTCTATTCATCTTCCAAGGGCTTAAGATTGTATATTTTTGGTCAGATTAGCAATTCTCCATATAGAGACACTGAATAATACAGCATGTTATTCATTGTGATGCAAAGGACTGTTTATGTTGACCAGTGATCAGTTCTGCAGCCAGACTAAACTTGCACATGAAGTGGATGTAAACACTTCAGCTTAGTTTAAAAAATAGGACTAAACTGCAGAGAAAATCTAAATTACTTTATAACCTACTTGCCTAACTCTACATGGCCACCCCGCTATCCATGCTAGTATCTTCCCTCTAATATCATGGACTCTCGTCTTCTCTAACAGCCTGACGTGCAGCACCTTAGCGAAGGCCGCCTGAAAATTTAGATAAACAACATCCACAGTCTCCCCTCTGTCTGTCCTGCTATAAACTTCTTCAAAGAGCTCCAGCAGATTTGTCATGCAAGATCTTCCCTTCACAAAACCATGCTGACTTCGGCCTATTTTATCCTGAACTTCTAAGTCATGCGTAACCTCAGCCTTTATAATTGACTCTAAAATCTTACCAATCATCATGGGGAAATGAATACGCCCGATTGCTACTCCCAAGAGAGAACAGAAATCAGTCACCTTTCTTAACTGATTCAGGATACTTGGAACAAATACCTGGAATGACTTGCTTGGTACTTTTAATGACTGTGAAATTAGTGAAAAACTGGAACGAGAGATGGAAAAAGTCCAAGGACTGGAATAAGTCATCCACGAGTCAATTAATAACTCATGGCTAATTTGTATCTCAAACCCACCTATCCTCACCCACACATCATCCTCCATGCATTTCCGTCACCTCCAATGAGATCCCACCACGTCTTTCTATCTCCACCCCTTTCCACCTTCCACAGAGACCACTCCGTCTGTAACACAGTTGGACCTTGTCTTCATTGACACGATTCCTTGAGTATGAAAGTTGGGATATCACGATGCAGCAGTATAAATCGTTGGTGAATTCACACTTGGAGTGCAGTGCGCAGTTTTGGTTGCTCAGCTCTGGGACTGATGTCATTAGGTTGGAAATGGTGCAAAAGTGATTCACCAAGATGTTGTCTGTGCTTCCAGACTCGAGTTATAGGAAATGATTGGATATGCTAGGACTTTACTTTTTGGAGTGCAGGAGGCTGAGGGGTGACCTTATTGAGGCATACAATATTATGAAGGACATGGATAAGCCAAATACAGTGCCTTTTTCCCAAGGAAGAGGGTTCTATACCTGGAGGGCATGGGCTTAGATTGAGAGGGGAGAGATTTAAGAGAGATCAGGACAATGTTTTCACACAGTATCTGGAATGAGAAATCTATAGAAGCATTTGCAATAATGACATTTAAGACATTTGGACAGATATATGGATAGAAAGGAGTTAGAGACTCAAGGGCCAATGGGACTAGCCCAATACAGAGCTTGACAGATTCTTGATTAGTGAGGGTATCAAGGGGTAATTGGGAGAATGAGGTCAAGAGGGAAAGATAGATCTGCCATGATTGAATGGCGGAGTAAACTCAATGGGCTGAATTACCTACTTCTGCTCCTGTGATTTATATATTTGGTCAGCGAGGACAAGGTGGGCCGAATGGCCTGTTAGATCGCATGGAGCTGTTTAGATGTGGAAGTGTGGAAATCCTAACGTCGATATGTTTTGAAATATAATGACAGTGATTTTAAACAATTCGACACTCATGACAGTAATCTGCAAACTCCAGGCTTTTACCAAGAGCTATAGAATTGTTAAACGTCAAAGGCAATACTTGGCTTCATTAACAATGCTGTATTTCCAGGCTGAACTGAACCTCTTCTCAGTAGAAATTCTTATGATCTTACAGTTTAGAAAAGTAATCTATCAAGGGGCTAACCCTTTTACATTTTACATGTACCTTTATGTGTCTCTGAATTTCAAAGTGTTCAGTGTACTTTTCCAGATATGATTTGACGTCAGTGTGATGAATGAAAGAGGTGGGTGAAGCTTCAAATGGAAAATCTGGAAAGCCCATGATCTCCTTTGGAAGATTTGTCCTAAAGAAGAGATTGAAGAGAATAAACAATATTATTTTGGTAATCAAACATATCGAGTCAACAAATGTGATTTAGCTTGAACATAATGAAGGGCATCACAGTGGCCACAGTAGAGCTGCTGCCTCACAGCGCCAGAGATCCTGGCTACGAGTGCTGTCTGTGAGGAGTTTGTACGTTATCGCCTTGACTGAGTGGGTTTTCTCCAGGTGCTCCGGCTTCCACCCATATTCCAAAGACATTCAGGTTTGTAGGTTAATTGCCCCCTGTAAATTGTCCCTAGTGTGTAGAGAGCAAAAGTGGGATAACATAGAACTAATGTATGCTGATCCATGGTCGGCGTGGACTCAGTGGGCTGAGCCCCGTTTCACGTCTTATCTTAAACCTATGTCCTCTGGTTCTTGAATCCCTTATATATGGAGAATCTGTACATCTACCCTTTCACTTCTCCTCAGATCGTATCCACCTGCATGAGATCACCCCTAGCCTCCTGCGCTCCATGGAATAAAGCCCTAGCCTGCCCAACCTCTCCCTATAGCTCAGGCCCTGGCAACATCCTCGTAAGGGAAGTAAAGGGGCAGCAGGGTTGTGCAGTGGTAGAGTTGCTGCCTTACAGCACCAGAGACCAGGGCGGTCATGGTGGCGCAGCGGTAGAGCTGCTGCCTTACAGCGAATGCAGCGCCGGAGACCCGGTTCGATCCTGACTACGGGTGCTGTCTATATGGAGTTTGTACGTTCTCCCCGTGATCTGTGTGGGTTTCTCCGAGATCTTGGGTTTCCTTCCACACTCCAAAGACGTACAGGCAGGTTGGTAGGTTAATTGGCTTGGTAAATGTAAAAAATGTCCCAAGTGGGTGTAGGATAGTGTTAATGTGCGGGGATTGCTGGTCGGCGCGGACTGGGTGGACCGAAGGGTCTGTTTCGCACTGTATCTCTAAACTAACTAAACTAAAAGACCAGGGTTCGATCCAGACTATGGGTGCTGTCTGTATGGAGTTTGTACGTTCTCCCTATGACCTGTGTGGGTTTTCTCCAGGATTTTGAGTTTCCTCCCACACTCCAAAGACGTACAAGTTTGTAGGTTAATTGGCTTGGAATAATTGTAAATTTTCCCAAGTGCGTGTAGGATAGTGTAAGTGTGCAGGGATCAATGGTCAACACAGACTAGGTGGGCCAGTGGGCCTGTTTCCGTGCTGTATCTCTAAATTAATCTAAAGCTAAATTTTCTTTGCACTCTTTCCAGCATAACATCTTTCCTATAGCAGAGTAAACAAAAATGAACACAATACTCCAAATGTGGCCTCACCAATGTCTTATACAACTGTAACATTCCATCCAACTTCTATACTCAGCAGTATAAACATTAATTTCTCCAATTTCAAGTAATTACCTGCATTCTGCCTCTCTTCGTTTAAAGATTCGGGTCAAGCCCCTTCCCATTCTCAAGAAGGGACTCGACCCGAAACATCACCCATTCCTTTTCTCCAGAGTTGCTGCCCGTCCAGACGAGTTATTCCAGCATTTCAGTTTAGTTTATTGTCACTTATACAGTGAAATAAAATACAGGCTCGGCGATCACTTCGCTGAACACCTTCGCTCAGTCCATCTTCACCAACCTGATCGGCAGGTTGCTCAGCACTTCAACTCCCCCTCCCATTCCCAATCTGACCTTTCTGTCCTGGGCCTCCTCCGTGGCCAGAGTGAGGCACAGCGCAAATTGGAGGAACAGCACCTCATATTTTTTCTTGGGTAGTTTTGACTTCTCTAATTTTAGATAGACCTTTCTTTCTCCCTCCTTCTCCTCCCCCTTCCCAGCTCTCCCACAAGTCCTACTGTATCCACCTATTTCCTTCCCCCCCCCCCTCCCCCATCAGTCTGAAGAAGGGTCTCGACCCAAAACATCGCCAATTCCTTCTCTCCATAGATGCTGCCTCACCCGCTGAGTTTCTCCAGCATTTTTTGTCTACCTTCGATTTTTCCAGCATCTGCAGTTCTTTCTTAAACAGTGAAGCAGATGTTGTGTCTACCTTCTATAGACACAATATGTCGCTCTTCCAGGGAGATGCTAACTGCATTTCGTTGTCTCTGTACTGTACACTGACAATGACAATTAAAGTTGAATCTGAATCTGATATCTTATCCCTGTTTTCTTTCCAGCGACAAAATACTGCCAAAACAATCCAGAGCATGTTGCTGTGCTCTCTCAGCCTGGTAGTGGTAGCGAGTGATGTGATGTAGGGTACCTGAGGTCTCTGTACATACTGGCTTGTATGGGCAGCCCATGGTCATCTTTGCCCGTTCTCTCGGTGTAAACCCAAGTGCCTCCAACACCAGTGGACTGCTCATACACCACTGGAGGGGCGAAGATGTGCGGCTTGGCCAGGAGGTGCCGGGCAGCACACAGTCCGCTTGCCCCTGCTCCGATCACGGCCACTTGCAACTGGCGGCCCGTCATTACTGCTGACCAGATCTTTGCTGCTGACCAGATCTTTGCTGCTGACTTTCACGACAAAATAAAACAGTCAATCTCTAAGCCCTTTCCCTCGCCAAACATGCCTGTGCCCGACGCACTGCCTGCGGCCGCGGCTGCTGCAACTCAGCGGCGAGCAGCGCTCTCCCGCTCTCAGTAAATATACATCCCACACCGGACACACAACGGAATCATCTCAGCGCTAAAACCGGGGACGCATTCCCTTGTAAAAGTCTCCCGGCTCCGACGGACTGAGAGCGTCTACTATCTACGCTGCCGCTTGGTGGGTGTTCATTGTAAACCACATGTACCGCCGTCAATCATTATAGTGGCAGTGGGCGGTACCCGATGATGAAAGAGAAACAAACATTTATCTTCATTTTATAAATCCTCTCTGAAGGTTTTCGAAACATAAAATTCACGTCCTTGGTTTGTGCCATTTTGTGCAGTTGCTTTTGAATTTCCCCTGGTCTGTGGCCAGCCCAGTGCCTGCAATGGCTTCACGTTACTGCTGTCTGATGTGGACGCGTTGTGTGGCGCTCCGGCACCGGGCTCTACACGGCAACTGATCGTAACATAGAAAATAGGTGCAGGAGTAGGCCCTCGAGCCAGCACCGCCATTCAATATCATGACAGATCATCAAAAATCAGCGTCCCGTTCCTGCTTTCTCCCCATATCCCTTGAGCCCAAAGAGCACTTTCCAACTCTCTCTTGAAAACATCCAGTGAATTGGCCTCCACTGCCTTCTGTGGCAGAGAGTTCCACAGATTCATAACTCTCTGGGTGAAAAAGTTTTTCCTCATCTCAGTCCTAAATGGCCTCCCCCTTATTAGAAACATAGAAATAGAAAATAGGTGCAGGAGGAGGTCATTCGGCCCTTCGAGCCAGCACCACCATTCATTGTGATCATGGCTGATCATAATCAATAACCCGTGCCTGCCTTCTCCCCATATCCCTTTGATTCCACTAGCCCCTAGAGCTCTATCCAACTCTCTGTTAAATCCATCCAGTGATTTGGCCTCCACTGCCCTCTGTGGCAGGGAATTCCACAAATTCATAAATTCTTATTCTTAAACTGTGCCCCCTGCCCCCTGCCCACCCCCCCCCCCCCTCCTGGACTCCCCCAACATCAGGATTAGCTTCACCATGCATGTTCACTGTTGCTCGGCGGTGGCCCGTTTGACCAGGGTCGAGAGATGGCAATAAGAGTAGAAATCTTGACTGATTTGACTTTGCTGTCTTGAGCCCAGGCTCAATTATAATTGCAGAAACACAACCACTGCACCTTCTCAGATTAACCCCTTATCTGTAGATTGGGGATTAAATTTTGTAAATGTGTGGAATACATACAACATTTTACATTTACTTCGCACAGTGAAGCAAACCCAAAGAAGCACTGATGATCTAGTTTTTTTTAATTGTCTTACATGTATGATTCCAGTAAAACTGGAGAAATAAGTCAATAAATGGTGGTGGCCCGTGGTGGATGACGATGTCATGGTTGTGCAGCCCCGTGTCTTGTGGCATTGAGTGTGACTCAGGAGCCACACCCGCGGGCGGGGGCAGTGGGGGCATGTGAAGGCTGCTGTGGGGGGATTTAGCGCTGCAGCCTTCCTCCTATCTCTGCCACTACAGTCGGCTTCGGCAATTGTCTACGAAACTGCTGACCTCCTTCCTCGTGGTTGTACGCCAGCCAGTCCTGTCACTGGCACAGGTTTCCAGTTCTTTAGGGGCTGGGCCTGCGTGCTGGAGGTGGGCCGTGATGCAGTCGCTGAACCGGTTCTTTGGGCGTTTCCCTGGGTTCCTTTGACCCAGTGACAGAACTCCATACAGGGGTTGACAAGGCATGCAGGATTCATCCATCTTGATCGCATGGCCTGTCCATGGAAGCTGGGCCTTTATGATCATTGCTTCGATGCTCGTGAAGCCAGACAGTCCAGCACGTCCACGTTATCACCCTGTCTTGCCAGAGGATGCCCATGATGGACCGCAGAGAGTCAGTGCATGCGGCATTTCTCAATCTGGCGGATGTGATCCCTGTACAAGGTCCATGTTCACATCCATACAGCAAGCTGGAGACTGCTGCAACTTTGTACACTTTCAGCCTAGTTGGCAGCTTGATGTTGTGTTGGTTTAACACTCGTGCTCGGAGTCGAACAAGTGCTTGACTGGCCCTGCTGACTGGTCGATATTTCATTGCTCAGCGAGTCATCAGAAGATATTACGTTGCCCAAGTATAAAGCTAAAAATTTAGAATGTATCTGTTGTAAAGGTTTAGAGATATAGAGTGAAAACAGGCCGTTTGTCCGAACCATGTCTATGCTAATCTAAGTCTATGCCAACCATCGTTCACTCATGCACATTGGGATGTGGGGGAAATCCCGAGGACCCAGATAAAGCCCATGCTGTCACAGGGAGAACGTGCAAACTCCAGTTTGTGGCTCCAGAGGAATTTTTGCATCTTTTCATCTCTCCTCCTGGCTGCTGTCTGGTACAGCTGTAACTCTATCTTCATTCATAACCCAAAAGAGGCTGTCTGTAGTGTACAATGTATAACCTGTGCTGCATTATTAGTCGCAAGTCAAGTTGAGTTTATTGTCGTTGGACAAGTCTCGTTTTTTAGTGTGCAGAAAGGAACTGCAGATGCTGGTTTACACCGAAGATAGACACAAAATGCTGGAGTAACTCAGCGGAACGGGCAGCATCTCGGGAGAGAAGGAATGGGTGATGTTTCGAGTCGAGACCCTTCTTCAGGCTTCAGACTCAGGGGTCTCAACCTGAAACGTTACCCATTCCTTCTCTCCAGAGATTTAGTTTTAGTTTTAGAGATACAGTGTGGAGACAGGCTCTCCATGTCTGCGCCGACCAGCGATCACCCCGTACACTAACACTACCTACACACTAGAGACAATTATAATTTTATTGAAGTCAATTAACCTACAAACCTATGTCTTTGGAGTGTGGGAGGAAACTGGAGCACCCGGAGAAAACCCATGTGATCACAGGGAGAATGTACAAACTCCATTCAGACAGTCCTCGGAACCAGGATCGAACCTGGATCTCTGGCACTGTAAGGCAGCAACTCTACCGCTGCACCACTCTGCCACACATTAAGTGAGTTTATTTTATATGTACAAGTACTGTACAGTGAGGTACAAGTGGCAGAGAGTTCCACAGATGTGACATTACAGACGGTTCATCTAGTGAGACTGTACGGGTGGAGCTGAGGAACAAGAAAGGGATGATCACCTTGTTGAAGATGTACTACAGACCCCCGAACAGACCCTTGTGCCAGGAGATTGCAGACAGCTGCAGGTCAAATAAGGTTGTTGTAATAATGGCATTTTGTCACGGCTCATTTCCCCTCATCCCCGAGAGGGCAGTGAGGTTGAGTTACCGCATCGGCGGCGGCGGATGAGACGGACGGTCGCAACCATTCACCCGAGGGGACGGGTAGACAGGACCGACATTGCTGCAGAGGGCAGGCGGGGGAGAGGGGTGAGTGAGGGAGAGAGAGACGGGACCAGGGCCTCCACTGAACCCTCCCGCCACGGCCGCCGCCAGTTGTGGGGGAGACGGTAGACAAGTTACTGTGAGGAGGGGAGAGAGGAGTTTGTGAGTGAGGCGGGAGAGGCCGAGGTGCAGGAAGGGGCGTCGCCATCCTGGCCGTGGCGTTGACTGACAGTAAAGGAGACCATCGACGTGGCGCTGACTGACAGGAGATGAGACCAATCTGCGCATGCACGGTTTTTAAGATCTTTAAACCTTAATAACTTTTAATATACACCACCAATCAGAACAAAACTTGTTGCACTTGCAGCACAGGAGAATGGTGAGTAAGGTGTGTAATGTGTGCTATCGTGTACCATTTTCGCGCAAATAGAAAAACCACGCAAACTGGAAGAGCATACGATCATAGTTTTAGTTATGTATAGATAGAAGATAGATAGATAGATAGATAGATAGATAGATAGACAGATAGATAGATAGATAGATAGATAGATAGATAGATAGATAGATAGATAGATAGATAGATAGATAGATAGATAGATAGATAGATAGATAGATAGATAGATAGATAGATAGATAGATAGATAGATAGATAGATTGCTACTTCTGTTGACGCTGCCAACACATGGATTATTATTTCTGTAAAATTGTAAGCCTCTTTTGGAATGTGGAATTCTCTCACTGCAAACATTTTGAAACGGCATTGGCATATTTGAACATGCGATTATAGTTGATTTCATAGAGAATAATGTGGCATGGTAAAAGGCCCCTCCGCCTGATTTGTCCATGCTGACTAATGTAACCTATGCTAATTCAATTTTCTTCCATTTGGCCCATATTCCTCTATTCCTTTCCATCCGTGTACCTGTCTAAATGCTTTTTCAGTGCTGTGATTATACCTGCTTCTAACTTGCGTCACCCTCTGTATGAAAAATCTGCTTTTAATATTTCCCCTGTGAGCTTAAACCTATGTCCTCTAGTTTTGGACTCCCCTACTCCTTGGGAAAAATATGTGAATATCTACCCTATCTTGGGCACTCAGAATCTTATAAATGTCTGTACAGTCACCCCCTCAGCTTCTTGCTCTCCAGTGAGAACAATCCCAGCGTTTGCAACTTATAACTAAAGCCCCCCATTCCAGGCAACTTTCTGGTGAATCTCTTCTGCATTCCTTATCGCATTCCTTTCTACAGTCTGGTGACCAGAACTGCAGATAATATTCCAAGTGTGGCCTAACCAATGTATTGTGCAGCTGCAATATGATGTCCCATCTCTTATCCTCAATACCTGTGCCTATGAAGACAAACAAGCTAAATGCCTTCTTCACTTGTGCGACCATTTTAGGGGAACTATGAATTTACACCCCAAGTTCACTCTGCACAGTAATGCTTATAAGGACCCCACACTAAGGACATTCCATCTGCTACTGATCCACCCAAATCTTAATGGTTAAATGGTTCAATGTTACATTAATGTCACATGTACCGAGGTACAATGAAATTCATTTTTGCATTCAGTTCAGTACAGGTCCACCACTGATTTCCCAGTACCCTTTGTTCCAGAGTCTTGCCATATTTTCTGTTTTTCCTGACCAACAGAGGTCATGGCCTTGGGGGACCGAGATACTGACCCACAAAGGTGGCTGTGGTGGTCAGCTATGGGAATGGATCTGCCGGCTCCGGCCAGGCCGGGCTGAAGTTCTAGAGGCCAGGCACCAGGTGGGCCAATTCCACCCGCAAATCGGCACCGAAGTCCAGATGAGGTCGGGAGGGATCATCTCACGCGCCTTAGTTGCCTCATTTTCAGGGGGACTTCAAGTGCGCTCCCCTTATTTTGTCCAGATTTAAAATGTTGTCGGATGCTGGAAATTCGACAGTGAACCTGTATCACTATACACAAGCACATCTTATATACAGTACAAGTGTATTGAAATAGTATACTGAGACAGTATACAAGAGTCGCATGATTTGGCACCATTTTCGAGTCCCAGTTGTTGTAAGTGCAGAGTTTCTTAACCTGGCCGCACAGGGCGGTTGTTCTGGCAGTGTTGTAGTCTTTGATGTCCTCCACTGCTGCTCCACAACTCCATGCATCTAGTCCACGTGCTTGGCCTCTTGGAATGGCGTCTGATCCAGCCGAGCCCCAGGCTGCTGCGGGGCCTCCAGTGGCCCACTCCACCGTGGAGGTGCACTGCACTGTCTCCCATAGCCGGTCTGCTTACAGCCTCTCTGTCCCTCATCTACCGTCCTTGGGGTGAGCAGGGGCTTGGCTCGGTAGCTTCCCTCTCCGGGTGGGTTCCCAGTTCCACGACAGGCCTGATATCGGGTATGGCCGTGGCTCGGTGGGATCCTTCTGCCGCATGGCTGACTGGGATTCCATCTGATCTATCAGCCTCTGCAACCATCCTCGTTATTTACAACTCTAATAATCTTTTACCCTCACCTCTCTCTCGCCTGTTGCACCTGTACTCTGGAACACTAAGCTGCTAATACAGTCCCTTTCTTAGCCAGCTTTCCATAACGGTTTCAACGTCCCAGCTGCGTGTACCGATCCACATCCTGAGCTTTACCCATCATGTCTCTCACAGTAAATGAATTGGAATTCAATTCCTTCCTCACCCCCGCTGCTCAAGTTTACTCCTACATTCTAGAGACATGCAGGTTTTGTAGGTTAATTAGCCTCTGCAAATTAGTGTGTATGATACAAAACTAGGATAGATGATCATTAGTTGGCGCAGACACAGATACTGTAGCTCTAAAGTAAATGAACCATTCTGGTAGACCTCCACGGCACCCTCTCCAAAGCCTCAACATCTTCCCTGCAAAGGGGCAACCAGAACGGCATGCAATACTCCAAATGCAATACTCCAAATGCAACCTAACCAAAGTCATGTAGAGCTGCATCATGACTTCTTGAAGCTTATAGTCAATGCCCCTAGCAATGAAGGCAAGCATACCGTATGCCTTCTTTACCATGCCATCCACCTGTGCCGCCACCTTCACTTAGCTATGAACCTCAAATCCAAGTTTCCTCGGCACTTCAATGCTGTTAAGGGTCTTGCAATTAACTGTATACTTTCTCCTTACATTCAACCTCCCAGTGCAACTCCTTGCACTTGCCTGGCTTAAGCTCCGTTTGCCATTTCTCTGCCCATTTCTGCAGCTGATCGATATCCCGCTGTATCTTCTGAAAGCATTCCTCGCCATCTGCAACTCCTCCAATTTTGGTGTCAACAGCAAATTTACTGACCAAACCATCTGTATTTACATCTAGATCATTTATATATATATCACAAACAGCAAAGGTCCCAGTACAGATCCCTCTGGAACTCCTTTGGTCACAGACCTCTAGACATCATGTCTACCTTCCAGCACAACCCTGTGTCTTCTATGAATAAGCCAGTTCTGAATCTACACAAACTAGCCATTGTGAATCACACACATCTTAATCTTCTGGATCAGCCTACCATGATTGAGCTTTCTGAGGAGGTGAGGGAGGGGATGTTGTAAGGCTTACTAAAATCTATGCATACAACATCCCCTTTGTCACCTCCTCAGAAAATTCAATCAAGTTAGCGATAGTAAAGACCTGCACGTACAAATCCATGCTGGCTATCCCGAGTTAACCCATTCTCTTCCAAATGGGAGTAAATCCTATCTCGAAGAATTATTTCCGATAGTTTCCAAACCACTGACATGAGTCTCACTGGTTTATAACACCCTGGATTCTCTCTACTTCCTTTCTTAAACAAAAAAAAAACAACATTAGCCACCCTCCAGACCTCCGGAAGCTCATTAGTGAAAAAACAACGATCCTTGTCAAGGCCCCCACAATCTCCTTTCTTACCTTGCTTAATAATCTGGGATAGATCCCATCAAGCCCAGGGAACATCCACCTTAATGCTCTTCACGAGAGCCTCAGCACCACCTCCTTCCTACTCGATCTCAAACTGCCCTAGCACATTCCCCCTCTCTCCCCTTCCCCTTCTCCCTCCTCCTTCCCCTCCCTCCTCCCTCTCTCCCCTTCCCCCACCCCTCTCGCCCCCTCCCCCACCCCACTCTCATCCTCCCCTTCCCCCCTCTCCATAAAGTTTAGCGGGCATTTTACCTACCGTTTGGTTTTCCCTGGTCCTGAAAACTCTAATGAGCTGATCAAAATGCCCGGTCAGCGAAGGAGATTGCCTACGGCTGCCCTCGACTGCCTATAACCACGTAGCAACCCCACTCCATTGCACTACAAGTCAAAAAGAACCATGCCGACCAAATTTTACTTGCGGAAAATCTTTGAACATGCTGAAAACATTTCCGCGACCTAGCTGAGGCCACGAGTATTCGGGAACTTCCCTCGAGCATGAAGGAGTGTTCCAGTGACCTCATAGGACCTCCTAGGACCTCGTGTTGACCATGCTATGGGTTTGAGTCGAGGGCAAACTCGTCTAAACTCGCAGATTAGGTCGCCGCAGTGGGACAGCCCTTTTACAATGATCTATTCTACATTTTCCTTGATATCGGTCCCCTTTGGCTCGTTTTCACACCTTACATTTCCTTATCTCTGTATCTCCCTCTCCCCTGATTCAGTCGGAAGATGGGTGTCGACTGGAAACGACACCCATTCCATCTATCCAGAGTTGTTGCCTGTCGGTTCAGTTACTGCAGCATTTTGTGTCTATATGCACTTCCATTTTCTTCCTGACCAAGTTTACAACCTCATCAGTCATCCACGGTTACACAAAATTGCTGGGGAAACTCAGCGGGTGCAGCAGCATCTATGGAGCGAAGGAAATAGGCGACGGGCGATAGGAGGCGGCGAAATAGTCATCCACGGTTCCCTTGTCTTGCCGTCTTTATCCCTCCTCCACTGGATGGGCTGATCCTGCACTTTGATAACCATTTCCCTTTTCGACATATGAAATACTGCTTTCATTACTGCTTTTCACGAAACCTGGACATCTCTAAAAACGTGTTATGGTAAAAGCTATTATTAATGGGTTTTCATGAAGCTTGGATATTACAAAATGTATTATGTCAAAGTACTTTTGAAGTACTGTCATTATTGCATTGCAGGAAACAACGCAGGAATTGGTGTATAGCGGGGTTTTACGTAAACAGCAATGAGATAAATGGCTTGCTGCGGGGTACTAGTTTGAAAACAAAACTTGGCCAGTTTCATCGAGCTGCTGAGAAATCTTTTATTCTCAATTAAGAAGCCAGGGGAATTTAATGTCCCATAAAAAAGGCAGCGTCTCTGTCAGTGCAGCACTTTCACATTACTCGTTTCCCCGAGACTTAGATGTGCAGAGCTTTGCCACCAAGAGCCAAAGCTGAAATTTGGAGCAAGATGTTGGTATCTAGCCAAACTTGAATTTCTTTACATGTTGCAATATTCTATTCTAAAAGTAATAATTTTCTCACTGAGAAAGAAAAATCAACAATTGCATTTTCGCCGTCCTCTATCCAGAGAATAAACAAGCACTTCCTGCAGAAGCATCCAGGAAAGAGGGATATGACCTAAGAAACAACCAACATCCTGTCCATTTCCAAGTGAAAGGAATAAACTTTGAGGCAGTTATGGAGCCGTTTTTGTTTTTGTTAAGCCGTAACAAACATTTATTATAAATTCTTTACGAAATAATTTAACTCCTGAAATATGTGTTCCTATTCGTCAGCAAATATGGCACAGGGTTGAAGGATTGGGCTTGTAAAGTATAGACGTTTTTTATTCTTCCTTCCAATACAATCCAGTGGAAGATTTTACACTATCGTTTCAATATTTAAAGCCATTGAAATCACAGTATTTTTGACTAGCAAAATCGGGTCTTTAATCTTCCCGATTTTTTTTAATATAAAGATCATATGTCAATTTAGTGAAAGACTTGGCCTGTCTATTCGACATTCTTCAATGAGTTGTCCTCTATTTGCAACGTATTACGTAACACAGCTTCCCTGAATGTAAATCGAGCCCCACAAACTTCAACCACTCCGTCCTGGTAAATACATTCTCAGGCGGCCGATCTCAACCCAACCCATTTGCAAGAGATAATTGACATTGATATTCAGCAATACAAGGGCCAGATTTTGGAGAGTTGTCCCTTTGAAAGGCTGAATGGGGGGGGGGGGGGGGGGGGCGGGACATGCGTCCACTAGCTTTGGTGGGGAGCACAGTCCTTTGGAGGAATTCTAAACAAAACTTGAGGTCAAACACAAACCAAAACAAAATAGATGTCGTCGATTTTTTTTTTTCAATAGGAAGAGAACTGAAGGTAAAGTCACAGCTGTTGAGAAAGGCTGTGTGCTGAATGACGCTCGGGTTGTTGTTGACAGGGGGGGGGGGAGGGTGGAGGGAGAGAGCGAGCGAGCGACTCCAGGGTTTTGACGATTGACAGTGAAACCATCCAATCCCGGTGCGGCTGGAGGAGGCGAGGGATCCGTGCGCTTCATGTGGGCGACGTGAGAGGAGGACACGGATCAAAACCGGCTGGTGCGCGTCCCCGACGGGCCAGTGCGCGTCCCCGACAGGCCAGTGCGCGTCCCCGACAGGCCAGTGCGCGTCCCCGACAGGCCAGTGCGCGTCCCCGACGGGCCAGTGCGCGCGGCCGACGGGCCAACCGCCAGTGCGCGCGGCCGACGGGCCAACCGCCAGTGCGCGCGGCCGACGAGCTAACAGTGCGCGCGGCCGGCGCCAGCCCCACACAAGAGACAACAAATTGGTGTCAGAAACGGTGCGCGTCACTCTCGAGGTCGCGGGGATTCATCTCAACGGGGAGAGGCGGGAACGGGAGAGGAGCGAGCGAGCGATGGATCGAGCGCGAAGGGCCTTCAGTGGCACGGGGCGCCGCTGACCGACCGACCCACCGAGCCAACGCACAGCTGTGCTTCCCTCCACCCCCTCGACCAGCCCAAGGAAAAGTACATTTTTTTCCTCTGCCCTCTGGCCAAATCAAAACGGATAATCCCATTGAACAAGATGAAATGCGGCGAAGCTGAAAGTTGTGCTGGCATTTAAAATACCGGTGGAAGGGGTGTCGGTCAGCGCTGCGATTGTGGTGGTGGTGGAAGATGATGCAGAAGCAGCTGCAACGGGATGAGGTTTACCGTTGGTTCGGCGAGTTAAATTCCTCACAGAGAGTGGATTTCATTTGCGGGTTGCTCGACCTCTGTATCCCTCTGGAGTTGCGTTTTTTGGGCTCCTGTCTGGAGGACTTGGCCAAGAAGGACTACCATTCTCTCAGGGATTCCGAGATTAAAGCGAACAACGTGGTTGACCTAGCCAGTTTAACCAACATGACAGATGAAGTGGTTCGCAGTAAACTCATCGTCTCCTTGGCCTTACTCTGCTCCGATAACAGGGAGGCATCTGGGGTCTTGTACCGCACCCTTACTCACATCGATTCCATCATTAACAACTATGGCCTTCAGCTTCACGACAGGACTGGCGACGAATTCTTGCTCTTGTTTACCATGGCTTCCAACCATCCTTCCTTCACCTTCCATCAGAAGCAGGTCTTGAGGCAGGAGCTGTTGGAAATCCAGAGGATTATTGATAGCACTTCCAATAAAGATTCTGTCCCTGTCGCGGCCACATCGATCACTGCAGCCAACTGGGACAGTACTTCAGCAGTCTACAAGGTGGGTTGCTACACACATATGTTAATACGTGGTAGAAAAATCTTCATTTTCTTCATAAAACTCAATTTCTAATCGCATTGGGACGCCCCAGAGCCTTTATCTCTATCTGCTGAAATTATTTTATAGTTCCAGTAAGATTTACTGTTTTCAGTTGCATACAAGGCAAATAATTTGTAGGCTAACTTATTATTCTTTTTTATATTACTTAAAAAATGCATTATTGTCTTTTTTTTGAGAATATGCTTTAAAACTTTATTCTCATTTTGGTAAAACTAAATTGTTTGATGAGAGTTTTATTGTCATCTGTCCCAAAACAGAACAATGAAATTCTTACTTGCAGCAGCCTCACAGAGATGTCAACATAGTAGTCTGTAAACACCATAATAAACAACAAAAAAGTTCCATATATATGAAAAAACAAACAAACAATAATAGTGCAGACAAGCAATAATAATGCAAAACAAATAATAACTTTGAAGTGGTTTTCAATAGTTTTTTAATCTTTTCATTGAGATGACATTTGTAAATCGGTATCAGTATCACAGTTTAAAACAACTTTCTATTCAGATGTTGCACCAAGTTTCAATTGATGCCACTATCTTTTTCATCTACTTCTTGAAGATATCATCCAAAGACATTATGTTTCAATAGTCTTATCACTTTCAACCTCATTACCACCTCTCTTCACTATTGTTGCTGATGTGGTTTGACTACTTGGTTGATATCTGTGCTTGGACAAGCCAAAGCTTTTCCAAGTTAAAGATTGACAATTCAAAATCATTGACTTTAATCTCCACAACACACTTAATTAGCCTTTTACTGCTGATTACTGCTTCGGAGCATTTACAAATCTGTATTCCAAATTTGACCACGAACTGAGGTGCTGACTTAATATCCTCACAACGATAACAAACACAATATCACCTCTTTCTACCTCCATTCAGCGAATTTGATGTGGAATATTCATTGCCAATCATGTTATGTCCAGACTTGAGTACCTTGGCCTACACAAATTTGAATTATCCAAAACATTGGTGCCTGCAGTCTCAGTCATGTTTCATCTTGTTCATTTTGTGTTGAATCTTGATTTACCAATAGTTCGTTTTTAACATTTTCCTTCTCATCTTGAGATCGCTGAGTGACCTCGCCCTTTTTCAACTCTGTGACTTTCTCCACTTTGACAACTGTCAAGAACATAGACCCTCTCCCCTTCTCCCCATGATTGGTGATTATGCGTTTAAATTGTCTAAGGTCTGAATTTCCCTCTGTAAATTCCTTCTCTTTTCTACTTCGTTATCATTTAACTCTTTAATCTTCCTCCTTCCTGATATAGCGTGCCCTTCTTTGTTTTGGTACCAGTTTTGTGTCTAATTACATTCCTTTAGTCAGCTTTGGGTTGTTTTGCTGTGTTAAAGAAACTTTACAAATGCAATTACTGTTTACTTTCTTTCAGAATCGTATAGATCATTTTACTCTGGATATTAATTTTATTATCATGTGCAGTGTGGGATAGAATCTTAGTTGTGCTATTCTTTAGACTTTGGACTAAAATTATCCGTTGAGACAAAAACGAAAAAATGGTTTTACCATGTCATGATTAGATTGACATCATTAACGTGCTTTTATTTAAATTTCTAGTGAATTTAAAGACTAATTTTGAAATCAGAATGGGTGTAAATTAGGCTTGTTTAACACAAATATTATTGGCATTAGTATATGTATTTGGATGTTGTAATATCATTACAATATTCTGACCATTGCAATTCCAGAAATGATTTTGAATGTTGTTTTGTCCGTACTATAGTAGGCAACATTACTTTGTTTAGGAAGGAACTGCAGATACTGATTTACACCAAAGATAGATACAAAAACCGGGAGTAACTCAGCAGGTCAGGCGGCATGACATCTCTGGAGAAAAGGAATATGTGACGTTACAGGTCGATATCCTTCTTCAGACTGAAGTTACTCCAGTTTTTGTGTCTTGCATTACTTTGTTTCTTGCATTTCTGTAGTATAATTTTAAATTTTGCTGCCTTAGTATAGTGCTTATATAGTTAATTTAAGAAAAATCGCCGTTTGAAGAAATAAAATGTAAATGATTGAATCCATGTATCATACAAATATGGTATCCATTTGTATTAAATAAGATCTATAATTAGGTTGTGGATGTAGATTTTGGCATTGTTGGACTGTCAGAAAATTATCATCTAAATCTGTGAGGTATTTATTCCCCAACAGGCTGAGTCACTTAAAATTAATTTTTAGTTTCCTACTAACAGATCTCTAAACTAAACTAAAGATCTTGAATAATACAAAATAATAGAATATTCAACACACTACATTGAATGAATTGTATATGTTAATTATTTACTTATTGTTACACGAGAAAGCCCATTTGGTCCTCTATCCTGATTTCCCCAGTAGCCCTGTAAATTATTCTGTCAATGCTTCCTCCACAGAAGAAGGGTCCTGACCAGAACCGTCACCCATCTATATCCTCCAGGGATTCTGCCTGACCCATTGAGTTACTCCAGCACTTTATATTGTACGCAAGGTTCCAGCATCTGCAGTTCACGTGTCAAAACGTTCCCTCCCCATCTTGTTTTGCACCTGCGTACAAGTTTTTTGAGGGATTTAAAAAAAATTTGAAAAGGGCATCAAAAGGAACACTTGCAATTAAATGAAATCTTTTAAAATAAAAATGGTAGGAAATCAATTATTTTGCACAATAGAACAAGGATGCGGATACCTTGGAGTGGGTGCAGAAAGGTCTATCATTGTGCTGCCAGGAGTAGAAGATATTTATGTTTAATTTATGTTTTGTGTGTCGTGTGAGTCTATAGAAACATAGAAATTAGGTGCAGGAGTAGGCCATTCGGCCCTTCGAGCCTGCACCGCCATTCAATATGATCATGGCTGATCATCCAACTCGGTATCCCGTACCTGCCTTCTCTCCATACCCTCTGATCCCCTTAGCCACAAGGGCCACATCTAGAGGAGTTGCTTTACTAATCTGGGAGAATTTCACAGTGGTACTCGGAGAGGATATACTGGAGGGTACATATGCCTTGAGGGTACATATTATGGGCTGAGCTAAAAAATAAAAAAGGAGCAATTGTTCTAATGGGATTACATTATCGACCACCCCATAGTGTGCTTGTGAAAGCAAGATTTCAATTGTACCTGTACATCAAGGGTGGTAATCTCTGGATTTCTACCTCTGCCACATGCTAGTGAATGTAGCATTAGGGGGATAGGAAGATGAATGTGTGGCTGAAGAGTTGGTGCAGGGGGCAGGGATTCAGATTTTTGGACCATTGAGATCTCTTCTAGGGCAGAGGTGACCTATGCAAGAGGGACAAATGGTATCTAAACTGGAGAGACACCAACATCCTTGCATGGAGGTTTGCTGGTGCTATTCAGGAGGGTTTAAACTAGGGAAGTAGGAGGGTGGGAACCAGAGTAGCAGGTCAGCACATGGAAAGATTGATGAGAAAGTGGAGCTTATGACAAGTTAATCTCAAATGAAAGGACAGGTAGAGAGAAGTTTGTAAATATGGGGATATTGAAGGACTGATGTGTGTTTACTTCAATGCAAGGAGTACTGTGGATAAAACTGATGAACGTAGAGCTGGGATCAGTGCTTGGAATTATAATGTTAGGACTAGTATGGAAATTTAGTTGCAATAAATGACTGGCAGCTCTGACGTGCCTGAATTTTGATGTTTCAGACGAGATGGAGAAAGGGGGTAAAAGAGGTGGAGGAGTTGCTTTACTAATCTGGGAGAATTTCACAGTGGTACTCGGAGAGGATATACTGGAGGGTACATATGCCTTGAGGGTACATATTATGGGCTGAGCTAAAAAATAAAAAAGGAGCAATTGTTCTAATGGGATTACATTCTAGACCACCCCATAGCCAGCAGGATGAGATATATAGGCAGATTACAGAGGAATGCAAGAACTAAAGGTTTGTTGTGGTGGGTGACTTTAATTTCCCCCCAATCTTAACCATTATGGTTTCCTTAAAAAGTATGTGGATTGTCCAACTCAAGGAGGGACTATACAAAGTATTGAGAAACTAGTCCTGCTAGGTGAGTGGTGTTATGACGGAAGAACATTTTGGAGATAGTGATCACCACTCCTTAGGTTTTAAGATTGGTTTTGAATAGGGACAGAAATTTACTTAATTGGGGCAAGGTATTTTACAATGCAATTAGGCAGGAACTAAGGAGGGTAGATTGGGAGAAGTTGTTATTGGGTAAATCCATAGGTGATATGCGGGAGTTATTTAAAGGTCAGCTGATAAAAGTGCAGCATCAGCACGTTCCAGTAAGGAGGGATAAGAACAGCAAGGTAAGGGAACCATGGATGTTGTAAACTTGGTCAGGAAGAAAAAGGAAGCGTATGTCAGGTTTAAGAAGGTGGCATCAGATGGGGCTTATGACAAATATAAAGCGAGTAGGAAAGAATGCAAGCAAGCGATTAGAAGGGCCAAAAGAGGCCATGAAATGTTATTGGCGAGTTGGATTAAGGAAAATAGCTAGGCATTCCATATACGTTAAAACCGGAAAGTGATCAAGGAGAAGGTAGAGGATAAAGGATAAAGATAAAGGATAGAGAGAATCTACGTTGCGAGTTGGAAGATGTAGGTGAGGTATTGAATGAATACTTTGCATCTGTATTCACCGAGGAGAGGGACATGGTACAGTGAGATCAGTGTGGAGAATACAAATAAGCTAGGGTGGTTTGAGATCCAAAAGGAAGTGATGCTGAGACTCTTGAAGAGCATTAAGGTGGATACGTTCCCAGCGCCTGATGGGATCTATCCCAGGTTATTGACGGAGGCAAGAGAAGAGATTGTGGGGGCCTTGGCGAGTATCTTTGTTTCTTCTCTTGCCAAGTTCAAGTTCAAGTGAGTTTATTGTCATGTGTCCCTGTATAGGATAATGAAATTCTTGCTTTGCTTAAGCACACAGAAAATAGTAGGCATTTACTACAAAACAGATAAATGTGTCCATATACCATGATATAAATATATACACACATGAATAAATAATCTGATAATGTGCAAATAGCAGAAAGTGGTTATTAATAATCAGAGTTTTGTCCGAGCCAGGTTTAATAGCCTGAAGGCTGTGGGGAAGTAGCTATTCCTGAACCTGTTTGTTGCAGTCTTCAGGCTCCTGTACCTTCTACCTGAAGGTAGCAGGGAGATGAATGTGTGGCCAGGATGGTGTGGGTCTTTGATGATACTGCCAGCCTTTTTGAGGCAGCGACTGCGATAAATCCCCTCGATGGAAGGAAGGTCAGAGCCGATGATGGACTGGACAGTGTTTATTACTTTTTGTAGTCTTTTCCTCTCCAGGGCGCTCAAATTGCCGAACCAAGCCACGATGCAACCGGTCAGCATGCTCTCTACTGTGCACCTGTAGAAGTTAGAGAGAGTCTTCCTTGACAAACCGACTCTCCGTAATCTTCTCAGGAAGTAGAGGCGCTGAAGAGCTTTTTTGATAATTGAGTTAGTGTTTTCGGACCAGGAAAGATCTTCAGAGATGTGCACGCCCAGGAATTTGAAGTTCTTGACCCTTTCAACCATCGACCCGTTGATATAAATGGGGCTGTGGGTCCCCCTCCTACTCCTTCCAAAGTCCACAATCAGTTCCTTGGTTTTGCTGGTGTTGAGGGCCAGGTTATTGTGCTGGCACCATATGGACAGTTGCTCGATCTCCCTTCTATATTCTGACTCATCCCCATCAGTGATACGCCCCACAATAGTGGTGTCGTCAGCGAACTTGATGATGGAGTTCGCACTGTGGTTGGCTATGCAGTCATGGGTATAGAGTGAGTACAGCTGGGGGCTGAGCACGCAGCCTTGAGGTGCTCCCGTGCTGATTGTTATCGAGGCTGACACATTTCCACCAATACGAACAGACTGTGGTCTGTGGATGAGGAAGTCGAGGATCCAGTTGCAGAGGGATGCGCAGAGACCCAGTTCTGCGAGTTTGGTAACCAGTTTGGAGGGGATGATTGTGTTGAATGCCGAGCTGTAATCGATGAATAACAGCCTGACATATGAGTTTTTGTTGTCCAAGTGGTCCAGTGCGGAGTGGAGGGCCAGCGAGATCGCATCCACCGTTGATCTGTTGTGGTGGTAAGCGAACTGCAGTGGGTCCAGGTTTTTGTCGAGGTAGGATGATTGGAGGAATAGAATAGAATGCCTTTTATTGTCATTCAAACAGCTTGGTTTGAATGAAATTGCATTTCTACAGTCTTAACATTAAAAAAAAAACCCAAGACCCACACTTAACACAATTTACACAAACATCCATCACAGTGAATCTCCAACACTTCCTCAATGTGATGGAAGGCAAAAGTCTTATCTCTTCCCATTGTTCTTCTCCCGCGGTCCAGCAGTCCAACTGAAACGTCGAGATGACTGGGGCTCCCGATGTTAAAGCCCCCGGCGGGCGATGTTAAGTCCCGCAGCCGTTTAAGCCGCGCCCGGCGATGTTAAGCCCTGCTCCGAGTCCTTTAAACCCCGCGATTCCAGCGGGAGAAGTTGCCGTTGTGGGAGTTCCGAACAGCGGTCTCCCACCAGGGACCTGCGAGTTCCCGATGTTCCTCTCCACCGGGCCTGCGGCCGGAGCCTCTGAAGTTCCGAAGTCGAGTCGCAGCCACGCACCACCACAGCTCTCCCCGCTTTGGAGTTGGCCAGCTCTGCGATGGCGAGACTGCAGGCTCCGCGACTGGAACCCTCAGATTGGTTCCGCCAGAGGTCGTCGCCGGCTCCACGATGTTAGGCCCAACGACATCGGAAATCCGACAGGGAAACAGTCGTACAGGGAAGAGATTAAACGGTCCCCCCCCCCCCCCCCCCCCCATGCCCCACATATACACAACTAAAAAATAATAAAAACTAGAATCAAAAACATACATTTAACGAGACAAAAATTTAAAAAAAGACAGACTGACTGCAGTCGAGCCGCTGCCGTTAGGCGCCGCCACACTGACCACTGGAGGGTGGCTAATGTTCCTTTGTTTAAGAAAGGAAGTAGAGAGAATCCAGGAAACTATAGGTTGGTGAGCCTTGCGTCAGTAGTAGGAAAGCTATTGGAGAGAATTCTTTGAGGTAGGATTTACTCCCATTTGGAAGAGAATGGGCTAGTAAGGGATAGCCAGCACGGCTTTGTACACGGCAGGTCATGTCTTACTAACTTGATTGAGTTTTAGAGGATGAAGGAGATTGATGATATTGTATGCATGGATTTTAATAAGGCTTTTGATAAGGTCTCTCGTGCTAGGCTGATCCAGAAGATTAGAATGTACAAGATTCACAATGACTAGTTTGTATGGATTCAGAACTGTCTTATTCATAGAAGACAGGGGGTTATGGTGGAAGATATATATTCTGGCTGGAGATCTGTGTCCAGTGGAGTTCCGGAGGGATTGTATTGGGACCGCTGCTGTTTGTGATATTTATATATGACATGGATGTAAATGTACATGGGTTGGTGAGCACATTTGCTGATGACACCAAAATTGGAGGAGTTGTAGACAGAGAAGAAGGTTGTCAGAAGATACAGCGGAATATAGACCAGATGCAGAAATAGGTGGAGAAATGGCAAGTGAAATTTAACCTAAGTATGAATGTTGCACGTTGGGAGGTTGTATGTAAGGAGAAAGTATACAGTTAATGGCAAGACACTTAACAGCATTGATGTGTCCAAGTTCATAGCTTACTAAAGGTGACAGCGCAAGTAGATCGGGTGGTAAAGAACGCAGATGGAGTGCTTGCCTTCATTGGTAGAGACATTGAATATTAAAGTCATGAAGTGATGCATATCTTTTGGAGTTTGAGCTTGTCGTTCTGGTCGCCCCTTTACAGGAAAGATGTAGAGGCCTTGGACAGTGTGCTGAGGAGGTTCGCCAGAATGCTGCCTGGATTAGAGGGTTTCGGCTACAGGGAGAGGTGGGCTAGACGGATTGTTTTTTCTGGAATGTCGAGGTTGAAAGTAGATTTCATAGAAGTATATACAATTATGAAAGGAATTCATAGGGTAGACAGTCAGAACCTTTTTTCCCAGGGTGAACATATCCAACAGTAAAGGGAATAGCTATAAGGTGAGGGGAATATTTAATGGGGATTTGTAGGGCAAGTTTTTCACAGAGAGTAGTGGTGGTCTGGAAAGCATTGTCTGGGGGGGGTGGTGAAGGCAGATAAGATAGTAGCATTTGAGAGGCTTTAGGATAGGCACATGGATGTGCAGGAAATAGAATGGTATGTATCATGTACAGGCAGATGAGATCAGTGTAACTTGGCATCATGTACAGCACAAACATTGTGGGCCGAAGGGTCGTTTCCTGTTCTGTACTATTCTATGGTCTATGTTCTACCTCACTGTATTTGTGCGAATTACAATAAACTCGACTTGACATAGCTATAAGGAGAGGTTTGACAAACGTGGATTGTTTTCTGTGGGGAGACCTGATATGTTTATAAAGTTATGAGAGGCATCATTAAGGTAGATAGTCAGAATCTTTTCCCCAGAGTGAAAATATCAGATACTAGAGGGCTTCGCTGTAAAGTGAGAGGGAGAAAGTTAAAAGGATAAGCGAGGGACAAGGTTTTTACACAGAGAGTGGTGGGTGCCTGGAACGCTGCCATGGGTGATGTTGAAAGCAGACATGATGATAACCTTTAAGGGGCTTTTATTAGGCGCATGAATACGGAGGGATAGGGATCAAAACACAAACTGCTGGACGAACTTAGCATATCAGGCGACAGGAGTAGAATGCTGAGCCAGCTAGCCCGGAGGTGGAGAAGCAGAAGAGGGAAGTTTATAAAGGAGCTGTTGGGCATTAATTAAGTAGGGATGTAGGATCACGTGATGTACTTCATCTGCATGGTGATCACATCTACAGCAAGTGTTGGTTGGTCGTGGAAATTGTGCTCAAACTTGCTGACCTGGAACCTGAGCTTTAAACACTGCGCCACATCAAGGACGGGGAGAATTACCTGGACGCTGTGTTTCAGGAGGCTGTCACACCCATTAGATTAACAACTTCCAATACGACCCTTGGTCAGGAGACAGAGGGTGTGTGACTGAGTGAGGCAGGTTGTGGGATCCAAGAGGCAATGTTGGAGGAGCCTCAGCACTTCTTGTCTACAGGTCTGAGATTCTTGCTCCGTGCGTGGATGAGAATGGGGACAGTAGGAAGGATGAGAAACCTAACCAGGGCACTGTGGATCAGGGAGCCATTCAGGAGTGGGGAGAGAAGAGACACATAGTTGTAGTTAGTGACAGTATAGTCAGGAATGCAAGAAATGAGATTCCAAAAAGCTGTGTTGCCTGGCATTAAACGCATTGCTCGATGATTGATGTGGGAGATGTGGGTTATAATTCATAGCACATTGACAACAGTATTAGGGAAGGAAGGACCTGTTCCAGTGCGACGGACTCCACCTATCCAGAATAAGAAATGGGACAAAAGTTTAGGAAAGGATTAGTCTAAAGCAGGTAACATGGGGAGATGAGTTGTGGTGAATACAGGACTGAAGGTGTTCCATTTGAATGCACGCAGTATATGAAACAAAGTGGATGAGCTTGTAGTGCTGTTAGAAATTGGCATGTTATGATGTTCTGGGCATCACAGAGTCGTGGCTGAAAGAGGATCAGAGATGGAAGCTGAGCATCCAAGGGTGCACATCCAATCTGAAAGTCGGGCAGGTGAGCAGAGAGGGTGGAATGGCTCTGTTGTTAAGGAATGAAATTTAATCCTAAGCAAGAAATGACATAGGATCAGAAAATGTAGAATCCTTGTGGATAGTTAAGAAACTACAAAGGTAAAAGGACCCTGATCGGAGCTCTACCCAGGCCTCCGAATAGTAACCGGGATGTAGGTTACAAATTACATCAGGAGATAGAAAAGACATGCAATAAAAGCAACTCTTGCAGTAGTCATGGGGGATTTCATTATGCAGGCAGACTAGAATATTGGCTAGCTTAATTTGAATTGGAGCACCGGTAGTCAGGATCGAACCCATGTCTCTGGTGCTGTAAGGCAACAATTCTACCGCTGTGCCACTGTGCCGCCCCTGACTATTCAAAACAATCTTAAAACTTAAGGAGTTATAATCACTCTCCCCAAAGTGTATTTCCACTGAAACGCCAGTCACCTAGCCAGGCTCACATCCCATCACCAGGTCCAGTATGTTCCCTTCTCAGGTTGGACTATGTACATGCTGCTTCAAGAAACCTTCTTCGATACACCTCACAAATTCTGCCCCTTCTCAGCCTTTGGCTCTGAGCAATTCCCAAGCAATATTGGGGAAGTTAAGGACGACAGATGGCACAATGGGCTAAGTGTTCGGCTGGCGACCGGAAGGTAGCCGGTTCGAATCCCGCTTTGAGTGCGTACTGTCGTTGTGTCCTTGGGCAAGACACTTCACCCACCTTTGCCTGAATGTGTGTGAGTGATTGGTGGTGGTCGGAGGGGCCGTAGGCGCAGATTAGCAGTCACGCCTCCGTCAGTCTGCCCCAGGGCAGCTGTGGCTACAGAAGTAGCTCACCACCACCGAGTGTGACTGAGGAGTGAATGAATAATGCGATGTAAAGCGCCTTGAGTATTCTAGAAAGGCGCTATATAAATCCCATCCATTATCATTATTATTAAGTTAAAGTCGTCCACTGTTGCTTTGGTATCTTTCTGAAATCTGTCTACATATCTGTTCCTCTATCTCCTGCTTACTATTGGGGAACCTATAGTACAAACCCATGAGAGTGCTTGGCACCTTTCTTCTTTCTAAGCTCCACCCTCTCTCTGTCCCACCCTCGCACTCACCCTCTGTCTCTATCTTGCCCTTTGTTAATCTGTCTGGCGCACTGTCTCTGTCTCATGCTGTCTCTCAGTCTCTGTCTTATCCTGTATTGCGTTCTCACCCTTTCGCTGTCTCATTCAGCCTTATGCTTTCACTCTCGCTGCATTGACCGTCAAGCGTTGTCTCATGTTCTCATAGTCTCCCTCTGTATGTCTTGCGCTTTCTCTTTATCTGTTTCTTGCTCTCTCTCTCCGTCTGTCATACATAATCCCTCAGCCTGCCTCGCTCCCCCCTCCTCCCCCCACCACCCCCCCATCACCGTTTCCCCTCTCTCTGTCGCCATCGCCCCCCCCGCCTCTCTTTCACCACCCCCCCTCCCCCTGTTATTAAACTTCCCATTAGTTTACCCCCTTTTCATCACAACACTTCTTCCCCACAATCTCCATTGGCTATTTTTGCCATTTGTGGGATACTGCTCCTGACATGATTCAAATAATAGAGTAGATGAAGAACTGCATATGCTGCTTAATACATAAAAGGACATAAAGTACTGGAGTTACTCAGCAGGCCAGGCAGCATCATTGGAGAAATGGAAAGGTGACATTTTGGGTCAAGACCCTTCTTCAGATTCAAATAATGCACATCTGTTTGGAGAAGCTCTCTCTTCTTCCAGTATTGGTGCCAGTGTCCCAGAACCAGAACCCATTGCTCCCAGACTAAGCTCTGAGCCCTACTCATGCCTATGTCATTGGTACCTACTGGGACCACAGCAACTGGATCCTCTTCTTCCCATTCCATGTTTTTCCCCATCCTGAAGGTACATCTTTAATATTGTCACTGGGTAGGCAATGCAGTCTTAAGGCCTTCCTCTGTTTTGGCTGCAGAGACTGTTCTTGTAACTCAGCTATTCCCTTATGGCATTTCTCTTTTCTAAAGCATAATAACGTCCACGTTTCCACATATGTCTGGTACAATATATCAACTGCCTAGCCATATTTGTACGATTTAAATAATTCTTGCTTATCTAGACATGTTGCAGCCCCAATAATTAATTATTGAATTTAACAATTTCAAATAATCGGCTTTTCCATTCCTTGATTGGAAATGACCATTACTCGTGTAAGATCATCCAGTTTTTCTCTCCACAAATTCTGTTTGAACTACTGGTACTCTCTTTTGTTTCATATTTTTAGCAACTGTGATATTCTACCTCCCACAATGCTCTTCTAATTTTTATTTCCTCACTAATTGCCTTGTTCAACTATTCAATACACAGCTCCAAAAGCATTGTCACCAGTACTACCATGTATAGTTAAATGAGATAAGTATAAATGTGCAGGAAGGAACTGCAGCTGCTGGTTTAAACATGAAGATAGACACAAAATGCTGGAGTAACTCAGCGGGACAGGCAGCATCTCTGGAGAGAAGGAATGGGTGATGTTTTGGGCCGAGATCCTTCTTCAGACTGCGACGTTTCGGGTGAAGAACTGAACTGAAGAAGGGTCGAGACCTGAAACATCACCCATTCATTCTCTCCTTAAAATGGTAAAGCAATACATATTGAGACATTTCAGGAGTATTTCAGGAGTATTCATCAGTCTGAAGAAGGGTCTGGACCCGAAATGTCACCCATTCCTTCCATCCAGAGATGCTGCCTGTCCTGCTGAGTTACACCAGCATTTTGAGTCTATCTTTGAGATGTCTAACTTGGTATCATGTTCGGGACAAACATTGTAGGCTGAAGGGCCCTTTCCTGTGCTGTACTGTTCTACATTCTAGGTAGGTTAACATTTAACGTTAATGACCCTTCATCATAACTAGTACTACCAGTCTCCAGTACTTGGTCTTCATCCTCTCACAGACAATTTATTTGTTCTCGCTAAGCCTCTCCCCCCCATGCAATTTAAAACATGCCTTGTTTCTTATTTCACTAGTTCACTAGTTCTGTGGAAGGGTTATTGACTTTAAATGTTAACATCTAGCACGTACAGCACAGGAATGGGCCCTTTGGCCCACAATGTTTGTGCCGAACATGACGCCTAGTGAGACTTATCTCATCTACCTATACATGATCCATATCCCTCTATTCCCTGGTCTTCCATGTGCCTATCTTAAAGCCTCCGAAACGCCACTGTCGTATGCCTCCACCACCACCCCTGGCGGTACATTCCAGCTCCCACTAATCTCTGTGTAAAAAAAAAACTTGCTTGCACATTTCCACTGAACGTTCCCCTCTCACATTGTAGTTATGCCCTCTAATGTTGGACTAGTGTTGTAACAGAAACCCTCTAATCCAGGCATCATTCTGATAAACCTCTTCTGCACCCATTCTAAAGCCGCTTTCTCATAATGGGGCGACCAGAACCTCATGGTAGCAATGAAGGCAAGCATACCATATGTCTTCATTCACACCCTATCTACTTGTTGTCACTTTTAGTGAGCTATGAACTTGGATTTCAAGATCCCTCTGCACATTAATACTGTGAGGGGTCTTGCCTTAAACTATGTACCCTATCCATACATTCAACCTCCGAAGTGCAACACCTCACACTCCACCTGCCATTCTCCGCCCATTACTGCCTGCTGTATCTTCTGACAGCATTTTTCACTGTCTGCAACTCCTCCAATTTTGGTATCATTAGCAATCTTACTCTAGGTCATTTAGAGTCCCTGAGACCCTATGCTATGGTGCATCAGCAAAAAAATGATGCCCAAAGAAAATAAGCCATTAGCAAGGCCAGTGTATGATGGAGATGTAATGACTAAATTAGCAAACTGGTAATCCATAGTCTTCGATTATAATCTTGAAACCTGAGTTCAAATTCTATCATGGTAGCTGTGATAAGTAAATTCAGATGAATAAAAATGGAATTTCAATTAGAAAAACAAGATTTTCGATCGTGAATTCACCCCATTGCTGTTAAAACCCACCATTTCTCTAATGTGCTTTATTGGAAGTAAATCTGCTATCCTTTCTCAGTCTGTCCTATAAGTGACCCAGATGTATAACAACGTGGTTGACTCTGAAATGGCCCAGCAAGCCAGAGACAATTAGGAATGGGCACTAAATAATAGTTTAATCATGTTGCCCACCTCCTGAAAAAAATTACATTTTAAAGAAAGAACAATCGGGTGACAGAATAGCAGAGTGGTTAGTGCTACTGCTTCGCAATTCCAGCTACTCCGATTTGAACCAGATCTCCAGTTCTGTCAGTGTGAGAACTAACTGGTCTTCCAGTCATCTCATTAGTTTCTCCAAAGACCCAGTTTTTGTTTTCTGCATCAGAAAGACATACTGAATGGTAGATTAATTAGCTGCTGTAGTAAATTACCCTTGTGGGTGCGTGGTTGGATAATCAGGCGGGAGTTAAGTTGTATGTGGGGGAGATTAGGTTACTGAGAAATAAGTGGGGAATGGAATTTATGGGATTGCTCTGCAAACTAACATGGCCTCTTTCTATGTTGTGAGAATATGAGAGTGTGGGATTTTGTTATCATCCTTATAAGGCTATCATTTTCAATAAACTCCCATTAATTCAACATTTGAGCTGCTCATTTCCCAGCCTCTAGTGAATGATCCATACCATCCATTTGCTGATTCAATCGTTGTCTTTCCCAATAAATGTAATTGGTTATCTTTGACCATGGTGAGACAGTAAATAAATATGGCTGTTATTTAAATATCTCTCATATGCAGTATAATGTGGATAAATGTGAGGTTATCCATTTTGGTGGCAAAAACAGGAAAGCAGACTATTATCTAAATGGTGGCCGACTAGGAAAAGGGGAGATGCAGCGAGACCTGGGTGTCATGGTACACCAGTCATTGAAAGTAGGCATGCAGGTGCAGCAGGCAGTGAAGAAAGCGAATGGTATGTTAGCTTTCATAGCAAAAGGATTTGAGTATAGGAGCAGGGAGGTTCTACTGCAGTTGTACAGGGTCTTGGTGAGACCACACCTGGAGTATTGCGTACAGTTTTGGTCTCCAAATCTGAGGAAGGACATTATTGCCATAGAGGGAGTGCAGAGAAGGTTCACCAGACTGATTCCTGGGATGTCAGGACTGTCTTATGAAGAAAGACTGGATAGACTTGGTTTATACTCTCTAGAATTTAGAATATTGAGAGGGGATCTTATAGAAACTTACAAAATTCTCAAGGGGTTGGACAGGCTAGATGCAGGAAGATTGCTCCCGATGTTGGGGAGGTCCAGGACAAGGGGTCACAGCTTAAGGATAAGGGAGAAATCCTTTAAAACCGAGATGAGAAGAACTTTTTTCACACAGAGTGGTGAATCTCTGGTACTCTCTGCCACAGAGGGTAGTCGAGGCCAGTTCATTGGCTATATTTAAGAGGGAGTTAGATGTGGCCCTTGTGGCTAAGGGGATCAGAGGGTATGGAGAGAAGGCAGGTACGGGATACTGAGTTGGATGATCAGCCATGATCATATTGAATGGCGGTGCAGGCTCGAAGGGCCGAATGGCCTACTCCTGCACCTAATTTTTATGTTTCTATGTTTCTAAAAGGGAACTTGAAATGTCATTGGCCAATCGATTGGAGAAAATTCCAAGAATTATTATACATTAAAACCAGAAAGAAGGTACAGCCTTTGAAGGATAAAGGAGGGAATTTATGCTTGGAGTCAGTGGATTTAGTACTGAATGAGTATTTTGCATTGTTATTCAGCAAGAAGAAGGGCATGGCAGATAGTCATAGAGTGCTACAGTGTGGGAACAGGCCCTTCGGCTGAACTTGCCCACACCGGCCAACATGTCCCAGCTACACTAGTTCCACCTGCCTGTGTTTGGTCCATATCCCTCTAAACCTGTCCTATCCATGTACCTGTCTAACTGGTTCTTAAATGTTGGGATAGTCCCTGCCTCAACTACCTCCTCTGGCAGGGTAAGTCCGCATGTAACGTGGGAGTTGTTGAAAAACCACCTGATCACAGTTCAGGATCAGCATATTTCAATGAGGAAGGATCAGGATGACAAGCTAAAGGAACGGATGAACAAAGAAATTGTAAATTTGGTCAATCCATTCACCCACCACCCTTTGTGTGAAAAAGTTACCCTTCAGATTCCTATGAAGTCAGATCTGTTTGGAGTATAATAATATGCTCGGGCAGTTTGAGGTCAAGAAGGAGTATTGGGTCTCATAAAAATGACTAAATCATTAAGATGACTAAATCCCCAGGGGCCGTTGGGATCTATCCTGGGTTACTGAGAGAGGCAAGAGGCCTCTCTAGTTACAATCAAGGTCCTGGATAATAATCTGTGTTGGTCCTTTTTATAGAGGGGAAGGAGACATAATCCAGGAAATTCTAGGAAGGCGAGCCTCACGTCAATGTTGCAGAAGTTATTGGAGAATATTCTTCAGGATAGGATGTAGTTGCAATTGGGAGAAAATGGGTTAATTAGGGACCGTCACAATGACTTTCCCATCAACTCTCCCTGTTCCACCATCAAAGAGTTTGAGCACATTTTTCAATCGTGATTTACCTTTCATAAAACCACATTGACAAGGCCTAATTAGAATTAATTCAGTCTGAAGAAGGGTCTCGACCCGAAACGTCACCCATTCCTTTTCTCCAGAGATGCTGCCTGTCCCGTTGAGTTACTCTGGCATTTTGTGTCTACCTTCGATTTAAACTAGCATCTGCAGTTCTTTCCTACACAAGGCTTAATTAGATGTAGCTTTACCAAATGATTAGCAATTTCCTCTTTGATTATTAACTGAATCATCTGGCTAATACAAGCTAATAAACTAACAGGGCTGTGGTTCCCTTCTGCCTTTCTACATATTTGAACATTGGATGTTTTCCAAAGTTTCTGATAGCATCTAGAGTTTAGTGACTTGAAAAATTTCAACCGATGGGCTATCCCTGCCACCCATTCCTTTGAAACCCTCTCCTCCCCCCCCCCTCTCCTCTCCTCCCCCCCCTCTCCTCTCCTCCCCCCCTCTCCTCT